>NC_089845.1:86813388-87413388 GCF_035609145.1 Eleutherodactylus coqui | reverse complement strand
ATATTCTGGGTTATCAGAAGATCATGTTGTAGAGAAGTGCATATAACATTATACAGTGGGAAATCCTTTTAGTTTCACTTATTTGACTGATTGTTGCCCTCTTGTGGCAATACTAGGATGCAATTGTGGCAAGTCTTACATAACTATCCAAGCAGCTGTGTAATCTCTACAGTGGAGAACGTTTCTGAAAGCTGTTCTTGGCCTGGTCATTTATTGTCTTTGAAAATCTCATAGACTTTTTTGCTTATGCT
Organism: Eleutherodactylus coqui; assembly: GCF_035609145.1. NCBI lineage: Eukaryota > Metazoa > Chordata > Amphibia > Anura > Eleutherodactylidae > Eleutherodactylus > Eleutherodactylus coqui. The sequence goes on along the minus strand of NC_089845.1, from coordinate 87,413,137 downwards.
CAAAATCTATAAAGGTTTGTCTGAATATTGATAGATTTTAGTGACACAGCTCAGTATAAATGGCACATCAAGCCAATGCTTCCCTTACATAAACATTACATAAATGAAAAATAACCTTGGCAAAGCATTAAATATACCATATGGCTATCATAGAAAAGAATAATTATTCTTTTAGTAATTATAATTACTAGAATGAAATTAATAAATCTTCCACTCATATTTCGTTATTGAAGAAGCTTCCAACAGAAAGTTGTGCTTGCAAAACGCATGATCAAATACCCCTTTATATGAAAGAAAGTTCATGCATCAACATTCTTACTTCTTTCCTTTTTCCTAAAATAAAAAAATCTAAGGCCTCCCTCACACAGGGCGTTTTATACAGCGTTTAGCGCTGCCTTTTCAGCCCAGCGCTAAACGCTGCACAACACTCCCATTCATTTCAATGGGGCTGCTCACACAGGGCTGAAAACGCAGCGCCTTCCAACGTTGCGCTTTGACAGCGATGCATGTTCTATTTTGGGGCATTTTCAGCCCTGCGTCGCCCATTGAAATGAATGGGCAGCAGTTTTAGCACTGCTGAAAACGCGGCAACACTTGGTGCCACGTTTTTGGCAGCGTTAACCGCTCGCCAATTTTCGGGGTGAGGGCTTGCAATAGAAGCCCTACCCCGAAAATCAGTCCCAGCTAGGTAGAGGAAAAAAAGAAAGTAATACTCACCTAGCCGCTGCAGTCAGGGTCGCGGCCGCTGCTTTCTGCCGCTGATCCGGGCTTCCTCGGCACTCCCAAGTCTATTGCCGGAGGCCAGGTTTGAGAACCCTGCCTCCGGCAATAGAGTGCTGTGATTGGTTGTCGGTGCTGGCTCTATGCCCAATCACACCCCTTCATTGACTGTCTCAGCTAATCAGCGCCGGCAAGCCCTGATTGGCTGAGACAGTCAATGAAGGGCTGTGATTGGGCATCGAGCCAGCACCGACAACCAATCACAGCACTCTATTGCCGGAGGCAGGGTTCTCAAACCTGGCCTCCGGCAATAGACTTGGGAGTGCCGAGGAAGCCCGGATCAGCGGCAGAGACCAGCGGCCTCGACCCGGACTGCAGCGGCTAGGTGAGTATTACTTTTTTTTTTTCTTATCAGCATCCTTGGCTGCGTTTTTAGCCGAGACGAAAACGCAGACAAAACGCTGGCATAAAGTATGCCAGCGCTGCTGCAACAGGGCGGAATCTGCAGTAACGCAGCGTTGAAAAACGCTGCGTTTCTGCAAACGCCCTTTGTGAGGGAGGCCTATGAGTATCTCTATAGTTGCACCCTCAGGTATAAAGTGAATAAATCATTTCAGTTGTTCATCTATGCACGTCTTTTGAGTAGTGTATCTATTTCTGTTCTAGGACCTTCTTCATAAAGTCCCTGTCTCTGTCTCTCAGTTGGAGTAACCATCACGATCATACCACCAGGGGTCGCAATTACGCCCCCGCCCCTTGGCTGCCTAACCGCTGTAGCCTGCAGGCTGGCTCCAGGGATGCTCAGGGAGAGGAGGGCCATTACCCGCTGCAGCCGGCAGCCAATTACAGGCTGTAGACTGTCCTTCCTTCCACTTAGAGACTTCATCACAACTGCAGTCTATCAGTGCACTGCCAGCCGCATGATTGGTCTGGGTAGTGGTTATGATAGCAGAAGAGGGGAGCGGACTATGCGTTGTATCCAAGGTATGTACCGCATGTAATCATATATTTATAGTTGGTATGAGTTATACCAGCTGTACATATAATTTTTTATATACAGGATATATTTGACTGATCTGCCTTCCCTCTACTGGACTGTTGTGCAATCTTTAATTTAATGTCATAATCTGTGTGCAATGGTATGTTCCACTGCACCATACAAACTGAATTGACTCCATTTGTTACCACATGCATTTTCCCCTATGACCTCCCCCAATAGCATTTTCCCTCACCTCTGTCTCATCTTAGTGTTGCTGGGCACATTTTGTTTATCCGCAGCTCCATCCTGTTCATTAGCCATGCAAAGATGAGGCCAGCTAGTTGACTAGTGTAATTTAACTAGCCACTCCCAGCTTTAGTCTTGCAGCCTGAACTTTAAAGCTAGTGGTAGCCTAATTGCCATGCATGTGCTCGGCGTGCATGGGTGTCCAGTACTAAGTGTCCGTCAACAAGTGTCTTATGCAGTTGAATGATGCAGTTAAACAGTGCAGTTCGACAGGGCAGGGAACAGGTAAATCCCACTACCACCCATAGTCTGGACAAAAATACCCTCTTCTTTGCACTAACCTCCACCGCTATTCTCCTTTCAAGCCTTAACACTTTCTTCCTACACCCAGCCCCAATACACTCCATCCACATCAGCCCCTCCCTACTCTCCTCACCCATGCATAGTTCCCATGCACTTTTCACCTTCCTCAGATGCCTCCAAACCCCCATACCGCCAAGAAACACCTTAGCCACCCACACAAATCCCCCAACCACCTGTTCATCCTCGCTACCCTACTACTCCTAGCCATGGGGGGCATATTCACCAGGCCCACCCCGTACTGCTCTCTACCAAAATGTCCCCCAGCTCCATTCAAATGCGCCCTATGGAACTTCCAATTCGCGTGCCACAAACTCCCAACTATCCACAACCTCTTCACCACCAAACACTTCAAGTTGCTCGTCCTCACCAAAACGTGGATACAGCAGTCTGATTGCACCTCCCCTGCTGCATTGTCCTATGATGGCCTGCAGTTCTCCCACCCCCCCCAGATCGGATGACAGGTGTGGCGGAGGAGTAGGCATCCTCCTCTCGCCGAACTGTACCTTTCAGGTCATTAGAAGTCCACACTGTACGACCCTTCCCTGCACCTCACAGTTATCTACCGGCACTCAGGTCTGACCCACCTGTTCCTATCTCTCTTCTCCCCTGCCCTAACCTGTCAGCTGAACCCTACCACACCACCCTCAGACGTGCCCTGGATGAACTGGCACCACCCATGACCTGAGCCGTCAACCGCAGACCATGGCAACGTTGGCTCACGTCCAAAATATGCTTCATCCAGCGGTGCTCTAGGTGCGTGGAATGGCTGTGGAGAAAATTAAAGATGTCCACAGACTTCCTCGAACTTCAAATTCATGCTCAAAACTTATAACCTAGCCCCCCACCACACCAAACAAGTTTATTTCACCTCCCTTGTCTCCTCATTATCCCACAACCCAAAACTAATCTTCGGTATAAGATTATAATCATGCTGGTATAATCTAGATATCTTCTGTATATAATTGTTTATGTACAGCTGGTATAAGTTATACATCTCTTGTATATAGTGATATGGACTATGCTGGTATTCCTGGGTATTGCCTTTTTATAATTATTTATGTACAGCTGGTATAAGTAATACATCTCCTGTATATAGTGAAATGGACCGTGCTGGTTTGCCCTGGGTACATCACTATACATCACTATATACCAAACGCATAATTATAACAATATAATTATTTACAAGAGATACAGAGGTTATACCAACATGCTCCATATCACTACTGTCGGGGGTCCTTCCAAGGGGGACCAGATGCTAATGTTGCCTAGGTCCAAATTGGTATAAGCAATCAACGAGCGCTCGGAGAAGACACGCTGACCAGACAGAGTGTGATCAAAATGGCTTCTAGTTTATTCAAGAAAATACATTACATTATATAGACCACAGACTCTTATCTAGTCAGGATGCGCTTGTCTCTTGGTCAGCATTTTATTACATCAACACATTCTTTCTTAATGGACTACTGAGAAGAGAAAACTGGGGGCCAGGACAATCTGTGAATGTACCATAGATAAGCAGAAACCTTGAACAATTCAGAGGAGTCATTTCTGGCCACCTGGCCCCCTATCTTTCTTAACCAACGCACATTTTGTATTTCAACTATTTATTCGTATTTTGATAGCTTAGCAACTAAATTAACCCTCTACATCTCCCCCATTCTGGACATAGGGTCCACCATCATGCTAGGTACTTCACCCGAGTGGTGCCGGCTCCTGCCAGATTCCCTAGAGTCATGTGGTGGTCCCAAGGTCCATCTGGGTTAGAGTTTAGCAAAAGCCTTTTCACTACATTTGTTAACACATGAGATTACAATTTTTATAGCTATATATATGCATAATAGAATCATCACAATTTGTAATATACTTTGTAGAATCCCCATGAACCAACCTCCTAGACCAGAAAACCAATTGGGGGGGGCAAAGTAGGGCGTGAAAAGTCCCATTAGTCTCAAGACAAGCAACAGTTCCTTCAACTTTACTGAAGTAGGTGTGGTCAGCAGGACTGGATAGGGCCCCTTGAATCTGGGCCCTAGGGATTTCCGGACACGTCTCTTTACGACCACCCAATCTCCAGGTTGTAGGGAGTGAGATCCCCCTGGGTTACTGTTAGTTGGTCACACAGGTGCTTTACATATCCGGCTACTATGTCATAGCCCTGCTGTAGGGCCTGTGGATGATACAGCTCCAATCTTGGCATAGAGCCAAACAACACTTCTTTTAACTTAAGCGTACCATTTAGTCTTTTAACTTTGTCTAAACTCTGCGGGTGGTATGGAGTGTGAAACGCTTGTTCCACTGCAAGGGCTGACATCACCTCTCGCATCACTTTACCTGTAAAATGTGTACCTCTGTCACTCTCAATTGTCTCTAGTACCCCGTATCTGCGGATTACCTCATTCATGAGCTTCTGTGCGGTTACCTGCTTATTTACTTTGGTAACAGGGTAGGTCTCCAACCTGAAAAGAAATCAACAACAACAAGCACATATTCATACTTCCCAACAAGTGGGAGCTGAGTGTAGTCAATTTGCAATCCCTGAAATGGGTAGAGTGGTCTAGGCAAGTGTTATGTGGCAAATTTACTTCTGCCCTGTTGCTTACGGCAAAGATCATGCAAAATTGGACAGATGATGATGCAGCAGCTACAGAGAACCTAGGTGTCACCCATTCTTGTTCAGTGTCGACGTCATTGCTGTTTTTGATAGGTGTGTCTTTCCGTGCATCAGCTGGGCCATCATGGGGGACAGGGACCTCTGTAGGCAGTTCTGCTGACTGTTCACCATACGCCGTCCCATTTCTGCTGCTCCCATATTTAGTCCATTTGTCTTTTTCTTCCTTGCTGGCTTGTAACTGTAAAGTCTTTAGCATATCAGAGTCCAAGTTTTTATCAAAGTCCAAAGTTTTTATCAAAGTCCAAAGTTTAGTCAAAGTCCAAAGTTATTGTTAAATTCTTCTTTTCTTCTTTTCTTCCATGGCTTGAGGGCCGCTGCCTTTGCTGTGTGGTCTGTGATGGTGTTGCCTCTTGTTTCTCTGGTGTAGGAATTGGTGTGAGCTTTCCACTTTGTCAGGTAGAAGTAAGTAGGGCCTCCGTGAGACTCTGCACCGCTGCACCATTCTTAATTGGCTGTCCTACTGAGGTAAAAGAAAACTGTCTGGCCTTCCATGTTGGGCCGTAATCATGAGCTATGCCAAATGCATACCGGGAGTCAGTGTAAATGTTTGCCGTCTTACCTTCTACCACTCTACACGCTTCAGTGAGGGCCTGCAATTCCGCTTCTTGTCCTGAGACATGCGGAGGCATTCTGCTTTTAGGACATCTTGTTGTGTGACCACTGCAAAACCTGTTACAAACCTTCCCTCGTCATTTAGGTATCTAGATCCATCCACAAACAGCTCAAACTGGGGGTTCTGCAGGGGCTTGTCTGTGACATGCGCAAACCCAGCCGTTTCCTGGGTCATGAGGGCCACACAGTCATGCTGGTTTCCGATGTCAAATGCCTCCTGTTTGTCAGTCAGGGAGTTGTAAAACAACTGATCCCCTGTACTTACTCCCCCATTTTGAATCTACGTCACCTAATGGAAGTAAGGTGGCTAGATTCAAGGTGGCGCACCTTTGGCTTGAGATGTTCGAGGAGGAATGCACTGCGAGTTTCACTGTATCTGTCTGGCAAAAGACAGATGTCTACGGCTTACCTGAGTCAGGATACCATGTATGTCATGTGGGGTGTAGATCACCATGGTGTGATCTAGGACAACGTCAGAACTTTTGTCCAGTAGTGCCTGGACTGCTAGAACCGCTCGGACGCATGATAGAGACCCTCTAGCCACCGCATCAAGATGGGCACTGTAGTATGCTACAGGTCGCTTTTTGTCACCACGCATTTGTGTCAGTACAGTGGTGGCGTGTGCCGCCATCTCAGTGACGTACATCTGGAAAGGTTTGTCATAGTCTGGCAGCTCCAGTGCGGGTGCACTGGTTATCTGTACTTTCCCTGCGGGGTCAGGGCAAATGGCTGTGAACCCAAACAGTCGTACAGAGGCTGCATGGTCATGGAGGCAGAGCGTGTCCACGACCACCAGTATGAGTCCAGTCCCAAAAAGGTACGCAACTGAGCATGGGAGGTGGGAAGTTGCATGTCACTTACCACCTTCGTGCGCTCCGGCGTCAGGTGTTTAGTACCTGGACCTAGGCAGTGGCCCAGGAACACTACGTGAGATTTGCAGAACTGAAATTTGTCTTGCTAGCTTTGCAGCCATTCTACTCTGATGGAGGAAACACAAAAGGCTTAGTGATGCATTGAGGCAACTATTTGGGTCAGAAACACACAAAAAGTAAGTCAACATATTACAAGAGGGCGGTGCCCTCGGGAATTGGCCAGGCGTCTAATACCAGCTTCATGCATCTGGTGAACTGGTTTTGGGCTATTCTGTGCCCCTTATGGCAGCACTGTCCAACAGTACTGCTTTCCTCTGAAAATAAATGCAAACAATTACTGACAGTCTGGCTGGCCCTTTAAACTCTTTCTGTTAATGGGGAATAAAAGGGGTATTGGCTGGGGAGACACATTCCTTAAGGGCTTTAAGTTAACATAAAGAAGAGACAGTGTCTGCAATTGCATCTTCCTGGACATGTACCAGGGGGTACTGACGGACCAAGGGGCTAAGAGCTTGTTCCTCTGCGTGCGTAAGAGTGAGGACAAGGAGAGGTGTCGCTTGGTCTGCTGCCATCCGACAGAGGGTCGGGTGACTTTCAGACCCGGGGGGGAAAACGAGCCTCACCAGACGGGTGAAGTTTGATACAACATCCCAAGGGTCCCATCACATCAGTTCCCAATATGCTTTAAGGACCTTCCAGCACAAGGAAGCACTTGAGGCATCGTGCCCCTTTAAACATTACCTCAAGCGGTTCAGTTTCTGCCAGCTGAATTGGCACTCCTGAAACCCCTTACACCGATTACCGCTAGACAATCAGGCTGGTATTCTATTTCAAATAGATCATAACCTTGTTGCGAGAAGGAAAAGAAAAACATTTTTTTATTTTTATTTTTTTTTAAATTTAAAAATAGCTGACCTGCAATTCCTAGATCACCTATGTCTTCCCTCCCCCCCTTTGAACTAGGGTACTTAATTGGAAGAGTAACCGGGTTCAAGGTAGTAGCAACAGTGAAAAGAATGACAAGAGCACATTGTAGCTGGATTTGACGGGCCAGAAATAAGTGCTTGGGTTGCACTTGTATGCTCCGGGTGTCATGGGGGGGTGAGGACCACTAGGGGGTAGTTCAATACCAACTCCGAAGATTTGTCAACCATTGCCTGTACTGCTGCCACCGCACAAACACATGAGGGAGCTCCTCGAGCCACTGGATACAGCCTCATGGAGTAGTATCCAAGTGGCCGTGGTTGTCCCCTGTGCTTTTGTGTCAAGACTGTCGTCATATGGCCAGAGAATTCAGTACAGAAAAGAATAAAGGATAAAGTGTAAAAGGGTGAGAAATGAGTAGTTGCATAAGAGAGGAAACAGAGTGGACCCATGGGCGGCAGTATGAAACAAAGCCCAGAAAGGTGCGGAGTCTGGCAGCAGGTATAAGTACAGGTATGGCCGTTTGCGCGTTTCTTCTACAGAACATTCTCTCAGAGGCAGTATAATTGTGGCTTGTTGGCAGGCTTCCAAATTATCAGCACACAGCGCCTACATGCGGTGGGTGGCTGACTGACACCTCATCAGCACACAACACCTACGTCACACATTTTACATTCATTACAGTCTGAGCACGGGTCATTAACTCTCATCCGTTCATGCGGTCAAGTCTCATTCAAATGTTAGTAAGAGTTCACACAGGACGTAACGCGTATGATGCAACTGTCCTCATCTTGCAAACAAATGCATTCAATTCTGTTCAAGCAAACAAGGCTACTGTCTCCGCTAGGGTTCTCCACTCTAATCTTTGGCCTTGAGAAGCACACATTCCTTCTCTGCAAATCTCACTAAACTCTGTTCCTCCTCACTGTACCCCCCCTCCCTTCGGAGACAAGGGGGGCGACTTGCAGCTGTGGTTTTCCACAAATCAAGCATTAACCCTCTATTTATTCCTATATATATATATATATATATATATATATATATATATTTTCTATTTTTAAAACCATATAAGTCACGTAATATATTCAACGTCTGTCTTTCTTCTATGACTTTGAATTTTACCTCTCTTATGAAACAGATTTTTGGAAAGCAGCCAGAACATTCAGACTCTAACAACATTAACCCCTAGTAATTATAAGAGGTATATTTCTCTGCACAGACTATCAAACAGACGGCAGGGGAATAGTTAAACACATAAAAAAAAACCAAAGAAGACTAAAATGTATAACAAAGATTAAAAGACAAAGAAGACTAAAACGTATAACAAAGATTAGATTACATGACATCAAGACAAACAATATTGGTTATTTGTCACATAATTATCCACAGATTCTGCATGAACTTGCTTTATGTCCCAAAGGAACACAAACTATAAAAGAATTCCCTTTCTCTGATAACTGCCGTATCTACACTTGCCTCAATCTATCTATCTAACATACTTTTAACCTTTACTATCTCTGAATCTTTCCCAAACTTGCTAGTTGAAGACTCCCAGAATTTTAAAACACCTGCTTTTCTCAACAATTCGCTACATTCTCTCCCTACGGCTAACTTGCTTTGTCTGACCTTTGCTATTTCTCTAGCTGTTCCCATATAGGCATACGCCTTGCCTTGAACGTTTGTCTGTTCTATTTTCTAAACCTCGTCTCTGATATCGTATAGGCTTTAAGTCACGTAGCATTTTTATCTTCTAATTAGAACCAAAATTCATAATTAAAAGTTCCCGCCTTTTTAAGTCTTATAGACTTGTTTATTGATATCTTCCCCTTTCCCTCTCTCTTATTATCTCAATAGGGGTAAAATCTTCCAGCAATCACACAGATTACTTCGGAGGGTTGAGGGGAGACCACATTTACTGATATCTTCCCCTTCCCTCTCTCTCATTCCTGCCCCCATCTCAATATGCCCACTATTCTTCACGAAGTAAACAGGACACTATTTTCACACAGTACGTTATAGGAGGACACACAGTCGTCCTTGTCCCGGAATAGTTTTACAGCGACTTCCAGTAATCACACAGATTACCTCGGAGGGTTAAGGGGAAACCACACTTCGCCTCTCAGGGAACTTTTGGTGATATTATAACAAAGGCAACAAAAACAGATAATTGCCAACGTGATACAAACAATCAGTACAGAAACTTCAAGAATTTCCGCAGGCAACATGGCATAAAACAACAGGGTATGAGTTCTTCCGTCTATTACAGTTTTATGAACACACGTTAAAATATGGCGGAGTAGTCTTATAAATACATGCAGCGACTAACCTTCTGTCAACGATGAGCCCAAAAATCAGGAAAGCCCAGAATCGAAGTGGCAAGACAAGGGCCTACCTTTCACCGGTGATTTTTGGAGTCTGGGGTCCCGTGGTGTTGGCAGTTGGCGTCGTCAGATATCGGCTGCAGGTAAAGAATAAACTCCGCCCCACGTTCTGGCGCCAAGTAACTGTCGGGGTCCTTCCAAGGGGGACCAGATGCTAATGTTGCCTAGGTCCAAATTGGTATAAGCAATCAACGAGCGCTCGGAGAAGACACGCTGACCAGACAGTGTGATCAAAATGGCTTCTAGTTTATTCAAGAAAATACATTACATTATATAGACCACAGACTCTTATCTAGTCAGGATGCGCTTGTCTCTTGGTCAGCATTTTATTACATCAACACATTCTTTCTTAATGAACTACTGAGAAGAGAAAACTGGGGGCCAGGACAATCTGTGAATGTACCATAGATAAGCAGAAACCTTGAACAATTCAGAGGAGTCATTTCTGGCCACCTGGCCCCCTATCTTTCTTAACCAACGCACATTTTGTATTTCAACTATTTATTCGTATTTTGATAGCTTAGCAACTAAATTAACCCTCTACACTACATACAACAGATGTATAACTTTTACCAGATGTACATATTTAATTACATACAGGAGATACCCAAGTTATACCAGCATGCTCCATATCACTATTTACAGCAGATGTATAATTTATAACAGCTGAACATATATAATTGTATACTGAAAATACCTAGGTTATACTTGCAGGGTCCATATTACTATATATAGCAGGTGTACATTCCCCTGTAAATAGTGATATGGAACATGCTGGTATAACCTGGGCATCTCCTGTGTATATGTACAGCTGGTATAAATTATACATCTCCTGTTTATAGTAATATGGACTATGCTGGTATAACCTGGGTAACTCTTGCATATAATTATATATGTATAGCTGGTATAATTTATAAATCTTCTTTTACAGAGATATGCGCCATACTGGTTTAACCTGGGTATCTCCTGTATATGATTGCACAATCAAAAAACAATAAAAAAAGGATCAAAAACCTTTATGTCGTTTTAAAAAGACCGCATGCATTTTTTAAACCCCCTTGCGGTTTTTAATAGTCTATGCAGTTCCTTAAAAATGCATGTGGTTATTAAATACCATATACAATTTTTTTTATTTTTCATGTAGTGCAGGAAATGAATCATGTTTGGAAAGATTACACCAAGGGGCTAGATCTATTATGTAAATTCGTTTTGCAGTTGCTTGCAGCACGGCTTAGGAATGGGTACGAGTATGGGTGCAGGTAGGAGGTAGGGGCTGAGCTGAACCTTTGAACAATCACTGAAAATGGCCATATACTTACTAACACAGGAGGGCAAACATGTGCACCAATCTCAGCATGCAAGGAGGCAGCGATACTGCCAAATGAGGGAGCCAATTACACCTGTGGAGGACACTGATGAGACAGCCACTCGCACAACCTCCTATATGGAGAGGAGTGACTGCTTGGTGTATACTCCTACACGAAGTAGATGCAAAGTGTCAGACCATCCTGATACTTGTAGTGCATCATGCAGGCAAGCAACCAATTAATGAAGCCATAATAGTTCGGCAGGCTGCCTTGTACCTTCAAAAGTGAACCACATTGGTACTGTCACCCTAGGCTGGGTCTGAGTGCAAAAGCTGAAAAAGCAGGGAAAAGGTTAGCCTCAGTTCTGTCTATTTAACTTCTAAGGACCCATTTAGACACAATGATGATTGCTCAAAAATCGCTCAAATGACAGTTTGAGTGATAGCTTTGAGTGATCAGTTTGCATAAACTGCTAAGTAGCTGTATGAACTACAGCTTGTCCTGCAAGTCCTGGCACGCCTGTCGAAAAAGAAAAATGTTATGCGTGATTGATTGCAGACACTGAAACATTTATTTATTTATTTTTATATTTCTATTGTTCAAAAGTAGTGATATATATATATATATATATATATAAACGATATCAATTTGACATCAACATAATCATAACGACTCACAGAATTATGGTAGCATGCTATGTATACTGCAATCTGTATGCTGAAAAAACAAAACATGAAAAACGAGGACATGATAACAGGATTTTAGATTTTTTTCATCAGCTCCTTCAAATTCCTAAAAGTTATATAATACATTATATGTACGCCAAAATAGTGCCATCAAAAAAAAACTTGTCCCGTAAAAAATAAGCTCTCATGCAGCAATGTCGGCGGAAAAATCTAAAGTTATAGCTCTTGCAATGTGACAATGGAAAAAAATTGAAAAATCGGTTGGTGATTAGAACCTAAAATGGGAGAGTCATTAAGGGTTAAAATCGCTGTCTGTTTCTACAGAATAAAGCAGAACATTATGGTGCACTTCTAAGAAAATCTAGCATCTTCTGCAACATTCTCCTTATCCCTGTGTGTCCTCCACTGTGATTACCTAATGAGTCTTTTATTAAAAGACATCATTTACATACGCATAACCTATTTTCAGTGTATTCACATGTAAATTTCCCTTTAGCAGGCACCCTTCACCCACTTACTAGGCTTACAAGTAAATTCTGCCCTGCACTGTGCCTACCTCTATTGTCTCCTAATACCATTGAGAAATAGCATGAGGGGAATGTCATTAGCATATTTCAGTGTCTGTCAAGGATCAGTATTGTGGGCTGCTGGTGGGTTCCTATTCTATGTATTGTGCATATTACACAACAATGGACATACTGTTTATAGAAGGGGTCATGAAAATATATGTGCAGCCTTCACAGCCATAAAAGAGAACAGCATTGCTGTAAGTCCTAAGTGAAATCTGAGATATCAAAGTAGTTGAACAATGTTTTTATCATTTCAGAAGGCAAAATGTTTCCATAGAAATTTAGTTCTAATTTCCACTGCGTATCGCCTGTAGATCCTATATTGTGTACTGAGGGACCTGTATAACCATTATATGCTGAATGCAATACATAGATGAATTTAATTCAATAAGAGGAAAATTAGGTTAAAGGCATTGCATTGGTATTTACTATTGATGTCCTATCCTTAACTGATTAGCAGGGGTTCACCACTGGGAAACCTCACCAATCAGTTGTTCACCAGGGCCACTGTCATTGTGGACAGAGCTGGAAGGAGATAGCTCTGTCCATAGTGCAGTGTCCTGCATTGGTATTGCAGCCCCAGGTCCCATTGCATTCAGTTGGAGCTGTGCCTACTTTACCAAACTAATCCACTGTACTACGGACAGCGCTATCTGCTTATGGCTCTGTCTACAATCATACCTCAGCTAATATTAGCTGATCAGCAGGGATCCCAAGTCGTGGACCCTGCCAGTAGACTATTGATGACCTATCCTGATGATAGGTTATCAATAGTAAAGTTACAGAAAACTTTCCCTCCTAGCGCTGCAGGGCGTACAGTTACATACAAGTGGATCCCGCTCCATAGTACGCAGGTGCCGGCCTTTTCTTACAGCCGGCACCCGCCCTCGACAGCCCTAAGCTGTGCTCTTCGGAGCTGCTAAACTCTTAAATGCCCCGACTTATGTTCAGGGGTCCCGTACGGCCCCCTGCGATGAGAGAGTTAGAAATAGCTAGCCAAATATCAAACAGTTGTTCTTTCCACTATTTACCACCCTGGGATTGGACATGTCTACGCAGCCTAGAGTTTGTGTCTGTACTAATATTTGAAACTGCGTTAAAGTCATCACAAATAAGAAGTCTGCCTTGTTCAAGTTTGGAAAGAAAGCATAACATTTTGTAGGTGAAGCTCCTCTGTTTTTTTTTTACTATTAATGGAGGCAAGTATATAGGTTACATTATTGATAGAACAGACTAATAGAATATATCTTCCTTGTGTGTATATTTCTTTTTTAATCCCTTAACACTACGGGACATGCAGTTACATCCTGCAGATTCAGGGTATGTATGGAGGGGAATCGCGGGTCGATCCTGATCCATACAATGTAGGTGCTGGCTGTTTCTTACAGTTGAAATCCAACTACAACAGCTCTGATAAGCCATTGATCGGATTGTTAACTCTTTAAATGCCAATTCTGACAGAGGCATTTAAATGCCCAAATTGATGTTCAGGGATCCCGCACTGCCCCCGTGATAAGATAGAAAGTTGCTGTGCAGTTGCCACAGCAGCCAGGGGCCTACTGAAAGGCCCCAGGACTGCCATTGCAGATTGCCTATCAAGCCATGCCTGTGACGTGGCTTGATGAAATGCCTGTCAATTAGCGGTATAATGTAATGCTATGGCATTACGTCATATTGCAGAAGCGATCAAAGAATCACAAGCTCATGTCCCCTCTGGGGACTAAAAAAGAAAAGAAAAAATAAGCTTACTAATTATGTAAAAGGATAAAAGGTAATAAAAGTTTAACCCCCCCCCCCCTTTGCCATATTTAATATAAAATAATCTTAATAATAAAACAATTTTTCACTGTATTGATTCCTTTAACATAACTGTTAATAGTAGAATAGCTAAAACCTATTGATAAGAAGGTAGAGACATCTTTATTCCTCAATAGAAAAAATGCGACATTTCGATCCTGCTGGAAAGGCCCCTGACAACAGAGCGGCCAGTAATATACAGTAAGAATACCCTGCCGGACATCTTTTGACATCAGAGCTGTACAGACTTCAAATCAGAATGTCTTCAGACGTCAGACAGTGGATTGGAAAGGGTTAAATTCAATAAACACGTACACACAAAAGCCTTTAGATTTTTGACAATTTCTTCGTAATTTTACATTTTTAAGGGTTGTTTCCAAACTTGTTAAATTAGCTGCTAGCGTCCCTGCCATGCTACTGGTTTACTGGCTGCAGAAAGGCTGATAGAAGTCCTTTAAAATACAAAAGAAGACATGAAAAACAAATATTTAAATAAACATTGTTGTTTATGCAAGCTGGTGCTAGCTGAATGAACTTTGTTAATTGCAGAATATGTTGCAAATTCAACACAAACAAAAACCTAGTGTGACCTTCCAGTGCTTGGATTTGTATGTCAGTTTCAGAACGGTTTAGAATAATATCTGTTGGGAAAAAACAATAGAATGTTGTTTCAAGGTTCATAGGTGCTACCGTTTATCATAACAAGCAATGTAACAATGCACAGTAATGAGCAAAGAAGAAAAGGAATGTCTGCATAGAAAGCCATCAACTTGAGCACGACCGTAGGATCCAGTCTTGATGAAGTCATGTAGTGCTGCCAAATCCATTGTATAACAGTACATGTTTCTGTTCACAATGCATTGTGGATACTTTTATAGGTTTAATTAGTTTGTTGTTTTAGTGATAGAAAAGAAAGGGAAAAGTCTTCCTTTACAATTCAGCAAAAAGTATGGTTGGCTTGATGTTTCAAGAAGTGGAAATATGAACAAGTTAAAGACACGTCTTACTCATGTGATAAGCCCAGGAACTGAAAGAGATATAAAAATCAGGTGAAGGTGAGGAGAAGGAAATTCTAAGTTGCTGAACTTTTACTAAATTTGTAGTAAACTAAAGAGAGTCTTCCACTGGCTGTACAGTAAGTATGACCAGGCAGTCGCCATATGAGCCCCTACCCTGAAGCCAAAAAGTTTGGCAAATCAAGACAACTACAAGTGGTTGTGTTAAGCAGCTTCAAGATGCCATATAGACACTCTGTGTGGTGACTTACATATTCTCTTTTAGTCTGTATTATGGACCTATAGGTACTAAAATGGGTTGTCCATTACCGGACAGCATTTCTGCATTAGCGTCAATTGCTTTAAAATAACAAACACAGCAGTACTGACCCATCCTCTGCTGTGGAAATCCAGCAATGCTGCCCTCCTGGCGATTGTTATGGAAGATGACATCAGCGGAAGTTACTTGAATTCTGCAGCCAATCAGAGGATGCAACGTCACCGCCTATTCTCCTGGCATCAGTGCTCTTATCCTGGGCGTTATGACGCCGGGAGTTCATAATGGAGATGCTGCAGCCTCTGATTGTTTCCGCTAATGTCATCTTCACAACAACCACCGGGAGAATGGCGGGGCAAATCTTTAAATCCCTGTGGAAGAGGATGGGTAAGAACTAGAGATGAGCGAGCACCAAAATGCTCGGGTGCTCGTTACTCGGGACGAAATTTTCGCAATGCTCGAGGGTTCGTTTCGAGTAACGAACCCCATTGAAGTCAATGGGCGACCCGAGCATTTTTGTATTTCGCCGATGCTCGCTAAGGTTTCCATGTGTGAAAATCTGGGCAATTCAAGAAAGTGATGGGAACAACACAGCAACGGATAGGGCAGGCGAGGGGCTACATGTTGGGCTGCATCTCAAGTTCACAGGTCCCACTATTAAGCCACAATACCGGCAAGAGTGGGCCCCCCCCCTCCCAACAACTTTTACTTCTGAAAAGCCCTCATTAGCAATGGATACCTTAGCTAAGCACCACACTACCTCCAACAAAGCACAATCACTGCCTGCATGACACTCTGCTGCCACTTCTCCTGGGTTACATGCTGCCCAACCCCCCTCCCCCCTGCACGACGCAGTGTCCACAGCGCACACCAAACTGTCCCTGCGCAGCCTTCAGCTGCCCTCATGCCACACCACCCTCATGTCTATTTATAAGTGCGTCTGCCATGAGGAGGAACTGCAGGCACACACTGCAGAGGGTTGGCACGGCTAGGCAGCGACCCTCTTTAAAAGTGGTGGGGCGATAGCCCACAATGCTGTACAGAAGCAATGAGAAATATAATCCTGTGCCACCGCAATGGGGAACCTATGTGCCACACACTATTCATTCTGTCAAGGTGTCTGCATGCCCCAGTCAGACCGCGGTTTTTAATTCATAGACACAGGCAGGTACAACTCCCTATTGTGAAGTCCCTGTGGACCGACAGCATGGGTGGCTCCCTGGAACCCACCGGCGGTACATAAAAATATCCCATTGCATTGCCCAACACAGCTGAGGTAGTAATGTCGTGCTTAATGCAGGTGGGCTTCGGCCCACACTGCATGCCCCAGTCAGATTGGGGTTCTTTAGAAGTGGAAACAGATGCATTTAGAATTCTCTGTGGACCCACAGCATGGGTGGGTGCCACGAAGCCACCGGCGGTACATAAAAATATCCCATTGCATGGCCCAACACAGCGGATGTAACGTCAGCTGTAATGCAGGTGGGCTAAAAATTTATTGGATTACACTGTAGGCGAGGGCCCACAAAAATTGCTGTATCAACAGTACTAATGTACATCAGAAAAATTGGCCATGGCCAACCAAGAGGGCAGGTGAAAGCCATTAATCGCTTTGGTTAATGTGGCTTAAGTGGTAACTAGGCCTGGAGGCAGCCCAGTTTAACGAAAAATTGGTTCAAGTTAAAGTTTCAACGCTTTTAAGAGCATTGAAACGTATAAAAATTAAAAAAAAAAAAATTATATGAGTGAGCCTTGTGGCCCTAAGAAAAATTGCCCGTTCGGCGTCATTACGTGAGGTTTCAGGAGGAGGAGCAAGAGGAGGAGGAGGAGGAATATTATACACAGATTGATGAAGCAGAAATGTCCCCGTTTTGGATGGTGAGAGAGAACGATGCTTCCATCCGCGGGTGCAGCCTATGTATTGCTTAGGTATCGCTGCTGTCCGCTGGCGGAGAAGAGAAGTCTGGGGAAATCCAGGCTTTGTTCATCTTGATGAGTGTAAGCCTGTCGGCACTGTCGGTTGACAGGTGGGTACGCTTATCCGTGATGATTCCCCCAGCCACACTAAACACCCTCTCTGACAAGACGCTAGCTGCAGGACAAGCAAGCACCTCCAGGGCATACAGCGCGAGTTCAGGCCACGTGTCCAGCTTCAACACCCAGTAGTTGTAGGGGGCAGAGGCGTCACCGAGGACGGTGCTGCAATCGGCTACGTACTCCCTCACCATCCTTTTACAGTGCTCCCGCCAACTCAGCCTTGACTGGGGACCGGTGACACAGTCTTGCTGGGGAGCCATAAAGCTGGCAAAGGCCTTGGAGAATGTTCCCCTTCCTGCGCTGTACATGCTGCCTGATCTCTGCGCCTCCCCTGCTACCTGGCCCTCGGAACTGCGCCTTCTGCCACTAGCGCTGTCGGATGGGAAGTTTTCCATCAGTTTGTCCACCAGCGCCCTGTGGTATAGCATCTTTCTCGAACCCCTTTCCTCTTCGGGAATGAGAGTGGGAAGGTTCTCCTTATAGCGTGGGTCGAGCAGTGTGTACACCCAGTAATCCGTAGTGGCCAGAATGCGTGTAACGCGAGGGTCACGAGAAAGGCATCCTAACATGAAGTCAGCCATGTGTGCCAGGGTACCTGTACGCAACACATGGCTGTCTTCACTAGGAAGATCACTTTCAGGATCCTCCTCCTCCTCCTCCTCCTCCTCCTCCTCCTCCTCAGGCCATACACGCTGAAAGGATGACAGGCAAGCAGTATGGGTACCGTCAGCAGTGGGCCAAGCTGTCTCTTCCCCCTCCTCCTCATCCTCCTCATGCTTCTCCTCCTCCTCCTGAACGCGCTGAGATATAGACAGGAGGGTGCTCTGACTATCCAGCAACATACTGTCTTCCCCCGGCTCTGTTTCCGAGCGCAAAGCGTCTGCCTTTATGCTTTGCAGGGAACTTCTCAAGATGCATAGCAGAGGAATGGTGACGCTAATGATTGCAGCATCGCCGCTCACCATCTGGGTAGACTCCTCAAATTTTCCAAGGACCTGGCAGATGGCTGCCAACCAGGCCCACTCTTCTGTAAATAATTGAGGAGGCTGACTCCCACTGCGCCGCGCAAGTTGGAGTTGGTATTCCACTATAGCTCTACGCTGCTCATAGAGTCTGGCCAACATGTGGAGCGTAGAGTTCCACTGTGTGGGCACGTCGCACAGCAGTCGGTGCACTGGCAGATTAAACCGATGTTGCAGGGTCCGCAGGGTGGCAGCGTGCGTGTGTGATTTGCGGAAATGTGCGCAGAGCTGGCGCACCTTTCCGAGCAGGTATGACAAGTGGGGGTAGCTTTTCAGAAAGCACTGAACCACCAAATTAAACACATGGGCCAGGCATGGCACGTGCGTGAGGCTGCCGAGCTGCAGAGCCTCCACCAGCTTACGGCCGTTGTCACACATGACCATACCCGGTTGGAGGCTCAGCGGCGCAAGCCAGCGGTCGGTCTGCTCTGTCAGACCCTGCAGCAGTTCGTGGGCCGTGTGCCTCTTATCTCCTAAGCTGAGTAGTTTCAGCACGGCCTGCTGACGCTTGCCCACCGCTGTGCTGCCACACCGCTTGACTGCTGGCGACGTGCTGCTGCTGACACATCTTGATTGCGAGACAGAGGTTACGTAGGAGGAGGAGGAGGGTGGTTTAGTGGAGGAAGCATACACCCCCGCAGATACCACCACCGAGCTGGGGCCCGCAATTCTGGGGGTGGGTAGGACGTGAGCGGTCCCAGGCTCTGACTCTGTCCCAGCCTCCACTAAATTCACCCAATGTGCCGTCAGGGAGATATAGTGGCCCTGCCCGCCTGTGCTTGTCCACGTGTCTGTTGTTAAGTGGACCTTGGCAGTAACCGCGTTGGTGAGGGCGCGTACAATGTTGCGGGAGACGTGGTCGTGCAGGCCTGGGACGGCACATCGGGAAAAGTAGTGGCGACTGGGAACCGAGTAGCGCGGGGCCGCCGCTGCCATCATGCTTTTGAAAGCCTCCGTTTCCACAAGCCTATACGGCAGCAACTCTAGGCTGATCAATTTTGCAATGTGCACGTTTACCGCTTGAGCGTGCGGGTGCGTGGCGGCGTACTTGCGCTTGCGCTCAAACTGTGGCGCTAGCGACGTCTGGAGGCTACGCTGAGAGACATTGCTGGATGGGGCCGAGGACAGCGGAGGTGAGGGTGTGGGTGCAGGCCAGGAGACGGTAGTGCCTGTGTCCTCAGAGGGGGGTTGGATCTCAGTGGCAGGTTGGGGCACAGGGGGAGAGGCAGTGGTGCAAACCGGAGGCGGTGAACGGGCATCGTCCCACCTTGTGGGGTGCTTGGCCATCATATGCCTGCGCATGCTTTGGTGGTGCCTCCCCAGCTGATCTTGGCGCGACAAAGGTTGCACACCACTGTTCGTCGGTCGTCAGGCGTCTCTGTGAAAAACTGCCACACCGTAGAGCACCTTGACCTCTGCAGGGTGGCATGGCGCGAGGGGGCGCTTTGGGAAACAGTTGGTGGATTATTCGGTCTGGCCCTGCCTCTACCCCTAGCCACCGCACTGGCTCGGCCTGTGCCCACACCCTGACTTGGGCCTCCGCGTCCTCGCCCGCGTCCACGTCCTATAGGCCTACCCCTACCCCTCAGCATGCTGTATTACCAGTGATTTCCCAGGCAGCAAATAAATTGGCGCAAGCCTGCAGGACAAATAGAATGTTTCCCTTTTTGGGAAACGGAGGGCCCACTGACTATATTCAATCAGATAAGATATGTGTTGCACAGAAATGCAGTTATATGAAGTGCAGCAGAGCGGAGACTTTTCACAGGCAGCAAATAAATTGGCGCAAGCCTGCAGGACAAATAGAATGTTTCCCTTTTTGGGAAACGGAGGGCCCACTGACTATATTCAATCAGATAAGATATGTGTTGCACAGAAATGCAGTTATATGAAGTGCAGCAGAGCGGAGACTTTTCACAGGCAGCAAATAAATTGGCGCAAGCCTGCAGGACAAATAGAATGTTTCCCTTTTTGGGAAACGGAGGGCCCACTGACTATATTCAATCAGATAAAATATGTGTTGCACAGAAATGCAGTTATATGAAGTGCAGCAGAGCGGAGACTTTTCACAGGCAGCAAATAAATTGGCGCAAGCCTGCAGGACAAATAGAATGTTTCCCTTTTTGGGAAACGGAGGGCCCACTGACTATATTCAATCAGATAAGATATGTGTTGCATAGAAATACAGTTATATGAAGTGCAGCACAGCGGTTACTTTTCACAGGCAGCAAATAAATTGGCGCAAGCCTGCAGGACAAATAGAATGTTTCCCTTTTTGGGAAACGGAGGGCCCACTGACTATATTCAATCAGATAAGATATGTGTTGCACAGAAATGCAGTTATATGAAGTGCAGCAGAGCGGAGACTTTTCACAGGCAGCAAATAAATTGGCGCAAGCCTGCAGGACAAATAGAATGTTTCCCTTTTTGGGAAACGGAGGGCCCACTGACTATATTCAATCAGATAAGATATGTGTTGCACAGAAATGCAGTTATATGAAGTGCAGCAGAGCGGAGACTTTTCACAGGCAGCAAATAAATTGGCGCAAGCCTGCAGGACAAATAGAATGTTTCCCTTTTTGGGAAACGGAGGGCCCACTGACTATATTCAATCAGATAAAATATGTGTTGCACAGAAATGCAGTTATATGAAGTGCAGCAGAGCGGAGACTTTTCACAGGCAGCAAATAAATTGGCGCAAGCCTGCAGGACAAATAGAATGTTTCCCTTTTTGGGAAACGGAGGGCCCACTGACTATATTCAATCAGATAAGATATGTGTTGCATAGAAATACAGTTATATGAAGTGCAGCACAGCGGTTACTTTTCACAGGCAGCAAATAAATTGGCGCAAGCCTGCAGGACAAATAGAATGTTTCCCTTTTTGGGAAACGGAGGGCCCACTGACTATATTCAATCAGATAAGATATGTGTTGCACAGAAATGCAGTTATATGAAGTGCAGCACAGCGGTTACTTTTCACAGGCAGCAAATAAATTGGCGCAAGCCTGCAGGACAAATAGAATGTTTCCCTTTTTGGGAAACGGAGGGCCCACTGACTATATTCAATCAGATAAGATATGTGTTGCACAGAAATGCAGTTATATGAAGTGCAGCACAGCGGTTACCTTTCCCAGGCAGCAAATAAATTGGCGCAAGCCTGCAGGACAAATAGAATGTTTCCCTTTTTGGGAAACGGAGGGCCCACTGACTATATTCAATCAATAATATATGTCTTCTGGCCCTGCCTACACAATTCTCTCCCTGTAGTATTACTGCAAGGCGCAATGCTCTGCAGACAGCCGATTTTGAAAAGAAAAAAATATGCAACACTGCTAACAGCAGCCTGCACAGTACTGCACACGGATAGATGTGGCCCTAAGAAGGACCATTGGGGTTCTTGAAGCCTACACTCACTCCTAACACTCTCCCTACCTAAGCACCACTTCTGTCCCTGGACTATTACTGCAAGGCGCAATGCTCTGCAGACTGCCGATTTTGCAAAAAAAAAAATTTGTGCAACACTGCTAACAGCACCCTCCACAGTACTGCACACGGATAGATGTGGCCCTGAGAAGGACCGTTGGGGTTCTTGAAGCCTACACTCACTCCTAACACTCTCCCTACAGCAGCACCAGCAGCAGCACTTTCCCTCAGCTAACTCAGTCACAAGTCATCTGAGGCGAGCCGCGGGAGGGGCCGACTTTTATGTTCGGGTGACACCTGATCTTCCCAGCCACTCACAGCAGGGGGGTGGTATAGGGCTTGAACGTCACAGGGGGAAGTTGTAATGCCTTCCCTGTCTTTCAATTGGCCAGAAAAGCGCGCTAACGTCTCAGAGAGGAAACTGAAAGTAACCGGAACACCGCGTGGTGCTTGTTAAGAGTAACGAGCATCCCGAACACCCTAATATTCGCACGAATATCAAGCTCGGACGAGTACGTTCGCTCATCTCTAGTAAGAACTCTTCTTTTTGTTATTTTAAGGCAGTTTGAGCTATTGCACAGATGTTGTCCAGTAACTGGACAGCTTTTTAATGTCTCACTGTGAGACACCCTATTCTCCTATAGAAATAATTCTATAATACAGTATGATTTAATACCTATGTGTATTCTATTGAATTCAATGGGAGCTGTGCCTACATTACTAACCTCATATACTTCAGTGTGTATGTTGCTGTAGGCTTCTGGCTCTGTAGACCATGGCAGCATGTCAGATAGCAGCTGGTTGCTGGTGGTCCCTACCCTGTTTCCTTGAAAATAAGACCTACCCCAAAAATAAGCCCTAGCATGATTTTTAAATGGTGTCCAGGAAGCTATACATGTACAAAAAAATATTTTGGAGCAAAAATTAATATAAGACCCTGTCTTATTTTCGGGGAAACACGGTAGCAGCAGACCCATATTGATTAAATATTAATGACCTATCCTGACAACCCCTTCATAGACTTTGGGGGGATTTTAACATTGCCCATGCATCAGTTATCTGGCATAAAAAAGGCACAGAGTTTTGCAGACAGCTATTTTATGCAAAATTTTGCTACTTTTTATGTCAGCCACATCAATTTTAAAAAGTGGGTCCAGTTTAGTTGTAGGAGTTGTGGCCAGTCACTCTAATTTATGTCAGAATTTGGTGTAAATTAAAGTGGAAATCTTCACTGGTCTATACCTGGTGTAGATTTCACATTGTGGCGCATAGACGTCCAAATATGCCAAATGTATTAGGAGGTTTATATCTCTTACTACATTTGTTGCATCTTTCAATAATGGCCTGCAGATCAACACTAGTATATGTAACAGTTGTAATAAATCTTCCCCTTTGTGTGTGTGTATATATATATATATATATATATATATATATATATATATATATATATATATATATGTAACATTAGAACTACTAGAAGCCTCTGTAAGTAGGATGCTGTAGGTAAAAAAGTGAATAAGGTCAGGTAGACTCTGTAGTATTGTATCTTTATAATATGGATTTGAGGCATCTCTCTCTATACCCTGGGCATCTAAAGATAGCAGACCAACAGCTGTTCTATAGTTTACAATTCATTAAAGTGAATAGGATTTATTTACTGATTGCAGGGGTTGCCTTAGGTGGGTTGGTGCCCCAGCAATAGCTTTGTGATTAACCCATTATTGTATACCATATAGAAGCTAAATGATAAAGTCATATATTGCCTATGTAGGACTGTCAGACAGCTGCATAAATAGTACTGTCCCATGAGTAAACTAGCAAATGGACCTGCAAGTGTGGGATAAGGGGTGCAGATTCAGAGACCATAGGACATTAAGGCCCGGTTAAGTAGTAACTAAAAGCTGTCCTGATTATTTCATGTTTGCATAGTTAGTGGATTGCAAGAAGACCTGCGTCCATCTAGTTCAATCTTTTTTAATACTTATATGCTCCAGTTAATCCATAGGAAGACAACAAACACTCTTTGGATGATAGAGACCCAATTCGCCATAAAATATTGTACTCTGTAAAAGTTTTAAACAGGTGTGGAAAAATGCTACAAAGTAAAATAGTTTTTTTCATATTCATTCTGCAGCAGGACAATGACCCCAAACATACAGCCAAAGTCATTAAGATCTGCCTTCAGTGTTAAGAACAGTGGATCCTGTAAGTGAGGATTTGGCTCCCACAGAGCTCTGATCTCAACATCATTGAGTCTGTCTTGGATTACATGAAGAGACAGAAGGATTTGAGCAAGTCTACATCCACAGAGATCTGCGGTTAGGTCTTTAAGATGTTTGGAACGACCTCACTGCCAAATTCCTTCAAAGTGTGTGCAAGTGTACGTACAAGACGTTATGCTGTATTGAAGACAAAGGGTGGCACAAAATTAGGGATTGGATTTACATTTCTCTTTTGTGCATTCACTTAGCATTTAGTTCATTGACCAAAAAAAAAATTACATTTCTATTTTTGAAAGTATTCTTACTTTGCAGCATTTTTGTAACCTTGTTTTGCAAGGAAGATATATTACCTTTTCTTAACTCTGTCCATATTTTCAGCCATCAGTAAATCCTGTGGGAGCTAGTTCCATAACTTTATGGTTCAGAAAGTAAAGTCGTCACACCATGTGACATTCCCGAAAAGAATAGCTTATTATAATGGTTTTTTATAGAGACCATATTTAAATATAATATCCCCCTCAGTCTTCTCTTCTATAGTGTAAATAAATTTAGATTTATCAACCTGCTGTCATAACTGAGATCTTCCATACTCCTTCAACACTTTCTAGCTCTGTGATATCTTTTTTATGGACAAATGCCTAACATTGTACTGTATATTCACAATGCAGTCGCTCTAGTGCTTTGTGCAGAGGTAAAACAATCCTTGCTTCTCTAGAAGTCATGCCTTTTCTAATACAAGACAATATCTAACTAGTGTTGAGCGATTAGTGGAATAGACTGTTCATGTCGGTATCAGGCCCATTTCATGAAAATCATCGTGAATCGGGACAGTCGATTCTAAATCCCATGGGAGTAAAATTAGGGTTCACTAATTTGCCGTCCAGAAGATCCCCAATTCAGCCAAAGCCCTCTAAATTGCTTGGGAAAAATGCCACATTTGTATCCCTTCCTACTCATCCTGTGACAAGAACACGTCATTCTCCTGAGGCCCTGTATCATCTGTTCCAGCAGGCAGACAATAAGGATGGCCATACTGATCAGTATACCATCATGACTGACCGTTTTGGTAGCTTCCTCAAATCAGGCTAAAATGGTATACATGTCTTCTATCTGTAGGAACTACATAGACTTCGAATGACCGACCTCTGTACAGCATGGCATACACAATGTGGTACTCCATGATCACTTCCTGCTGCTGGCTTAGCCTCTGCAAGATATGCAACATGGAATTCCACTGTGTAGGCGCGTCACAGATGAGGCGGTTGAGTGGTAGGTAGCCTGAACTGTCGCTACACCTGATCTGATCGCCAAAAGTGTGAGCATAGTTTCCTGGTATTTTCCAGCACTATATATAGACCTGGTGATAGCGTAACCCTTTTCAATTTAGGTGATACTCAAGGAATATCAAAGCTTCATCTACCAGGTATGCCTAGTGTCTGTACGATGCACTGGAGAAGAACATATCATGGAGCAATTAAGCCTGGTTCCAGAGCTCTTCTAAAGGGAGGTAGCTTGCATTCAAGAGTTTTTTTTTTACAAAAGTTGAAAAAATACATAATACAAGGTGTAACTATGCTATTGCAAATCACTGGACAGCAAAAAGGTGCTGGCTGGGTGTGTTTGCCAACCCACCTGGGCATGCCATCCAATCATTTACAATATTGATAAGCAAAAGAAAGTGGATACAATAGCTACATATGGTCTCCAGGAAACGCTCAAGCTTCCACCAGCAAGCCAGTTCAGTCAAGTTTGTGCTGCTTTTTGGAGCTTTACAATAAACTGTAATGACCCTTGAATAACAGGTGTAACACAGGTCATCTTAATACTTTCACATCTTCCCCCTTTTGTTTCTACTTTTATTCCTAAACTTGGTATATCCTATGGGCTAGTCCCACAGAGGGGACTTCAGTGCTTCACTTCCCTGGAGCTACCCTCCAGGGAGAACTGGTCTTCTCTCCATACCCCAATTTGAGAGCTCCTCAGGGTTACGGAGACCCTGAGCTTGAAGTGACACATATTGTAGTTGTGACGTATCGCACATTGGCCGTCAGGAAGAAGACTGCCTGTGAATGGATACTTCATCACAAGAAGCAGAAGAATTAGCCAGCTGGAGGGGAGGTGATCCTCTTCTCACCCCCGGGACTGGAGAAGATAATCGGCAGGGAGAAGATGAGGTAAGTAGACTGCCTGGGGAAGAATAAGAGAGTATAGAATTTTTTTTTAATGACAGGCTGGCTCTGACCTGCAACGTAATGACAACATGGAGGTCCAATAATCTGACACGTTCCACCTTGGGCCACAGTGAGGTAATCTAACATAATAATGTGCTGATTAGTAACTACAATGAGCTGAGTCTGTACCATGTTAAGGTTCTTTTACATGGAACAATTATCATTCAAAAAAATCGCTGAACTGTTCATATTGGAATGATATGGTTCAGTGTAAACATGGCGAACGATTGAGCAATGAATGATAATTTGCTTGCTTATCGTTTCTCATTCATTTTATGCAAACATAAAAATATTTGTTGGCTCGTTCGCTATTCGTTCGGTTTAAACACTGATCGTTCAGTTGTTCTCATTCACGGGTGCAGTGAACTGAATGACTGAACAATCCTATTAAAAAATAAAGATTTATCTTTGTATTTAAATTGACTGTCCAAGTGAATGTGCAAACTGGATCATCACTTGCTCGATTGTTCGGGCTAATGATTTTTCCATACATGTAAAAGTACCCTTAGTTTGGTTCACTTTACCCAACACAGAAAATCTGGTCACTTAGATAATCAGTGGCTCCTACGGATTTATCCCACATTTGCAAAAGCATGGGGCAGATAAGCAAAGTGCTGATGCAAGCATTTGATACAATTCAGAAGCCAATATAGCAAAGATATTTTCTCAGCTTATAATTCTAATAAATGCCTCCGTCCTTGTGCAATCATTCTTCCAGCTGTGCATATCCTCTGACACATAAGGGTAGGCCTAATGACTCTTATCCTCCAGCGAATGCGGATAAAGGTCTTATGGTTGTCCATTGGAAAAGACTGCTTTGCTCCATACGATTGCCATATCAGATGCACTCTCGGACCATCTTAGGACATAATGTACACTTGACTCTGTCTCTTTATTGGAGGTGAGTCGTCTTACAAAGATGAGATGCTTGTAAGTATCGACTTGGCATCATTGACAGGTCTACTGCTATGAAAAGCAAAACAGGGTGTAAATATTTCCAGTATACATCTGACAAACAATTTAAACATAACCATGAAGCAGACTCACATTGTTATCATATCAATCTCTGAAGTAATAAATAAATCAATAAATATATATATATATCCAGAAAAATCATCTTGCCATGCCCAATTTTATAGGTTTATACTATAAATCACCATCAAATGAAGGTACTTTGTACCATTCTTCTGTGCATAGCATGTGTCTGTGGTGGAGGCACAGTTCTATACTAAGGGCCTGACCAAACAAAATCTCAAAGGATTAAGTGACATATTTCCATTGGGTGTATTACTGATACAGTATAATGTAATAAGTAGACAATATCCATGTTTTTTGTATCTCCTATTTGGCCTTGCTAATAGAGATGAGCGAGCACACTCGTCCGAGCTTGATGCTCGTTCAAGTACTAGGGTACTCAAGATGCTCGGTACTCGAGACGAACACCACATGGTACTTGAGTCTATTTCATTTCCCTTCCCTGCATGTTAAGTGCCACTTTTTAGCCAATAAACATGCGGGGAAGGCATTACCACTTCCTGCTGTGACATGCCAGCCTTGTGCACGTCTACAGCAGTGAGTGGCTTGGGCCGATCAGGTGACCACCGAGTACTTAAACTGGTGCCGCCCGCGGTTCGCCTCAAACGCATGCTGGCAGAGGTTAGGGAAAGAGCTGCAGCTGAGATAGGGAAAGTATTAGGGTAGGGATCCTCTCTTCAAGAACTCCAATGGTTCTTCTTAGGGCTACTCCTCATTGTGTGCATTACTTTTGTGGCTGGCTGGGAGCAGTAGTGCACCAATTTTTTTTTAAAGCATCTAGGCTTGTACCATTCACTCTGTGCAGTGCATTAGGCAGAGTTCTCATTGCTAAACAGTACGCTAAAATTTCCTGGGCCACTATAGAGCATTTCAGCCATACCGTTCTCTATGTGCAGTGCATTCGGCAGAGTTCTCATCGCTAAACAGTACGCTAATTTTTCCTGGGTCACTGCAGAGCATTTCAGCTATATCGTTTTTTGTGTGCAGTGCATTCAGCAAAGTTCTCATCGCTAAACAGTACACTAATATTCCCTGACTTCCTGCAGAGCATTGCACAGCTACAGTTCCCTGTGTGCAGTGCATTCGGCAAAGTTCTCATCGCTAAACAGTACACTAATATTTCCTGAGCCCCTGCAGAGCATTTCACAGCCACTGTTCTCTGTGTGCAGTGCATTCGGCAGAGTTCTCATCGCTAAACAGTACACTAATATTCCCTGGGTTCCTGCAGAGCATTGCACAGCTACAGTTCCCTGTGTGCAGTGGATTCGGCAACGTTCTCATCGCTAAACAGTACGCTAATATTTCCTGGGCCCCTGCAGAGCATTTCACAGCTATCATTCTCTGTGTGCAGTGCATTCGGCAGAGTTCTCATCGCTAAACAGTACGCTAATTTTTCCTGGGCCACTGCAGAGCATTTCAGCTATACCGTTTTTTGTGTGCAGTGCATTCGGCAAAGTTCTCATCGCTAAACAGTACACTAATATTCCCTGGGCTTCTGCAGAGCATTTCACAGCTACAGTTCCCTGTGTGCAGTGCATTTGGCAAAGTTCTCATCGCTAAACAGTACGCTAATATTTCCTGGGCCCCTGCAGAGCATTTCACAGCTACCATTCTCTGTGTGCAGTGCATTTGGCAAAGTTCTCATCGTTAAAGAGTATGCTAATATTTCCTGGGCCTATGCAGAGCATTTCACAGCTACCGCTCCCTGTATGCTGTGCATTGGGCAGAGTTTTCATTGCTAAACAGTACGCTAAATTTTCCTGGGCCACTGCAGAGCATTTCAGCTTTACCATTCTGTGTGCAGTGCAATCGGCAAAGTTCTCATCACTAAACAGTACGTTAATATTCCCTGGGCCCCTGCAGAGCATTTCACAGCTACCGTTCCCTGTGTGCAGTGCATTCGGCAAAGTTCTCATCGCTAAACAGTACGCTAATATTCCCTGGGCCCCTGCAGAGCATTTCACAGCTACCATTCCCTGTGTGCAGTGCATTCAGCAGAGTTCTCATCGCTAAACAGTATGCTAATATTTCCTGGGCCCCTGCAAAGCATTTCAGCCATACCGTTCTCTATGTGCAGTGCTTTTGGCAGAGTTCTCATCGCTAAACAGTAGGCTAATTTTTCCTGCGCCAATGCAGAGCATTTCAGCTATACCATTCTCTGTGTGCACTGCATTCTGCAAAGTTCTTATCGCTAAACAGTATGCTAATATTCCCTGGGCCCCTGCAGAGCATTTCAGCTATACCGTTCTCTGTGTTGGGTGAAGTAGCTGCAGTTATCAGCACTATCCACTGGCTTTATAGTTTTCTGCCCCTGTGCAGAGTCTCACAATACCCTTTCCTTGGGTGCGGTGAAGCAGCCGCAGATATTAGCATTATCCACTGGCTTTATAGTTTTCTGCCCCTGTGCAGAGCGTCTCACAATACCCTTTCCTTGGGTGCGGCGAAGTAACTGCAGTTATTAGCACTATCCACTGGCTTTATAGTTTTGTGTCCTTGTGCAGAGTCTCACAATACCCTTTCCTTGGGTGCGGTGAAGTAGCCGCAGTTATTAGCATTATCCACTGGCTTTATAGTTTTCTGCCCCTGTGCAGAGCGTCCCACAATACCCTTTCCTTGGGGGGGTTGAGGTAGCCACAGTTATCAGCACTATCCACTGGGTTAATAGTTTTCTGCCACTCCATACAGCCTCTCTTATCTACAAGTCTCTGTGAGTGGTAAATGACCCCTAGGTATCAGTTGAAGACAGCAGTTTAATTTTTTCCGGTCACAGCATAGAGCCTCTGGTATCTACAAGTCTCTGTGTGCGGTGAATTAGCCACAGTTCTCAGCGCTATACAGTGGGGTAATTTATTTGGGCCCTGCTCTATCCTTAATCCGACATGATGAGGAGTAGAGGTAAGGGTCGAGGATGTGGACGCGGACGTGGGCGTCCAAGTGAGGGTGTGGGCACAGGCCGAGGTCCTGGGCAGGGTGAAACACAGCTGGCTGCTGATGGATTAGGAGAGCGCCAAGTCTCTATGCTCCTCAGCTTCATATCACAATTTGCGGGTCCACGTGGTAGACCTTTATTAAAAGCAGAGCAGTGGGAGCAGGTCCTGTCGTGGATCGCAGATAATGCTTCGAGCAATGTATCGAACCCTCAGTCTTCTACGCAGTCCACTAATCCCGGCCTAGGGACTGCACCTCTAAATCCTCTGGCTGCTCCTCCTTCCTCCCAGCCTCCTCACTCCATGAAAATGACAGATTCTGAGCAGGCAGACTCCCAGGAACTGTTCTCGGGTCCCTGCCCTGAGTGGGAAAAAACGGTTCCTCTCTCACCTGAGGAGTTGTTGTGACCGATGCCCAACATTTGGAAAGTTTCCAGAGTCCGGGTGATGAGGCTAGGGACTTCCAGCAACTATCTCAACAGCTTTTTGTGGATGAGAATGATAAGGCACAGTTGTCTTTCAGTGAGGTCGTTGTAAGGGCAGGAAGTCAGAGGGAGGAGCGTACAGAGGATTCGGAGAAAGAGCTGCTGGACGATGAGGTGACTGACCCCACCTGGCTTGCTTAGTCAATTGAAGACAGGGCTTCAGAGGGGGAGACAAGTGCAGCAGCAAGACAGGTTGAAGGAGGCAGTGGGGTGGCCAGAGGAGGAGGCAGGGCCAGAGCAAAGAATCCCCCAACTGTTTCTCTGTGTTTTTTAGTGAGAGCGCGCATGACTGACGAACAGTGGTGTGCAACCTGTGCCGCACCAAGATCAGCCAGGAAGCCACCACTACCAGCCTCACCACCACCAGTATGCACAGGCATATGATGCCAAGCACCCCACAAGGTGGAACGAAGGCCATTCACCGTTTTCGGGTCACACCATTGCCTCTTCCCCTGTGCCACAACCTGCCACAGAGATCCAATCCTCCTCCCAGGATGCAGGCACGAACGGCTCCCAGACTGCACCCACACACTCACCTCCACAGTTCTCCACTCCATCCAGCAATGTCTCTCAGCGCAGCATTTAGCTGTCGCTAACACAAGCATTGGAGCGAAAGCGGAATTACGCCACCACCCACCTACATGCACAAGCTTTAAACGTGGATATTGCCAAATTAATCAGCCCGGGAATGCTGCCGTACAGGCTTGTGGAAACAGAGGCTTTCAAAAACATGATGTCAGTGGCGGTCCTGCGATACTCGGTCCCCAGTCAACACTATTTTTCCCGGTGTGCCGTCCCAGCCCTACACCAGCACGTCTCCCGCAACATAAACCATCCCCTCACCAACATGGTTACTGGGAAGGTCCACTTAACGACGGACAAGTACTGGTGCACAGGGCCACTATATCTCCCTTGCAGCACATTGGGTGAACTTGGTGGAGGCTGGGACTGAGTCAGAGCCTGGGACCGCTCACGTGCTACCCACACCGAGGATAGTGGGTCCTACCTTGGTGCTGGTTTCTGTGGCGTATGATGCCACCTCCTCCAAAGCCCCCCTCTTCCTCCACCACCTCCACTCCTCAATTAAGAAGTGTGAGCACATCGCCAGCAGTCAGTAGTGCGCGGCGCGGCAGCACAGCGGTGGGCAAGCGTCAACAGGCCATGCTGAAACTAATCAGCTTAGTTGACAACAGGCACATGGCCTCCGAGCTGTTACAGGGTCTGACTGAGCAGACCGACCTCTGGCTTTCGCCACTCAGCCTCCAACCGGGCATGGTCGTGTGTGACAACAGCCGTAACCTGGTGGCGGCTCTGCAGCTTGGCAGCCTCACACACGTGCCATGCCTGGCCCACATCTTCAATCTGGTGGTTCAGTGATTTCTGAAAAACTACCCTCACTTGTCTGACCTGCTTGACAAGGTGCGCCGCGTGTGCGCACATTTCCACAAGTCCACCACGGATGCTGCCACCCTCAGGACACTGCAACATCAATTTCAGCTGCCAGAGCACCGACTGCTGTGTGACGTACACATGTGCTGGAATTCTACGCTGCACATGTTGGCCAGGCTTCATGAGCAGCGTAGAGCAATAGTGGAATACCAGCTGCAACATGGGCGGTGGAGTGGTAGTCAGCCTCCGCAGTTCTTTACAGAGGAGTGGGCATGGATGGCAGACATCTGTCTGGTCCTCGGATACTTTGAGGAGTCTACCCAAATGGTGAGCGGTGATGCGGCCATCATTAGTGTTACTATCCCACTGCTTTGCCTGCTGAGAAGTTCGCTGCTAAGCATAAAGGCTGACGCTTTGCAGTTAGAACAGGAGACGGGGGATGACAGTATGTCGCTTGATAGCCAGACCACCCTCACGTCCATATCTTAGTGAGTTTTGGAGGAGGAGGGGGAAGAGACTGCTGGCCACACTACAGAGGGTACCCATGCTGCTTGGCTCTCATCTGTTCAGTGTGTATGGGCTGAGGAGGAGGAGGATCCTGAAAGTCATTCTCCTAGTGAGGACAGCGATGTGTTGCGTACAGGGACTCTGACTTCATGTTAGGCTGCCTTTCCCGTGACCCTTGCGTTAGATGCATTCTGGCCAACACGGATTACTGGGTGTACACTTTTCTTGACCCACGGTATAAGGAGAACCTTTCCACTCTAATTCCCGAAGAGGAAAGGGGAACAAGACTGATGCAATACCACAGGCCCCTGGTGGAAAAAGTGACGCTAAAGTTCCCATCTGACAGCGCCAATGGTAGAAGACTAGCAGGGGAAGCGTGGGGATCAGGCAGGGAAACACTCTCCAAGGCCTTTGCCAGTTTTATGGCTCCCCAGCAAGACTGTGTCACCACTCCCTAGTCAAGGTTGAGTCGGAGGGAGCACTGTAAAAAGATGGTGAGGGAGTACATAGCCGATCATACCACCGTCCTCTGTGATGCCTCTGCTCCATACAACTATTGGGTGTCAAAGCTGGACACTAGGCACGAACTTGCGCTGTACGCCCTGGAGGTGCGGGCCTGCCCTGCCGCTAGCATCTTGTCAGAGAGGGTGTTTAGTGGAGCTGGGGGGATCATCAGGAATAAGCGTACCTGTCTGTCAACTGACAGTGCCAACATGCTTACACTCATCAAGATGAACAAAGGCTGGGCTTCCCCAGACTTCTCTTCTCCGCCGGTGGAAAGCAGCAGATCCTAAAGATTATTTTCCCTGCAACAGGAGAAAAATGCATCCTCTATCACCCCCAAAAAGGGGAGAAGTAGCTTGGTCTATCCCTCTCGGATATTACTCCTCCTACTCAAACAGCATGTCATCACGCTGAACTGCCAATTTTTTAGTGGGCCAAAAGGCTCTGTTAAAACCAATTTTTTCAGAGGCCTGCCTCCAGGCTCTGTTACAAATTAAGCAACAACGAGCTGTATCTTTAAAAAATGTTTATAGGGTTCACCTGCCCTCGGGGTTAAGCAAATTTCAGGGGTACACTTGTACTCTTGGTATACCAATTTTTCAGGCCCTCGCCTATACTCTTAGGCAACTAATTTTTCCAGGCTTCGCCTATACTCTTGGTAAACAATTTTTTTCAGGTGTTCGCCTATACTCTTGGTACACCGATGTTTCAGGGGTTTGCCTATACTCTTGGTACAGAAATGTTTCAGGGGTTCGCCTATAGTCTTGCTACAAAAAGGTTTGAGGGGTCGCCTAGACTGTGGGTGCACAAAGGTTTCCCAGCGGGGTGTTCAGCTGTCTAGCACAAACACACTGAATGACTTGGGCAGATGTGTTGGCCGGGGCCGAGGTTCTGTGCAGGGTGAAACTCTGCTATGTTTGGGCACTCTCATTTTTTCATGTGTAATATTGTCTTTGGGTTTCATGGGCTTGCCAATGCTGTGGGTGCACAACGGTTTGCCAAAGCGGTGTTCAGCTGTCTGGCACAAATACACTGAATGGCTTCGGTAGGGTGCAGACGGCTTTTCCATTGCATTGTTCAGCTATCTGACACCGAATGAATTTTGTAGGGACACATGGGTTTCCCATTGCTATGTAACTCACGGCACCTTGGGTCACACAAGGTGGAGGCTGGTACCGAGCCTGACCCTGGGACCGCTCACGTGCTTCCCACACAGTGGATTGTGGGTCCTACCTTGGTCACGGTTTCTCTGGCTTATTATGCCATCTCCTCCTCCTGCTTGGCGTCTGGGGATCTGTGTTGGTCGGCATGTATTATCTCTCATGCTACAAATTACCACAGTTATCCGAGATACAGGATTGGAGCATTCACAGGAAGCGTCAGTGATTTCATGAGACTTTCACAGGGTCACTGTATACCTGTGGTGGCTGCTTTTGCGACACCTCCTGCTTCAAACAAATCTTTGGTGTTAGTATGCGCTGCTGCATTGTGGAGATGTGTACAAGTGCTGGCATCTAAGTCCCCTTTATGCCCACGTTTGCGGCTCCTGACAATTTTGTGACGGAGGTGGCACGGGATTGGAATTATGATCGTACGTCAATTTATCATCAATTCTCATCAACATTGTGGGCTATCGCCCACACTTTCAAAGAGGGTCGCTGCCAGGCCCTGCCAACCCTCTGCAGTGTTTGTCTCCTATTCCTCCTCATCCAGTACACACCTATTAATAGACATGAGGGTGGTGTGGCTATCAAGCCAGCGTGTGGCATGAGGACAGCTGAATGCTGCGCAGGGAAATGTTTTTGTGCGCTGTGAATGCAGGCTCATGCAGGAAGGGGTGGGACAGCAATGCCAGCATGTAACACAGGAGAAGAGGCAGTGGTGTCACCCGCAGAGGGTGATTGTCCTTGGTTTCAGCTAGTGTGGTGCTTAGCTAAGATGTGCCAGCGTGTGTGCCTTGCTGCTTATGGTCTGTCCCAAGTAAATTGTTAAGGGGTGACGGCCAGGCTCTTGCCCCCAATTTGACTTAATACTGGGACCTGGGAGCCTCAGATGCAGCCATGCATGCTGCCCCTGCTGTTCCCTATCCGTTTTTCTGGTGTTTCCACGATTTTCTGATGTTTCAGATGTTTCACACCACCTCCCTCATGCGGAGCAGCTTAAAAAATGCTCGAGTCCTCCATTGACTTCAATGGGGTTCGTTACTCAAAATGAGCTCTCGAGCATTACGAAAAGTTCGACTCGAGTACCGAGTACCCAAGCATTTTGGTGCTCGCTCATCTCTACTTGCTAATATTAAAGATTGAGGCTTCTATTGAGTTCTTCTTCTTTGCCACTACTTTATGTGTGATATGAAGTGTGAGACTCTTGTGCAATCATCAAGAGATCTTGAATTCTCAAGTCAATTTATGCTGCAAACATTTTACACGGATAAGATATCTTGAATTCTCATCCATATTGTTGGCCCTGTAAAACACTGTGGATTTTCCGCAGGCAGTTTGAAAAATCTCTAGCATTTCTCCTACATGGGGACATAACCTTATGGGTTGCAAAATCTAGACAACTATCCTCTCCTGAGATCAATTGTGTTGTGGTCACCTTGTGTTGATGAGTGTTACACTCCATCGCTGAATAGGGTAAAATCTGATATAGTGTATACAACGTGCAATTCCCCATCACAGTATAACCCTAAGTGAACTGATGAGATTACTGCCATTCATTCTTCCCACCAGGACTGCAACCAAAAATTATATAAAGTCAAAATCCTGAAATTCACACTGTATTTATATACACGTTGTTTCTTTGTTTTTTTCTGCAAAGCAAAGGATTATTTTATGAATAACATTATGCATCCATCCCACTGTGATTTACAACATGTACTTTACTTTGAGAGCATTGCTATAAATGAGAAGCATTGTTAATAATGCAGATTATACTACAGCACTGCTGCTGACATTCACAGTGATAGCAAGATTTGTGCTATGCTTTTTTTAAACTCATTTTCACCACTAGGCTACACCCTAAGCACAGAAAACAAGAATGAAAGTCATTTATATACAAGAAGCAGCAGCAGTCTGTGAAAGTACAGAACCATAGCAAGTATAGCAAATATCATGATGGCATGTTTGCCTAGAAAACCTAATAGCTGATCTAAAGTACAAATAGATAGAAAATAGTCTATCTATCTATCTATCTATCTATCTATCTATCTATCTATCTATCTCATATCCATCTATCTATCTATCGATCTATCTATCTTATATCTATCTATCTATATAATATCCATCTATCTATCTCATATCTATCTATCTATCTATCTATCTATCTATCTATCTATCTATCTATCTATCTATCTATCTATCTATCTATCTCATATCCATCTATCTATCTCATATCCATCTATCTATCTATCTATACATCCATCCAGCCATCCTGTACAGTCAATTATATAACTGATATGTACAGTAGGATCTGGTATTTTAAGGGGTTATGGCTTTTAAAGTGATTGTCCAGCATATACAGTATTTTATGTATGTAGCTCTTTATGAAGCAGGTAAAGGTGCACAGAGAATTCATTGTGTGATTTAGGCCCAACACAACAATCAGCTGATAACTTGTGTTGTGGGGAATTAGGGACTCCCGGCCAGCATCATCATGTATATTGATTACCCTATCAACCAAACCTTCTCCTGCAGATGTAAAAAAAAGTTTACCTTCACTGTAATAACTTTGTGCATCAAATTTTCTTCTCTTAAGCCATTCAAAAGCTATTGTTATCTTACCACAAGAAGAGACATTGTAAAGTGATTGAAAGGGTAAAGTGGCAAATTGGTAAAGAAAGTTATAACAATGCATTAAAAGCCAAGTTAAACTTTGCTACATCTGTTCTTCACTAGAGATGAGCGAGCACCAAAATGCTCGAGTGCTTGTTACTCGAGTCGAACTTCCCGCGATGCTCGAGAGTTCGTTTCGAGTAACGAACCCCATTGAAGTCAATGGGTGACTCGAGCATTTTTGTATATGACTGGTGCTCCACTAAGGTTTTCATTTGTGAAAATCTTAGCAAATCACCAAAGTCATGTAAAAAACACAGAAATGGATAGGGCAGGCGAGGAGCAACATGCAGGGCTGCATTTCGGGCTCCGAGGTCTCACTATTAAGCCACAATAGCGGCAAGAGTGAGATCCCCCCCCGCACTGTCAGCATAAAGATCGTTCTCCTCTGCCACAGCTGTAACAGCTGTGGCAGAGAAGAACGATGTTAGCCCATTGAATTCAATGGAGCCGGCAATACAGCCGGCTCCATTGAAAGCAATGGGCTGCCAGCGAGCGCGGGATGAATTTTCGGGAAGGGCTTAAAAATATAAGCCCTTACCTGAAAATCATCCTAAAATGTGTAAAAATAAAAAAAAATTATGTCAGCATTAAGATCGTTCTCCTCTGCCACAGCTGTAACAGCTGTGGCAGAGAAGAACGATGTTAGCCCATTGAATTCAATGGAGCCGGCAATACAGCCGACTCCATTGAAAGCAATGGGCTGCCAGCGAGCGCGGGATGAATTTTCGGGAAGGGCTTAAAAATATAAGCCCTTACCTGAAAATCATCCTAAAATGTGTAAAAATAAAAAAAAATTATGTCAGCATTAAGATCGTTCTCCTCTGCCACAGCTGTAACAGCTGTGGCAGAGAAGAACGATGTTAGCCCATTGAATTCAATGGAGCCGGCAATACAGCCGACTCCATTGAAAGCAATGGGCTGCCAGCGAGCGCGGGATGAATTTTCGGGAAGGGCTTAAAAATATAAGCCCTTACCTGAAAATCATCCTAAAATGTGTAAAAATAAAAAAAAATTATGTCAGCATTAAGATCGTTCTCCTCTGCCACAGCTGTAACAGCTGTGGCAGAGAAGAACGATGTTAGCCCATTGAATTCAATGGAGCCGGCAATACAGCCGGCTCCATTGAAAGCAATGGGCTGCCGGCGAGCGTGGAATGAATTTTCGGGAAGGGCTTAAAAATATAAGCCCTTACCTGAAAAAGAAAGATTTTAGTGTAAAAAAGAATAAAAATGCAGGCATTCTCTTCAATGGAGCCGCTGCTGCTGCCGGCGACTCCATTGAAGACAATGGTCCGCTGGCACACCTGAATTCTTTTTCAGGGAAGGGCTTTACATATAAGCCATTCCCTGGAAATGAATTAAAAGTGATTTAAAAAACAAAAAAAATAGATGCTCACCTCCCTTCAGCTGCCTGGGCACAGCTGCGTCTTCTCCTGCTGTCCCCTGCACTGTGGTGCTGAACTGCTGTCATTCAGCTGAGAGCTGCGCTGAACCAATCAGAGGCAGCACTCACCCATTCATGAATTCATGAATGGGTGTGAGTGAGATCTGCCTCTGATTGGTCAGGCTGTGACCAATCAGAGGCAGCTCATTCAGCAGGCGGGGATTTTAAATCCCAGGCTGCTGAATACTACAGAGAGCAGTTCAGGAGAACTGCCAGCTGGCCGCAACTGAACTCCGTCTGCCGGGACCAGGTGAGTATATATATATATTTTTTTTTTTACACATTTCTGGATGAATTGCAGGGAAGGGCTTATATATTTAAGCCCTTCCCGAAAATTCATTGTGCGATCGCCGGCAGCCCATTGCTTTCAATAGAGCCGGCTGTATTGCCGGCTCCATTGAATTCAATGGGCTAACATCGTTCTGCCGGGACAAGGTGAGTATATATTATTTTTACTTTTTACACATTTTAGGATGATTTTCAGGTAAGGGCTTATATTTTTAAGCCCTTCCCGAAAATTCATCCCGCGCTAGCCGGAAGCCCATTGCTTTCAATGGAGCCGGCTGTATTGCCGGCTCCATTGAATTCAATGGTCAGTGCTTGTTTAATCGAGACGAGCACCGTGTGGTGCTCGTCTCGAGTAACGAGCATCTCGAGCACCCTAATACTCGAACGAGCATCAAGCTCGGACGAGTATGCTCGCTCATCTCTATTCTTCCCTTACAAACTTATTGAAAAGAATAGGGCCAGGAACAGGGCCTATATTACTTGAGTGGTGAAGGTTAAGCTGTAAAATCTGAAGGGTTTATGGTAGTTTATTAGTTAATGCCCCTGGGGTAAGTAAGAGCTTAACATCTATGGATAGTGAAAACATTAATATTATCCTTGGTTTTCTAGGGTAGTAAAGGTCAGACATACAGCTAGAACACAATAAAATCCAAATTTATGTTTAGAAATTTTGTAACAGATATTTAAAATGTATCGAGTTCTGTTTAATGAGTTCCATGTCTCCACATCCTCTGCTGACTGTCACATATCCAGAGAGGTAGGAAATACAATTCTGGATACCTGCTTTTACCAGTAAAGGAGCTTACTGCATACAGAGTAACACTGTTCCCATTAACCCCTTCTTGTGATTTTATCTTCGTTTTTTCATACCCACATTCCAAGAGCCTTAGCCTTTTTGGTTTTCCATTGACATAACTGCATGAGAGCTTGTTTTTTGTGGAACAAGTTGTATTTTTATTGGTAACATTTAATGTGCCATAACATGTACCAAAAAAGTTTTTAAAAAAGTGGGGAAAAATATATAAAATAATACAATTGCGCCATTTTTGGGGGAGGGGCTTAGTTTTTACAGCATTTACAGTGCAGTAAAAATGAGATAGGATTTTTTTTTCTATGTGTCAGTATGATTACAATGATATCAAATTTATATAGTTTATTTTTAAAATATTTTTTTAATTTTAAAAAGTACATTGCCTTAAACAAATATTGCTTTTTGTCGCCATATTCTGTAAATTGTTTTTCCGTCAATTGAGCCGTGTAGGTTTCATTTTTTGCGGGGTGAGCTGTAATTTTTAACCCTTTCCAATACACTGTCTGACCTCTGAAGACATTACGATTTAAGGCTGTAAAGTTCCGATGTTGGAAGTCGTCTATCGGGGTTCTCTTACTGTATATTGCCAGCCTCTCTGCTGTCGGAGACTATTCAACATGTCACCTCATGCAGTACTGGCTTTAGCCAGCATATAGCGCCGTTGCATAACGGCAGAAAAAGAGGAAGCCCACTAGAAAAACAAGGATACAAATTGGATTGGAAAGGGTTATTCAAATTTTTTGTGAACTGAAATAACGAGCCCTCACCCCCCCCACTGCCCTCCAATTCTGGCATTCTATACTTTTTTATGGGCTTCATAGTGTGAGACAAAAATTGTAATATTTTAATAGTTTAAACATTTATATATATGGCAATACCAAATATATGTTTTTTTTATGGGAAAAATGGTAAAAGGGGTTTTTACCTGCAGTGATTACCTGACTTCCAGCGATGTAAGCTGTCACAATATATACAAAGAAAAAGGGGTGCCTAATAGAGATGAGCGAGTACCAAAATACTTGGGTGCTCGTTACTCAAGTTGAACTTTTTGTAATGCTCGAGAGCTCGTTTCGAGTAATGAAACCCATTGAAGTCAATGGGAGACTCGAGCATTTTTCAAGCTGACCAATGCTCTGCATGGGGGAGGTTGTGTGAAATACCTGAAAACATCAGAAAGTCATGGAAACACCACAGAAACTGATAGGGGACAGCAGGGGCAGCATGCATGGGTGCATCTGAGGCTCCCAGGTCCTACTATTAAGCCAAATTGGGGGCAAGAGCCTGGTGGTCACCCCCTAACAATTTACTTGGGACAGACCATAAGAAGCAAGGCACACGCGCTGGCACATTTTAGCTAATCATCACACCAGCTGCAACCAAGGCCAATCACCCCCTGCGGGTGACACCACTGCCTCTCCTCCTGGGTTACATGCTGGCATTGCTGTCCAACCCCCCCCCCCCCCCCCCACGAGCCTGTGTCCACAGCGCACACAAAATTTTCCCTGCGCAGCGTTCAGCTGCCCTCATGCCACATGCTGGCTTGATAGCCACACCACCCTCATGTCTATTAATAAGTGCGTCTTGGATGAGGAGGAACCGGAGACACACACTGCAGAGGGTTGGCAGGGCCTGGCAGCGACCCTCTTTGAAAGTGTGGGCGATAGCCCACAATGCTGATGAGAATTGATAATAAATTGACGTACGATCATAATTCCAATCCCGTGCCACCACCGTCACAAAATTGTCAGGAGCCGCAAACGTGGGCATAAAGGGGATTCAGATGCCAGTACTTCTACACATCTCCACAATTCAGTAGCGCATACTAACACCAAAGATTGGTTTGAAGCAGGAGGTGTCGCAAAAGTAGTTACCACAGGTATACAGTGAAAGCCTCATTAAAACAGTTAGACCCCAAGGAGGAGGAGGAGGTGGCATAATAAGCCCAAGAAACCGTGACCGAGGTATCACCCACAATCTTCTGTGTGGGAAGCATGTGAGTGGGCCCAGTGTCAGGCTCGGTCCCAGCCTTCACCTTGTGTGACCCAAGGTGCCGGGAGTTACATAGCTATGGGAAACCCATGTGTCCCCACACAATTCATTCTGTGTATGTGTCAGATAGCTGAACAACACAATGAGAAAGCCGTCTGCACTCTGCACCCTACCCAAGTCATTCAGTGTATTTGTGCCAGACAGCTGAACACCACTTTTGGAAACCTTTGTGCACCCACAGCACAGGAGAGCCCCTGGAACCCAGGGACAGTATTAAATATGAAGAAATGAGAGTGCCCCAACATGGCAGAGTTTCACCCCGCCAAGGACGTCTGCCTCTGCCCACACTTCTGCCCAATTCATTCTTTGTATGTCTCAGATAGCCGAACACCACAATGGGAAAGCCTTCTGCGCCCTACCCAAGTCATTCAGTGTATTTGTGCCAGACAGATGGACACCACGCTGGGAAGCCTTTGTGCACCCACAGCATAGGCAAGCCCAAGAAACCCAAGGACAGTATTAAACATGAAGAAATTACAGTGCCCAAACATGGCAGAGATTCATCCCCCCCACCCCCTCAGGACCTCGGTCTCTGCCCACAATTCTTCCCAATTCATTCTTTGTATGTGTCAGATAGCTCAACAACACAATGGGAAAGCCGTCTGCACCCTACCCAGGTCATACAGTATATTTGTGCCAGACAGCTGGACACCGCACTGGGAAATCTTTGTGCACCCACAGCATAGGCGAGCCCATGAAACCCAAGGACAGTATTAAACATGAAGAAAAGAGAGTGTGCAAACATGGCAGAGCTTCACCCCGCCCAGAACCTCGGCCTCTGCCGACACTTCTGCCCAATTCATTCTGTGTATGTGTGTGATAGCTGAACAACGCAATGGGAAAGCCTTTGTGCAGCCACAGTATAGGCGAGGCGGACCCCCGAAACATTTCTGTAGCAATAGTATAGGCAAACCCCTGAAACATTTCTGTAGCAAGAGTATAGGCGAATCCCTGAAACATTTCTGTAGCAAGAGTATAGGCGAATCCCTGAAACATTTCTATAGCTAGATTATAAGGGGAACACCAGAAGAACATTTCTATGGCAAGTGTATAGGCGGATCCCAGAAATTTTTCTGTAGCAAGTGTATAGGTGGACCCCTGAAACATTTCTGTAGCAAGAGTATAGGCGGACCCCTGAGACATTTCCGTAACAAGAGTGTAGGCGAACACCGGAAGAACATTTCTGTAGCAAGAGTATAGGCAAACCCCTCAAACCTTTCTGTAGCAAGTGTATAGGCAGACCCCTGAAATATTTCTGATGCAATAGTGAAGGCGAACCCCTGAAACATTTCTATAGTAAGAGTATAAGCAAACCCCCCAAACCATTCTGTAGCAATAGTATAGGCGAACCCCTGAAATATTTCTGTAGCAAGAGTATAGGCGGACCCCTGAAACATTTCTGTAGCAAGAGTATAGGCGGACCCCTGAAACATTTCTGTAGCAAGAGTATAGGCAAATACCGGAAGAACATTTTTGTGGCAAGTGTAGAAGCAGACCCCAGAAAACTTTCTGTAGCAAGTGTATAGGAGGACCCCTGAAACATTTCTGTAGCAAGAGTATAGGCGAACACCGGAAGAACATTTCTGTAGTAAGTGTATAGACGGACCCCTGAAACATTTCTGTAGCAATAGTATAGGGGAACCCCTGAAACATTTCTGTAGCAATAGTATAGGCGAACCCTTGAAACATTTGTGTACCAAGAGTATAGGCGATCCCCTGAAACATTGGTGTACCAAAAGCATAGGCGAACACCTGAAAAAAATGTGTTTACCAAGAGTATAAGCGAAGGCCGGAAAAATTACTTTGCTAAGAATATAGGTGAATGCCTGAAAAAATGGTGTACCAAGAGTGCAAGTGTATCCCTGAAAAATTGCTCAACCCCGAGGGCAGGTGAAACCCATAAACATTTTTTTAAAGATAGAGGTTGTTGCTTTATTTGTAACAGAGCCTGGAGGCAGCCCTCCGAAAAAATATATTTTAAAAGAGCCCTTTGGCCCGCAGAGAAATTGGCAGTTCAGCGTGATGACATGCTGTTTTAGGAGGAGGAGGAGGAGTAAGATCCGAAAGGGATAGACCAAGCTACTTCTACCCTTTTTTGTGGTTAGAGAGAGGATGCATATTTCACCTGTTGCAGCTAAAAGAATCTTTAGGATCCGCTGCTTTCCACCGGTGGAGAAGAGAAGTCTGGGGAAATCCAGCCTTTATTCATCTTAATGAGTGTAAGCATGTCGGCACTGGCAGTTGACAAGTGGGTATGCTTATCCATGATGATTTCCCCAGCAGCACTATAGTCACAGAGGCAGAAAAAAGTCTAAATTATTTCTCAAAGCCCTTCACAGTTTAGACATAGATTAAAATCAGTTCTTTTTATTAGATAATTAAAAAAAAAAACCACACAATAAACAAAAGACAGGGCACTAAAAATAGCCCTCTGAGTTACCAGAGGTATATAAACCTTAATTGAAGGTAAGCGACTAATGCTGTCTTAATGCTATTAGTGTGCCCTTCCTCGATAAGGAAAGAGCACTCTGTATTAGACAGTATAACAGCTGTCGCGGTATCAAAAGAACTCAGATACGGAAGAAATCAAGTTTTTTTTTTTTTATATCTATCTTCCCCTATTTTTTCTATCTCATAATAAGGATTTGTCACACGTGTCACAGCAGCCTTATGGGATCCCTTTTACCCTGCGACACTGAGCTAGTATTTTATGTGCAATATTATAAGAGGGAAGATTTCTCAAATACAGAGAGTGTATACCCTATATTTTGGCAGTATAAACATATAGTTCTTACTCCAGATGAAATATAAATATATAGGGGCTCATGATCTCTCTGTATCAGAGAGTGGAATGTTAAACAGTTTCATTGGTATTGGGAAAGAAAAACCCCAAAAGTTATTTCCAATGATTGTAATGTAACTGTATAATCACAAAGTTACTCAATTGATAGTGTTTATTGCTTTACAGTTTCATTATTTTTTGAAAATATCAAATCTCGAAAATATCAAATCTCGACGCGTTTCTCCGCTAGTTTAAGCGGGTCATCAGGAGATTAATTGAGTATTCTTATAATTTTAGATACAATTTGATGTCTATCCCAGAGTTTTAGTTGCTCGATTTGTGTTGATG
This sequence comes from Eleutherodactylus coqui, assembly GCF_035609145.1. Classification (NCBI taxonomy): domain Eukaryota; kingdom Metazoa; phylum Chordata; class Amphibia; order Anura; family Eleutherodactylidae; genus Eleutherodactylus; species Eleutherodactylus coqui. The sequence continues at coordinate 87,368,397 of NC_089845.1, read as the reverse complement.
CATTACTCTGTCAGAAGCAATATAGGCAGTAGAGATATTTCTTTTTTCTAGAACAGGGTTTATGTGTCCTAGAAGGGAGGCAGCCTTTGATGTTTAGGCAGTCTCATTTAGATATAACGGATCTAGAATCTATATATTTCTCTGAGAGGGCGGTCTATGATAAGTAGACCAGCTCTCTGTATAATATAGACCCGTTATGAGAGAATATTCCTGTTCATATCCCAGATACGTATATTTAAATTGGAGGGCAACCTTAAATGTATAGGCAAACCCTCTGTATAAAACGCATCTGGGATATTTGTAGCGAGATGGCGGCCTATAATAAACAGACAGCTTCTCTATGTAGTTCCGATCTTAATAATTAAAGCAGAAGTGCAGTCGGCCGCAGTAATGTATAAAGATAAAGGTCAAAGACCAAAAATTCCTTGAGTCAGAAAGGAGTCTGTCTCAGGAGGGATAGAGCAGAGCTGACTACAATTGCTTTCTTGGAGGTACTGCCTATAGCTAGGATGCAATTTTTTCTGATCTACAGTGAGAGCAGCAGCGCCTCTGGCCTGGATGGTAGGTCAGCACTAAACACAAACTCTGATAAGACCTTAGCGGCAGGGCAGGCCAGCACCTCCAGGGCATACAGCGCAAGTTCATGCTACGTGTCCAGCTTTGACACCCAATAGTTGTATGGAGCAGAGGCATGACAGAGACTGGTGGTACGGTCGGCTATGTACTCCCTCACCATCTTTTTACAGTGCTCCCTCCGACTCAGCCTTGATTGAGGAGGGGTGACACAGTCAGGCTGAGGAGCTATAAAACTGACAAAGGCCTTGGAGAGTGTTCCCCTGCCTGCGCTGGACATGCTGCCTGATCCCCACACCTGCCCTGCTACCGAGCCCTCTGAACTATGTCTTCTACCGCTAGTGCTGTCAGATGGGAACTTTTGCATCAGTTTTTCCACCAGGGCCCTGTGGTATTGCATCACTCTCGTACCCCTTTCGTCTTCGGGAATGTGAGTGGAAAGGTTTTCATACCATGGGTCGAGAAGGGTGTACACCTAGTAATCCGTGTTGGCTAGAGTGCATCTAACGCGAGGGTTACGGGAAAGGCAGCCTAACATGAAATCAGCCATGTGTGCCAGAGTCCCTGTACGCAACACATCGCTGTCCTCACTAGGAAGATGACTTTCATGATCCTCCTCCTCCTCCTCTTCAGCCCATACATGCTGAACAGATGAGTGGGAAGCAGCATGGGTACCCTCTGCAGTGTGGCCCCTCCTCCAAAATGCGCTGAGATATAGACGTGAGGGTGGTCTGGCTATCAAGCGACACACTGTCATCCCCCATCTCCTGTTCTAACCGCAAAGCAGCAGGTAAAGCAACGGGATGGTAACTCTAATGATGGCCGCATCGCCGCTCACCATTTGGGTAGACTCCTCAAAGTTTCTGAGGACCTGATAGATGTCTGCCATCCATGCACACTCCTCTGTGAAGAACTGCAGAGGCTGACTACCACTCCGCTGGGCATATTGCAGCTGGTATTCTACAATTACTCTACGCTGCTCGTACAGCCTGGCCAACATGTGCAGCGTAATATTCCAGCATGTGGGCACATCGCACAGCAGTCGGTGTTCTGGCAGCTGAAACTGACGTTGCAGTGACCTGAGGGTGGCAGCATCCGTGGTGGACTTGCGGAAATATGCGCAGACACCGCGCACCTTGCCGAGCAGGTCAGACAAGTGGGGGTTGTTTTTCAGAAACCGCTGAACCACCAGATTGTAAACGTGGACCAGGCATGGCACGTGTGTGAGACTGCTGAGCTGCAAAGCCGCCACCATGTTACGGCCGTTGTCACACACGACCATGCACGGTTGTAGGCTGAGCAGCGAAAGCCAGAGGTCGGTCTGCTCCGTCAAACCCTGTAACAGCTCTGGGCTGCAGTGCCTGTAATCAGTCACCTAAGCTGATTAGTTTCAGCATGGCTTTCTGACACTTCCCCACCGCTGTGCTGCCACGCGCTACCGACTGCTGGCGATGTGCTCACACTTGTTAATTGAGAGGTGGAGGTGGCAGCGGAGGAGGAGGGGGGGGGGTGTTTGGAGGAGGTGGCATAATACGCCAGAGCAACCATCACCGAGTTAGGATCTGCTATCCTCAGTGTGGGTAGCACGTGAGCGGTCCCAGGCTCTCACTCGGTCCCAGCCTCCACCAAGTTCACCGAATGTGCACTTAGGGAGATGTAGTGTCCCCTGCCCACCAGCACTTGTCCACATGTCCGTTGTTAAGTGGACCTTCTGAGTTACCGCGTTGGTGAGGGTATGGTTTATGTTGCGGGAGGCATGCTGGTGTAGGGCGGGGATGTCGCACTGGGAAAAATAGTGGTGACTGGGGACCGAGTAGCGCTGGACCGCTGCCACCATCATGTTTTTGAAAGCCTCCATTTCAACTAGCCTGTATGGCAGCATCTCCAGGCTGAGTAATTTGGCAATGTGCATGTTTAAAGCTTGTGCATACGGGTGGGTGGTGGCGTATTTCCACTTTCGCTCCAATGCTTGTGTTAGTGACAGCTGTACACTGAGCTGAGAGACATTGCTGGAGGCAGTGGAGGACCGTGGAGGTGAGGGTGTGGGTGCAGGCTGGGAGGCACTTATGCCTGCGTCCTGGGAGAGGGATTGGATCTGTGTGCCAGGTTGTGGCACAGGTGAAGAGGCAGTGGTGTGACCCGGAGGTGGTGAATGTCCTTCGTTCCACATCGTGGGGTGCTTGGCCATCATATGCCTGTGCATGCTGGTGGTGGTGAGGCTGGTAGTGGTGGCTCCCCGGCTGATCTTGGTGCAGCACAGGTTGCACACCACTGTTCGTCAGTCATCTGCGCTCTCACTAAAAAACATCCACACCTTTGAATACCTAGTCCTCTGCATGGAGGCTTCACACGAGGGGGTAATGTGGGAAACAGTTGGGGGATTATTGCCTCTGGCCCTGCCTCTCCCCCTGGCCACCCCACTTCCTCTTCCAACCTGTCTTGCTGCTGCACTTGCCTCCCCCTCTGAAGCCGTCTTGAATAGGCTTAGCAAGCCAGGTGGGGTCTGTGGGCTCATCGTCCAGCAGCTCTTCCTCTTAATCCTCTGTGCGCTCCTCCCTCTGACTTCCTGCCTTTACAATGACCTCACTGAGAGACAACTGTGTCTCATCATCCTAATCCACTCAAAGCTCTTGAGACAGTTGCCGGAAGTAACCAGCCTCATCACCTCATCACCAAAGGTTGGGAATCAGTCATGACAAACTCCTCAGGTGGTTGAGGAACTGTTTTTTCCCACTCAGGGCTGGGACCCAAGAACAGTTCCTGGGAGTCTGCCTGCTCAGAATCTGTCATTTTCATGAAGTGATGAGGCTGGGAGGAAGGAGGAGCAGACAGAGGATTCAGAGTTGCAGTCCCTAGCTTGGTAGGAGTAGACTGCGTGGACGACTGGGGGTTCGATACATTGCTGGACGTGTTATCCGTGATCCACGACAGGACCTGCTCGCACTGCTGTGATTATAATAGAGGTCTACCACGCGGACCCGCAAGTTGTGAGATGAAGCTGGGGATCGGAAAGACGCGGTGCTCTCCTAATCCCTCAGCAGCTGGCTCTAATTCACCCTGCCCAGGAACTCGGCCTCTGCCCACACCCTCAGTTGGACGCTCGCGTCTACGTCCAGTGCTGCTGATAACTGCAGCTACTTTACTGCACACGAGGAAATGGTATTGTCAGATGCTCTGCACAGGGGCAGAAAACTATTAACCCAGTGGATAGTGCTAATAACTGTGGCTACTTCACCACACACGAGGAAAGCATATTGTGAGATGCTCTGCACAGGGGCAGAAAGCTATTAACCCAATGGATAGTGCTGATAACTGTGGCTACTTCACCGCACACCAGGTAAGGGTATTGTGAGATGCTCTGCACAGGGGCAGAAAACTATTAACCCAGTGGATAGTGCTGCTGATAACTGTGTCTATTTCACTGCACACAAGGAAAGGGTATTGTGAGATGCTCTGCACAGGGGCAGACAACTATTAACCCAGTAGATAGTGCTGCTGATAACTGCGGCTACTTTACTGCACACAAGGCAAGGGTATTGTCAGCTGCTCTGCACAGGGGCAGAAAACTATTAACCCAGTGGATAGGGCTGATAACTGCGGCTACTTCACCGCACACAAAGATAGGGTATTGTGAAATGCTCTGCACTGCCCCAGAAAAATTAGTGGACTGTCTAGCGATGAGAACTATGGCTAATTCACTGCAAACAGCAAATAGGAGACGTGAAATGCTCTGCACAGGCCTAGATGCTTGAAAAAAAAATTTTGTGCACTACTGCTCCCAGCCAGCCAAAAAGATAATGCGCACAATAACGAGTAGCCCTAAGATGGACTGTTGGGTTCTTGATGTCAGGATCCCTGCTGAACCGCACCCCACACTACTACTTGCCCTATCTCAGCAGCAGCTCTTTCCCTAACCTCTGCCAGCATGCGTCTGAGGTGAGCCGCGGGCAGCACCAGTTTAAGTACTTGGTGGTCATCTGATCCCGCCAGCCACTCACTGCTGTAGACGTGCACAGGGCTGGCACGTCTCAGCAGGAAGTGGTAATGCCTTCCCCGCATGTTTATTGGCTAAAAAATCGCGCTAAACATGCGAGAAGGGGAAATGAAATTGACTTGAGTACCGCGTGGTGCTCGACTCGAGTACCGATCATCTCGAGTAGCCTAATACTCGAACGAGCATCAAGCTCGGACGAGGGTGCTCACTCATCTTTAGTGCTTAATCAGTCATGGTGAACTTAGAAGTGTGTAAGGAATTAATGAAGGTAGTAGTAATTACTTGCGCAAGTGGAGTAGGGAAAACAATACCCCTAAACCCCCAATGAGGATAGTTGCTCCAAGAGCCAAGTGGTAAGTGCATTGTTTTTATTCAATGTCCATCGTATTTCGGGAGTACAGGCAAAGAAATCCCCTTTCTCAAGAGTATAAACCAGAGTTTATTTCTCCTGTTATTGTAATATCAACATGTTTCACATTATCTCCTAAAGAAACAACACTTACATTTCGTTTTAAAACATTAAAAAGACCCTATTACATTCTACAAGAGATTCATTAGTTAGGCCTCCTGCACACGGGCGGGTCGGACCCTGAATGAGGGATTCCCGCAGCGGAGTTAGACCTGTTGTGAGGTCTGCTTACCTGTCCGGTGTCTTCTCCATCTTCTCCTGTGCTGTCAATGTGCTGACGCGGCTCCTGCGGCCATTCCGCAATAATGATTGAGGAATGGCCGCGGCATGGACGGCTTCCATTGACTTCAATGGAAGCTGTCCGTGTGTATCCCAAGACAAATCACAGCATGCCGCAATTTCTTTCCTGTAAGCAGAAAATTGCAATCGATTTCTGCTCATGGGTAGGAAATCACGTTTTTTCATAGCATACTATGGACTGGATTTGCTGCGAAATCCAGAGACTGAGTGCCGCTCTGGATTTCACAGTACAAATCCACCCTTGTGCAGGAGGCCTTACTGGAACAAATTTCTTTCCCTTTGGTATAGGTGAGGCAATCATACCCCTTAATATGGGGGCTCTGATAAAAGTTAGCAGCTTGCTCCATAACATAGAAGCCAGTGTTTCTTTAAGATATTTCTAATCTATATGTGATACATTATATTGTGTTAGGAACCTAATTCTACCTTTTTCCTCATCACTTTTTTTTACTCTTTTTCTCATATCCTTTTAAAGAATCTTCTTGGGTTTCTAGACATACTATTTTTCTGGCATCCTCCACCAGTTCCTTTGGATCGACTTTCTCCTCAAATGTGAACAAATAGTATCAAGTTGAGAGGAGTTATCTCCGTGGCCAGCGGCCACAACACCTATTGGAAATAAAACACTGAAATGTCACATTTACACACTATACAGTAAGTATTTAGACTCTTTATTCAGTAGGTTGTAGGAATACTTGGACAGTATGAAGTGTGATACTACCAACTTGGCACACCTGTATTTTGGGATCATTCTTTTAGAGACAATCTCAAGCTCTGTCAGGTCAGAAAGAAAGTATCAGCGCACAGCAATTTTCAAGTGTCTCAAGAGTTCAAGTACATTACCAGACTTGTCCTGAAGCTTCTCCTGTGTTAGAATTGTTGTCCTGTTGGAAGGCGAATCTACTACCTTATTCTCAGGTGCAGCGTGCTCAGGTCCAGGATTTCATCAAGCATCTCTCTGGCCTTTGCTTAAAGGAGATGTCCCGAGGCAGCAAGTGGGTCTATACACTTCTGCATGGCCATAATAATGCACTTTGTAATGTACATTGTGCATTAATTATGAGCCATACAGAAGTTATCAAAAGTTTTATACTTACCTGCTCCGTTGCTGGCGTCCTCGTCTCCATGGTGCCGACTAATTTTCGCCCTCCGATGGCCAAATTAGCCGCGCTTGCGCAGTCCGGGTCTTCTCCTCTTCTCTATGGGGCTCCGTGTAGCTCCGTGTAGCTCCGCCCCGTCACGTGCCGATTCCAGCCAATCAGGAGGCTGGAATCGGCAATGGACCGCACAGAAGCCCTGCGGTCCATGAAGACAGAGGATCCCGGCGGCCATCTTCAGCAGGTGAGTATGAAGACGCCGGACCGCCGGGATTCAGGTAAGCGCTGTGCGGGTGGTTTTTTTAACCCCTGCATCGGGGTTGTCTCGCGCCGAACGGGGGGGGGGTTTAAAAAAAAAAAAACCCGTTTCGGCGCGGGACATCTCCTTTAATTTATATTTTCTTCAATCCTAATTAGTTTTTCATTTCCTACATCTGAAAACCCCACCACAACATGATGCTGCCAGCATATTACATCATTGTAATCACAGAGATGATATTGGCCAAGTAGGCAAGTGTTAAGTGCTGTCTGGCTGCCTCCAGACATGCCACTGGTGCTCGAGTTTGACACATCGCAGATCGGGTTGACAGATTACTGAGAGGGGCTGGTGAGGATCCAGCAGTCATGGTACCAATGACAAAGTTAGAGGGAGGTGGAAAGTCCTTAAAAACAATTTCAGGGAACTAAAATGTAAGTTTAGGGCAAGGACCTCTAAAGTAATATTTTCTGAAATACTACCTATACCTCGTGCTACAACAGAAAGGCAGCAGGAGATTAGGGAGGTAAACAAGTGGCTCCAGAGTTGGTGTAGAAAGGAAAGGTTTGGGTTCCTGGATCACTGGGCTGACTTTATTGTTGACTACAAGTTCTACCATAGGTATGGGCTGCATATCAATGGGGAGGGTGCAGCTGTGCTGGAGGAGAAGATGGCTGGAAGGTTGGCAGAATGTTTAAACTGAGGACTGGGGGAGGGCAATTATAGAGATATAGGGGAAGACAGTGTAGACAGTGACCTGGGACTAAGTAATGGAAATGGGGACAGAGTGGTGGAAGGGGTTAGTACCGTTAGAACTGACAGAACAGTTAGTTTAGAACCTTCTAAACTGTATGGTGACGAACGCTGGAAGTCTGACAAATAAAGTAGGCAAGCGAGAAGCAAAAACGTTTGAGGAAAACTATGACATAGTGGGAATAACGGAAACCTGGTAAGGTGAAACCTGTGACTGTCCTATCAACATATGCTAGGGGGAGTTTCCTAGAAAATTTGACCATCAGATGATTTTAATTAACTTAATTGCAACCAAGTATTTTTAAATGTCTATGTATATGATACATTCTTCAAAGGTGATCAAGAACCACATTGGGTTGAAACAGGTCCTTTGCTCTGATGCTTTTTGGCACTAAGCACTAAATAAAGCATGTTCTTTTGTCATGGGAAGCCGACTTCAACTTCAATTCTTACAGGGTTACAGTCTGTTCAGAAGGGATCGTAAAAAACAGAGAGGGGGAGGGGTTTGTCTTTATGTAAAATCCTGTTCAAAGCCCACGGGAAGATATATGGGAGAGAGATGAATAAGTGGAATCTCTATGGGTGGAAATACATGGAGGGAAAAACAACAATAAAATCCTCATAAGGGTTTTCTATAGATCACCAAATAAAACAAAAGCTACTGAAAAGCTATTATTGAAGCAAATAGATGAAGCAACAAATCACAATGAGGTAATTACTATGGGGACTTTAACTATCCGGATATAAACTGGAAAGCTGAAACCTGTGGATCTCATAAAGGTATCAACTTTCTGATAATTACTAAAGATAATTATCTTACCCAACTTGTACAGGACCCAACTAAAGGGACAGACAGTTTGGACTTAATACTATCCAACAGACCTGACAGAATAACAGGGGTGCAGGTTGGGGGGCACCAAGGAAATAGTGACCATAATATAAGACATTTTAACATTTTAAGAGTTTTATAGTGGAGCTATGAAAATACTAAACTTTAGATAGGCCAAACTTGATCAGCCCCAAGTTTCGGAATGACTGTTTTTTTTATGTGTGCCTGCTTTCCACTCACTTCAATGAGACCACTGGAGATTGCCAAATTCAAGCATTTGGCTATCTCTGTCAGTTCCACTGATGTGAATGTAATGGAGACACACATGTATAGTCACTACTGGAATATACCTGGAGTGAAATCTGTGAAATAAAATCCCAGTAGTTGGACCCCAACTGATAAGCAAGTTATCCCCTATGTTATGGAATACATAGGTTATCCCTAAATAATGATTACTTTTAAATCCCGGTGCTGGATTACTGCTAGTTTTTTCAGTCTGGACACTCCCCAAAAAAACAGATTTGGTAGAGTGCTTTGGTGATGGCTACCTTTCTGGATGGTTCTTCCATCATTAAAGAGGAACTTTGGAGCTTTGTAAAAGTGACAATAAAGTTCTCAGTCAGCTTTCTGACCAAGGATAATGTATTTTGAGGCCATTATACTTCTTCCTCAGTATTTGCTGGGGGCACACATCAGGAGTGAGAAGCAGACTTCTGGCATTTTGCCTAGGGAGAAGTTTCAAGTTTCAAGATGGTGAAACTTCTCCTTGGGCAAAATGGCAGAAGTTTGCTCCTGACGTGTGCCCCCAGCAAATACCGAGGAAGAGGCATAATGGCATCGAAACACGTATATGTGCTTGTTATGTAACAAACAGAGAAATTAAGCAATACTACCTTTGTGTACTTGTGTATATTCCCAGGTTTTGCCTTATACCCAGTTTCTTAATTGTTTTGTCACCTATTGTCTGTAGGTTGAGACAGTCAGTTGGAGTTGGCTGTACTTGCGACACTAAGAACTCTCTTCTATTAAGGACTCAATCTACACACCCTTATAGTGAATATGCCTTTTTTTTTTATTTGCGTTGCTCTGCCCTCTTTTCTCCATACGATCCACTTTACTAAAGGCCCATTGAGACACAACGATTATCGCTCAAAAGATGTCTTTTGAGCGACTTTTGAGTAATAATCGTTGTGTCATTTACAGCGCAAGATGATCGCTCAAACATTGAGCAATCACCTTGTGATGTGAGCGGAGGATGCATCAAGCTGTTCCCCACTCTGACCACCCAGCTGTTAAACAGCCAAGCATTCTAAGCAGAAGATGCAGAAGACAAGCAGGGTGTCCCTGCTTGTCTTCTGCATCCAGCTGTTCCCCGCTCTGAGCACCCGTCTGTTATACAGCCAAGCCTTCTGAGCGGAGGATGCAGAAGACAAGTGGGGTGTCCCTGCTTGTCTTCTGCATCCAACTGTTCTCTGCTCAGTGCGCTCTGCTGTTATACAGCCGAGCGCTCCGAGTGGGGTATGGAGAACAGAGCTGGACCGCTCTGTTCTTCATACCCAGCCTGTCATCATGGAGCGGGATACATCTGAAACAATAGTATCAGCTGTGAATCCCTGATAAGGCTCATCGTTGTCTTTCAGCACGCTGAAAGACAATGATGAGCGACGGCTTAACAAAAACTGCACGATATCAGTGCAGTTACACACAACGATTCGGTCAAAAGATGGCTTTTGAGTGAATTTTGAGCGAATCGTTGTTTCTAAATGGGCCTTAAGGATAATCTCCACTGTTTGCTCAATTTAGCCAGTGACCAGCTCTAGCAAGAGTTCTAAGTGGTTATTAACATTTTACTACTTAGAAATGATAAGGGAAGGCCATTGTCTTAATCAGGCTGTCCAATGCTGCAGCAATTTTATGCATCCTTCCCAGATCTGTCCCCCAACACAATGCTATTTCAGATACCTACAGACAATTCATTGCATTTCTTGGCATAGTTCTAGCACTGACATTCACTGACATCTGTGAGATCTTCTATAGACAAGTGAGTAACTCTCCAGTCCATGTCTAATTAATTGAATTTGTCATACTGTAGGTAAACTCCAATCAAGTTGTAGAATCTTCTCACCGATGATTACTGGTGACAGGATTCGGCCTTGGCTTAATTCTGATTATTAATGCAAAGGATCTGAGTACTTTGTTATATTTAAGAACTTGTATAGATCTAATTGTGTGTTGTTACTATGAGGAATTCTTTGTAGATAGATGATACAACGAATAATATTGCCAACTTCAGAATAAGGCTGTAATGTAACATGCACCTGAGTATTTGTGAATGCATTATCTATCTATCTATCTATCTATCTATCTATCTATCTATCTATCTATCTATCTATCTATCTATCTATCTATCTATCTATCTATCTATCTATCTATCTATGATATGTTTGTGTGTGTGTGTGTGTGTGTGTGTGTGTATGAACAAATTCATACAAAAAGCAAGCAGGGGTGAAAGCAAAAGTAGTCATGTTGAGAAGTAATGACTTTCGTGTTTCTTTGCTATCACACAAAAGAATCTTTATGGGTGTTTTTAATTTGCTCTGCTTGTTTTGATCAATAAATCACATTTATTCTCAATGTGCATTTGCAGTAAAAACGATTTCTCAGATGTATTGATTCATTTTACTATGTGTGTTCTTTTACTGTACTCATTAAAAGTTGGAAAGGGTAAAATAACAAATTCAAAACAAAGCCAATGCAGCAGCTCCCAAAAAGATTAAATCAAGAATGATCCCTTATTGCAGTTTTCTAGAGTATCTATACATCTCCTTAAATTTATCTACAAAATATCTTTATAAAAAGAACAACTGGTGAAAGTAAAAGTTATCTTTTAGGTTTTTGTGAACATCAAAGTTGAAAAAAGAGATAATGTCCAAAATGGATTCTACCACATGAATGCTTTATCTGAAGCAGTGCCTGTCAATCTACCACTTTATGAGGATGTGATGCAATCTTTGACTCCGAAAGGTTCAAAAACATGACAGCATGTATGTGTTGTACTTACAAAGTGCAATGGTTCAATACTTGCAAGAATCTTTCTCATGCTTGGTATATTGTAGACCCCTATAAGGCTTGAATCATAACTTTATTTCTCAATAAAAAAAGTGACTTTCTCTACACCTACGTAGATGTTGTCACCATTTTGTACTTTATAGTCTATGTCCAAGCAGATTCCTGCATTTTGTGACCCTGCATCATGAAGTTACCCAAATTTTTGATGTCACTAAGGGTGGATTCACACGAGCGTGTTTTTGTGCGTGCATACGCACGCACAAAAACACGCTTGTATTTACAACAATGCATTCCCTATGGTGTGTTCACATGTCCGTACTTTGCAGGTGCGTGCCTGCAAAAATAGGACATGCGTGCACCTTTGGAAATGCACGCATTGTTTTCAATGGAGCCGCGTCCATTGAAAACAATGGTCTGCTGGCACCCCTGCATTTTTTTTTCAGGGAAGGGCTTTACATATAAGCTATTCCTTGAAAAAGAAACATTTTAGTGCAAAAAACCCCAGAAAACTATTATCTCTCCGCCGCTACCGTGACCCCCGCGGGCATGAAGAGCACATCTGCTGCATGCGGCAGATGTTTCCTTCACCCCCGCTAGTTTAAAAAATTCCCCGCTGCTACATCTGCCACATCTGTGGCAGATGCAGTAGAGGAATTCTTCAATTCTCAACCACAGCTGTCACACATGACAGCTGCGGTAGAGAATCCTGCTGCCGGCATCCCCGTCAATGGCTTTTCAGGGAAGGGCTTCATAAGCCCTTCCCTGAAAAGTCATTTAAAAAAGTGAATAAAAAAAAAAAACATTACTCACCTCCCTTCAGCTGCCGGGACTCAGCCACGACTTCTGGCGCTGTCCCTGGCTCTGTAGCTCTGAGATATCAACAGCTGGGGATTTAAAATCCCCACCTGCTGGTAGCTCTGATTGTGATTGGCTAAGGTGCTTCAGCCAATCACAATCAGAGCTACCAGCAGGTGGGGATTTTTAAATCCCCGCATGCTGTTAGCTGAGAACTATAGAGCCGGGGACAGCAGCAGAAGTCGCCACTGAGCCCCGTCAATGGCTTTTCAGGGAAGGGCTTCATAAGCCCTTCCCTGAAAAGCCTGTTAAAATAGTGTGAAAAAAAAAATAATACTTACCTGCCGGGGCTCAGCCACGGCTTCTGCAGCTATCCCCGACTTTGTAGTTCTGAACTATCAGCAGCTGGGGATTTAAAATCCCCGCCTGCTGGCAGCTCTAATTGTGATTGGCTGGGTGCTTTAGCCAATCACAATTAGAGCTACAAGCAGGCGGGGATTTCAAATCCCTGGCTGCTGATAGCTCAGCAGCGCTACAGAGATGGGGACAGTGGCAGAAGTTGCCGTTGAGCCCCGGCAGCTGTCAATGGCTTTTCAAGGAAGGGCTTCATAAGCCGGGGCTCAGCCGCGGCTCCTGCTGCTGTCCCTGGCTCTACAGTACTGAGCTATCAGCAGCCGGGGACTTGAAATCCCCACCTGCTGGTAGCTCTAATTGTGATTGGCTGAGCGCTTCAGCCAATCAGAATCAGAGCTACCAGCTGGCGGGGATTTTAAATCCCCGCATGCTGCTAGCTGAGAACTATAGAGCCGGGGACAGCGGCAGAAGTCGTCGCTGAGCCCTGGCAGCCGCCAATGGCTTTTCAGGGAAGGGCTTCATAAGCCCTTCCCTGAAAAGCCATTTAAAATAGTGTACAAAACGGAAAAAAAATAATACTCACCTGCCGTGGCTCAGCCACGGCTTCTGCAGCTGTCCCGACTCTGTAGTTCTCAGCTATCAGCAGCCGGGGATTTAAAATCCCCGCCTGCTGGTAGCTCTAATTGTGATTGGCTGAGCGCTTCAGCCAATCACAATTAGAGCTACCAGCAGGTGGGGATTTAAATTCCCCGGCTGCTGGTAGCTCAGCAGCGCTACAGAGCCAGGGACAGCGGCAGAAGTCGCCGCTGAGCCCCAGCAGCTGTCAATGGCTTTTCAGGGAAGGGCTTCATAAGCCCTTCCCTGAAAAACCTGTTAAAATAGTGTAAAAAGAAAAAAATGAATAATACTTACCTACCGGGGCTTAGCCGCGGCTTCTGTAGCTGTCCCCAGCTCTGTAACATAGTAACATAGTAACATAGTATGTAAGGCCGAATGAAGACATTGTCCATCTAGTCCAGCCTGTCTATCCTACTGTGTTGATCCAGAGGAAGGCAAAAAACCCCAAGGCCAGAAGCCAATTAGCCCTTTTGGGGGAAAAATTCCTTCCCGACTCCCTAATGGCAATCAGACTGTTCCCTGGATCAACCCCTAATAGTTCCTACCTGCCTGTATACCAGGATTGACACTTAACCTAATATTTATATCCTGTAATATACTTCTTCTCCAGAAAGACATCAAGTCCCCTTTTAAACTCCTCTATCGATTTTGCCATCACCACTTCCTCCGGTAGAGAGTTCCACAGTCTAACTGCTCTTACAGTAAAGAACCCCTTTCTATGTTGGTGATGAAACCTACTTTCCTCTAATCGTAGCGGATGTCCTCTTGTTACCTTTGTGGTCCTGGGTGTAAACAGATCACGGGAGAGATCCATGTGTTGTCCCCTCATGTACTTATACATGGTTATTTGGTCGCCTCTTAACCTTCTTTTTTCTAGAGTAAATAGTCCCAATTTGGATAGCCTCTCTGGGTATTCCAGTCCCGTCATTCCATGTATTAGTTTAGTTGCCCTTCTTTGAACCCCTTCAAGCACTGTGACATCTTTCCTGAGCACCGGTGTCCAGAATTGTACGCAGTATTCCATGTGAGGCTTGACAAGTGCCTTATATAGTGGAAGGATAATGTTCTCGTCCTTCGCCCCTATACCTCTTTTAATGCACCCCAAGACCTTATTTGCCTTTGCAGCAGCTGACTGGCATTGGTTACTCCAGTTTAGTCTATTATCCACTAATACCCCTAGATCCTTTTCCATATCACTTTTCCCTAGTGGTACCCCAATAAGTGAATATTGGTGACATCCGTTTCTCCTGCCCATGTGCATAGTCTTACATTTTTCAACATTGAACTTCATTTGCCATTTTTCTGCCCAATCCCCCAGCTTATCTAGGTCAGTTTGCAGCCGCACATTGTCCTCCGTTGCATTAATTATATTGTATAATTTTGTGTCATCTGCAAATATTGATATTTTGCTGTGCAGCCCCTCTATCAGGTCATTAATAAATATGTTGAACAGAGTGGGGCCTAATACTGAACCCTGTGGCACCCCGCTAGCGACTGTGGTCCAATCAGAGTACGAACCATTTATTACCACCCTCTGCTTTCTATCGTTGAGCCAATTTTTTACCCACTTACACACGTTTTCGCCCAGTCCGAGCTGCCTCATTTTGTGTATTAGCCTATTATGTGGCACGGTGTCAAAGGCTTTAGAGAAGTCCAGATATACAAGATCAATAGATTCTCCCTGGTCCAGCTTAGAGCTTACTTCATCGTAGAAACTGATCAGATTTGTCTGACATGAGCGACCCTTCATGAATCCATGCTGGTGAGGAGTTATTCCCTTAATCTCCTTGAGGTACTCATCGATGGCGTCTCTCAGAATCCCCTCGAAAATTTTTCCCGTTACTGAAGTGAGACTTACTGGCCTGTAGTTACCAGGCTCACTTTTGCTCCCTTTTTTGTAAATTGGAACCACGTTGGCAATGCGCCAGTCCAATGGTACTACTCCGGTCTTGATAGTGTCTAGAAATATTAGGTATAGCGGCCTAGCTATCTCGTCACTTAGTTCCTTTAGTATCCTTGGGTGTAATCCATCTGGGCCTGGTGATTTATCAATTTTAGTTTTCTTTAGACGCTTCCGCACCTCCTCCTGCGTTAGGTATGAGATATTTTGTGAGGGGTTCGTTTTATTCCCCTGCATCTCGTGTGGCATTTCCTTTTCTTTGGTGAACACACTTCAGAAGAAGCTGTTTAGTAGATTTGCTTTCCCTTCGTCATCATCAATGATTTCTCCTGCATTGTTTTTTAAAGGGCCAGCGCTCTCCCTGCAAATCCTTTTGCTGTTTATGTAGTTGAAAAATAGCTTTGGGTTGTTTCTGCTCTCTTTTGCGATCCGTCTTTCTGCTTCCTCCTTGGCAGTTTTGATCGTATCTTTGCATATTTTGTTTTTTTCCCTGTATGATTTTAGCGCTTCTTCGCTGCCTTCTTGCTTTAGTAGTTTGAACGCTTTCTTCTTTTCGTTTATTGCCCCTCGTACCGTCTTGTCGAGCCACATTGGTTTCCTTTTAGCTGAGTTTCTTTTATTTTTAAAGGGAATGAACTGCTCACATGAGGCGATTAGGATCCTTTTGAACTTTTCCCATTTTTCCTCCGTACTGATATTTTTGAGGATGTTGTCCCAATTAATGTTACCGATAGTAGTTCTAAGCTCATCAAATTTTGCTTTACTAAAGTTTAGTTTCTTTGTCACTCCCTGATAAGGCTTCCTATTGATTGACAGCTGGAAGTTGATTATATTGTGGTCGCTGTTCCCCAAGTGCCCCTCAACCTGCACCCCCTTTATACGTTCCGGTTTGTTGGTTAGTACTAGGTCCAGAATGGCCCTCCCTCTTGTTGGTTCCTGCACAAGTTGGTTCAGGTAATTGTCTTTAATTACTCTCAAGAACTTATCACCCCTGTGAGATTTGCAGGTTTCCTTCTCCCATGTTATATCTGGGTAATTAAAGTCCCCCATGATAATTACTTTGTTTCGTTTTGACACCTCTTCTATCTGCCTTAGTAGTAAGTCTTCAGTTTCTTCTGTTGCTTTTGGTGGTCGATAGAAGACCCCTATCAGGATTTTGTTATTTTTTCCTCCCTGTATTTCTACCCACAGAGATTCCACCTGTTCGTCTCCTACCCCTATATCCTCCCGTAGCCTCGGCTTCAAGTTCGATTTGACGTACAGACATACCCCTCCCCCTTTCTGGTTACTTCGGTCTCTTCTGAAGAGATTGTACCCCTGCAAATTCACCGCCCAATCGCACTTATCATCAAGCCATGTTTCAGTAATTCCGACTATATCATAACTTTCATCAGTCATTCTTGCTTCAAGCTCGCCCACTTTACCGATCAGACTTCGTGCATTCGTGATCATACAATTTATATCATTTTTTTTGTTTTTTAAATTTGTTTTGTTGCTATTCGTACTTATGGCTGATCTATCAGTTCTAACTGTACTAACCCCACCCCCTGCTCGTCCCCCATTCCCTTTGCTTGGACCCAGATCGCTAATTACACTGGCTACCCCACTATTTCTCGTTTTGCCCTCCCCCCCAGTCCCTAGTTTAAACACTCCTCCAGCCTTCTAGCCATCTTTTCCCCCAGCACAGCTGCACCCTCCCCATTTAGATGCAGCCCGTCCCTACGGTAGAGCCTGTAGCCGACCGCAAAGTCAGCCCAGTTCTCCAGGAACCCAAATCCCTCCTTCTTACACCAACTCCGGAGCCACTTGTTTACCTCCCTAAGGTCCTGCTGCCTTTCTAGTGTGGCTTTAGGTACAGGTAGTATTTCCGAGAAAACTACCCTGGAGGTCCTTGCCCTGAGCTTGGACCCTAAGTCCCTGAAATCATTTTTGAGGGCCCTCCATTGACCTCTAACTTGTTCATTGGTGCCAACGTGCACCATGACTGCTGGATCCTCACCAGCCCCTCCCAGTAATCTGTCAATCCGATCCGCGATGTGTCGAACTCGAGCGCCAGGAAGACAACACACCGTTCGACGATCCCGGTCTTTATGGCAGATTGCCCTCTCTGTCCCCCTAATAATTGAGTCCCCCACCACTAGAACCTGTCTAGCCTGCCCTGCGCTCCCCGTCCCCGTCTCACTGGAGCAGTCATCCCCCTGGCGTTCAGAGGGCGTGTCGTGCTGCAGCGGTGCTGGCTCTGTAATGGCATCCCCCTCATCTGCCAATCGTGCAAACTTGTTGGGTTGTGCCAGTTCAGGACTAGCCTCCCTGGTTCTCTTCCCTCTATCCCTCCTTCTTTCTGTCACCGAGCTGACTGCCTGCTCCCCCTGCACTTCCGTACTACCGGCCGCCCCTGCCTCTACCCCAGCGAGTGCCTGCTCAGTGAGCACCAAACTCCTTTCCATGATGTCAATGGCTCTCAGTGTTGCCAGTTGCCCATTTAAATCCAGAATTTGGGCTTCTAAATGTTCGACGTGCACGCATCTTGCGCAACAGTATGCACCCTCGATCGGCTGATCAAGGACCGCATACATTGCACAAGTAGCACACTGGATGACATTGCCAGGCATGGAGCTCATCCTAATGGGGATCTACAATTTACTTGTGGAAGTAGTGAAGATAGACTTGTTCACACTCCGCTCACGCGCTGCTGCAACCGCTCAACCGCTGACCCGCTGCTGCAACCGCTGACCCGCTGCTGCAACCGCTGACCCGCTGCTGCAACCGCTGACACCCTGCTATAACCGCTGACCCGCTGCTGCAACCGCTGACCCGCTACTGCAACCTCTCACACCCTGCTATAACCGCTGACCCGCTGCTGCAACCGCTGACCCGCTGCTGCAACCGCTCACACCCTGCTATAACCGCTCACCCGCTGCTTCAACCGCTGCCGCAACCGCTGACCCGCTGCCGCAACCGCTGACCCGCTGCCGCAACCGCTGACCCGCTGCCGCGACCCCTCACCCGCTGCTGCGACCCCTCACCCGCTGCTGCGACCCCTCACCCGCTGCTGCGACCCCTCACCGCTGCACCCACTGCTGCGACCCCTCACCCGCTGCTGCGACCACTCAACTGCTCACACGCTGCTGCAACCGCTCACTCGCTGCCGCTCTCGCGCAAACGCTTACCCGCTGACACGCGCTCACAAAATTATTTCCCCCCCCCCCCCCCCTCACAAACACTTAGACCCCCAGACACACACACAGAAGACACAACTAACCAGATACACAGAAGACACACAGCTCACAAACACACACAGAGGTAGAGGTAGATACTTATCAGCTCACTCTGCCCTCCTGTCTCAGCTGCTTCGTTCTGGTCCCCTCCGCTACTGCCGGTCTCTGATTGCTGCCCCCGCACCTGCTTCTGCTCCGGCGGCCGCTCACTCCACCTGTCACTCTGCCCTCCTGCTGCTGCTCCGAGACCCGCTCCGCTTCTGCACTCCTCCTGCCGGCTCCTGTCACCTTCGGGCGCCGGTATCGGCTCCTCCGCTGGTCCGTTGTCTCCCTCAGACCCCCCGCTCGTGCCTCTGCCTCGGCGCGCTGCTACTGGCGTCTGACGTCACTTCCGGTCTCAATACCTGTTCTGAACTATCAGCAGCCAGGGGTTGAGAATTGAAGAATTCCTCTGCTGCATCTGCCACAGATGTGGCAGATGTAGCAGCAGGGAATTCTTTTAACTATCGGGGGTGAAGGAAACATCTGCCGCATGCGGCAGATGTGTTCTTCATGCCCCCGAGGGTCATGGCAGCGGCGGAGAAGTTTTTTTTCACTAAAATGTTTCTTTTTCAGGGAAGGGCTTATATGTAAAGCCCTTCCCTGAAAAAGAATGCAGGTGGCCGGCAAAGCATTGTTTTCAATGGAGCCGCCGGCAGCAGCCGTGGCTCCATTGACAACAAGCACGCAGCTGTGTTCACGCGTGGTTTTGCTCGTACCTAGGTGCGCACGTATGTATGCACCTAAGTACGCACAAAAACACGCTCCTGTGAACGCACCCTAAGTATCCTGCAGGCCTTTAATTTGTTCTTTGCTTCAACCCTCAACTCCATCCAGGGGCTAAATAGTACTTTCAGTGCAATCAATATCTAAATTATGCAGTAGACACCTTGTATCAATTTAGCCTTTGCAACTGTAAATGAAATAACATTATTACCAAGGCTGGGTTTTCCACTTGTCATAAGAGACCAATATCCATGGATGGCCCTGGGAAAATGGCAACAGATTACTATACATGCAGTGGAATTTGCTTTTGAAGTGTCTATTCTGTACACTGTACTTATGTACACTGTTATACATGTTAAATGGCTCTATGCTGTCAATGATGAAAGAAGAATAGTAAGTTGAGTGGAAAAGAAAAGAAGAGGAGAAGAAGCAGAGTAGAAAGGGAAAAAAATTTGAGGAAGAAGTCCAGAGAGACCTCTCATCCCATTGGGATGCGAAGCTAGCCTGCTGCTGGGAGTCAGAGTGTCAAAGTACCTGTGACCTGGTGGAGATTTGGGTGAGTGATTCATTGCTGTAGTGGATATCACCATTACATCCAGAAGAAAGTATAGAGCGGCCAACGGTATAGTCTTCCCTAACACACTAATAGTCCGCCACAGTAAAAGGCTGTGATATACCGTATTCAGTGAAGAGAAGGACCTAGTTTTAAAATACTCTCCCATCTCCACAGTCTCCACAGGCTATCATCCACACATTATCTCTTGCACGCTGCAAGCTTTGGCATCACAAACAAGATAAATAAACTTCTATGACCTTGCAACAAAAATTAGTTTGTGTTTGAAATTGCGTATTGCCATTCTTGAAAAAGTGAATTGTCTGCATATTATTGTCATGGTCTGTGGTCCACGATGTGGTCAGCATGGGGGTCTCAAACACACTGGCTACACTGCTCCAGTCTGTCCTACATGTTAATGTTTATGTTTCTGGGGTTTGTCCTTTCTTTTGGTATTACTTGGGTCATTTCTCTGTATTCCCTCAGTGGCTCCACTGTAACTGATTTTCTTCTCTTGTGTCATATGTTGATTTTACTCTGGTGTTTGTGGAACTTTGTCTGTCCTATTACCTCAGTCATTACACAAGGCGGATTTTGGGGTGTGGGTATTGGTGATTATCTCAGTGTTTGTGGACTGAGGTTGTATTCATTGGTGTTCTGCTGCTAAGCTAAGTGGTGTTTTTGTTGTTTAATTCTGCTGTAATGCAAAGTGGTACTTTTGTTGTCCTTTTGTGTTTTCTTTCTTTTAGGTGCTAGAGTTAGTGCCCAAGGCATGAGATGTGAAGCTGCCTTTATAGAAGTGACAACCTCACTTTTAGGCAGGTCTGTTCTTGTCCTAGAAGTCAGGGTGAGGTTGTCGCTTCCTTCTTTTGTTTTTTGATTATATGGTAATTCACTCCATTCTGTAAACACAACTTTTTTTTTTAAAGGAACGATTATTGGGCATGTTATACCTGACAATACAAAACAAGGGAGAGTCAGGAAAAATACTTCACAAAATTAGAACATTACAGTTTTCTCACTCCCTTAAAAGTTTATTATACTCCCATTTTTTGAAAAAAAAAACAACTTTGGCCATTATAACAAAGTAGACCAAGTCTCCCAGGCTGGGGAATCGTAACAAATAGAGCAAACAACTATAAACTAAACCTACAGCTTCACTACCAATATTGTGTTGTCCATGCAAGTCACAACAACCAATAAAGAAAAGATCTTCAGTTTTCCCAGAAAAGAGGAGTTAGTCAGACACATCCAGCGCAGTATTGGGGCAGTCAACCCACCGGCCCCATATTTTTGTGAACTTGGCAGGGCATCTCCTAGCCATATACGTCAATTTATATAGAGGGGCAACACTGTTTAACTCACACAGCCAGGTAGCCCTGGTGGGTTTTTTGGGATGTTTCCAATTAGGTAATATTACCTTTTTAGCATAGAAAAAAAGCTATTTCTATAGGGTGCGTGCTGCCGCATCGACCGGAATGTCTTCCACAAGGCCAAAGAGACAGACCTTAGGGTATAGGATATACAGTGCTCTCAAATGCATCTCTATAAACTCAAGAACATCCCTGTAATAAGCTTGTAAAACATTACACTCCCAGAACATATGCATAGTTGTGCCTGTATCCATCAAGCACCTTGGGCAGTCTGAACTAGCAGATAAGCCTATAGCATTTAGACGGCTAGGAGTATGATAGACGCTATGAAGGAACTTGATCTGTTTTAGCCTGTCTCTAGTACTTATTAATGGAGGCCCAGAGCCTGCCATAAGGCCTTACTGCCTTAACTCAATCTGCATTTATGACTGACAAGATGACTCATATGGACACAACTTATCAGGAAACACAGTCATTCATCTGCTCCGTTCCAAACAAGGTGCAATGCTGTGGACGGCTGTTATTAAAGCAGGGGGAATGTAGTGACCCAGAGGGGTCCTATGAAGCATTGTAACTATAGTGAAGGAACTGAGGCACTAATCTATTACACAGTGTGGGTTAAAACAGTGCCCCTGACGAGTGAGGAAGTCTGCCTAGCAACAGGATATGAGAGACCCCTGCTGTTGGTTGCAGGCAGTGATTTTTCGTATTGGCCAATTTGCCATATGAGAGAAATAATGTGATTAGCGAGAAGAAAGTGGTGTGAAATAGGAAGGTCCTGCAAAGTGCCCGCACAGGAAGAACAGAAGTGCGCAGTTAGTTTTAGTGATAGTCAGTGAGGAATGCAGACATGTTGATAGTGAGGGAGGTAAGAAAAGTAAGTGAAGAGGAGAAGAAGAGGAGACAAGTGGAGTGAAAATGGAAAAAAGAAGACAGTCTGAAGCAGAGGATCAGCAGTGAGTAAGGAGTCCAGAGAGACCTCTCATTCAGTCAGGTTCCCATGTAAGCTTGCTGCTGGGAGTCAGAGCACCAAAATACCTGCAGCCTGGTCAAGGTCTGGGTGAGTGATTCAGCGCTATTATGCATATTACAACTGCATCCAGAAAAAAGTATACAGTGTCTAGTGCCATAGTTCTCCCTAAAACAGTAAAAGTGCTCCACAGTAAAAGCTGTGGTATACCTCATTCATGAAAGAAAAGGGTCTAGTTTTAAACTAATCTCCATCTTCACAGTCTCCACAAGCTCTTCTGCTTTATCTACTGGCATGATGTGTTATTATAACAAATTGTACATTATTCCAAAGTTTGAAGTTCATTAAACAGCTGCATTTCATTTCACTGCAACCCTCAGTTTTTGCCTCCATTGCTTCTCCCATAACTCTTGCGCTTTAAAGCACTGACGTCACGACTCATCATCATTACAAATTACAGTTATACCACTGCAGGTGCTGCCAATTGGGAAAGTGTTGGTGATAGCCACTGTGACATATCTGACTTAACTAGCACTCACATCATCCACACCCCATCTCCTGCATGCTACAAATGCCACCAATCAACATTTGATGTATATAGTCAGCATAAAACTAAATTCACAAGTGAAGTTTTTGAAGCAGTTTTCAGTCAAAATCCAGGAGTGAGTCAATAGAAAGTTAATTTTACATACAATATTTTTTTTAAAAGCTTCAGTTTAGAGATGAGCGAGCACCAAAATGCTCGGGTGCTCGTTACTCGTGACGAAATTATCGCAATGCTCGAGGGTTCGTTTCGAGTAACGAACCCCATTGAAGTCAATGGGCGACTCGAGCATTTTTGTATATCGCCGATGCTCGCTAAGGTTTCCATTTGTGAAAATCTGGGCAATTCAAGAAAGTGATGGGAACGACACAGCAACGGATAGGACAGGCGAGGGGCTACATGTTGGGCTGCATCTCAAGTTCCCAGGTCCCACTATTAAGCCACAATAGCGGCAAGAGTGGCCCCCCCCCCCTCCCAACAACTTTTACTTCTGAAAAGCCCTCCTTAGCAATGCATACCTTAGCTAAGCACCACACTACCTCCAACAAAGCACAATCACTGCCTGCATGACACTCCGCTGCCACTTCTCCTGGGTTACATGCTGCCCAACCCCCCCCCCCCCCCCCGCACGACACAGTGTCCACAGCGCACACCAAAGTGTCCCTGGGCAGCCTTCAGCTGCACTCATGCCACACCACCCTCATGTCTATTTATAAGTGCGTCTGCCATGAGGAGGAACCGCAGGCACACACTGCAGAGGGTTGGCACGGCTAGGCAGCGACCCTCTTTAAAAGGGGCGGGGCGATAGCCCACAATGCTGTACAGAAGCAATGAGAAATCCAATCCTGTGCCACCTCCATCAGGAGCTGCACACGTGGGCATAGCAATGGGGAACCTATGTGCCACACACTATTCATTCTGTCAAGGTGTCTGCATGCCCCAGTCAGACCACGGTTTTTTATAAATAGTCACAGGCAGGTACAACTCCGCAATGGGAATTCCGTGTGCACCCACAGCATGGGTGGCTCCCTGGAACCCACCGGCTGTACATTAATGTATCCCATTGCAGTGCCCATCACAGCTGAGGTAACGTCCGACTAAATGCAGGTGGGCTTCGGCCCACACTGCATGCCCCAACCTGACCGGGGTTTTTAATTCATAGACACAGGCAGGTACAACTCCCTATTGTGAAGTCCGTGTGGACCCACAGCATGGGTGGGTGCCAGGAAGCCACCGGCGGTACATAAATATATCCCATTGCATTGCCCATCACAGCTGAGGTAATGTCATGTTTAATGCAGGTGGGCTTCGGCCCACACTGCATGGCCCAGTCAGACTGGGGTTCTTTAGAAGTGGACACATGCAGTTACAACTCCGTGTGGACCGACAGCATGGGTGGGTGCCAGGAAGCCACCGGCGGTACATAAATATATCCCATTGCATTGCCCATCACAGCTGAGGTAATGTCATGTTTAATGCAGGTGGGCTTCGGCCCACACTGCATGCCCCAGTCAGACTGGGGTTCTTTAGAAGTAGACACATACAGTTACAACTCCCTGTGGACCTACAGCATGGGTGGCTCCCTGGAACCCACCGGCGGTACATAAATATATCCCATTGCAGTGCCCAGCACAGCTGATGTAACGTCAGCTTTAATGCAGGTGGGCAAAAAATTAATTGGATTACACTCTAGGCGAGGGCCCCAAGAAATTGGTGTATCAACAGTACTAATGTACGTCAGAAAAATTGCCCATTCCCAACCAAGAGGGCAGGTGAAACCCATTAATCGCTTTGGTTAATGTGGCTTAATTTCTAACTAGGGTTGGAGGCAGCCCAGTTAAAATAAAAATTGGTTTAGGTGAAAGTTTCAACGCTTTAATGAGCATTGAAACGTATAAAAATTGTTTACAAAAATTATATGACTGAGTCTTGTGGGCCTAAGAAAAATTGCCCGTTCGGCGTGATTACGTCAGGTTTCAGGAGGAGGAGCAGGAGGCGAAGGATGAATATTATACACAGATTGATGAAGCTAAAAGGTCCAGGTTTTTGATGGTGATAGAGAACATAGCTTCCATCCGCGGGTGAAGCCTACGTATTGTTTAGGTATCGCTGCTGTCCGCTGGTGGAGAAGAGAAGTCTGGGGAAATCCAGGCTTTGTTCATCTTGATGAGTGTAAGCCTGTCGGCACTGTCGGTTGACAGGTGGGTACGCTTATCCGTGATGATTCCCCCAGCCGCACTAAACACCCTCTGTGACAAGACGCTAGCCGCAGGACAAGCAAGCACCTCCAGGGCATACAGCGCTAGTTCAGGCCACGTGTCCAGCTTCAACACCCAGTAGTTGTAGGGGGCAGAGGCGTCACGGAGGACGGTCGTGCGATCGGCTACGTACTCCCTCACCATCCTTTTACAGTGCTCCCGCCAACTCAGCCTTGACTGGGGAGCGGTGACACAGTCTTGCTGGGGAGCCAGAAAGCTGTCAAAGGCCTTAGAGAGTGTTCCCCTGCCTGTGCTGTACATGCTGCCTGATCTGTGCGCCTCCCCTGCTACCTGGCCCTCGGAACTGCGCCTTCGGCCACTAGCGCTGTCGGCTGGGAATTTTACCATCTGTTTGTCCGCCAGGGTCCTGTGGTATAGCATCACTCTCGAAAACCTTTCCTCTTCGGGTATGAGAGTGGAAAGGCTCTCCTTATACCGTGGGTCGAGCAGTGTGTACACCCAGTAATCCGTAGTGGCCAGAATGCGTGTAATGCGAGGGTCACGAGAAAGGCATCCTAACATGAAGTCAGCCATGTGTGCCAGGGTACCTGTACGCAACACATGGCTGTCCTCACTAGGAAGATCACTTTCAGGATCCTCCTCCTCCTCCTCAGGCCATACTCGCTGAAAGGATGACAGGCAAGCAGCATGGGTACCCTCAGCAGCGGGCCAAGCTGTCTCTTCCCCCTCCTCCTCATCCCCCTCATGCTCCTCCTCCTCCTCCTTAACACGCTGAGATATAGACAGGAGGGTGCTCTGACTATCCAGCGACATACTGTCTTTCCCCGCCTCTGTTTCCGAGTGCAAAGCATCTGCCTTTATGCTTTGCAGGGAACTTCTCAAGAGGCATAGCAGAGGAATGGTGACGCTAATGATTGCAGCATCGCCGCTCACCATCTGGGTATACTCCTCAAAGTTTCCAAGGACCTGTCAGATGTCTGCCAACCAGGCCCACTCTTCAGTAAAGAATTGAGGAGGCTGACTCCCACTGCGCCGCCCATGTTGGAGTTGGTATTCCACTATAGCTCTACGCTGCTCATAGAGCCTGGCCAACATGTGGAGCGTAGAGTTCCACCGTGTGGGCACGTCGCACAGCAGTCGGTGCACTGGCAGTTGAAACCGATGTTGCAGGGTGCGCAGGGTGGCAGCGTCCGTGTGGGACTTGCGGAAATGTGCGCAGAGCCGGCGCACCTTTCCGAGCAGGTCTGACAAGCGTGGGTAGCTTTTCAGAAAGCGCTGAACCACCAAATTAAAGACGTGGGCCAGGCATGGCACGTGTGTGAGGCTGCTGAGCTGCAGAGCCGCCACCAGGTTACGGCCGTTGTCACACACGACCATGCCCGGTTGGAGGCTCAGCGGCGCAAGCCAGCGGTCGGTCTGCTCTGTCAGACCCTGCAGCAGTTCGTGGGCCATGTGCCTCTTCTCTCCTAAGCTGAGTAGTTTCAGCACGGCCTGCTGACGCTTGCCCACCGCTGTGCTGCCGTGCCGCGCGACACCGACTGCTGGCGACGTGCTGCTGCTGACACATCTTGATTGCGAGACAGAGGTTGCGTAGGAGGAGGAGGAGGGTGGTTTAGTGGAGGAAGCATACACCGCCACAGATACCACCACCAAGCTGGGGCCCGCAATTCTGGGGGTGGGTAGGATGTAAGCGGTCCCAGGCTCTGACTCTATCCCAGCCTCCACTAAATTCACCCAATGTGCCGTCAGGGAGATATAGTGGCCCTGCCCGCCTGTGCTTGTCCACGTGTCCGTTGCTAAGTGGACCTTGGCAGTAACCGCGTTGGTGAGGGCGCGTACCATGTTGCGGGAGACGTGGTCGTGCAGGGCTGGGACGGCACATCGGGAAAAGTAGTGGCGACTGGGAACTGAGTAGCGCGGGGCCGCCGCCGCCATCATACCTTTGAAAGCCTCCATTTCCACAACCCTATACGGCAGCATCTCCAGGCTGATAAACTTGGCTATGTGCACGTTTAACGCTTGAGCGTGCGGGTGCGTGGCGGCGTACTTGCGCTTGCGCTCCAACACTTGCGCTAGCGACGGCTGGACGGTGCGCTGAGAGACATTGGTGCATGGGGCCGAGCACAGCGGAGGTGAGGGTGTGGGTGCAGGCCAGGAGACGGTAGTGCCTGTGTCCTGAGAGGGGGGTTGGATCTCAGTGGCAGGTTGGGGCACAGGGGGAGAGGCAGCGGTGCAAACCGGAGGCGGTGAATGGCCTTCGTCCCACCTTGTGGGGTGCTTGGCCATCATATGTCTGCGCATGCTGTTGGTGGTGAGGCTGGTGGTGGTGGCTCCCCGGCTGATCTTGGCGCGACAAAGGTTGCACACCACTGTTCGTCGGTCATCTGCACTCTCAGTGAAAAACTGCCAGACCTTTGAGCACCTCGGCCTCTGCAGGGTGGCATGGCGCGAGGGGATGCTTTGGGAAACAGTTGGTGGATTATTCGGTCTGGCCCTGCCTCTACCCCTGGCCACCGCACTGCGTCTTCCAACCTGCCCTGCTGCTGCACTTGCCTCCCCCTCTGAAGACCTGTCCTCAGTAGGCATAGCAAACCAGGTGGGGTCAGTCACCTCATCGTAATGCTGCTCTTCCTCCGAATCCTCTGTGCGCTCCTCCCTCGTACTTACTCCAATTACTACTACCTGAGTGATAGACAACTGTGTCTCATCGTCATCGTCCTCCTCACCCACTGAAAGCTCTTGAGACAGTTGCCGGAAGTCCCCAGCCTCATCCCCCGGACCCCGGGAACTTTCCAAAGGTTGGGCATTAGTCACAACAAACTCCTCCAGTGGGAGAGGATTCGGAACCATTGCTGCCCATTCTGGGCAGGGGCCCGAGAACAGTTCCTGGGAGTCTGCCTGCTCCTCAGAATGTGTCATTGTAATGGAGTGAGGAGGCTGGGAGGAAGGAGGAGCAGCAGCCAGAGGATTCAGAGTTGCAGCAGTGGACGGCGTAGAACTCTGGGTGGA
Source organism: Eleutherodactylus coqui (assembly GCF_035609145.1). NCBI lineage: Eukaryota > Metazoa > Chordata > Amphibia > Anura > Eleutherodactylidae > Eleutherodactylus > Eleutherodactylus coqui. The sequence goes on along the minus strand of NC_089845.1, from coordinate 87,340,799 downwards.
CGATAGATTGTTGGATGCACTTTCTGCCATTCACGACAGGACCTGCTCACACTGCTCATTTTCTAATAAAGGTCTACCGCGTGGACCCATTAATTGTGAGATGAATGTGGGGACGCCAGAAACGTGCCTCTCTCCTAATCCCGCAGCAGTCGGCTGCGATACACCTGGATCAGGAGCTCGGCCTGTGCCCACACCCTGACTTGGGCCTCCGCGTCCTCGCCCGCGTCCACGTCCTCTAGGCCTACCCCTACCCCTCAGCATGCTGTATTACCAGTAGTTCAGAAACAGAACGCTGTAATTAAATGTGCCGCTTATTGACCTGTGGTTGGAGGCTGACTTCCCTTACGGAACGCACAGCAGAGCCAGGAAACAATTTTGCGCACGCCTGTAGTGAGACGTAGGTGCGTATGAGTGAGCTAGTGGAATTCACAGCGCAGAAGCAGTCTAGTGGCCAAAGGCCAGTAGTAGGCCTTAAGTATTTTGCTTCTATTTTTTTAAAATGCTGAGCTGATACAGCAGACAGAGTATAATATTATGTATACTGTTTCCCTCTGGCGGGATGACAGCGCTGATGTAACAGAGACAGCAGATCCAGGAAACAATTTTGCGCAAGCCTGCTGTAATGCTTAGCTGCGTATTAATTAGGACTACTACACCCAGCAGACACGCAGTAAACTGAAGACGGTCACAGGCAGCCCAAATATAGTATTTTTCCCCAATTTTTTGGAAAAAGCCCACTGCCTATATAGCCTGAATATCTCTTTCCCTGCCTCACCAGTACTGGCCCTATACTCTGTACAATGACTGCAGACTGCGGACGCAATGCTCTGCACGGCCAATATACAAGAAAAAAAAATTGTGCAACACTGCTAAAAGCAGCCTCAACAGTACTGCACATGGTCAGATGTGGCCCTAAGAAGGACCGTTGGGGTTCTTGAAGCCTAAAATAACTCCTAACGCTCTCCCTATAGCAGCTCCGGCACCAGCAGCACTTTCCCTGATCTCTGTCAGAATGCATCTGTGGCGAGCTGCGGGAGGGGCCGATTTATATACTCGGGTGACACCTGATCTCGCCAGCCACTCACTGCAGGGGGGTGGTATAGGGCTTGAACGTCGCAGGGGGAAGTTGTAATGCCTTCCCTGTCTTTCTATTGGCCAGAAAAGGGCGCTAACGTCTCAGAGATGAAAGTGAAAGTAACTCGAACTTCGTGTGGTACTCGCCTCTAGTAACGAGCATCTCGAACACGCTAATACTCGAACGAGTATCAAGCTCGGACGAGTACGTTCGCTCATCTCTACTTCAGTTTTGTGGCAGTTTTTCCAGGTAGTTTTTTGTGCTAATGTTAAAAATGTTTTTAAAAAGAATGAGAAATCGAAAAGAATGACTTATACTTCTTTCTGCTAGTTCCACTTCTGGCTTTGACTCCAAATATTCCACCAAAAACTGCTATGTGATTTAAAACAAAACACTGCATGTCAAACCACCCTAAGGAAAGGGCGTATGCATCTAGAACAAATGGGCCAAAAAGTGCATTTGAAACTGCATATATGAATCCAGTCTCACACTTACATTAGCAAACTAATACCAGTTTTCTTTGAAATCAATTAGCCAGTCAGTCAGTGTTCTTTCTGATTGGGGAAGGAAACTCTGTATCTGGAGTAAACTAATGTGACAACATAAACCTTATGTAGAAGATGAGGTAATTAAACTAATGACCTAAGTGTTGAAATGCAGCTTAGGTAAGCACTGAGATCCAATATTGTACCCAGCTACAAATGATCATAAAATGATCATTAAAGTACAGAAGAATTTCAGTAGAGGTCTAAAAAATTATATTAAAGCCATTACCCAAGGGCAATTGCTACCTTCTACTTACTTTCTGCAGTGTTGGCTGCTTTTTAGCTCTGTTCCATCAGGGTAAAGCTATTATCAATTACTGCACCTTAGTTGAAAGGCAATCTAAGCTGACTAGGGAATTTTGAGATGAGTCTGAAATCCACCTCATGCCTCATTAGTGGTTTGAGGCTAGAAGAAGTCAGTACATTGTTGATGATTTTCCCTTATAGCAAGGATAGAATCATTATATACTAAAGGGAACTAATCCACTGGTGAGGAAAACAATACTGGCAATTACCACACATTACACCAAGCCAAATGAGCCACAGTAAGAGGAAGCCTGGAGCTTTCTTTTAAAGTGGTTGTACGATATTGGAAAGACATGGCACCTTTCTTCTAGAAACAGCACAATCTTAGACCATGGATTCTGTATGGTACTGCAGCTCAGCTCCATTGTAGTAAAATGGGATACTGCACGGTACTTTTTGGTAGAAAAGCCCTCCTGAAAATGTCACTTTGTAATTGTAGATTTTGAATTTATGTCTCAAATAAATATATTTGCCGCAGAACTCAGCTGTCTTGTGTTTTTAACCCCTTAGTGACATAACAAATTTTAGCCTTAAACGGGTTTTTGTGCAAATACTGTTGATGATGTATCCTCAAAATTGATAAAGTAATAAATACAGTGCCAGCAACACAATCCAGAACACTTCAATAGTGGGGCAACATATGTATTCACCTCGAACCAGAATCCATTGATTTAATTTGGAATCATAGAAAGAACATGTGGCAGCATCCAGGGTACAAATATTAAAAAGTCTTTATTCTTCCAAGAATCACAGCAGCAACATTTCGACCATCAGGTCTTTGTCAAGCATGCTGAGGTATATACAGCTTTTTGATTACTTTTCTTATACTGGTTTTGTGGAAGTGAGATGGCTTAGTTTCTCAGTTGTTTTTTCTTTCTTACAGAATGCATCATACAATATTTTATAATATGAGTTGTTACAGATGTGGCAATACTAATTGTGTTTATTTTTTTTATTAATTTTTTTTAATAATTAGGGCATTGTGTAAGGGGAAAATGAAAAAAAAATGTTTTCTTTAAAAACATTCAGATGCCATAGTCAGGAATATCTGCAACATCGGTGGGGCTAAACAGCATAGAGAAGTGATTAGATGAGCAGTGCTCATCTTTTCACTTTTTTTCTAAAAAAAGATCAACATATGTGACAAACAGAGATTAAGTATGTTCTCCAATTGATAAGGGGGTGATAACATAGTAAAATAGTATGCAAGGCTGAAAAAACACAAATGTCCATCTAGTTCAGCCTGTTTCCACCCCTCTTGTTGATCCAGAGGAAGGCAAAAAAAACCCCAATGAGGCAGAAGCTATTTTACCCCATTTGGGGCTAAATATTCCTTCCCGACTCCATAATGGCAGTCAGAATAATCCCTGGATCAACATTTGAAAGTTCCTACATGATTCCAAGACCTGGATCAACAACCCCGCTGGTTATTTAATGTCTATATGTTGCAATGTTGTAGTGCTCCAAAAAGACGTCTAGTCCCCTCTTGAACTCTACCATTGATTCTGCCATCACCACATCCTCAGGCAGAGAGTTTCACAGTCTCACTGCTCTTACAGTAAAGAACCCCCTTCTGTGTTGGTGATGAAACCTTCTTGAGATGCAGAGGATGCCCTTTTGCCACCGTCACAGTCCTGGGTATAAACAGATCATGGCAGAGAACCTTGTATTGTCCCATTATGTATTTATACATAGTTATTTAGTTGCCCCTTAACTGGCTTTTTCCCAGGGTGAATAATTCCAATTTTAATAGCCTCTTTGGGTATTCCAGTCCTCCCATTCTGTTTATTAATTTAGTTGCCCATCTTTGTACCCCTTTAAGCACTTTCCTGAGCACTGATGTCCAGAACTGTACACAGTATTCAATGTGAGGCCTGACAAGTGCCTTATATAGTAGAAGAATTATTTTCCCTCGCCCCTATACCTTTTTTAATGATCTCCAAAACTTTATTTTTTCCCTTTGCAGCAGCTGACTGGTATTGATTGCTCCAGTTAAGTCTACAGTCAACTAGTACCCCCAGGTCATTTTCATATCACTTTTCTATAGCCCATTTAGTGTATATTGGTGACATCCATTTCTCCTGCCTATGTGCGTAATCTTACATTTATCAAAGTTGAACTTTATTTGTCACTTTTCTACCCAAGCCCCCCAACTTATCTAGATCCATTTGCAGCTGTACATTGTCCTGAATTGTATTAAGTCTCTTGTAAAATTTTGTATAATCTGCAAATATCAATATTTTACTGTGCAGTCCCTTTAGCTCATTGATAAATATATTTAACAGAATGGGATCTAATAGTGAACCCTATGGCACCCCACTAGCCTAACCATTCAATACCACGCTCTGCTTTCTATCTCCAAGCCAGTTTTTTATCCAGCTACACAAGTTTTCACCCAGACTGAGCTGTCTCATTTTATATATCAACCTATTATGCAGCACAGCGTCAAATGCTTTAAAAACTTTAGATATACAAGATCAATAAACTCTCCCAGGTCTAGACTAGAGCTTACTTCCTTGTAGAAGATGATCAAGTTGGTTTGGCATGATTGACCCCTCATGAACCAATGCTGATGAGGAGTTATACTGTTGTTTTCCTGAAGGTATTCTAGCATTGTTACCATGCAGCGGTGTGCGGGGTCCCGCGGTTGGGGTGCGTCCCCTCGGCTTGTTCTCCGGCTACCAGGGGTGCGATTGCCTGGCTGGCATGGGCCGCCTGGTGCTGATGGCGCACGGCGCCGTGCGCACGTACACCTGTGAATGAAGCTGCCATGCACAAGCTCCCTTTTGTTGCGTTCTGTTGGGAGTTGGCTGTCTCCATCTCTCCGCCCCTGGGTGGAGGCTTTTGTTTAAAGGTTGGGCAGAGACTTGCAATGACTGCAAGTTATTGAGTATTTGTCTGATTTTCATGACGTATTTTCCAAGAAACTGTCTGAGACTCTGCCTCCCCATAGGGAGTGGGACTGTGGTATTAATATGATCCCCGACAGTCCAATCCCTAAGGGAGCCATTTTCAATTTATCTGGGCGTGAGCACAAAGCCCTTAAGTCCTATATCTCAGAGTCTCTGGCCAAACGACATATCAGGCCGTCCAGGTCTCCTGCAGGTCTCTTCTTTGTAGAGAAGAAGGATGGGACATTGAGGCCTTGTGTGGATTATAGAGCTTTGAATAAAATTACAGTGAAGAAATAGTGCTTCTTGCTCCTGATTCCTGATTTATTGAATCAGGAGGTAGGGGCCCACTGGTTTTCCAAATTGGACTTAAGGGAGGCTTACAATTTAATTCACATACGAAAGGGAGATGAGTGGAAGACCGCGTTCAACACCTCATTCGGACGTTTTGAATGTCTAGTCATGCCCTTTGGACTTCGTAATGCCCCCGTTGTGTTCCAGGGGTTTATAAACATTGTCTTTCATGACTTCCTGGGGGTATTTTCGGTCATATATCTCAATGACATTCTGGTGTGTTCTCCAGACTGGGATTCACATGTGTGGCACCTGAGGATGGTTCTGACCCATTTGACTTTTTGTCAAGTTGGAGAAATGCATTTTTGGTACTAAACAAGTGTCTTTTCTTGGTTATGTGATTTCACCAATGGAGATTCAAATGGAGTCTGATAAAGTGGCAGCAATCTCCCAATGGGTCAGACCAGATTACCTGAAAGCTCTCCAGTGGTCTTTAGGTTTTGCGAATTTTTACAGTAAATTCATTAAGAATTATTCTGTTATTGCTCAACCCCTGACCGATCTTACCAAGAAGGGTGCCGACTTGGTAAGACGATCGCCAGAGGCCCTAGAGGCTTTAAGTTATCTCAAAAGGGCGTTTATTGCTGCCCTGGTGCTAGTACAGCCTGACGCGTAGCGACCGTTCTTCATTGAGGTCAATGCGTTTGAGGTGGGGGCCGGGGCTGTATTGTCTCTGGAAGTCAGTGGGAGATCTGGGTATAGTCCATGTGCGTTCTTCTTGCAGAAGTTCAGTTCGGTGGAACGTAACTATGACGTGGGTAATCGTGAGTTATTGGCGATTAAGTGGTCTCTAGAATAGTGGCGTCACCATCTTGAGGGGGGAAGGCATCCCATTGCCGTGTATACTGCTCATAAAAACTTGGTATATCTCACAAACTCTAAGAGACTCACAGCTTGTCAGGCCAGGTGGGTGTTGTTTTTCGCCAGGTTTAACCTCTTCATTACATATATTCCAGGGGAGAAGAACGTGAAGGCAGATGCCCTCTCACAGAGTTTCGGTTCTCCGGAAAGTGAGACAGTGGCTCCCGAGAATATCTTGGCACCTAGGGTGGTGGTGGCAGCTGTAGAATCCGATCTCGTTCCTCATCTACAAAATTGTTAGCAGGACGCTCCCATGGGGGTGCCGGAGGGCAGATGGTTTGTGCCAGAGACCGTGCATTTTAGCGTAATTGAAGAGCCTCACTCATCTGTTCTCGCAGGCCATCTGGGCGTTCAGCGAACTTTGGATCTTTGTACTAGACACTACTGGTGGCCAGGCATGTCTCGGGAGATCTGCGACTTTGTTGCTCTGTCTGTGCATGCAGTAAAAGTCAGTGGCGGCGTCCGGAGGGGCCTCTGAGACCATTACCGGTACCTTCTTGTCCGTGGTTGCATTTATCGATAGATTTTATCACCAATTTACCTGAGTCTCAGAAGTTCACCACTATCCTAGTTGTTGTAGACCGTTTCTCAAAAATGACACATTTCGTGGCATTAAAGAAGCTACCTTCTGCGATAGAATTTTCCAAGATTTTTGTAAAAGAAATCATTCGTCTACATGGGGTTCCTGAGAACATCATATCTGATCACAGTGTTCAGTTTGTTGCGCAATTTTGGCGAGCCTTCTGTAGAAACCTGGGAATGTCATCTTTCCTTCTCGTCAGCATTCCACCCACAAACTAATGGTCAGACTGAGTGGAAGAACCAGGATTTAGTGCAATATTTACAGTTGTTTGCTACCAAAAAGGCTCATCAGTGGGCAGAATTTCTGCCATTGGCAGAGTTTGCGCTAAACAACCGTACTTGTTCTTCCACTGGGGTATCTCCATTCCTTTGCATATATGGTCAGCATCCTCGTTTCCTTACAGCTATTTCTGCGCCGTCTGCCTGTCCTGCAGCTGATGTCGCCACAGATGCGCTGCAGGGGGTATGGAAAGAAGTACAGAAGAACCTGGAAGCAACGGGAGCTCGTATGCAGTTGCGTAGTGGGAGGAGTCTGTCAGTATTTGAACCTTACAGGATGGGACAGAAGGTATATTTGTCTTCTAGAAATCTCAAATTGAAGGTTCCATCTTTGAAACTGGCACCGCGTTATGTGGGTCCCTTTGTCATCACGCGTGTAGTAAACCCACTTGCTTATGAACTTGATTTGACAGCTACATGGAGGGTTCACAGGGTTTTTCATAAGTCATTATTGAAGCCTTTTGTCCCTTCGGTGAGAAGAAAAGTCCATGCCCATTCCATGGGACAGACAGGAGAATCACAGTTAGCTTTCTGCTGCCTGCTCGCCTACCATCCCCTTTTACTCTTCACACAAACATTTTTACAGCTGGATAGCTGGAAACTAAGTATTCCTGACCCCACTTGGATAAACCAGAGCTACAGCTGTCTGAAGTAGAACAAGCTCAGTTAATCCAAAACTGTAATGTCCTTTTCCTGTAAAACAATCTCTGTTCATGATAAACTGTAGGGAATTTAAGGATCAGAATCATGTATATATCTAGAGTATAAAGACAACAGTCAGACTGCAGTCATACCTTTCTAATTAAAGCTAGCTTTATAACACATTTCTGTCTTTCTTAGAAATTTAGAAACTTTTTATGAAAACCCCTTTATTTCAATAAATAAAGATGTCTGTACTAGAGATGAGTGAGCAGACTTGCTAAGGACAATTACTCGATCTAGCATTGTCCTTAGCGAGTACCTGCCTGCTCAGAAGAAAAGGTTCGGCTGCCGGTGCGGGTGAGAGGTGAGTTGCGGCAGTAAGCAGGGGGGAGAGAGGGAGAGAGAGATCTCCCCTCCGTTCCTCCCCGCTCTCCCTGCTCGCCGCCGGCAGCCGAACCTTTGTTCCGACCGGGCAGGTACTCGCTAAGGGCAATGCTCAATCGAGTAATTGCCCTTAGCGAGTATGCTCGCTCATCTCTAGTCTGTACTGCTTCTACCTGATACTTGCTCACTCCTCCATTTGTGAAAATAGCCCCAAATATTTGTGAATTTTTGTTTTTAGGGCTGTAGAAGCCTTTAAAAAGCTCAATACAGTTCCTTTGTGACCAGATTAAAGCTTGGCGTAAAGCACATTCTGGTCTTGCTGATCATTTAGCATTATATGATTATGATCTGGCTTCCACAGGTATAGTATGTTTTCATGAATTTTTCAATTATGATCAATAGGGCAACATTTAAGTCTTCAGAAAGCTTGATTAGAGACCTAATTTGGGGAAATAAAATGGTTAGAATTAGTATTGAATAGTAACATAATATCAGCCAGTAGCCAATAAGTTGCAGCTCTTCCGTAACATTTTTATCTCCACCTGGCAATGAGTGTTTGCCATCCCCTAAAAATAACCCTGTACATGTACTCAAAGAGTTCCCTAGAGACCTATCAGCTGTCTGTTAATATGGAGTACATTATAGAGCACATAGAATTAGAGATGTTTTCAAAGTTGTATAAAAAATGTCCACAGGGCCTGAAAGGTTTAAAAATAAACTTCTCTCCAGTCACATACTGCCGCCTCTTTCTTAACCACTGGTCTTGTTTACATTGACTGCAGTGATGATGTTCTGTATTAAATTTTCACTGCAGCAAGTATAGTCCAAATTTGTTTGCGGAACCTTGTCACTGTTTGGACTCTAAAACGTAACTTTTAATATTATCCTTAAAATTGAATCAAAAATCGACAGACACACATAGTACATAAATTAAAGTATGGAGTGTATAGGACGCTCCTTACGTTATTCCGTGACTTATTTCGATAAGTAATTACTAATTAACCATCATTTTATTTATTGACTGGTGTTCAATGCCCTAGATTGTTTTTATTATTACTTCTATACAGATGCCAGTGTAGAGTATCCTGGGTATGACTCAATTTTAATGACTCCCAGAGGCATAAGGGAGTTTATATGACAATACCTTCAACAGTAAAGGATAATGGGATAATTCCTACCTATGAGTTATTGATCACAAGCGATCTTAATAGTCATAAAGGCAAAAAATAATTCTGCCACAGCTTCGAATAAGTCAATTCTGGGCCGTTAACTAGGTCTAATCTGGTCCAATGCGTTTCGTTCCGCATTGGAGCTCCTCAGGGACCTAAATATGCACCTTAGATATGCCTCTCTCATCAATACCTTTTTACATCCCAATCGGTTGTTTTTTCCTTATATTAAAGTAAGTGATGAAGCGACATATACTGGATGTCAGTACAGAGTAGTAATTTCACATCACAGTAAGTGAGATGTAATCTAAAAAATAAATGACGACTGTAGGGTGACGTCCAATAGTAGATTTTTCGATACAGTCAGCAAGATTCAACTACTCTGTCGTCACCATGCATTAGTTTCCAGATACTGTCCACATATGAGAGTTTTGATATATTTTCTCACTAGTAACTGCTAAAGTGGAATAGTAGGTTCTGTTACTCGTGTTAGGAAGGTCATATTAAACACTCTATTTTATAACAGCAAAGAACACTAGCAGCAAAAAATAATAAAGAAAGAGAGAGGAGCAGTAAGCCAACCGCCTGGAAACTAATGATCTGTCAGTGCGAACCCTAATATATATCTCCATGAGTGGCATCATATGGAGATATAATTATAACTTTGAGAGGACAGCCAGTTATCTATTGAGAGTGTATGGATGAAGGAGATATCTAGTGCAACATAACTAACTAGATATAGCACTAGGACATATTGTCCCCTGTAGTACAGGATCTACCTATTCAGAATTAATTCAGGGACACCTGCATGGTGACGACAGAGTAGTTGAATCTTGCTAATTGTATCGAAAAATCTACTATTGGATGTCACCCTACAGTCGTCATTTATTTTTTAGATTACCTCTCTTTTACTGTGATGTGAAATTACTACTCTGTACTGACATCCAGTATATGTTGTTTCATCACTTACTTTAATATAAGAAAACCACCGATTGGGATGTAAAAAAGTGTTGATTAGAGAGGCATATCTAAGGTGCATATTTAGGTCCCTGATGAGCTCAAATGCAGAGCGAAATGCGTCGGACCAGATTAGACCTAGTTAACGGCCCAGAATTGACTTATTCAAAGCTGTGGCAAAATTATTTTTTGCCTTTATGACTATTAAGATCGCTTGTGATCAATACCTCATAGTTAGGAATTGTCCTTTACTGTTGAAGGTATTGTCATATAAACTCCCTTATGCCTCTGGGAGTCATTAAAATTGATTCATACCCAGGATACTCTACAGTGGCATCTGTATAGAAGTAATAATGAAAAAATCTAGGGCATTGAACATCAGTCAATAAATAAAATGATGGCTAACCCCTTAACGACCAGCCCATAGTGTTTTTACGTCCTGCCCAAATGGGCTTTATTCTCTGAGGACGTAAAAACGTGTCCTGCAGAGAATAAAGCCCCTCGGGCTGTGGACGTGACAGCTCAATGCTGTCAGTGCTCGCAGGTAGCTGACAGCATGGAGCTGTCATCCCGGGCTGCGGGGACCCCCCCCCCGGCATTGCGATCGGCGCTATCCAATGGATAGCGCCGATCGCAAAAAAGTAAATAAAAGTGCCCAAAAAGTTAAAGTTTCAGCTGCCCTGATGGATTGGATCCACCAGGGCAGCTGAAAATGCTCACCTGGCTTGTCGGCGGAGTCCCCCAGAGATCTGGTCCTCCCGGACCCGCCGCCGCTCTTCTGCACATGCGCGCCAGACGATGACGTCACGCGCAGAAGCCCAGGAGCCCCCGGCAAATTCAAAATCTCCTGGCTCCCGGCTCCTGAAGGTAGCCGGGAGCCAGGAGGTGTTACCGGGGACCGCGGTGAGCAGTCCCCGGGCCTGCGATCGCCGCTATCCAATGGATAGCGGCAATCGCGAAAAAGTTAAAAAAGTTTTTAAAAAAGTGCTAGTTTCACCTCCCCTTATGCATCGGATCCATGCCATGAGGGGAGGTGAAAATACTCACCGCAGGTCCGCCGATGTCCCCGGTGTTTCGGGACTCGAAGTCCCCCTCTGCGCAGGCGCGCCCGATGATTGACATCCGGCACGTGCACAGAGGGGCTCGAGCCCCGGGAAATTCAAAATCCCTCTGCTCCTGGCTGCCATGTGTAGCCAAGAGCAGAGGGATGTCACTGGGGACATGATCACTGTCATCCAATGGATGACAGTGATCATGTAAAGTTAAAAAAAAGGTGTAAAAAAGTTAAAAAAAAAAAGTTTAAAAAGTTTTAAAAAGTTTAAAAAGCGTACGTTTCATCTCCCCTCACGGATCATATCCATAAGGGAGGATGAAAGTACGTACATAAGGTCCCCAGATTTATCCGCAAACCTTACCCCAGCTTCTGCGCACACGCCCGTCGCCAAAATGGCGGACGCATGCGTAAAAGCTGTGGATTGCCAGGATAATTGAAATTCTCCCTGCTCCTGGCTACAAAACTGAGCCAAGAGCCTGGAGATTTCACGGGGGGCCGCGGTGAGCGGTTCCTGGTCACGTGTTCGCCGTTATACAATGGATAATGGCGATCACGTAAAAGTTTTTAAAAAAAATTGAAGTTTCATCTCCCCTCACCAATGCGATCGGTGAGAGGAGATGAAACTTTTTACCGGAGGCCTCCGTATTTGCACCCCGACGCGATCCTCATCCGTGAACTTACCCGGATTCTGCACATGCAACCGCCGGGAAAACACCAGACACATGCGCAGGAGTCAGGGAGCCGAGGAAACTTAAAATCTCCTTGCTCTCGGCGACCAACGGCTGCCGAGAGCCTGGAGCAGTGAAGGGTGGCTTCGTTGAGCGGTCCCTGGTCACGTAATAAAAAAGTAGCGCTCTAACATAGGTCGGTTTCACATGACTGGATAGGAATTACGGATTCCACATGCGTCTGATCCGCGGTAATACGCAGATCAATCGCATTGGATTACACAATTCCGCTCACATTAGCGGGTCGGAATTGTGTAATCCACTCGCAGAAAACAGAACGCAACAGGTTCTATTTTACCGTGGATATCCGCAACGTAGAGCCCATTGTGCTCCATGGTCGCGGATATACCCGCTGCCCATACACAACTACGTTGTGTACGGGCTGCGGGTACCTGCGTCATCGCTAAGCGACGGTGCGGGAAATACAAACAAAAAAAAGGTGTACTGCGCATGACCGCCCGTGTAAGTACGCAGTTATGCGCAGTATATTACGCGGCTGTACGCAGGGTCACAGCCGGGCTCACAGCTGGGATCCGCTGCGGGCCTCCGCAAGCAGATTCCGCCTACGGCTGCGTGAGCCCGGCGTTATTCAGACTGCTACCTGTGATACGTATTTTACAAGAAGCCCCGGGAACGCTTGCCTTCATGCAGTTCCAGGAGCAGCTTGTTGAGCGCCTTCTGTGCGAGACCGCCGCACCTTGGCAAGCTTACGGAGACTCACGGAACGCCACTTTTCACACCCCATACCTGCCACTAAGGTCACGAAATACCCCCAAAAAGCATGAGAGGAGGGGGGATACACGGTTTTATTGCCCCATGGGCCCATTCCCACCAGCCTCCGTAATTACCCCTGTCTTCGGAAATACCACACAGTTCACATTATTACTTTTATCTAAGATTTGCGAACGCCAAAAAGGGTGTGGAGGGGGGGGTGGGGGGAATTTTTAGGAAGTCAATTTTTATTCCGTACAAATAAACAATGGGGCCTGGGATTTATTCAGTTGTGCCCTGAAATCTAACGGGTGTTCCCTCCATTATAGGCCTTGCCATGGGTCCTATAAGTAAATTAGGGCCACAATGGGTATGTTTCTGAACTCCGGACAAACGGGGGTATCCATTTGGGTGTGAATGTCTTCATTCCTATGTACACTGTACAAAAAAACTGTTTTTAAATTTAAAAAATTGCCAAAAAAAATTGAAAATCGTAACTTTTTCCTTCTGCTTGGCTTGAATTCATTCAAAAACTGTGAGGTCAAAATATGCAGTACACCCCTAGATAAATTCCTTAAGGGGTCTAGTTTTCAAAATGGGGTCATTTGTGGGGGTTTTCTATGGTTTTGGGCGCTCAAGAACTCTACATGTGTGCTATGGGGTCTAAAAGGACTTCAAGCAAAATTTCTGTTTTGAAAGACACTGACTACTCCTTTCATTTTGGGCCCCGTTGTGGACTCAGATATAACATTAGGGCCACAATGGGTATATTTCTGAACACGGGAGAAACAGGGGTATCCATTTTGGGGTGTAAATCCTCATTTTCATGTAAACTATAGAAAAAAAATATGTCTTTAAAATGATAGATTTGCAAAAATATGAAATTTTACTTTTTCTCCTCTAAATTGAATTAATTCCTGAAAAAAAACTGTGGGGTCAAAATACTCATGACACCCCTCAGTGAATACAATAAGGGGTGTAGTTTTTAAAATGGGGTCATTTGTGGGGGTATCTATTATTCTGACACTCATGAGCCTTTCCAATCTTGGCTTGGTGTAGGAAAACAAAGTGCTCCTCAAAATGCTAAAAAGTAATGTTAAATTTGTACGGCTCCTAAATGGTTAAAAAAAACATGAAAGTTTTTCCAATGTGCACCCAAAATAAAGTAAATGGGTGGAAATATAAATCTTAGCAAAAATTTCTATATTATGTTTGCACATATTTAAGATATTGCAGTTGGAAATGTGAAAAAATGACACTTTTTTCAAAAGTTTCCCAATTTTGGCGCTTTTAATAAATAAACACAAATTCTATCAGTCTAATTTTTCCACCAAAATGAAGTACAACATGTGGCGAAAAAACAATGTCAGAATCGCTTGGATATGCAAAACCTTTCTGGTGTTTTTCCATGTTAAAGTGACACATGTCAGATTTGCAAAATTTGGCCTGGTCATTAAAGGGGTGGTCTCGCGAAACCAAGTGGGGTTATACACTTCCGTATGGCCATATTAATGCACTTTGTAATGTACATTGTGCATTAAATATGAGCCATACAGAAGTTATTCCACTTACCTGCTCCGTTGCTAGCGTCCTCGTCTCCATGGTTCCGTCTAAATTCGCTGGCAGCTTGCTTTTTTAGACGCGCTTGCGCAGTCCGGTCTTCTCTATTCAGCACGAGCCGCTTCAGTGTGCTCCCCGCTACAGCTCTTCTGCGCATGCGCAGACGAGCTGTCACTGCTCGGGAGCGCGCTGCAGCGGCCATTCTGCACCTTCCTCTGTTAGAGGAAGGTGCAGAAACTGGAGCTGCCCAGCGGAGAAGCCCAGCCCAGCCCAGCAGCCCCGAGAAGCGTCCCAGGTAAGTGATGGGTCGGGGGGGAACTAGCGCTGCGCCGGGGGAACTAGCGCTAGGCCGGGGGGGCTGTCGCTGCGATGGGGGGGCTGCCGCTGCGCCGGGCTGCGCCGGGGGGGGCTGTCGCTGCGCCGGGGGGGGGGCTGCCGCTGTGATGGGGGAACTAGCGCTAGGCCGGGGGGGCTGTCGCTAGGCCGGGGGGGCTGTCGCTAGGCCGGGGGGGGCTGCCGCTAGGCCGGGGGAACTAGCGCTGGGCTCCGGAACCTAGCGCTGGGCTCCGGGGCCTTCACCTGGGCTGAGGGTCTAGCGCTGGGGAGCCGGGGGCTAGCGCCTTACCTGCTGCCTGGCGGTGGGCGTCTGGTCGGCGGCTGCGGGGCGTCTGGTCGGCGGCTGCGATGCGTCCGGTTGCCATGGAGACACAGCTGGCGGCGTCTCGGGAGCGCGCACGTCGGGCTGCAGCGAGCGACGGGGAAAGAGCCGGCGGCCATCTTGAGAAAACTTTATAAGTTGCTGAAACGCTGGAACGGTAAGTACAAACCAGCTAGAAATGTCATTTACAGGGGGGCTTAGTAATGTGTACTTAATGGGGGGGACTGGGCAAAAAAAAAATTTAACTGCTTCCTCGAGACATCTCCTTTAAGGCGCAAACAGGCTTGGTCACTAAGGGGTTAATTACTTATCAAAATATGTCACGGAATACGTAAGGAGCATCCTATACACTCCATACTTTAACTTATGTACTATGTGTGTCTGTCGATTTTTGTTTCAATTTTAAGGATAATATTAAAAGTTACGTTTTAGAGTCCAAACAGTGACAAGGTTCTGTATACATACATGCGATTGCTGAAGCCAATCATTGACTTCAGCAGTCTCAAGCCGTATACCTCTGAGGTGAGTGATTGGCCGCAGTCACATGTGTCTACAGAATATTATCACTGCCTCCAAATAAACAAAGACTGGAGGTGAGCATAGGAGAAGTGTGGGGATTGGAGCATTGAGTTTACCTAAATTTGTTATTTTTGACCCTTTCATGTCCCCTGGATATTTTTTTTATACAACTTGGAAAAATTCTTTAAAAAGGTGTTCCAAACTCATCCCAACATGGCTGAGATGAGAACACCACTGATTATAAGGTGGTCAGGTGGACAGAAACAACCTATCGTGTTTCTATAACTCCCATGGAAGTCAGTCAGTTACGCAGACAGAGTAGCAGAGTGTTCAGCTATTTCCTTCCCCCAGACCAACCTCAGTCATTCCATTCAGGGTGACTATGGGCAGTGGGCACCCTAACTGAAGATGCATGTGGGTCTCAGAGACCTACACCTATCAGACTTTTATGGCATACCATGTCGATATGCCATAAAAGTCTGAGTTGGGAATACCCACTAAATTTATGTGCCTATAACATACTCAGTACTAACTGGCACCTGAAGGGGCCACAGGTGCCCTGTATTTAAGAGTTTATAAATATCTTGTTATTAAAAGGGCTCTATGAGGTCTATGATTGGCTGCAGCAGCCTGTGATATCCAACACACAAGCTGTTACTGCATGTAAATATGGGAGACCACAGAATGCTCAATAACGCCATAATAAACTGGGCACCCCAAAGGTTATGTTTGGGGACCAGCCAGGCAGTAACTGGCTTAAGAGGGTCAATGCTCCCATGCCAACTGGCCCAGCCCGCCCCTGCCTGATAGTACAAGTCAACCAATTAAGAAGCTGGGCATCACCAATTACCTGCAAAATTACCATTTACTCTTGCAAATATGTGGTGAGAAATATAATCTGCATGCGTTAGAAACTTATGTATTGAAAATAAGTTCATTTCCAGCAATGCAGATGATTTCTAAAGTTCATTCACGTCCTTAACCCTAAGTATATTTTTTCTATTTTAGGATCCCCCATTTCAAGAGTACTATAAACTTGAGAGCCTTGTAAGCTAAGAAAGAGTGGATTTAATCAACATCCCACAACTGTTTGAGGATAATTATGTTACATTTTTGAGAATATGTCTAATAACACTGTTCTCCAAAAATTAGGAGTTTTTTGGGGTTATAGTCAGCTGTGGATGGAGTAGGTTGAAGTGTTTATCTGCTCCTTCGCTACAGGCTAAATCTAGCAGCTCATAGCAGCATATCTTCTGTTATACACAGTGGAACGATTGCTCAGGGCCCCAGGAATGACCAAACCTAAAAAAGAAAGCCTGTAGTGCAAAACTCACAGTTTTTCCCAGCAACAAGATCCTCTCATCATGGCACTGGCAAGCATGATCGGGAAGTGGACGCATCTCTCCATTACTCCCCTGCTACCCTGCGCTCATCACCTTCCATCATGGGCTCTGCATTTACTGCACAAACAGACCCAGGGAAGGCTTTGGATCTGAGAGATGAACCCCGGGGCAGCGGTGGTCAATCTCCTTTTCCTTTCTTGGCAGTCGGTCTCCATCATCAGGAGAATCCTCGCCCTGCACATTACCAGGCATTCACAGGTATGTTGCAGCAGACAAGCTCATACCAGCAGCACACAGCCTATGGCAGTAATGCTTCTGACTCTGAAAGGGTTCATCTGGAATATACTACTAACAAACCTCTTACTGCAAGTTTATTGCAAAACCTTCTTAGTGACCTGAGGGCTTTATTAAAATCAGATATTCAGAGTGTGATGCAGACCCTGCAAAAAGACATTGAGGAAATAGGGACTAAAATGTCCGAATTTGACACCAATGCTAGAAAAAAAGAGATAGCTGTATTATAAATTTAGGGAACTGTTCCCATCAGAGCAATATTCGTTTCCGTGGAATTCCTTAGGCGATCAAACCTGACAAACTTCAGAAGTTCCTGATTAATTTCTTTACCGTCCTTCTGCCCAATATCCCACAAAGTAAACTCTTTATAGATGGGGTGCACCATATCCCCAAACACAGAAATCTGGAATGAATGTACCTAGAGACATGCTTGCTCATATAACATTTTTTCATGTTAAGGAAAGGATTATGTCTACAGCCAGAACCATCCCCACGCTAACAGATGGATTCAAAACCATATCCCTCTTAGCAGATCTATCAGCAGCAACACTAGCTAAAGGGTGTGAGTTTCAAACTGTCATGAAAATGTTATAAGACAATAAAATCCCATACCGTTGGGGTTTTCTGTTGAAGCACTTATCTCTAGAGATGGTACTAAAAATTGCAGCATTTTCTTCTGCTTGTCGATTGGAAACGTACAACACCATAGACTTTGCCCACTGGCCCTAAGCAATGCCCGCCAAACTGCTTAGCTGAAAAGTGGGCAAAAGTTACTTGAGTATGCACTTGTCCTATATTAATGTTTGTGCTTTCTTTTAACTACTTCTCCAACAAAATGAACTATAAAGTCGTTTGATGTGCGACGCTCTCCGCTTCACCACTTAAATCCAATAGTTTTTCATTTGTTCTCTATTTCCATTTGCATCTGTGTGCCTACTGCAATTTACTATGTTCCGTTTTCTTTCAGTATGCATATTCTGTAAAGAAGTTCCATTATGAGCCTGTATGGCCTATTTCTTACACATCTTTAAGTCCCCTGAGCATTTATGTGAAGCATTAACCCACTATTACGAAAAGTACATGTCTTCTTGTTTGCTCAATTTATGTTTATTGCTTTTGCTACATTGTGAATTTGCAAATCCTGATATTTGGTTCTATATGTAAAGGCACACAGTTTGAAGGTACCTGCAAAAATATATAATCAGGTGTACTACCTATGATTAGCCTTTCCTATTATCATGGTGTTTAAAGTCACTTCAATAAATGTAAAGGGCCTTAGCAACCCCTCTAAATGTTCATGCCGATGGGGGGAGGTGCCAAAAGATAAAACTGATATACTATGCACTCATGAAACACACCTGTTGAACGCAGATCTTCATAGACTAAAACATATATGGTTCCCTTATGTTATTTCAACCCTTGCAGCCTCAAAAAAAGAGAGGAGTATCCATTACCTTGCATGATACACTCATCTTTAAGCAAGTTGGGACGGTTGTGGATAATCGGGGAAGATATGTGAGTTTGGTGTGCAAGCTTAATGATTTAGTGTATACTATAGTTTTACTTTAGGCACCCAATTCTGGATAACTTCAATTTATTAAAAGATTCTTTCAAACTATTCACCAGGTCAGAAAAGGTGCATTGCTTGTTCTGGGTGACGTCAATAAAACCCCACTTTCTGTCCCACTTACATCAGATTCCCCACTTACCTATTTCAATTTGTGCACAAAGGTTTACTAGATGTGTGGAGGATGCAATATTTACTAGAAAGAAAATATATCCTTCTCGCACTCTCATAGGTCCTACTCAAGAATTCATGTTTCCCATATGGACAAACTGCTATACCAGAGTCCCGTCATTTGAGATCGGTCTAATTAGCTGTTCAGATCATGCTCCCTTTCATATAACAGTTGTTGAACTATTCAATCAGCCACCCTCTGTCCCCTGGAGATTTAACCAATATGTATCCCATTCTAACTAATATCTACAGCAGATACAATTGAATGGTGCTTTCATAAGGCTTTTATCAGAGGACGCTACATTAATTTAGCAGCTAAAGATAAAAAGGAAAGAGAAGCCTCTCTTATCCAAATGACAAACTCCATACTAGGTCTTTCTAAATTAAATAAACATTCTTTTTGCCAACTTAGAGCCCAAGAGCTTTAGTAGGTTGCATCACCAATTGTACACTCTCAATTTATATAAATATAGCAATAAAGTGGGGTCTATGCTAGCTAACTGCTTAAAAAGTGCTTCCTCGAAAACTAGGATCACTTTTTTTATAATTCGAAGGGGCAAAAAAATGTTCAATCCACAAGGCGTCTCTAATAATATTGCAGATTATTACTCTTCTCTATTTAACTTACAAAATGACTCCTCCATAGCACAACCTTTGGAAGCTATAATTGGAAACATTCCTAATTTGGTTCAATGTCCTTCCATTTCTCCCGCTCAATTCTGTGCTGACCTTATCATAGCAGATGTCTCTAAAAGTATTGCTTCATTAAAAGTCAATAAAGCTCCAGGGCCTGATCGTCTATCCAACATAGCTCAACACTGACCCCACATTTAAAGTTTTTAACACAATCAAAACTCTGAGGTTTTCCTAAGGAAATGTTATCTGGTATAATTATTACCCTCCCTAAACCTGGCAAACCAACAGATATCTAGGTAATTTTTGCCCAATTTCACGCCTTAACACGAATGTAAAAATCTGAGCTAAAATACGGGCTTCTAGGCTTTCAGAGGTTCTTCCCTCTATTATCTTTAGGGATCAAGTGGGGTTTGTTAAAGGGAGACAATCATTGGATTGGATGAGATGTTTTTGGATATATCGAGAGTGGTGGACAGGTGTCCGATGCCTTCTCTGCTTCTATCTTTTGATTCGGAGAAGGCATTCTATTGTGTACACTGGGGCTATCTGCACAAATTTGGTGTAATTGGAGAGGCTTAAAAAGCTATCATGCCTTTATATACTTGCCCATCAGCAGCAGTGTTAACTTTTATTGATACACGCCAGAGATGCCCTTTGTCACCCTTGAGATTTACATTGGCGATGGAACCCCTGGCCAAGGGCATTCTTTCCTCGCCCCAGTTGCATGGTTTCTCTATTGGTGTCACTGAACACAAGATCGGTTTATTTACTGATTATATCATTATAGCTATTACTAGTCTGAAGAAATCTCTACCAGTAGTTATTCAAATCCTGCAGTTTAGCGAAAATTATACAAAGTTAATTATACAATGTTGAATATGCGCTTATCCTCAGACCAAATATCCAATCTAGTTCAACAATTGGATTTCCATTGGTCGAAAGAGAGTATTACTTATTTATGGACATGTCTTACATATCCAACCTCTAAGCTTCAAAAACTTAGCTATTTTCTGCTCCTCCACTCCCTTTATGCTGAACTACAAACATATTCAAAGTCGGATATATCCTGGGTGAAGATGATGGTCTAATCTAAACTTCTGTATATGTTTAGGAATCTCTCAACTCCTTTAACCAGAAAGCATCTAAGTTACAAGCTTTGATTAATAGATTTGTGTGGAAAGCAGCAAGACCTAGAGTGGGGGCTAATACTCTCTATATATGCCTCTGTTGCCAAAGGTGAACTAGGCTTACCTAATGTTCAAAATTACTATAATGCTATACTTGACCAAGTTCGGTATTGGCTATGTAATGACAATACGCCCCACTGAGTGGACATAGACTCCCACCTAGCATAGCCTATTCCACTGAGGGTGCAGTGTGGGCTTCAGCGTTATGCAACAGTTTTTACTCTCTTACCTAACTATTCAAGCATGTTTATTAGAGATGAGCGAGCACCAAAATGCTCGGGTGCTCGTTACTCGGGACGAAATTTTCGCGATGCTCGAGGGTTCGTTTCGAGTAACGAACCCCATTGAAGTCAATGGGCGACCCAAACATTTTTGTATATCGCCGATGCTCGCTAAGGTTTTCATTTGTGAAAATCGGGGCAATTCAAGAAAGTGATGGAAACGACACAGCAACGGATAGGGCAGGCGAGGGGCTACATGTTGGGCTGCATCTCAAGTTCCCAGGTCCCACTATTAAGCCACAATAGCGGCAAGAGTGGGCCCCCCCCCCCCCCGCACTGTCAGCATAAAGATCGTTCTCCTCTGCCATAGCTGTAACAGCTGTGGCAGAGAAGAACGATGTTAGCCCATTGAATTCAATGGAGCCGGCAATACAGCAGGTTCCACTGAAAGCAATGGGCTGCCGGCGTGCGCGGGATGAATTGTCGGGAAGGGCTTAAATATATAAGCCCTTCCCTGCAATTCATCCAGAAATGTGTAAAAATAAAAATATATACCGTATATACCGGCGTATAAGGCAACGGGGCGTATAAGACGACCCCCCAACTGTCACCTTATACGCCGGGAATACAGCGGAGCAAAGAATAAAAATCATTACTCACTTCCCCCGGTGTTCTGCGGAGCTCCTGCAGGCTGTCGCTCCCTCCTGGTCCCCGGCAGAGCATTGCTTTCTGGACGCAGGGCTTGAAATTCCCGCCTCCAGAAAACACACGTGCCTTCAGCCAATCACAGCCAATGACAATGATGTCATTGAATGGCTGTGATTGGCTGACGGCGTGTGTTAGCTAATCACAGTAGCTTTTTGGAGGCGGGGATTTCAAGCCCTGCGTCCAGAAAGCAATGCTCTGCCAGGGACCAGGAGGGAGCGACAGCCTGCAGCAGCGCCGCAGAACACCGGGGGAGGTGAGTAATGATTTTTATTCTTTGCTCCACTGTATTCCCGGCGTATAAGGTGACAGTTGGGGGGTCATCTTATACGCCCCGTCGCCTTATACGCCGGTATATACGGTATATATTTTTATTGTAACACATTTCTGGATGAATTGCAGGGAAGGGCTTATATATTTAAGCCCTTCCCGACAATTCATCCCGCGCACGCCGGCAGACCATTGCTTTCAGTGGAACCTGCTGTATTGCTGGTTCCATTGAATTCAATGGGCAAACATCGTTCTTCTCTGCCACAGCTGTTACAGCTGTGGCAGAGAAGAATGATTTGTCTTCTATATGTTCTCAATGGGGTCGGCGCTGCTGCCGCCGGCCCCATTGAGCGCATATAGAGAAGAGAACAGGAATCGCAGATCGCACATAGGTGCGATCTGCAATTTCTATGGCCTAAGAAGGACCGTTGGGGTTCTTGAAGCCTAAAATCACTCCTAACGCTCTCCCTATAGCAGCTCCGGCATCAACAGCACTTTCCCTGAACTATGTCAGAATGCATCTGTGGCGAGCCGCGGGCGGGCAGATTTTAATGCTCGGGTGACACCTAATCTCGCCAGCCACTCACTGCAGGGGGGTGGTATAGGGCTGGAACGTTGCAGGGGGAAGTTGTAATGCCTTCCCTGTCTTTCTATTGGCCAGAAAAGCGCGCAAATTTCTCAGGGAAGAAAATGAAAGTGACTCGAACATCGCGTGGTGCTCGTCTCGATTAACGAGCATCTCGAACACCCTAATACTCGAACGAGTATCAAGCTCGGACGAGTATGCTCGCTCATCTCTAATGTTTATCCTCTTGGACTTCTGTAGTTATGGGTAAAAGACTGTTATATTTAAGACCTCATGATTTATGTCCAACATCAGCTTTCCTAATTGGCACAAGGCTGACATTTTTATTCATCTTAGTCAAATATGGGATAACAATCCTTTAACCTCATTTCTCAATATAATGAATACTTTTCAGATCCCCAAAGCAAACTTCTACAAATATCTACAACTTCGTCACTTTAGTCATGCTTACTTTAACAATCCAATGCCTGCAAAATCTCCATTTGAACTATTTTTCTTTAATACCACTTGCTGAAATAAAGAACTCCCCAAGACATCTCAAGCCATTTCTGATAGTCTCTTGCCTTCTATGCCTTTGTGTGTGGCTAAATGTGAAAGAGACCTAAATATTATGGTGAACATTTCCAGCTGATATCAAGCCTTCTGGGCAGTTAATAAATATTCTTGCTGCTCTTTCACCTAGAATCCATGAGGAAACTTTTATATAGATGGCACTTCACTCCATGCAGAATTTCACAGTTTTCTCCCACAGTATCTAATCTTTGCTGGCAATGCCACTTGGATGTAGGTAACATAGTTCACGTTTTATAGAGCTGTCTTAACTTAGCTCCCTTTTGGGGGACATTTAGTCATTTTAAAACCATCTTTGGGATATACTGTAAGATACTGTGGTCACCGTTTGCTCAATCCAGGGCTTGATGACTTACCACCCTCAGAGAGAGTAGTGCTTTTCACATGCTTGTGGCTAAGGCGCTGATAGCTAAAAACTGGAGGTCTAATAATATACCCACCATTACGGAAGTAATCCAACGTGTTAAGTTAAACTGTTCTATGGAAGGCTCAGTCACAACAACAAGGGATTTACAATTTATACAGCTGTAGATGGGCAATTTGGTTGGAGAGCCTGAACTAGCAGAGGTAATACACTTCACTCTATAGGTACAGTATGTTTCTTGGTACCTCCTCCCATTGCTTTCCATACATCTATTAGTGCTGCAGGTTTTTTTTACTAGCTTAACTACCAGGTGATTCCTCTTGTTCTGTTTTTGTTCTTTGAAACTTATTTTATGATTCATCCTTGTACAGGTTTCATATGTGGAAGCATTAATCACTTTTTAAGCTCATTATGATAGGGTGTTTGTTTTTCTCAATATGCTTGGTTATAAGCCTCCCTTCATAATGTGTTCCTGTTTGGATGCTCTACACTCTTTTATCTAGACTTAAGCAGAGCAATTTCCTTATCTTTTGCTAATACGTGTCGGATTCATTAAATACTGTAATTTTTCTCCTAATTGTCAAAGTTGTGTATATGAAAGGAGCTTATCTATGGCACCCATGTACCTCTACTCTTTCTGTTGTTGTAAAATCAATATGTTTTTAATAAAATTTATGTTCTAAAAACAAAATTAGGAAACTTTTTTTACGGAGACATGATTAAGGAATTTTACATAATTTTGTGGTGCTGAACACAAAAATGACATTGAAAATATGGGATTGGTTCTTGTTTGGAGGTTACAGGGGGACAAAGTAAAAGAACTGAAAATTGCAGTACTTTTGGGATTATAACTAGAGATGAGCGAGCACCAAAATGCTCGGGTGCTCGTTACTCGGAACGAAATTATCGCGATGCTCGAGGGTTCGTTTCGAGTAACGAACCCCATTGAAGTCAATGGGCGACCTGAGCATTTTTGTATATCGCCGATGCTCGCTAAGGTTTGCATTTGTGAAAATCGGGGCAATTCAAGAAAGTGATGGGAACGACACAGCAACGGATAGGGCAGGCGAGGGGCTACATGTTGGGCTGCATCTCAAGTTCCCAGGTCCCACTATTAAGCCACAATAGCGGCAAGAGTGCCCCCCCCCCGCACTGTCAGCATAAAGATCGTTCTCCTCTGCCACAGCAGTAACAGCTGTGGCAGAGAAGAACGATGTTAGCCCATTGAATTCAATGGAGCCGGCAATACAGCAGGTTCCACTGAAAGCAATGGGCTGCCGGCGTGCGCGGGATGAATTGTCGGGAAGGGCTTAAATATAGAAGCCCTTCCCTGCAATTCATCCAGAAATGTGTAAAAAGAAAAAAAATATACCGTATATACCGGCGTATAAGGTGACGGGGCGTATAAGACGACCCCCCCCCAACTGTCACCTTATACGCCGGGAATACAGCGGCGCAAACAATAAAAATCATTACTCACTTCCCCCGACGTTCTGCGGCGCTGCTGCAGGATGTCGCTCCCTCCTGGTCCCCGGCAGAGCATTGCTTTCTGGATGCAGGGCTTGAAATCCCCCCCTCCAGAAAACACACGTGCCTTCAGCCAATCACAGCCAATGACAATGATGTCATTGAATGGCTGTGATTGGCTGATGGCGTGTGTTAGCTAATCACAGTAGCTTTCTGGAGGCGGGGATTTCAAGCCCTGCGTCCAGAAAGCAATGCTCTGCCAGGGACCAGGAGGGAGCGACAGCCTGCAGCAGCGCTGCAGAACGCCGGGGGAAGTGAGTAATGAATTTCATTTTTTGCTCCGCTGTATTCCCAGCGTATAAGGTGACAGTTGGGGGGTCGTCTTATACGCCCCGTCACCTTATACGCCGGTATATACGGTATATTTTTTTTATCTTTACACATTTCTGGATGAATTGCAGGGAAGGGCTTCTATATTTAAGCCCTTCCCGACAATTCATCTCGCGCACGCCGGCAGCCCATTGCTTTCAGTGGAACCTGCTGCATTGCCGGCTCCATTGAATTCAATGGGCTAACATCGTTCTTCTCTTATACGCCGGTATATACTTACCTTGTCCCGGCAGGCGGAGTTCAGCGCGGCCGGCCTTCAGTGGGTGTGAAGGGGGTGTGAGTCAGACCTGCCCCCTGATTGGCTCAGCTCTGAGTCTGACTCACACCCCCTTCACACCCACTGCCGGCCGCCGCAGCTGAACTCCGTCTGCCGGGACAAGGTAAGTATATATATATATATTTTTTTTTTTTATTTTAACACATTTCTGGATGAATTGCAGGGAAGGGCTTATATATTTAAGCCCTTCCCGACAATTCATCCCGCGCACGCCGGCAGCCCATTGCTTTCAGTGGAACCTGCTGTATTGCCGGCTCCATTGAATTCAATGGGCAAACATTGTTCTTCTCTGCCACAGCTGTTACAGCTGTGGCAGAGAAGAATGATTTGTCTTCTATATGTTCTCAATGGGGTCGGTGCTGCTGCTGCCGGCCCCATTGAGCGCATATAGAGAAGAGAACAGGAATCGCAGATCGCAGATAGGTGCGATCTGCGATTTCTATGGCCTAAGAAGGACCGTTGGGGTTCTTGAAGCCTAAAATCACTCCTAACGCTCTCCCTATAGCAGCTCCGGCATCAACAGCACTTTCCCTGAACTATGTCAGAATGCATCTGTGGCAAGCCGCGGGCGGGCAGATTTTAATACTCGGGTGACACCTGATCTCGCCAGCCACTCACTGCAGGGGGATGGTATAGGGCTTGAACGTCGCAGGGGGAAGTTGTAATGCCTTCCCTGTCTTTCTATTGGCCAGAAAAGCGCGCTAACGTCTCAGAGATGAAAGTGAAAGTAACTCGAACATCGCGCGGTACTCGTCTCGAGTAACGAGCATCTCGAACACCCTAATACTCGAACGAGTATCAAGCTCGGACAAGTACGCTCGCTCATCTCTAATTATAACTACCGTATATACCGGCGTATAAGACGACTTTTGAACCCCGAAAAATCTGCTCTGCAGTCGGGGGTCGTCTTATGCGCCGGTAATACAAAAAAAAAAAAAGTGTAAAAAAAAAAAATTTTATTACTCACCTCCCACGGCGTTCTGTCGCGCTCCGGCAGGATGTCGCTCGCTCCGGCAGGCTGTCGCTCGCTCCTCGTCCCCGCCGCAGCATAGCTTTCTGAATGCGGGGCTTGAAATCCCCGCTTCCAGAAAGCTAATACACACGCCGGCAGCCATGACAGCATTGAATGGCTGTGATTGGCTAAAGCACACGTGGCTTCAGCCAATCACACTATTCAATGACATCATTGAATGGCTGTGATTGGCTGAAGGCGCACGTGTTAGCAATCACACCCATTCAATGATGTCATTGAATAGTGTGATTGGCTGAAGCCACGTGTGCTTTAGCCAATCACAGCCATTCAATGATGTCATGGCTGCCGGCGTGTGTATTAGCTTTCTGGAAGCGGGGATTTCAAGCCCCACATTCAGAAAGCTATGCTGCGGCGGGGACGAGGAGCGAGCGACAGCCTGCCGGAGCGAGCGACATCCTGCCGGAGCGCGACAGAACGCCGTGGGAGGTGAGTAATAAAATTTTTTTTTTTTTCTCCACTGAATACCGGCGTATAAGGTGACAGTTGGGGGGTCGTCTTATACGCCCCGTCGCCTTATACGCCGGTATATACGGTACCTCTCTCGTATTTGTTACATGCTGCGGTATGTTTGGGAATCAAAGTACATATCTCCTTGTATTTGCTACACTTTTGTACAGTATTTTTTATTTCACATCTGAATATCCTATTATATATATTATATACATATATAATACAACAACTATGCAAAAAGTCTTATACTTTGGCTGTAAAGTAGGAGATTAGGACAAATCATGGCATCTGCATTTTTGTTGCAGTGCCAACAATTCTCTGGTTGTAGCTGCATGAGGAGGGACATGCCAATGGTATGGAGAGAACCAAATATTCGCTTTACAGATTGCTACTTCGGCATGCTACCTTGTCTTAAAGGAATGATTAAAAAGAAGAAGACAACAATTACGTATCCTAATATATCTTCTGCAATGCGGCCTGTACTACATTGCAAAGAAGTGCCCATTCCAGAAACCCCCAAAATCCAGAGTGATGTAGAAGAAGCAGACATGAACAAAGCAGACAGTGCCATCATCAATTGATCATGAATTTTTGTCGAATGTTTCTAAGGAGCGGCACAAGATATCACAGGAGGAACTCAATGATCTTATCAGGGATTTGGAATTGCTCAAGAATAAAGCAAAACTATTGGCCTCCAGGTAAAAGCAATGGAATCCCCTCTCAGAAAATAGTTGCCCGCAGCAATGCTTTGTGCAGTTCTATTCTGTAGAGGTGATCTCACTTTCTGTAAGATTGTCAATAGTGTTATGGCAGCTTTTAGCATTGCATCAAATCACAATGAATGGTGTTTGTTCATATATTCTGCAACGCTCAGTTTGAAGGTAGTGCTTTTGCGCAACAGCAACATGCTGCCTCCAGTTCCACTGGCATATGCAACACAAACTTTAAGAAACTTGTACAGTCATGGAAAACCTTCTTAGACTTATACAGTGCAAGAATCATGAGTGGCATGTATGTTGCGATTTAAAACTTATCACAGTTTTAGAGGGACTATTCCAGGGCTACACAAAATTCTGCTGTTATCTCTGTGAATGGGACAGTCATGGCAGATTAAATCATTACAAGGAGGAGGAGTGGCCTCATTGATCATCACTTACACCAGGTAAGAAAATGTAGTGTATTAGTTTCATTAAACTCAGCATTCTTACCTTTTTTTCTCTGTAACATCCATACTAGAACCAATCTCGCATTTTCAATGTCATTTTCGTGTTCAGCATCTGAACATTATGTAAGATTAGTTAAAGGGGTTGTCTCGCGGCCGCAAGTGGGGTTATACACTTATGTATGGCCATATTAATGCACTTTGTAATGTACATCGTGCATTAATTATGAGCCATACAGAAGTTATTCACTTACCTGCTCCGTTGCTAGTGTCCCCGTCGCCATGGATCCGTCTAAATTCGCTGTCTTCTGGCGTTTTTAGATGCGCTTGCGCAGTCCGGTCTTCTGCCTTGTGAATGGGGCCGCTCGTGCCGGAGAGCTGGTCCCGCATCGTCATCGTAGCTCCGCCCCGTCACGTGTGCCGATTCCAGCCAATCAGGAGGCTGGAATCGGCAATGGACCGCACAGAGCCCACGGTGCACCATGGGAGAAGACCCGTGGTGCATCGTGGGTGAAGATCCCGGCGGCCATCTTCGAGAAGAAGGAAGAAAGAAGTCGTCGCAGTGCGGGGATTCGGGTAAGTAATATATATATATATTTTTTTAACCCATCCTTTGGGTTTGTCTCGCACCGAACGGGGGGCCTATTGAAAAAAAAAAAACCGTTTCGGCGCGAGACAACCCCTTTAATTATGTTTCTGTTACAAAACCTGTGTCGAACAGTGTAATTGCAACATTCATGGTTCCAGTTTTATGTAATATCTGCAACAAAGATTGGCTATTTATAAACAAGGCTTAAAGCTGTAGCCACAATTTATTGACTTTGGAAATCTGAAATCAGTACTTGAGAGCCCAATGATGAAACATGGAATTGATGAGATTAGAGATGAGCGAATATACTCGTTTCGAGTAATTACTCGATCGAGCACCGCGATTTTCGAGTACTTCCGTACTCGGGTGAAAAGATTCAGGGGGTGCTGGGGGGCGGGGCGAGGCGTGGCGGAGCGGGGGGTAGCAGCGGGGAACAGGGGGGAGCCCTCTCTCTCCCTCACCCCTCACTCACCGCTGCAACCCCCCACTCACCCACGGCGCCCCCTGAATCTTTTCACCCGAGTACGGAAGTACTCGAAAATCGCGGCGCTCGGGCGAAAAAGGGGTGTGGCCGAGTAGGTTCACTCATCTCTAGATAAGATATATAAGGTAATTTTTGGGGTGGGCATAAATAATCTTAACAACTCTGTAGGGCAAATTTTCTTTTTATTTAAATGCATGTATTTTGGGCTTACAATCATTTTTGCAATAGGGTTTAAGTCAAAAAATATGGACCATATGTCTGCTGCAACTTTTTCATATCCTTATATATAGACACTGCAATCTCAGGGTACTTTTACTTGGGCCAACTATTGGCTGAAAAATTGGTCAAAAGGGCGATTTTGAGTGATAGTTATACCGTGTAAATGCGGTACCCGACAGGGTACTGAGTGAGAAATGCTCATTAGCCTCTAGTCGCTTTGTTTTGATGAGCTGAAACAAAACAAATAGTGCGCAAGTTGTCACTTGGTATAAACTGGCAGTTCTTCTTTGAATGATTGTCTGTTCACAGTGAATGGAAGAGATCTGCAGCATGCTCTGCCTCCTTTCACAGAATGACTATCACTTTTATGTGAAAGCACAGGAGAAATGACTGTTGGGAAGGCTGTCAGGTGCTTAACTGCCTGACAGCCATCCAGTCTAGAAGTATCCAAAGTCTCAAAAAGAGATCCATAAGTGAGACTGGACTGATGGCTTAAGGCCCTTTAACACGCAAAGATAATCTTTCAAACAATTGAAAGATTTACCTATCTATTTTTATAAAGTGTTAATGGCTATTAATGGCCATTACCACTTTACCATCTTCATTTGCATGTAAAAGGGCCTCCAGGAGCTGTTTGCAGAGCCCAAGTGTGTGTTTAAACCCACGCCCAGCTGTGCAAACAGCTGTGTTCTTCTCTCCCAGCTAGTGTAAACATGCCATGGAGAGAACAGCCTGCTGTCTACTGAGAGATAAATATGTTTGCCTCATCTCTCAATGGCTGAACAATGGATTTTAAGGTTAACCCTAAAATCATCGTTCAAACAAAAAGTGCACAATGCCCGCGTTTACATGTAGCGATTATTGCTCATTTTCAGCCGTTTGAATGAATTTGAGCGATAATTGTTGCATGTAAAAGGGCCTTTAGTTTCTCTCTTTTCCACATTAACTAGCTGATAACATTTGCAAGAGAGCAGAGATAATGGATGGAAACTAAGCTGTCGATTCTCTGTTTTTATCTTTTTGTCCTGCAGTGCTTTTTAATATCATGTAAAAAAAAGTTAAATTTTATACATGTTTTGGGTGCTAGAAGACTTCTTCATTTTTTGCTGTGACTTATCCATGACTTGAGTGGACACTCCCTTCCTTGCACTGCGCATATGATTCCAATTTACATTGCTGAGCTGGTCTGAAGTTAAGTTTGTAAAATAATCCAGCTTTACTGACAGAAGTCCTACTGAGACTTATGGTCTTAATACCTGAGACAAATTCTCAACCCAATGTAGCAAGCTCCACAATAGCAAAAAGCAAAGGAATATCTGTCTGTTTCTAGTTGCAGGGAGAATCACTCGATCAGATGGTTTGCATTAACTGATGAATGTAGACATACGGGAATGTGGACACATGAAGAGTGTATTCATATGCGGCATTCAGATCAAGGTGAACAAGGCTTGTGAAAGCTGAAACGCGTTCTTCCGCTTGTCTGACTATGAGAAGCACTATCTAATAAAAGCAAAGAATACACTCTTCATGTGTCCACATTCCTGTATGTCTACATTCATTAGTTAATGTAGTAAGCACCTGATCAATGCACATGTAATTGGCAATCATTTCATTTTCTTTCATTTTTATTACCTTTAACTATTATGTTTCGCTAGTTTAGTACCCCTCATGAGGTAGATAGTATTATTAGTGCCAAAACGCATTGAGTGAATGAATATAGCTAATTGACAGCCTGAGTGATTATTGATAACTAACGGCATAACCCCATGGTATTGTGCAGTGCTCAACAGCCATGGCAGCAGGGTTTTGTAGTTTGAGTTTATTGAGCTGACTGACAGCTTACTTTTACGCTATAATGTAGTGCTCCATACAGGTTCTTGTATTTGGATATAACTGATATTGATTATAACCCTGAGTTATTATTTAGTGCTCAATAGCTGTAAAAGCATGTTTATCTCTATATGGAGTCAAGGCAGAATAGTCCTGATTTTCAGTGGCTCTGTATGGTAGAAGAACTAGCAGGACATGTTTTTGCTTGCCTTTTTTATGGTAGTTGTATAGGAGATAATATTAAAACTTTGACATTTTTTTAGAGCAGGATTAATTGTCCCTATTCCCTGTAGTATCATTAGATGTACACTACCGTTCAAAAGTTTGGGGTCACATTGAAATGTCCTTATTTTTGAAGGAAAAGCACTGTACTTTTCAATGAAGATAACTTTAAACTAGTCCTAACTTTAAACAAATGCACTCTATACATTGCTAATGTGGTAAATGACTATTCTAGCTGCAAATGTCTGGTTTTTTGTGCAATATCTACAAAGGTGAATAGAGGCCCATTTCCAGCAACTATCACTCCAGTGTTCTAATGGTACAATGTGTTTGCTCATTGGCTCAGAAGGCTAATTGATGATTAGAAAACCCTTGTGCAATCATGTTCACACATCTGAAAACAGTGTAGCTCGTTACAGAAGCTACAAAACTGACCTTCCTGTGAGCAGATTGAGTTTCTGGAGCATCACATTTGTGGGGTCAATTAAACGCTCAAAATGGCCAGAAAAAGAGAACTTTCATCTGAAACTCGACAGTCTATTCTCATTCTTAGAAATGAAGGCTATTCCATGCGAGAAATTGCTAAGAAATTGAAGATTTCCTACAACGGTGTGTACTACTCCCTTCAGAGGACAGCACAAACAGGCTCTAACCAGAGTAGAAAAAGAAGTGGGAGGCCGCGTTGCACAACTAAGCAAGAAGATAAGCACATTAGAGTCTCTAGTTTGAGAAACAGACGCCTCACAGGTACCCAACTGGCATCTTCATTAAATAGTACCCGCAAAACACCAGTGTCAACATCTACAGTGAAGAGGCGGCTGCGGGATTTTGGGCTTCAGGGCAGAGTGGCAAAGAAAAAGCCATATCTGAGACTGGCCAATAAAAGAAAAAGATTAAGATAGGCAAAAGAACACAGACATTGGACAGAGGAAGACTGGAAAAAAGTGTTGTGGACGGATGAATCCATGTTTGAGGTGTTTGGATCACAAAGAAGAACGTTTGTGAGACGCAGAACAAATGAAAAGATGCTGGAAGAATGCCTGACGCCATCTGTTAAGCATGGTGGAGGTAATGTGATGGTCTGGAGTTGCTTTGGTGCTGGTAAGGTGGGAGATTTGTACAGGGTAAAAGGGATTCTGCATAAGGAAGGCTATCACTCCATTTTGCAACGCCATGCCATACCCAGTGGACAGCGCTTGATTGGAACCAATTTCATCCTACAACAGGACAATGACCCTAAACACACCTCCAAATTGTGCAAGAACTATTTACAGCAGAAGCAGGCAGCTGATATTCTATCGGTAATGGAGTGGCCAGCGCAGTCACCAGATCTGAACCACATTGAGCTGTTGTGGGAGCAGCTTGACCGTATGGTACGCCAGAAGTGCCCATCCAACCAATCCAACTTGTGGGAGATGCTTCTAGAAGCGTGGGGTGCAATTTCACAAGCTTACCTCAACAAATTAACAGCTAGAATGTCAAAGGTGTGCAATGCTGTAATTGCTGCAAAAGGAGGATTCTTTGACGAAAGCAAAGTTTGATGTAAAAACAATGTTATTTCAAATACAAATCATTATTTCTAACCTTGTCAATGTCTTGACTCTATTTTCTATTCATTTCACAACGCATGGTGGTGAATAAGTGTGACTTTTCATGGAAAACACAAAATTGTTTGGGTGACCCCAAACTTTTGAACGGTAGTGTATGCTTTGGGAGACATCGGATAGTGACCATCCAATGTTGTGAACATTGATATTTAATACTTACCTGCATGCTCAAATTTGTCTTTTTAACTAGATTAATAAAAATTACTGTTTCGCTTTATAAGATGCACCGGACGATAAGATGCACCCCGTTTTAGAGGAGGAAAATTGGGAAAAATATTTTGAACTCACCCAGGGACAGTGCAGGGGATAGTACCGGGCAATTGAGCAGCAGAGCTCTGAAACACAGAGGCGCTTGTATACGGCAAGAGGAACGGAAGAAGCCGATTGGCGGGGAAGAAGCAGCAGTCCCCGCAGACGCTCACCACATATCAACACTACGTATGGGTGGCAGTGGGGAGGAGAGAGAACTGCTAACTGATCGCACATTTGTGCGCATGATCGTGAGTTTAACGGTTGCGCTACTAAACTCGCATGATCACGAGTTTAGTAACGCAACCGTTGAACTCACAATTGCTCAAACTAAATGCCGATGCAATGAATTTCAGTACTTTCACTTTATAAGAAGCACTGACTCCCCCCCCCCAGAAAGAAAAGTGTGTCTTAGGCCGCCTGCACACGGGCGGAAATCCCGCGGCGGTATTTCCCGCGGGATTTCCGCAACTGAAAGTTTGCATAGGAGTGCATTACAATACGCACTCCTATGCAGACGGCCGCGGTTTAGCCGCGCGAAATATCGCGCGGCAAACAAACCGCGACATGTTCTATTTTTGTGCGGGGCACGCACTCACCCGGCCGCCGGCTCCGGTCTGCGCATGCGCCGGCTGCGCCGCAGCCGGCACATGAAAGAGCCGGGGCCGCCAGGCGCGGGTGAGTACGCGCTCGTCTCTGCAGGCTCTCGGGTCGGGTCCCGCGGCGAGAATTCTCGCTGCCGGATCCAACCCGCTCGTCTGCAGGCGGCCTTATGAAGTGAAAAATACGGTATGTTTTAATTTTCTTGGGCAGTGATTTGCCTAAACTGAGAATTTACTGGCTAGGGCTGATTACTAAAATTAATGACTTATTAGAGTGATCTTTCTCTTAGGCTGCATTCAGACGATTGTATATTGGCTCGGTTTTCATGCCGAGCCGATATACGTTGTCCTCGTGTGCAGGGGGGGGGATGGAAGAGCCAGGAGCAGGAACTGAGCTCCCGCCCCCTCTCTGCTCCCTCTCCGCCCCTCTGCACTATTTGCAATAGGGAGAGGTGGGGCGGGGGTGGGGCTAATTCTCAGAACTTAGCCCCGCCCCGACCCTCCTCTCCCCATTGCAAATAGTGCAGAGGGGCGGAGAGGAGGCAGAGAGGGGGCGGGAACTCAGTTCCTACTCCTGGCTCTTCCATCCCCCCCCCCTGCACACGAGGACAACGTATATCGGCTCGGCGTGAAAACCGAGCCGATATAGGTTCGTCTGAATGCAGCCCCAACCTGCTAGTATGTCTTCGCGGAAATTGAAATCCTGGACACAACTTCAATGTGATAGTAAATATCTGAGATTTTATTTTATACATATAAACACACTACACTATTTTAAAAGTATTCTGCCAAAACATTATGCAGTTGTATGCCGTCTGTATACTTTTTTTCATAGATTTGTAAAATGGATCCTTTAAACGGGTTGGCATTTGTCTGATGAAAGCATTTTTATTTGTGTACATTGAGCTGTAATATAGTGCAAAATATTCTGTCATACACAGAGCTTTATAAGTTACTGTGGTCAAAGCTCAAGGTAGTATAGCGGGTATCTCACTGGTATTTCCTAGTTTATAAAACTGAACATTTTGCTTCAGCATACAGCCTGTCATGAAGTCTGAGTGTTTAGGCATATTTTCCATACATTCTATATTTCCAGAAAATACTTTAACATATAACACGTACTCATATTAAATATAGATACGATAACAAGAAGCGTTTAAATTGTACTCATTGCACACATGGATATAGAACTGCAGAAATCTGACATAATGCCTTTGTTACTAGTATTATTGGATTTAATGAGCTATATTTAAAATCTAACATACCGTCTTTGTCCATTATTTCATATAGTGAAGATTCCGATTGATGTATTGCTTCTTGAATCTACAAAAAAAAAGAAAAGATCACATATCATTTTTACTCATATAAACTCTTAACATTTTATACATTTCTGGGTACAGATCCATTCATCTTAGAATAGATGAAAATCTCTGCAATGAAATTAACTAAAGAAATTTAGAAGTTATTAATAGCTGTCTTAGAAAGAATGATTGAGGGTTTAAGGTCACTCGGTAGCACTGAATTTTCAGTACATCAAAGCCTGAATTCAATATAGAAGAGTATGAAATAGAGTTTTAATTATATAATATGAAATAAGCAAAAAATAAGTGTGCATTAGACAAACCTTGACTTCTGAGGAAGAACAGTTATTGGAAAACAGTTAAAGTACATTACCGTTTTGTTAAATTGCATAACAGCTAATGGCAACCATCTAGTTCCTTCCACTGCAAATGTCTCCACATTTAGTAACATAGTATGAAAGGCTGAATGAAGACAATGTCCATCTAGTTCAGCCTATTCCCCCCCCCCCCCCTAGTTGATCCAGAGGAAGGCAAAAACGACAAGGAGTAGAAGCCAATTAGCCCATTTGGGGGAAAATTCCTTCCTGACTCCATAATGGCAATCAGAAAAATCCCTGGATCAACCTTTGATAGTTCCTGACTGCAAGATCCAGAGCTTCCTTGAGAGGAACACTCACACATTAGTGCTACCTATCATTGGACACTTATGTGTAGCACTTCTGCAGCAGCATTGCTAGTCCTCTTCACCTGTGGAAAAGATTAATTTTGCTGCCCTACTTTTCTTTTTAAATACCCTGTCCAAATCAGAGATGCTCGTTAGCATCCAACACCCATACCACATTCTCTACTAGCCCCAATAGCAGCATCCCTAACTTCTTCATAAAGACCGTAGATATGGGTGTATATAGTTGAAGCAATTCTACTATTGTGCATGCATCAGTTTTTCTGTGTTATTAGTTTAACATAACTACTTGACATGCATTGCTGTTCTGTACAACTTTCTACATCCGGCATAACTGTCTACTCCACATTATTGTCTTGTTTGATATTTCACAGCTTTATCAGTCTAGTATAGCGTGATATCTATATTCTGAACACAAAGAAAGAGAATTTATTCTGGAAGATGGAAGGGATTTTGCCAGATGGTCACCACTCTTCTACAAATATAATACAACAGTTCATGCATATTACTGGTATTGCAGAAAATCAACTTTATTTTTGTTGGATTTTCTAGACTATAAACTTAATTTAAAAGGACTGGACCAGCTTCATTGCACAGGGGCCAGGACCACTTTTACATCGCTGCTTCAATTCATCAATTATTATGGCATAGCCACTATTTCTTTCTACAGAAAGTATAAATAATCATCCTAAATCTGCAGGATTTCTTTCAAGCAGAACTTTTGCTTTAGATGGAATATTCAAGATTTGCCATCCAATGTGATTGGGTCTAGTAGGTAATATAAGATAGAAACAAGCAAAAGCTCAGTGATCAACCAGATTAAAAGTCTAACATATATGAGATACAGTACATCAAACTATATCCCTTCAAACCAAAGTCAAACATCTATTTCTGTACAATCATCCCTCAACTAACAAAAGCCAAATTAGAGAACTCAACACACTAAAGAAGCTTTGTCAAAAGTAGTCTGCAAGTAAAAGTGGCTAACTAGAATAGTGTACAAAATATACTGGTATGAAGCACATAGATAAATATTAAAAAGGTTTTCCAATTCCTAAATTTGCTTCACAACCACTTTATCCTTCCTGGCTGCTGCTAACCAGGACATGTGACTGATGCAGCCAATCACTGGCCACAGCAGTGACCTTCTGTAACCAGAGATTGGCTGTGGCAGTCACATGTCCTAGTCAGCTGCAACCAGGAAAGACAAAGTGGCTGTGAACCAATTTTAAGTTGTGCTTAAATCCTTTTAACTAAATTACTTTCTGTAGTTTATAAGCTCCAAGCTTTACAATATTGCAGCTCTTGGCCAAAGACTACGCTTGCAGTAAATGTCTGATTACTTGGTGTTTGTCATTTATAAAGTCTTCTGCCTTCTCGTTGTCATGAACAATCATCCACTATCCATATTTACAGTACCAGCTAACGTATACTGCAATTCCAACAGGATTTTGGGCTTTATCCACTAGGCAGCAATACGCTAGCTGATACCATCTCCAAAGATTTTCTACTCATTATAGATGCCTGACCCATGATTATTACAAGTGCCTTGAGGTGCTAATATCTGTCATGGCAACTGAAGGACAAATAATGGCCTCCAGGTCTGCCAGAACCTTATTCGGCCTTAATGTCAATAAAGAATATTAAAGCTTCAGCTCATGCCCACGGGCATATGCGTAAAATGCTGCGTGGATCATGCAGCATTTTATCACCATGAGAGACACCCTATGGCAGCGATAATGTACTGCGCAAGATAGCGAATCTCACCCATGCTGTTATGCGCAATGTGACTTGTTTGTTTTCTTTAATTCTTACTCGGCAACGCCACCCATACACAATTTATTGCATATGGATAGCATTGAATATGATACCTATAGAGAAGAATAGGGCTGTACGAGGCTAATACGTGGTAAAATAGGGCATGCTGGGATCTTTTTCATGCATGTAGTTACACACATATATGTATATACGTTAAAGTGAATGGATCAATGAAAATCTATGTACTTTCATTGACTCCATTCACCCCATACTACGCGGGCATGCATCGTGTGCGCTCTACGCAGTGAAATCTCACTTATGGGCATGAGGCCTTTGAGATAGTACACTGCACCACATAAGTAGTGCAGTATTTTATATAAGCAATCAAACGAGAGCATCTTAAAGTCCCTTTGTGTAATCAATAAATGTGGTAAAAAAATAAATACAAATGTTTTTGATCTTCCGATTTCCCCCCAAAAAAGTAAAAAAAAGAAAAAAAAGTTGTACATACTCTAGGATGGTACTAATGAAAATGTCAACTCATTCCACAAAATACAAGCACTCACGGAGCACTGTAGATGGACAAATATAAAGGTTATGCCTCTCTAAATATGGCAATGCAGGAAATAATAAAAATGCTTTAATTGTGCAAAAGTAATAAATAAAAAAATATATACATTGTGTATTGCAGTAATAGCAGTGATCAACAGTATAAGATAAACATATCATTTATACCACCAGGTGAACGTCTTCTTAAAAAAATCAAAAACAATCTCAGAATTGCAGGTTAATCTAACTGCCACACTCCATGCCCTCAAGGCCACTTTATATTTGTTCATACACAAATAGTGGCTGGTTACTGGCGCATGTAGATTTATGTATACTACCCTATTTAGTAAAAGATGCCTGAAACATTGTACCCTTCTTTTCTCATAGATTGCTAGCTCCTGCAAGCAGGGCCCTCAGCCCTATTTTTCAAATTCATTATAAGTTTATATTGCACCATTTAAATAAAGATGATTCTTCTTCTTATATTACTATTATTCTACTAATCCAATTCTGTAACTAGCTTCCTCTACATTGTGTACTTTGCAATTTCCTTCAGGCCTCCGGGTCACATGAACAGGACTCTGACTCTGCTCTGGGTCCTGCAGTTAATAGGAAAGCTTATTGTCAGCTGTCCTAAAGAAAACTTAATATTTTGCTCATAGCAACCAAAGCTGCACTGTTATTGGTTACTTGGGGCAAGAAAGACAGTTTTCCTTTAGGAAAGTTGACATAAACCTGCTCCATTAACTGCAGGACACAGAGCAGAGTCAGAGTTCTGGGCATGTGACCTGAAGGACAGAAGAAAAGAGCGAAGTACACAGTCTGGGGGTATGGAGCTACAGAACTGGATTATTCACGGCAGAAATCAGTGACATTGTGATAGACTTCCCCAAAATAAAAAAGAAGTGCTTTTTTAAAAATGTAAATTAACATTTAAATTGGTAGTGAAAAGCAAAAAAAACCCCAAAACAATACATGTAAATGTGCATTAATTTGTATTGTTCATTTAAATCCAATTAAAAGAAGAAGTAAATCTCATCCTTAGAAACAGCTTACAATGAAAGTATAAATATATCATACAGTGTTATATTTCAATTACATAAACCAATGTGAAAACTTACATCAATGTAAAAAAGTTAGTAAGAGTTATGTATTTCATTGAATTACATTACTATATAAACTATATTTAATTATCAGTCATTGTGAAGCATGTGTAATTATAATTGAAATAATGTATCTGCACAATATCTTAAGGTCTAATACTATGCAGTTAATTATGATGTTATAAGAGTTAGCATATATAAATATTATATGAAGGTAAAGCTATTTGTAAATGTTGTTTTACATTAATTGTTTATATGGAACTTCAATTAAAATGCAAAATAATTGTAAATATGCAGATGTATGTAAACAAGAATCATTCATTCAAGGCTGCTGTTTAAACATCAGATTAATTAGCACCCAGGAATCTTATGGTGTGCATAAGGATTATTTAGTAACTGAACAATGCAGCCTGTACAATAGTAATATATGATGGCTGCACCAGTATGGCATACTTACTGTACAAGAGGAAAAAATATCCACCAACCCCCAAATCTGCTGTGCATTACCAAAATGATACAGAGGCTGTTTACTAAATGCCCTTTTATATGCAAAGATAATCTTTCAAAGCACTGAAAGATTGAAAGATTTAGCAATCTATTTGCATAAAGTGCTGATGGCTATTAATGGCCATTAACGCTTTATCTTCAT
The DNA here is from genome assembly GCF_035609145.1 of Eleutherodactylus coqui. NCBI lineage: Eukaryota > Metazoa > Chordata > Amphibia > Anura > Eleutherodactylidae > Eleutherodactylus > Eleutherodactylus coqui. The sequence goes on along the minus strand of NC_089845.1, from coordinate 87,300,987 downwards.
TTGCATGTAAAATGACCTCCATGAGTTGTTTGCCGAGCCCAGCATGTGTTTTAACACAAGTCCAGCTGTGCAAACAGCTGCCTACACATTCCATTGTTCTCCTCATGTAAATGTAAAAGAGCTTTTAGTAAAGAGGCAGTTAGAGTGGTTTGCACCAAATTTCTTAGAAGACGCACACTTCTTAATATATTTAGCTCTATTTGTAATCGTCTAACAGTTAAGAAAGGAAATACGGGGTCCAAATGTATCACTTTTTTTGCACTTACTCAAAATTAGTACCCTAACAGTTGTGTTACATAGTATTTAACCATTTGCACCAAAAAAGAAATTTGCACCATATGTATCTGTTTGCAAAGGTGTAGTAAAAAGTGGGTGGGGCTTACTGCTTGGCCAGGTTTAGACACATATATGAAATGCTACTTTTAAAAAAATGAAAGTTAATGGCAGTGATGAATGTTGTGATAGGTTATCAGAGTAAGCTTATGGAGTCATAAATCTGTCACAACAAAAGTACATGCACTAAATTAGCCTAGCCTAAATGCAGAAATTCGCTGAATTATAAAGCTCTACTGCCAAGGTTTTTGTGGGACTGGACTACTGACGCACATAGGAACCTCCTATTTTTTCTCAATGTTTCCGTGTAGTGGCTAGAGTAATTTATCTCTGCTTGTCAGTCCTTCAACCCTTGTGAATTTCTATGGATGTAAGTATTATAGAGGTGATACCCTCTTGGCCAACCAGAAAAGTTATGTTTGCAAGCTTTCATAACTATTGAAGTCACTTCATCAGGCGTGGTATAACATATTATGTGAAGTAACACACACACACACACACATTATATATATATATATATATATATATATATATATATATATATATATATATAAATTGGAATTTTAAAAGAATAATAAAATAACCAAATAAGCTTGGAGAGTAAATTTTTAATTAGTCCATAGATAAGAGTTTGAGAGTTTTATTGTCTCTAAAATGATGTAGGCTTAAAGGCCAAGTTAGACATAACGATTATCGCTCAACGATTATCGCAAAAGACGTTGCTCAAGCTTGTCCCCGCTTGTCTTCTGCATCCAGCTGTTCCCCGCTGCGAGCACCCAGCTGTTATACAGCCGAGCGCTCAGAGCGAAGGATGCAGAAGACAAGCTGGGTGTCCCCGCTTGTCTTCTGCATTCAGCTGTTTTCTGCACGGAGCACCCAGGTGTTATACAGCCAAGTGCTCCGTGCCGGGTATGGAGAACAGAGCTTGACCGCTCTGTTCTTCATACTCAGCCTGTCATCAGGGATGAGATACAGCTGAAACAATAGTATCAGCTGTATCCTGCTGTGAATCCCTGATAAGGGATTCAGTGTTGAGTTCGCAGTGGGATACCAGCTGATAGTATTCTTTCAGATGGTATCCAGCATGAAGCTCTCAGTGATAGCTCAGAGAACAAAGCAGCTCCTGCTGCTCTCGGCGGGATACCAGCTGACAGCTTTTAAAACAAAACAGCTGTTTGCATATACAAAGCAAATGCTGTTCTCGAAGCTGTCAGTGGTGTCCCGCTCTGCTTGCATTTAACTCTCAAGTAGCTAATTAGCTACTTAAAAGTTTATGTTAAAATGATCGCTCAAAACTGTCACTCAAAATGTAGTTTGAGTGATTTTTGAGTGATCATGTTTCAGTGAAAATGAGCTTTTAGGAGATTGGTGGCCCCACTATTTCCTCACCAGATTTCCCAGATTTTGAAGTGTCCATATAATATAATCCAAGGTTAGATTCAATCCTTGTGTTAATGAATAGAAAGTTTTTGTCCACTTGAATTCGAAAATTCCCAAATAGGGTAAAATGTAGAGCAGATAGAAAAGCAATCTATACATATATAACAGAGCTAGGCAAAGGTGAATATGCCCCACAGTAAAAGTATCACCACTGGTACTTAGCTGCAGATGACCGCTGCCACACCAGACATGTAGTGGTGGGGCCAGAATAAATACACTTCTATTATAGCTGATTGGCCGGTTAGCGGAAACACCTTCCTTTTGGCCAATCAGTCCACAGGAGATATTGTAGCAAGGTTGATAAGGAGGGCACATTATATACTGAACCCTAGTGAGGGATTTCCGACAAGAGACACCTTAGGGGCCTTCCACAGTAACAGGAAGAAGGCATTCATTGATGTTCCATGCCGAAGGCGCAGTCATGTGGACGTGGATGACACTGTAAGTCACTCCGGTTCCTCCTCTTGATTGTGGCCGGAGCTACAACATCGTGGTGTGTTGGGTATGTGCACCATGTTTGTTGGTAAGATGTGGGTATAGGTCTTGCATTTTTTTATGTTAAAAGGGAAAATGCCAATTTCCTGATGACAATGAGAGGGCACTTCTGATAAGGACATTCCTTAGGTTCAGTGGTGGTTTGTATGGGAGGGAATGTAAGCAGAGATCCGATGTGGGTGGAGATCAGGATAATTATCCTCAAGATGTTGATCTGAGGGTTGTATGTAACCACTAGGGGCACCATTGCTATTCTCTTCCTTCTGTTCGTATTCCAAGAGGCTCTTCCTTGGAGTATTTGTGGCTCTGTCGATCTGTTAATCTTTAAGTCGTTGATGGTACATCTGTAGTAGAAAGGTTAACAATCCGGCTAGCTACTCAAATTAATATATACTCCATAGTAAGTGTTGCATTGTGTTAAAGAGGTTCTCCAAGATTAGAAAAGTATACCTGTTTTTTTTTTTCCTGAAACAGTGCCACAACTGTGCATGGGTTACTTCTGGTATTGCAGCTCAGCTCTTTTGAAGAGGAAGTGGAGCTGAGCTGTAATACCACACACGACCTGTGAACATGTAGGGCACTGTTTTTGGAAGAAATCCTGGACAACCCATTTTAAACCATATTTAAATAGAAACTGAACTCACTTTTATTGGCATTCTTCATTTATATAACTGTATTAAGAATCATTTTCCAATGTCCACACATTCAAGTTATGCAAAGAAGTTTTACAAATATACAATTTCCTTCTGAACTTCTAACCTATGCTTTGTTCCACAACCTTTTTAGAAAGGAAGTTTAATAAAATAACAGCTGAATAAGAGATAAATATTAAGGCTCTTCTTCATAGAAGAAAAATGACAAAGGGTCTTAATTATATTTCATTTGATCCATTGTTAGATGATAATCGGTGAATATTTTTAGAAATTGGCTTAACACAGTATTAAAGGACATTTATCCAGATGAAAATACGAGAAGTGGTATAACGAAGGTCTTTCTTCTAAAGAAGTGTCAAATACAGTGCTATTTCTCTGAAGTAATTAAAATTCCTTAGGTGAAATGGATTTTAATTAAAATTTCATAGTTTGACCAGAAGAGGTTTTCTTTGTGCCTTTAAAGATAATATACTCATAGTGCTAACAGATCATTTGCTCCAAATAATTTAACTACAGATGTGCCACATTTTACCTTAATTGTGATATCACAGTGTAGAAAGTTAGCTTAGCTTAACCTATTAAAAAAACTATTATTCTCTTACCATAACACAACAAAACCCATTGTAAAGTCACTCAAAGTGTAAATAAACCACTCTGATATAATGTAGCATTAAAGGCCCTTTTAGACAGACCAATTATTGTTCAAAAATTGTTCAAATGAGTGAAAGTGAATGATAATGATTCAGTCTAAAAGCAGCCAACGACCAAATGACAAACAATAACCGTTCACTTTTCGTTCATTGTTCACTTTACGGAGGCAAAAATAATCATTGTTGGCTCGATCACCAATTGTTAAGTTTAAATCGCGATCATTCAGTCCCTTTCATTCACTTCTATAGCGAATCTGAATGAATGAGTGAATGTTTGTTTGAACGAGCCAGCAATGTATCTGCCTGTATAAACAAGCTGCATGAGCGAATGAGCTACCGATTACGTTATTTGATCATTCAAACATAATCGTTTGGTGTAAATGGACCTTAAGAGCGGCTTCATACGAGCGTTTGTGCAAATACACTCATTGCAGTGCAGCATATATGCTCATAAATGAAGTTTGGAGAAGGCCATAGTCAGGGTTTTTTCACGTGTGCATGCATATAGTAAAGTAATTTTTGCGTGCACAAGGCCAGTTCACACGCACACGTGACACACCCTTTTGGTGCAATTGAATGGCTATTAAAGCCTAATAAGGACCAGCTGTCTTCTTTTTCCCGTGTTTTGCGTAATATCACACTCTTTCCCCTGCGTATTTGCACACCTCACATAGACTTCTATGGGACTTTTGCTGCGCAAAACACCAAAAGATAGAGCAGGTGCTATTTTGTGAGAGTGCAAAACGCGCTTATGAGATCGAAGCTATTGAAATCAATGGGTTCTGTTCTCTGTATTTATCCCAGGCATATTCCGCCTGTGCAAACACACTTGTGTGAAGGAACCCTTAGAGTCTAGAGAAAGGCCCATCTGTACTGCATACCTGTTCAACAGTCTGTGAAACAAATATTTGCATTGTCTACATTAACCAATATACCTGTTCACATTACCTGTATTAAACAATTAGCTTTGATGGAATTAAAGGCTATGTGCACCTTTGCAAACATCTCATCTTATAGCATTGGTAAGGCTAAAGTGAAAAATAAAACAAATTGACAATCGCTTTCAATAACGTATTTCTTGTGCAAACTATATCTCCATGGCAATGGACAACAAATAAACTATGCACAGTCCTCTAATCTTGGCGAACATACCAAACGTAAGTTAGCACAAAGCATGGGACTGCAAGATTGTACTACAAAGACTCTGCTGTCTGCTATAATGGAGATGCAGACTTCATAGCAGCTATAGAAACGAAATGGGCTGAACTTTTTAAATAAAACCTTTCACAAAGTTACTTCATTTTTCATTTTAGATTTATTGCTACAATAAAAAATATTCCTTTTAGATTGATTGCCATGTGTTAATGTATATTTGCACTTTCCAACTGAAGAAAACGGAACATTCTGCTTCACCGGAATGATGGTTTGATACAGCGAGTACTGATATTACCAGATCCTTGTAAAAACTCCAGGAAGGATTCAGTGTTACAAAATGTCATGGCCTATAACAAGAGCTCAGTTCTAGGTCCACAAAACTTTCGACAAATCTTTAAAAATAAATGCTTCCCTGTAAACTGCTCACACTGCCATGTACAGTACATGTTGGGGAGTTAAGTCAGTTTGCACTGTGAATCTTATAGAACAATGCATTGTAACTATGGATGCCGGTTGTTTCCGAACCAGGAAAAGTCTGGCATCTTCATCGGCTTCTGTTTCAACCCCATCTCCATGCTATTGACTAACAAAAGATTTCATAGAGCGCATCAAAGTAGACAGGAATGAATTTTCACATTCATCATTGGGATGAAGGAAATATTAAGATATTTGGACATTATATAGGGTGCATTTGAAGATTCTTATGTAGAGACAGTATAGCAGATGTTCTGAAAGAGTAGTCCATCACAATAGAGTTGTGCTGCCAAATATCGCATTCTGTATGTTGTGTGCAATACTTCTTTCTTTTGTTTTAGCACAATTTATACAGGATACTAATCACAACCAGTAACATAGTAACATTCATCAGGAAGTAATGGAATATTTTTGCAATACTGTATAGCATCATATCATTAATTCCAACAGTATATGTTACAAATAGTATGTGAACCTGTATTGTCAATTCACAAAGATGTCTTGGAAACAAAAAACTTTTTTCTTTAAATAATCTATTTAAACCTCATAAATTGTGATTTGCCTATCTATATTGGACTAATAGTACGGAATGAATCTATTACTTCAGGTACAAATGAAGTATTTCATTTTAAGATTTCTTCTACATTTTTCCTCATTTATATTTCCACTTGCTTACCTTCCTAGACATGGTAGAAGTATTTTAAGTTAAGTGGTCTGTGAACTTCTAAAAGTGTCTTCTACATAGTGAAGTCTTGCTAAGCTAGTGAAGGGGTAAAGTGCTGCATGATAATCAGCACATACTGAGCGTTTATGCTGGTGGATTTAGTTATTAACTCTTTATACTAATCTTCGTGCTGCGTCTAGCCACTATATGCCCTTTCTCTTAACATGATCAGCACCATGCCATCCTACTCCTTTATGTATTATGTCATTGTCACATCATTATCTAGAGATCTACGTTTTTTCATTTGAAATTACAAAGATTGATACCTAGGCAATTTTTTACCCAAACATGTCATTGTATGTTACCCAGCTGTGTGTAAGCCTCAGGGACGCTATCTAAAATTCTTATAACAGAGGGCTGAATCTAAAATATTCCTTTTCACTGTTGGTGGCTGAATAATTTCAGTAGTTTACAACTAATTTGACTGAGAAATAATGACAAACCATATTCAGCCCCTTTTAATTTTTTTCAGTTTTTAACCCCTTAACGACCGGGCCATAGTGTTTTTACGTCCTGCAGCTGCAGGACGTGTATGGAGGGAGGTAGCGCCGCTATCTCCCTCCATACAGCGCGGGCGTCAGCTGTTTATTACAGCTGACACCCGCGGGCAATAGCCGCGCTCGGCCGTTCGCGGCTATTAACCCTTTAAATGCCGCTGTCAATTCTGACCGCGGCATTTAAATACCCCGAACACTGTTCGGGGGTCCCGCACGGCCCCCTCGCGGTGAGATCGGGGGATCCGTGCAGGTGTCATGGCAGCCGGGGGCCTAATGAATGGCCCCAGGGCTGCCTTAGCAGATTGCCTATCAAGCCATCCACACAGGGTGGCTTCATAGACTGCCTGTAAAAAAGCAGTATGACGTAATGCTATAGCATTACGTCATACTGCAGTAGCGATCAAAGCATCGCATGTTAAAGTCCCCCAGGGGAACTTCAAAGTAAAGTAAAAAAAAAGATCAATAAAGTTTTTTAAATTGTAAAAAAAAAAAAGTTATAAAAGTATAAATCACCCCCCTTTTGCCATATCTATTATTAAAAAATCTAAATCATAAAATAAAAATATGTATTTGATATTGCTGCGTCCGTAAAAGTCCGATCTATCAAAGTAGTGCATTATTTTTTCTGCACGGTGAACGTCGTCTGAAAAAAAAAATAAAGAACGCCAGAAATGCATTTTTTTAGTTACCCTGTCTCCCAGAGAAAACGCAATAAAAAGCAATCAAAAAGTCGTATGTATTCCAAATTGATACTATCGGAAACTACAGGACATCTCGTAAAAAATGAGCCCTTACTCAACTACGTCGACGGAAAAATAAAAAAGTTATCGCGCGCACAAAATGACCGCAGAAAATAATTGAAAAAAATTTTCTATCTTAAAAAAAAAATACAAGTACTACAGCAAAAACAATACTATATAAGTTTGGTATTGTAGTAATCGTACTGACCCATAGAATAAAAATATCAGGTCGTTTTTGTTGCAGTTTGTGGGTCGTAGAAACAGAACGCACCGAAAGATGGTGGAATGTCGTTTTTTTTTCCATTTCTCTCCGCTAAGAATTTTTAAAAACTTTTTCAGTACATTATATGGTACAATAAATAGTACCATTGAAAAATACAACTCGTCCCGCAAAAAACAAGCCCTCATACAGCGACTTCGATGGATAAATAAAGGAGCTACGATTTTTTAAAAGGGAGTAGGAGAAAACAAAAATGGAAAAAAGCAAAAAAGCCTGGTCACTAAGGGATTAAAATAATTTGCTAGTTAATATATATTCATCTTTCAATAGAGTGATTACTCAACAAGTATATTGTATGTTGAACATTTTGTATAAAAAAGCTTTATTTAATTATGTGCACATTATAAACGCAGGAACAAAAACTCCCTATTGTGTCTATACAGACAGCGGACTGGCCCACCGATCCTCTGATATTAACCCTTTCCAATCCAATTTTTATCCTGGTTTTCCTAGGGGGCTTACTCTTTTTCTGCAGTTATACAACGGCGCTATATGCTGGCCAAAGCCAGTACTGCATGAGGTGACACGTTAGATAGGCTCCGACAGCAGAGAGGCTGGCAATATACAGTAAGAGAACCCCAATGAACGTCTTCCAACATCGGAGATGTACTGCCTTAAATCATAATGTCTTCAGAGGTCAGACAGTGGATTAGAAAGGGTTAATGGACGCCTAGTAGAACAAGGTCAAAGGGGTCAAACAATACCATAGGAGCCAGTTTGCATCAAATCACTTGCTTCTAGGGTCTATTTTTTGATCATTGATCAGGTCTCAGTTAATTCACAAATAACTTATTAGACCTGATTAATGGATATGTTGTGCATGTGCAAAGATAGAACCGATGTATGAAACCTTGGAATGGGCATGTGTCCCATCTGTGCGGCACAAGAGCCCAACACGAACGCAGGGTGACGTTCACACAGAACGCAAAAAGCATGTACCAAACAATGATTGACAGTGAGCGCCACTCAAGGAACAATTAGATGGGAAAGACCTGTACATTACCTAACGGGAAAATGGGGAGCCCCTGCCTAAAAGAAGAGTAATTGTCCTGATAAGGACAGCCCCGCTGTTTTCCCCTGGGCCCTGACTGTCCCTTACAGGAACCCCTGGAGAGGTGCACTGACACGGCAAAGCAAAAGTAAAACAATAAAGGGTTAACAAAAACAACAGAAAGGAACAACAGTACTAAACCGAATAGGAAACTTTTCACCCAGGCTAGAGACTTCCACCTACACCAACCACTCCTCTAGAGAACTGAAATAAACAGCAAGGGGGAGAGGGGAGGGTAGGGATATAAAGCTCTCCACACCTGCAGCTAGGGAACCCCACCCCAAACCTTCTCTCAAGGTGTAATACTTACGTAGCGTACCAGTATGCAGCATACTTAGAGATAGCAGCCAGCAACCTCTGCACAACATGTATTAACTCATGCCCTGCATAGTAGCAGGATGACAGGTCTGTCCCTGTACCGTGCCACCATGCCACAACACCATCACAACCAACAAGCTGTGACAGCATGAATGGGCTATTATTATTCAATGGTTTCTAACAATCTTGAAAATTATGGTAATCTTAAAGCATACTTCTAGCCAAATTAACAATATGCTTTGCTTTAGCATAAGTACACATGTGAATTCTGCTTTTTTAAAGTATAAATGTTCTTCCTTGAGACCCAGGGCCAGTTTTCCCATTTAACAGACTCATGCCTATAGACAACTTTGCTTGAAGGTCACTGACAGAAGTGATCAAAACAATCCTGCTAAGCGGAAAGGACATATGCTGGTCTAAGATAATGTCAATCTTGCATTGATTCTTTAGATTGCCCCTCACCCATGGACATTGTTATACATAGTATAACAATAAAGCAGTCAACCATCCATAGGGCTGAGGGTTGCTGGTGCACATGCATGTCGCACACTACACGCTGTGCTTGTGCACATATACATTGATTTTGAGCAAATTACTTCACCTAGCAAAGAAAGTGACCTAGTAGTGAGATCAGGGTCTCTGTGACTAGGTTAGGGTCCTTTTAGATGAGCCAATTCTAGTTTGAACGAGTGAACAAGTGAATGATGTCATCGCTATCTAATTCGCTCTCGTGCAGCCTGTTTAGACTGGCAGATGCATTGTTGGCTCGTTCAAGTGAGAATTGTTCAATCTTTGACATTTGCTGTACAAGTGAATGAGAGAGACTGAAGGATTGCTGTGTAAACCAAACAATAAGTGAACAAGCCAATGATGGTTTTTATGCCTATATAAAATGAATGATGAGCAAAAGTGAATGATTATTGTTCATCGTTCAGTCATTGCCTCGCATTTAGACCAAAAGTATCGTTCACCCTTTATATTGTGACAGATTGCCTCTAAAGAGGACCTTCCATGTCCTCTTATAAGTGAAACTGGCTGACTCACTGATTGCAATGCTTTTTTTCCCTAGCCCTCTATTTACCTGCAATCAGTCTCCTTAATATTGGGGCCTAATACTAGTAAATTGTCATGAGTGCGGTCTCTACCTCCTAGTATCAATGGGTGAGGTGATATTTCATTAACACTGAGTGATGGAGACTAATCACATGACACCTTACTAGTATCGGGCTCGGAAACTAATGGAACTATTGTGAATAGACGGGGTGAGTGTTAGGTGATGGGGATAAAAGAAATGTGCTGCAATCAGTAAAGATCTGGCTGTAAACTTACAAATGCATCTTTCCTAAATCTTCTCTTAACCTGACATATCCCAAGATTTATGGCATGCGATGTTGAATAAACATGAGAAAAAAAATGTGTATATCCTCTGGCATACAGCTGTGCAAAGTAATGATTGGTGGTTGCATTCTTACTTACAAAATAACACCACCACCCAGCATTTATTAATCATTGTTTAGGTCATACTGGGAGCTGTTATTTCACATTACACAAATATAGCAGAGTATAGCCTCACTATGCAATTTATCCCCATATTGATTTTATTTCTGGTGCTGTTTGTATGTACTGATCCTGGTTCTGGTGCTGTATTTATACACTGAGCTTATTTCTGGTGCTGTATCTATGTACTGAGATTGGTTCTGGGGCTGCATTTATTTTAAGCACTTGGTTCTGGTGCTGCATTTATGCTGCAAAGTGGCACTATTACTGTGTGGTGGTAAAAAAAAGCAGTGAGTGGGATTGGCAGGGTTAAAGGCAGGGCTTAATGTAAAGAAATTTGCCATGATGTGCATATCACACAGCAGGAACTACCTCCTTTAGAGATCCCACTTTAAAAATCCCTTCTTTGCCATAATAAAATAAAAATATTATGCTGTTTATAAGAATATATGTGCTACAAAATAATGTTGTGGGCATTTTATATAGAAAAACCTCATTCTGGAGCTGTTTGGACTGCTATATAGACTCCAAAGGTACAACTATAAGAGGTGGAGAGGCCCCTTCAGTATAATAAAGTAGGTTAGTGATATATAGGGAAGACTGAAGCAAAATTTGACTACAAAAATTCTGGCTGCTTTTTCTCAGCAAGCTTATTTACAGTCCACTGTCTTCACATCAACATTTAAATGATTCACTACAAGACATATAACACTGGTCAGGATGGATTTTGTAGCATAGCATGTGAGGCGGTTTTCTGTACAATTGTTTTACTAAAATTAAAAGAAGCCTCCAAATGTTTCTATGTTCTGAATTTACTGCCTCTATAAGATAATATATATATATTAGTATACACAATGAATGCCATATTTTATAGAACATTTTATAGAAAGGTTGTCCTTTCAGCAGTAAATTGAAGTGGAGCTGTGTTATTGAATGAGCTGTTGCGTATCGGTAAAGACTTTGTTTTCCATATACATTAGAGTTTCATTGTTTCTATTCTGTGTCTACCTCAATAGTGACTCCAAGGTAGTTACACATAGTCTCGCTTCTCTCTCTCTACTTCACTGGGTACGTGGAGGGATCCCTGGTGTCGTGAGCAGCTGCATCTGAAGTTTCTATGCACTTTCTGATGTCAGAGATGTTGAGCAAGAGATAGTAGAGTGAAAAATCGTTAATGCAGAGAAGCAAGACTAAGTGTAATCACTTTGGAACATTTATTTGGGTGACCATGGGAGGGTATAATCATAAGGCTACTCTCTTGCCTCTGGCAATTTTCTTGGTAATTGTTTTATTTTTGCCAGGTATACCCTAAGGCTGTCTCCTTTCATTACAACCTGGATTTAATTGGAAACAATACTTTTTGTGGGACACCCCCTTTAAAGCAATAGATTTCCGTCAATAAAGTTCAAGCGTCCATATAAATGGTTGTTAATCAGAGTCCTAGCCCAAATGACCAGAATCAGAAATAAATCATAGTTGTCTCACTAAGTAGTCTATAGATCCATTAGCATGTGATACCTGAAACAACTCTACTCAAAGATGACCAGGAATGACTCTCTTACAAGCCCATTGACAAGGGTTCCCTGTTGGAGGGGTGCTAACAGAGGAATTGCACCTTCACCCTTTCAGGCATTCTGACTTTCTCTGACTAATCTGTTACTCTTTTCCCAGAGGACACTGTCCATAGGAGTGTGAATGCTACACCGCAGCACAAACTGGGAGAGACTCTCCTCCTCTGTCTACAGCTTGGTTGCTCACTCTGCAAGCTTCTCAATAATGGCTGTATCTCTTTCTTCCGGATGGAATCATCCTTACGACTGTATCTGAGGCACTGTATTACACCAGGAGAGATTCCTGCTTCAACCTCCATCCTGCACCCAGAGGCTCTCCTAACTACTTCCTGTCTTTTCTTCAAGCTGAGCTTTGTTCCTGTTTCTGCCCTCTCTTAAAAAGACAGTACCATTACAAAGAAAACATCTCACCATCATTAAATGGGAATAAACCGTACCCCCATTAGTATAAGTATGCTTGCTGATTACTGTTAGACCTTAAAGAGATATGATCTGAGACAAAACACAGGAAACCCTGCATTTCTACCTCTTAGGTATACAGTGCTCTACTTTATACAGACTGTAAATAGAGGTAATACTGTAACTTCAAGTCAGTTCCTTTTTAATAGAGAAATTCTAAGCTAATATTTAAATTCAGTACAGGAATCACCTATTTTTCTTTTTGTTAAAAAAAATGTTGAACAGTGTAATCTTTCTTGTAATATAGACTATATGTTGTGTTTACTTATTACATCTTACCGGGAAACTGTCATCATTATGCTGTCCTCACCAATTGCAATGGTGTGTCACTCATGGGCTAATGTTATGCTGTTTTTGAGAATTTTGGGTGCTTTTAGACAGACAGATTATCATTCCAAAAATCGTTCAAACAAACAAAAGTGGACAATAATTGTTGAGTCTAAACTCAAGCCAATGACTCAACGATCAATAAGAATCGTGAAACTTCTCTTTCATCGTTCAGTTTCTGCAGGACTAAAAATCATCGGCTCGTTCACTTGTTCTGTTTAAACACTTCCTGCTCAGTGTTTCACATAGGGAATGTAAACATTAAACGAGAAGTGAACAATTCTTGTTGAAAAAGTCAACAATGAATCTGCCTATCTAAATAGTCTGCATGAGTGCGAACAAGCTGCTGCTGATGTCACCAGCTTGTTGCTCAGGCAAATGAGAATTCTGCAGTGTAAAAAGACCCTAAAGGCCCTTTTACATGTTTGAACGGTTTAACAAATTGGCAATACTTTTGCATAAAGTTACTTGCACCAAATCATCTCTATTTTCCCTCATTAGCTTAAATAAGCTAATAAATAAAATAGCAGCTGTTTGCTCAGCTGGGTGTGTGTTAATAGGAGGCTTATCTGGACTGGAGAAATGAATTGTTTTCTCCTGGCATGAGTAAACAGTATACTCATTGTATATGCAAAGCAAACACAATGAGTACATTGTTAAGAATTTCTTTTGAACAGCTAAGTGATAGTTTTTATGCGGGCTAAAAACTTGCAGCTAACAACACATGAACAAATAGTGCACGACTGCCTGTATTTACACCTAATGATTATCGCTTACTTTTGGCCAGTTGAACGAATTTTAAGCAATAATCGTTGCATGTAAAGGGGCCTTTACACTTTCATCCTGTAGGCATGGTCAGAGACGAGTCACAACTACTCATGAGCTGCAGATTCTCCTGCCCACCCAGCATGGTTAACAGTTTTCTTGCGTTGCAAGTGTAAGTTCTCAAAAACTACATGACATTAGCACATAGGTAACAGACCACTAAATGGTCTGAGTAAGGGCAGCATAAGCAAGATAACAGGTTTCCTTTAACAAACCTGTCAGAAAGTTTTAGAATTGACTTTATGAAGTTGAAAAGGCTAAGCTAATAGTAAACAAAATGAAAGTCTAATTCTATATTACCGGAAAACATGTCTTTTAGAAGAGTGCACGTAACACTGCATTATGGATATTATGTCTACCCCATCAAGTGCTAACCGTTCTCGATCTAACATGCATTAACAGATTAAAACATTCTTTTTGATGTTCTTATGACTAAACATGGTTAGCACTGGTGCCGCAATGTCTGAGACTGCAGTAACCCCTCTGGCATATTGCACTATCCACACATTTCTCTATATCCATTGCATAGAGATAAAATAAGTACATTTATTGGATTCTTGCCACTGCAAAGAAATTTGAACAGTAAACACGACTTGTTTTATGTCATTATATTAAAAGTGAGCTGTAAAAATGTGATTAACTGGCTACCTAAAATATTGTGCATACTCTCTGAGAGATACTGACCTTTTCTTATGGATCGCATGTACTTCAACAATAACTTACAATCCTTATCTATTCCGCACAATGAAAGTTCCAGTTTGTTCTTGTCAACTACACATATTGCAGTTGCTAGCAAATACTGGAGATCAAGGTCACACAAGAATGAATGCAATGTTCTTCCAGCATTTAAAAAGACCATTACTGGAAAAAGTACATTAAGGTATGTGGGGTATGAAAGAGATAAGAGAATATATGCGCATTCATGTTAGAATTGAAAAAATGCTACAAGGTAAGAATGTTTTCAGAAATAGAAGTGTCAATTAACAGTATGCAAAGTGAATGAATAAAAGAGAAATCTAAATCAAATCAATATTTGGTGTGACCTCCCTTTGCCTTCAAAACAGCATCAATTCTTCTAGTTACACTTACACACAGTTTTTGAAGGAAGTTGCCAGGCCACTTTTTTTCTAAAATCTTGGAGAACTAACCACAGATCTTTTGTGGATGTAGGTTTGCAACTCAAATCCTTTGTCCTTTTCATGTAATCCCAGACAGACTCGATGATGTTGAGATCAGGAGTCTGTGGGGCTGTATCATCATTTCTAGGACCCCCTGTTCTTCTTTACCCTGAAGATAGTTTTTAATAACATTGGATTTATGTTTGGGGTCGTTGTCCTACTGCAGAAAAAATCACATTGGTCAATCACACAAATTCTAATTTTGAAAAAAAAATCCTACTTTGCAGCATTTACCCAGACCTTCCTAAAACTATCTATCTATCTATCTATCTATCTATCTATCTATCTATCTATCTATCTATCTATCTATCTATCTATCTATCTATCTATCTATCTATCTGCATACAGTATATGGTATCCAGATGTGCAATTTGTCTCACAAGCTACATTAGCATGAATATGCCACAACTGAAAAGGATGTGAATATTAGAATTAGAGATGAGCAAGCATACTCGCTAAGGACAATTACTCGATCGAGCATTGTCCTTAGCGAGTATCTCCCCGCTCGGAAGAAAAGGTTCGTCTGCCGGCGCGGGTAACAGGTGAGTTGCGGCCATGAGCAGGGGGGAGCTGGGGGAGAAGGGAGAGATCTCCCCTCCGTTCCTCCCCACACTCCCCCGCCGCTCCCCGCCCGCTGCCGGCAGCCGAATCTCTGCTTCCGAGCGGGCAGGTACTCGCTAAGGGCAATCCTCGATCGAACAATTGCCCTTAGCGAGTATGCTCGCTCATCTCTAATTAGAATGCTATTATCCAAAAGCAACCATGGAATTCTAACAATTTGGAATCTTATTTCAACAAATACTGAATACAATTGTGCTGCTCATTGAGGGATTCTTAACATGGAGTAGATTTGCTTTGGAAATCTTCAGGGATTTACTTACCAATTTACCTCTGTGGAACAGTTAAACCTCCCCTCCCCCTTCACATTTACTCCCTCTCTCCATCTTCTCCATATAGAGTCTTGTCTGCTCTCGCACTGGTCTGTCCTGATATAGAGGAATAATGTCTCAACCCATGTAAGCGCTACAGATTGTGATCGGCTTCGGCGTCATGACACATGAAGGTCACCATGCAAAGAACCAGACAAGACAATTTGAATGGGATGAACATGGAGAAGGAAATGAAATGGCCCTTTTTTTCATTATTTTTCAGGTCTTTTTACTTTACAAAATTCCCCTTCTGCACCTGCAGAATTTGTTGCAGGTGATCTGCAGCAATTTGGATTTTGGTATTCCACTCAATGGATAAAATCTGCCTCATAAACTGACATGCCAGGGACTTGCACCACAGTATCTGGATGAGATTTCTGTAAATCCCATCCACTTTAATGTTACTGTAATATGTTGTTTATTTTTCCCATGTAAACATGCAGCTTAAAATATGCAGTGTTTTCTCTCTGGGTGAACAAACCTCGAAACTCTCACTTCACTAAGTGCTCTTCACTAAGCACCATCAGTTGTATTAAACATATTCCAAGTATTTATGTTCTTTTAGTGCATCGCATTTAATTACTGTTAGGTAGCAAGAGTTATTATTATATTAATGTCATTATTATTACTAGAATTATTCATATATAACACATAAGGGCACTTAGCAGCAAAGCTGTTTGGAATTTGCATAACTCAATTTCTATTTGTGATACACGTAGTAATACAGATTAAGATGTCTTCACACTTACCCCTAGTTCTTTTTCATCAGATCTCAGTCTGTACATCCTTGCAACCTATTTGTTACATTGCTGATATACAGATTTATTTGTCTCCTTAGTTACAGACTATAAACAAAGCCTGTGTGTAGGATGCAGCCTGGTTTTATTTTTTCTGTCTTGCTAATCAAATGTACTGTATGTTAGCAAGAAATAAGGACAGAGGAAGGCAATATGACTGCAGGATTAGATTTGTAGACATTTTATATGGAGTCTCAATAGGTCTCCTATAGAGGTGCAGGATGTCTTACTGTTCCTCTGTTTTCCTCTATTATTAACAGAAATGATCGGTTAATAAAATTAGATTAGGAAATCTGAAGGAACTGTTATGGCTCACTGGCCACAACAGTGTCGCGGCATGGGAGCCGCAACATAAAAAATGGACGGGTATCATGCCAGGCCATCTCCATATGGGTATTACTGTATCTTCTCATCACCGGAAGTGTGGGTGGTGACAAGATACAGGCTGGTTGACAGTCCCTTCACGCCCCCAGGATCTGATTGGCTGTGATGTCCGCTGCAACCAGCGAATACCGGCTGCTGGGGACGGTCTGTGACACTGCCGCCGGCAGGGTTGTGCCACCGACGGCAGCAACGGGGCCAGGGGCAGCAGCGGTGCCGGGGGTGTTTGTGGCATGGCCGGTGGAGGGGGCACGTGAAACTGTTTATTCTGGGATGGAGGGTTAGGCTTAGGGTAAATTTAACTGTGAGGCTTACAATAATAGGTGTGTACATGATTCCATGTGAGTGTCACCCAGCACTCACATGGAAGCATTTACAGATACTAATGTAAGCCTCACCGTCTAATTTACCCTAACCCTCCATCCCTGCACACATTCCTTGTCCGTTGCTGTCAGCCTCAGAAACTTGATGGCCGGACAGCAATGCAATCAATCGGGAGCTAGGGGTGTGATAGGGGCGTTCCTCCATCTAAGCCCTGTCAAACCCTTAGCTTCCTGGTGGTGACATGATACAATAATACCCTCCATATGATCACACTTCAGATGAACAATTGGCACTCTGCTTGAGGAGAGGCTGGAATATACACACTTTGTTAAAAAAAAAAAAAGAGCAATAAAGAAGAAGTTGTCGTTTTGCTGGCATGCAGTTACATCTTAGGCAGACATACAAATCGTTAGAATTCTGATGAGATTAGATGAACAGCTTGCCACCTGAAGCCCTAAAAGTGGTTCCACCCTTGGCCTATAAAAGGCTCTTAGAGGCTACTTGTGTGTAATAACCTTGTGTAGAGCTTGTTGATCACTAGACATGCCTCTACTCTGTAACATAGAGTCCATTTAGGAGTAGTAGGATGACGAAGAGGAAGAGGAGGTGTAAGATGATGAGGTGGTTGACTAAACATGGGCAGGCAGAGAGAGTCATTATGGGACAGCACCCTGCTGAGACAGGGAGTAGGGTGTTGCAAAAAAGTATAAGAGCCATATCGCATCAGCACCAACATCAGGCCAACAGCTAGATCTGCTTACAGGACTTGTGCAGCCTGTGCATTCTTTGAAACTGCAGATGATCACAGAAGATGGTAGAGCAGTAGTTGAGCTGCCACTATCACCAGCAGCTTAAATGACATTGACATCTAGCCCATATTCCAGCAGGTCCTAGGTTAGTAGCCAACCTTGCATCCCCAGTTATCGTAACATAAAAAAATTACCACCCCAACCACCCACAAGCACAGAGCCTGAATGCAAGTATTGCACATATACTTACAATGGAAATGCTGCCCTTCAGGCTAGTAGAGACAGATGCTTTATGCAACATCATACTCCATGCTAACCCATAGTACCAGATGCCCATCCACCATTTCATTGCCAAAAAAGTCGTCTCTGCCCTGCATCATAATGTGAGTGAGAACAAGTCCCTGATATTGCAAAACACTGTCAGTGGCAGGGTGTACCTGATTATGGACACATGGTCCAGCAAACTTGGCCAGGGGAATTACATATCCTTAAAAGCACTCTGCAGGTGGGGCATGAAGCCAAAAGTAGTGGTCAATGTTTCCCAAGACTTGCAGAACATTCATCCATGTCTGTGCCCTCTTCACCACCCTCCTCCTTCTCTTCCTCCACCTCTTTATAACACCTTTCAACACCCTCTACCTTGGCATAGATATTTGTATGTGATAAAACCTAGCTTCCATACAGTAGTGTACATGGTAAATGCCAACATGCAGTCCTAAAATTTATTTACCACTCAACCGCCTCATCTGTGATGTGCCTACATGATGGAATTAAATGTTGCATATGTTGCAGAGACTAAGCCAGCAGCAGAGAGCAATCACAGAGTACCACATGGTGAATGACATTAGCAGGCACTGTATGGTGTTTGGTCACTTGATGACTGTGGATTGGCTGCAGATCAAAGATATTTGTGCCATTTTAACTTGCTTTGATGAAGAAACCAAATGGTCAGTTGGGATGACCCAATAATCAGTATGACCATCCTTGCTGTCTACCTACTGGAACAGGCACTACATGGCCTCAGGAACAATGGCGTGTTGTTATCAAAGGAGGAGGAGAAGGAAGGGATAATAATCTCTCAACTTTCTGAAAGTAGCTTCGGGCAAGAAGGTGGGAAATCTTGTCAACACACTTCTCCACCTATGGGAGAAGTATGGAGGAAGAAGAGCAGGAAGAAGAGAAGGGGAATAATACAGGTCCAGAGGCATGGGTGGGGGCTACACAATGTTCCATCCATCCAACCATCTATCACTAACTTCAGCTATGCTATGTGGAAGGTGGGACCAGCTGGAAGACACTCTTAGGCCTAACCCCGATGAATGTAGGCCATCACCCTTAGGCACTTTGAAGCATATGAGTGCTTTTATGCTGCAGTGCTTGTAGAAAGACTGTCACATAGCCAATATTAAAACATCAGATCATTATTGGGTGGTCACTCCAAAGCCCAAATTACAAATCTCATTCTGGTAAAGTAGATGGACCTCAAAATGCAGAAGTATCAGGACAGACAGTTAAGCAGCTTGAGCAAAGCATTTCAATATGACTGCAGGGATGCAACCGCAATGGATCGCAGCTCTATGGCTCATGGCAAATTTACAGGAAGCTGCCACAGTAGCACCACCATGGTGGCAGGGGAAGTCTAACAGAAGTGTGGAATAGTTTTTTTTAAGGCTGTAGCAGCCTGCAGCAACAGCACAGAGTAGGACTAACAGTCACAGGCAACACTTATCTATGATGGTCCAAGAGTATGTCAGCCCCCACGTGGATGTACTCAGACATAGCATTGGCTCCTTTGACTAGAGTCAAAGCTGGATGAGTGGTTTGGTGTCTAGGCTGGATAAGTGGCTGGAGTTTCAACAAAATGCTTTAAAGGGGCTTGTCTGCCCCACTGGAAATGTGCTGTCAGACACATCCATCTGTCCACTGACGTCCATAAAAATGAACAAGGCGTGGATTTCATCTGACATCTGCACTCCCGTGGCAGATCCCCCTGATTAGTTAGCATGCTGGCAATTTTTACTCACATGTGACTTAGCATAGATTTTTATCAAAGACCACACTGTGCCCTCAAGTGTTATCACTGCTACTGCTCCCCCTTTCCAGCTTCCGCCATGTTTCCTCCTCCTACTCCTGCCTCTAAGGAAAAATATGTCAATATGGAAATATGAATAGCTAAGATATAGCTATTCATGAATGAATAGCTAAGGGCTATGTGTGATTGGCTGAGCGCTCAGCCACTAGCTAAGCAGTAGCTGCTATTGGCTGAACCCTCAGCCAATCTGTACAGCCCTTTCAGGAGGCGGGGATTTTTAAATCCCAGCCTGCTGATAGAGCTTCTAGCAGTGCTGGGGAGCCAGCGGGAGGATGCAGTTGAGAACAGGAGAGGTGAGTATAATTTAAAAAAAAAAAATTTCACACTTATTGATGATTATCGGGGAAGGGCTTATATTTCAAGCCCTTCCCCGATAATCATTCCACGGGGCTTGTCAAAGCAGTGCTTTCAATGGGATCAACAGCTGTGCAGATCCCATTGAAAGCAATGGAATAGAATGCCGGGGACTTCTGCCACAGCCATCACAGCTGTTACAGCTGTGGCAGAAGTCCCCGGCATTCTCCATCTCTTTTCAGTGAAAATGATGGGCCCCATTGAAAAGACTGGCGATATGTCGGCATGATGCCGATATCCTGACGTCATGCCGATTTTTTTCTCGCACTGCGATGCGAGACTTTAACTTTAGAATCGCGTCGCAGTGGAGAAAATATCGCCAGTGGGTGGGAGCCCTAACTATTATAATTTGTCCTCTGGAAATTTATGACATTGTGTTTAAAACAAGCAGCACACCTGCTGTCTTGTGTAGCATAATTTTTGGTAACTCTACAGCTGTTCCTTGGAGCAGGCCCATGCTTGGGTACTCTGTTATACCTGGTAGAATTGTTTCCTTTGGTAAATCTACTATATTGCTTTTAAAACATGCACTACACTTGCAGTCTTCCTCGGTGCAATTTTTTAATATATGACCCTATGTGGACCTTATTTTGTTTGCAGTGACACTCCTGTGCTACAAGTGACTATCCACACCACTGTTTGTATTGGTTTAGGTTCTAGGATGGAGCCTCAGGTGTAGTAGCCGCTGGTCTGGAGAGTAATCAGGGATGAGCCAGAAGTCAGCAATAAGAGGTCTAAGTTTGCAGTACATAGGAATGAGGCAGGTAACGTAGTCAGATGGAAAGCCTGAAATCAGCAACAGAAGATCTAAGTTTGCAGTACAGAGGGGTGAGGTGGGTAACGTAGTCAGATGGAAAGCCAGAAGTCAGTATAAGGAGGTCTTGTCACAATAGCAGAGGAGCAGGCAGAAGTGGAGCTGATCAATGCTTTGAAGCAGAATAATCATGCACTGAGAGAGTGGCAGGGCCAGAGGTGCAATCAAGAACAGAGGTGGGGTCAGGACAGAGAGGCAGGAACTAGATCAGTATCAAAGAACAAGAAACAAGGATTCAGCAAGTGAGCTTATACAGAGAACTGGAAAGCTCAACATGCAGAGCTGCCACCAAGATTACATGTACACGAGGTCCCAGGTTCGATCCCCAACAGTATCCCCACCTCCGCCTTCGAGAATGGCCTCAAGACATCCCAGGTGCTGGTTTCCCTGGATATTTCTTGTGGAACTCTTTTGTGAGCTTTGGGGCATTCACATTGCAGTCTGGCTCCCGTGAAATCCTCTCCAGTCAATAGCCTTTCACCAGGTATTGTAGTTTACCTCTGCACATTCTTGAGTCCAGAATCTTCTCTACTATATATTCCTTCTCCCCAAGAACTTTTACTGGTGGAGGTGGTGGCTGATTTCTTCCAGCTAACGCGTTCCCCTTGAATGGTTTCGGCAAGGAAACGTGAAAGAATTGGCGGACCCCTAGGCTGTCCGGGAGCTTTAAACGAAAAGCCACCTGTACAATCCTTGCGGTGACTTGGAAGGGTCTTTGCGCAAGCTTGGGACAGGGTACATGGGCCTTTAGGTTCTTGGTTAACAACTATACCTCCCACCTAGAAGTCAGGGGCAGCTTGACGGTGTTTGTCCGCCGCCTTGTAGTAAGAATCTTGGTCTTCCTGCAATGCTTCCTTTAGCTCTTTTTGAGTTCTAGCCAACAGATGACAGTTGGCATGGGAGTATTGATAGGAGGTCTGGAATAAAGGAAGGATGCATGCCGTAATTAGCATAGAATAGAGTCTGGGTGGTAGAACTGTGTTTGGCATTATTATAGGTAAACTCTGCTATCAATAAATAATCTACCCAATTGTCCTGGAGATGGGAGATAAAGCAGCGGAGATACTGATCCAGAGTCTGATTTGTTCTCTCAGTCTGGCTGTTAGACTGCAGATGAAAGGCAGAGGAAAGATTCATGGTAGTTTTTCAAGACCGTGCAGAGGTGTTTCCAAAACTTTGAGGTGAACTGAACCCCTCTGTCAGAGACCACATTATCAGGGATTCCATGTAGTTATGTAGTCAGAACACTTTCCCAGATCATGAACTCTGCTCGGTGGTAGGAATCTTTTCTATGGGGATTAAGTGAGCCATCTTTGTAAGTCGATCCACGACAACAAAGACGGTAGTCATGCCTTTAGATGGGGGCAGATCCACTATAAAGTCCATAGATATAGATCACCATGGCCTGAATGGACCTGGAAGGGGCTTCGGCAAACACTGAGGGTGAGCTCGTGGTGTCTTGTTCTGAGAATATACTTTACAAGAGGAGGCAAACTTCTACACATCCCTCTTGCAATCAGGCCAACAGAAGGAACAAAGTAAAGGTTCTGAAGTCTTTGTGACCCCAAGCTAACTGGCAAGCTTGTAATCGTGAACTAATTTAAGGATTCCGAGTTGACCAGCCTTGGGAACATATAGTTGGTGTTCTTGCCTCCAAAGCCCATCTGGAAAAAAAAGCTTCAGATCCTTGGAAGGATGACTCAAGAATGGGTCTTTTTTTGTATCCTCCCTTAAGCTTTCTTAGAAGGTTTTCAGAGTGCAGGATGTCCCAAAAAATTTTGGGGGACAAAAGTGTGTAGTTTGTATTTGACCTCACTTCAGGTTCTGAAAATGTCATAGACAATGCATCTGCCTTGCCATTTTGGGAATCAGGGTGGTAGGACACAATGAAATTAAACCTGGAGAGGAACAGAGCTCATTGTGCTTGTCTCACAGATAACCTCTTGGCAGTACAGAGAACTTCAAAATTTTTATGCTAAGTAAGAACTATTATTAAATGATCGGCTCCTTCCAAGAGATGTCTCCATCTTGATGGCCAGTTGTTCCTTATTCTTGAGGTGTAGGACAGAAATGCACTAGGATGTAGTTGCATCTCATCTCCGACTCGTTGTGTCAGGATGCCTTCCACTGTAGAGTTAGAGGTGTCCACCTCAACAACAAAAGGTAATTCTGGTCTTTGGTGGATCAGAACTGGTGCTAAAGTAAACAGAATCCTTAGTTTCTCCAAAGCAACCTGTGCCTCTGGGGACCAGAAAAACGTGTGTGCTTTCTTCGTGAGGGAGGTGATGGGAGAGATGACCTGAAGTAGATCTGGAGCAAGGAATCAGAAACAAGAATTCAGTGAGGAAGCTTATCCAGAGAACTGGATAGCTCAATATGAAGAGTTGCTGGCTGGAGTACAGGAGGTCCTGGGCTTGATCCCTGACACTTAACTATTTTTACCAATTATTGGGAAAAGTACAAATCTTTCCCAGATGTGTGGCTGCATTCCTATGCAATTTGGGAGGGGGGCTTTAACTGTATTGGGGAGCTTCTGGAAGGCAAATTACTGAACCTGATTTTTACTCCTATTGACTTTAATGGGAGTCAGAATTGGCCATCCCGATTCATGATGATTTTGGTGAAAGCTGCTCGATAGCATTACAAACCAATTATTCCACTAATCGAATACCACTAGTCAGAATGTACAATCTGAAAAACATAGAACTTAAAAACTAAATAGAAATCGCTAAGCTCAAATTGGAAAAATGAAAGCCTCATATTCCTTTTAAGTTAGTATAATGAAAGCTTTGGTGGCATCAACTAAAGGGACCATAGCGCTATGTATATTTCATGTTGTAAGAAGAAAACTTAAACATAATATTTTCTACGTTGAATGCCATCAAGTGAAACTAAATTGCATTTGTTATTAACTGCAGTAAATGCTTTCTGTAGTCTTTATAATGAAAGAGCAGCTAAGAAAGGAATGTAATAGGGTACTTGTTGTATATATAGAACATGACAATGTTGTGAATCAAATGTGGGAGTAGCTAAATGATCACAAACGCATGCACTTTTTTTTAGCTCGCAAATATATGCAATAGCTTCTCCAAATCAATTCAATAAAAGTTTATTGCCATGGCAATTTGTACTGGCATTGTCAGGATATTAGAAGGGAAGCTAAATGGATTATGAAATAAGGTAAAAGGAAAAAGACATCATAAAATGTGATGTTAACAACAAGGTAACTTGGGGGATGCAAACAAATCATACCATGCTACAGAGAGATGGATCATTAAATATATCGTGTGCATTGGGATGGCTTATTACTTGTTGTAGGTCTGAATTTACAATTTTTCATCTTAT
Source organism: Eleutherodactylus coqui (assembly GCF_035609145.1). Lineage (NCBI taxonomy): Eukaryota > Metazoa > Chordata > Amphibia > Anura > Eleutherodactylidae > Eleutherodactylus > Eleutherodactylus coqui. The sequence continues at coordinate 87,276,535 of NC_089845.1, read as the reverse complement.
TTTATATCAACTTCTTTCTTTCCAACTAAACTATGTACTTGGAGCATTATCCATTATGTTACGCATTATCCTAAAAGATTTTATCCCTATCTGTTAACCCCAACCACATACTTACTGCAGAGAAGCTTGTTGAACCTCTCCCCCCTCATCTTTGTCCTATTTCTTTGGCTGTTGTGGTTATGCAGGATGATGGCTATTCGCAAGTTTGGATGTGTGGAAAGCAGTGATAAAATTGCACTTTATTAGGACAATGTAATGTCATTTCTTGAGGATAATGGCCCTTTGACACGTCACCACTAAAGTCATCAGCGCTTGTACAGAGCATTTACACTAAAAGACTTCACCGCTGGATCGCTGGCATCTCGCTCAGCACTTCACCTTCTATGTGAAGCGCTGAATGGAGAGCGATTACACTGAACGACAAGCGCGCAATCCAGCGATGGTTTTTAAGCTGATTGTAAAGTCAGCTTAAAAACCTGTGAACAAAAAGTGAGCTATTTGTGTGTATTTACACTACACGATTATTGCTCACATTTGTTGGTTTGAGTGTAAATGGCCCATTAGAAATCGCTGTATAAAGTCATAATGATTGTACTGGAGTTTGGGTAAGTTTTTGGACTAGAAATTATCTGAAAGAAAACTGCTGCTATCTATAGACAAAGATTCTTATTGTACAGAAATCAAGGCAACATACTATGTTAGGCTGAATGAAGACAATGTCCATCTAGTCCAGCCTGTTTCAACCTCCTTGTTGACCCAGAGGAAGCCAAAAAAACCCCCCCAAGAGATAGAAGCCAATTAGCCCATTCGAGGGGAAAAATTCCCTCCCAACTCCTTAATGGCAGTCAGAATAATCCCTGGATCAACCTCTGATAGCTCCTACCTAAATGTAAGACCCAGATGAGCAACCCACTGGTCACCTAATGTCTATATGCTGTAATATCATAGCGCTCTAGAAAGACATCTAGTCCCCTCTTAAACTCCTCTATGGATTTTGCCATCACCACGAATACACTTAAGAGACAATTTTTCAAATATCTTTCCATTAACATATCTCAAGATATTTTAGAGTATGAAGATCTTAAGCTGACTCCTCATCCCCTGCTACTCATAAATATCTCTTTGCCACGGATCCACATGAGAAATGTGGTGTATACATGCCTTTGTGTTTTCATGTCGGTTGACACTAACTATCATCAGGTTCCACAATAATTGTGGTGTTTGTGGCCATTATTCCCAATGCCATATTGGTTAGGGCACAGTTAACTATGCAGCTGAGAACCACTGCATTGTACAATATAACGAGTCCCTGTTGTATAAGAGCTCATTCATACCAGCATATGCAATTTTGGTGCTTGAAAAATTGACTGATTTCAGGGCTTCTACAGACGACTGCATTTATGCCCATTTTTGCAGGCGTAAAACATAGACATGCCATGTGCAGAGAATATAGCCCATTGATGTCAATGGATTTATTGTCATGAATGTTTCCTGCTCACATTTTGTACGCATGCAAAAAATAGGTCTTTCTCTATCTTTCTGTTTATTGTGCATTTAAGGCTCCCATGCAAAACGTTTGAAAAATTGAGCATATCCTAATGCGCGTGCAAAACAGGAAAATGAGAACGAATCCATTGGAATTAATGGGTTCTATTCTCTACGTATTTCATGAGCAAATTTTGTGTGCGCAAATATGTTCATCTGAAGGAACCCTTAGGCCCCCTGTCCGAGCCGCCGCCGAATCTCCGCAGGTCAGCCCTATCTGATAGATAGGCTGACCGCCGAGAATAGGGGCAATTCGCAGCATGCTGTGAATTCCCCGCCGCGAGCGGAGAATTGCAATGATTCTCCACTTGTGGACAGTGTGCCGGCGCTTTCCACAGCAGTGCTATGGAAAGCTTCAGCCGGTGAAATCACCCCCGTGGACAGGCACCCTAAGGAGACTACCCGCTACAGTTCTTTTTCACTGCGAAATTCGCAGTGGTTTTTTTTCCAGGGGTCTATGGGACTTGTTAATGTTAAAATCGCATCACGCAAAATCACGATTTCGCAGTGAATTGCGATTTTGCCACAATGAGTTTTTAACATTAGAAAGCCCCATAGACACCTGGAAAGAAAAACGCAGCAAATTCGCAAACGCTAGTGGGTAGTCACCCTTTGAGAAAGAAATATACAATAGCATGGCATACACTAACAATATCATCTTCTTGTACTAAGAAGGGCTCCTCCACTCTTTACAAAGCTGTGCATTTGGCCACATGGAGTCATTATTCTCATTTGTGGGATATTGTGATAAAAAAGTGATGGTTCATTAAAGAGACTCTGTCACCATTCTTTTGCAGGCCTCACTGAGAGCACCATAAGGTAGTGCCTATCAGACTGATTACACTGATGCCTGTTGTGTAGATCTGTGCAGTAGTTTTGAAGGAACTTGCATTTTATTAGTAACAGCTAGACACAGAACTAGTGCTGCATATTCATGAGCTGTAAGTTAACCACACCAACTCTACTTCCCAGCCAATGATTGGCAGCTCTCTCTATTCACAGTAATAAGACAGCTGTCAATTACTGGCTGGAGGCTGGAGTGGGTGTGGATAGCCTGCAGTTTATGAATATCCAGGGCTACTGATAAAATGTTTCTCCAAAACTACTGCACAGATACATACAGCAGACATATCACTGTAATCAGTGTAACTGTCACTTTCTTTGTGGTGCCATCAGAGAGGGCTACAAAAAGATGGTGACAATAGTCTCTTTGAGCAATATATTCAAATTATTAGAACCAGGGCAGCTGAAAGGACCATGTTTTAAGAACAATTCTATGTTACAATACACTATTAAATCATGGAGAAATTGAAGAATATTGCAGAATTAAAGCTGTGCGAAGGGATATGTCATTACTTTTTAGCTTGACAATAGAAGGAATTAATAAACTAGAGAGAGGAAAATAGTAGCATATACGTAATTTATAATGTGTATTACATTTTTTAGAGAGGACACATTTATAGGGTTGAATAAAAAAATTATTTACAGTTCCGCTGTTTTCACACCTACGCGAAGGCTCAGTTTCATTTTTGGAGAGAAACTAAAATCAAAGTGAAAACATATATCAGTTTTTTCTCCCCATTGATTTTAATGGGGTTTCAAAAAATTGAAAGCAAATGGAAAGGCTTCTATTTGCTTCTGTTCCGTCAGGTTTGTTTTTTTTTTTTTAAACAAAAAATAGCACAGTCAGCAGTGTTATTTTTTTGGCCAAAAAAACTGACGGAATGGAAGCCAATAGAAGCCTGTTCATTTGCTTTCTGTTTTTTTTTTTTTTTAAACCACATTGAAATCAATGGGGATAAAAACTGATACATTTTTTTCAGTTTCTCTCCTCCAAAAATGGAGCAGAGAAATGGTAACCCAGAACTGAGCTCTAATGCAGGTGTGACAGCAGCCTTTGATCCAGGATAGTTGGCAGGAGAACAGCTATTGTCATGAATAAGGCGAGGGTTAGAGTGGAAAGTCCGTGAGCAACCAAGAGGGTATACGAGGTTGGCACCAAATGCATGAAGTATAAGACGATGTGTATGCAGCGTTGTTTTGTAGGGGTGAGGCTGGCTAACAGATTGTAGCTGGAGTGTACTTTAAAAAGGCCATGTCTGGTAATAGCTATATGTGTTCCTTGACAAGACGCTGCTGTGAGACTGATGTGATACTGTTAGGCCACTTACTCACGGCCATGAAAATCACGCAAGACTGTGTAATGCGAGATGCATAAATCTTGCACAGATATGAACCCCATTCTTTTGACGTTTTCCAGCATCGCGGTGTGGAAAAATTGCAGCATGTCCTTTCCTTGGGCAATGGGCATCGCCCATTGTTTTTAATGGGTCCAGAAAACACATTGCAGATTGAAAATGGCCCGATATTGCCAATTTTCACGACCTGATATTGCGCTCAGTCGTGTGTAGGAAACTCCAGGTGCAACACTGATCAAATGAGCCAAACAGTGGAGTGAATATTATCCCTACACTGCCATCTTACCTTTCCTTGGTAAGAAACTTTGTGCGCCCTAACTGGAAAATCCACTAGGCATGTACCTGGACTTCCTGTAACTACCAAGCTTGAGAGCCTGTTAAATGCAGTAAAGTTGCAGTTTAAGGGCAAAAACACATGGGCCCATGCGCTAATATGCTCGCTGCTACAGAGCGTATTAGTGCATGTACCAGGATTTTTTTCTGACTATTCAAACTCTGTGCTAGTTTTAAAATAAAAAAGTAGGAAGATAGGTCCCACCCAATCTTTCTCCCTTGTAGTATTAACTACTTGTAATAAAGAGCAAGTCCTATATTTTCTGACATGTAGTAATAATGAGCAAGAATCCCGTTATTTGAAAGAAAACCATTGAAATCAATGGTTTCGTTTCATCCTATTATGCTGCCGTGATTTTCATGGCCATATAACGGGACTAAAACACGCCCAACTGTTTAAGTCCTAAATAAGCGACTGGTGTTTCTGTCTCCTATGTTCCATGCAGCCTAGCAAATAATTTTTGTTAACTTTTTAAAATTTTTTGTAATTATTATCTACTTCTAGGAGATGTGTGGCAGAATATGGCTGCCATTAAAGCTCCATAAGGGCTCCTTCACACTGGTGATGGGGCTATATTGGGCCATGAATCACCTGATATATGTGAAACCCCTGGATTCAAGGCCTTTTTACCTGCAAACAGCCTTGCATCACTGAGGGGCTGAAGGAATCCCCCGCTGCGGCTGTCACAGACGCAGCAGAGGATTGCTGAGTTCTCCCATTGTTTTCAATGGGGCCGGTGCTGTTGCTGTTGGCCCCATTGAAAATAATGGGCGATATTGCAAAAAGGTAGAACATGCTGCTATTTCTTTTTCCTGCATAGCATCACAATGCGGTGCTATGCAGAAAAACATAGTTAATGTGAATGAACCCATTCAAAAGAATGGGTTTCATATCTGTGTGACATTTGTGTGCCTCGTAACACATAAATCTCACACAATTTTGACGCCAGTGTGAAAGCTCCCTAAGGGGTTGAGAGTAGATTTTCCTAGAGTCTTGAACATCAAACCTGCTTTTTTATTCAGCTATATGGGAACAATATGGGTGATTTTCATTTCAGGTAGAAATTCTTTTTAATGAGTCCATTCTGCTGTCTTATTTTATTGAGTGATAGAACTAAGATACCTCCAAATGTTTAGGATTTGTAATCTTTTTTTAGATACTATCAGTTAACTTAAGAATAACCAGGTATTAGAGTCAATACATTTCTAATATTGCAAGCGTAAATCTTCTCTATTGTTTGTTACTGTCCTACTGTTTCCACAATAAAACCAACCATTTTTGTGATCCTATTATACACACATTTGTATTATCTTTATATGTGTGGAATTATGGATTTATCGCCTTTATTTTCTTATACATATCATGACTCCTATTGCTGTTAACTATTTTTATGATACCTATGCTGCTTTATTTTTATTTCCTGCAGTGTATGATCTAGATAGCATTGCCTGAGGAAAAGGAAGAACATCCTAAGAGATTAAAACACAAAAAAGGAAACAAAAATTAATATAGGTTCACCATGTTGGGAATATAATGTTCAGAGATATTTCTTTTTTTTTTTATTTCTTTTTCTTTATTTTACATTTTAATAGTCTTTTCCCCTAAGGGTATGTTTACATGGACCATATTCACACTTTGTACAGTGGAAAATCAGCAGTTTATTCGCAGCAACAAAATCTGCAACTAATGGTGCAGATTTGCTTTGGATTTCACCCTTGCATTGTTAGGGTGCCTACCCATTAGCGTTTTTTTCCCCTGCGAAATTCGCAGCATTTTTTTCTCTGCAGGGGTCTATGGGACTTGTAATGTTAAATGCGATCGCGATTTTAACATTACAAGTCCCATAGACCCCTGCAGAGAAAAAAATGCTGCGAATTTCGCAGGGAAAAAAAACGCTAGTGGGTAGGCAACCTAATGGGTAAAATCCGTGCTCAAAGCAAACACATGACATGCTTTAAAATCGCAGCGTATGTTACGTCTGCTGTAGATTCCATGTAGGATTTTTCCGCATGAGATTGTCTAACTACTTTGTGGCTGCCCACTTTATATTTGTGTTGCTGCTTGCTAAGCTCTGTGCAGCAGTGATGTTAATTTATGTTCTTTACTGCGAAAACCGAAACAGGCTGTTTTTCACAGCCTGTGGTTCAGGTGGCATTATCGAGACCTGATTCATTCAGGTCTCAATAACGTCATCAAAGTGACTGCCATTTCTAAGACTGGCAGGGAAAGTTTTTTGCAGTAACAAACTTTCCGGGAACTTGGGTGCTGTAGCAGGCTTTCTCTCCTGTGCTCTCCTGTCAGTGTGAGATTGCAGGAGAGAGATGCTGAAAGTACTGTGAAACACCACATTAATCTCAGATTTACCCATTCTATTACAATTATCTATAGGTGATTGTATAGTGTAAGGTTCATTTTTTATAATTTATCTAGAAATAAATTTATAACGGTATGTTCACATGTAGAGAATTATGGTACAGATGCACACTAAAATCCATAGCATATTTTGCACTGTTGATTTGGTGTGAATCAGCACCAAAATCCATGTCAAAATCTGCATCAATTGAAAGGCTGAAGTGTGCTGCAAATCTACATCAAAATCCACATTAATGACGTAATGCGGTATTTCACATGGATTTTGGTGCAGATTCTCCCCTGTGGAAAATCGGCACAAATTTTGCTGCGTGTGAGTGTGCCCATACATTAACCCTTTCCAATCCACTGTCTGACGTCTGAAGACATTCTCATTGAAGGCTGTACAGCTCCGATGTCGGACGACGTCCGGCAGGCTATTCTTACTGTATATTACTGGCTGCTCTGTTGTCAGGGGTCTCTCCAGCATGTCTCTTACCACAGTACTGGCTCTAGCCAGCAGATGGTGCCATTGTATAATTGCAGAAAGAGAGAATCCCCAAGGAAACCCCAAATCCAAAATTGGATTGCAAAGGGTTAAGTTATTACATAAATTAGCTATTATATCCATTAACTTAATTATCAGTAACATTAATATATATATTAAAAAGTATAGATTAAATATAAATTAAAATTAAACACAATATATTTCATAATTTTTAAAATTATTGTTATCTTGTAAGTTTCTATATTTCTAATAATAAATTAGTACAATATATATGTACATCTGTGACATACTGCACTTGAAGTTTAAAAAAAAAATTTTTCTTTAATTTGTGTTTTTTTTTAACAAATATATGCAAATCATACTGGTCTACTCTTACCACCTAAATACAGCATAAAATGTGACGAAAAACAATGTCAGGATTACTTGGATGTGTAAAACCTTTACAGAGTTATTATCTGTAAGGGCTCCTTCACACGGGCGTATTTGCACGCGCACAATTTGTGTGTGCAATATGCAGAGAATACAACTAGAGATGAGCGAACGTACTCGTCCGAGCTTGATACTCGTTCGAGTATTAGCGTGTTCGAGATGCTCGTTACTCGTAACGAGTACCACGCGATGTTCAGGTTACTTTCACTTTCATCTCTGAGACGTTACCGCGCTTTTCTGGCCAATTGAAAGACAGGGAAGGCATTACAACTTCCCCCTGCGACGTTCAAGCCCTATACCACCCCCCTGCAGTGAGTGGCTGGCAAGATCAGGTGTCACCCGAGTATAAAAATCGGCCCCTCCCGCGGCTCGCCACAGATGCGTTCTGACATAGCTGAGGGAAAGTGCTATCGTGTTGGAGCTGCTATAGGGAGAGTGTTAGGAGTTATTGTAGGCTTCAAGAACCCCAACGGTCCTTCTTAGGGCCACATCTAACCGTGTGCAGTACTGTGGAGGCTGCTTTTTGCAGTGTTGCACTTTTTTTTTTTTGGTATATCGGCCGTGCAGAGCATTGCGCCCTGCAGTAATACTCCAGGGACAGAAGTGCTTAGGCAGGGAGAGCGTTAGGAGTATTTTAGGCTTCAAGAACCCCAACGGTCCTTCTTAGGGCCACATCTAACTGTGTGCAGTACTGTGGAGGCTGCTTTTTGCAGTGTTGCACTTTTTTTTTTTTGGTATATCGGCCGTGCAGAGCATTGCGCCCTGCAGTAATACTCCAGGGACAGAAGTGTGGAGGCAGGGACAGAAGACATATTATTGATTGAATATAGGCAGTGGGCCTTTTCTAAAAAATATTGGGCAAAAAATCTATTTGGCCTGCCTGTCACTGTGCTCAGTGTTCTGGGTCTGTGTGTGCTGGGTGTAGTAGTTCTACAAAATCATACGCAGCCAGCTAAGTGTTACAGCAGGCTTGCGCCAAATTATTTCCTGGCGTTCCGTAAGCGAAGTCAGCCTCCAACCACAGGCCAATAAGCGGCACATTTAATTACAGCGTTCTGTTTCTGCATTACTGGTAATACAGCATGCTGAGGGGTAGGGGTAGGCCTAGAGGACGTGGACGCGGCCGAGGACGCGGAGGCCCAAGTCAGGGTGTGGGCACAGGCCGAGCCAGTGCGGTGGCCAGGGGTAGAGGCAGGGCCAGACCGAATAATCCACCAACTGTTTCCCAAAGCGCCCCCTCGCGCCATGCCACCCTGCAGAGGTCAAGGTGTTCTACAGTGTGGCAGTTTTTCACAGAGCCGTCTGACGACCGACGAACAGTGGTGTGCAACCTTTGTCGCGCCAAGATCAGCTGGGGAGGCACCACCACCAGCATGCGCAGGCATATGATGGCCAAGCACCCCATAAGGTGGGACGAAGGCCGTTCACCGCCTCCGGTTTGCACCACTGCCTCTCCCCCTGTGCCCCAACCTGCCACTGACATCCAACCCCCCTCTCAGGGCACAGGCACTACCGTCTCCTGGCCTGCACCCACACCCACACCTCCACTGTCCTCAGCCCCATCCAGCAATGTCTCTCAGCGCAGCGTCCAGACGTTGCTAGCGCCACTGTTTGAGCGCGAGCGCAAGTACGCTACCACGCACCCGCACGCTCAAGCGTTAAACGTGCACATTGCCAAATTGATCAGCCTGGAGATGCTGCCGTATAGGCTTGTGGAAACAGAGGCTTTCAAAAGCATGATGGTGGCGGCGGCCCCGCGCTACTCGGTTCCCAGTCGCCACTACTTTTCCCGATGTGCCGTCCCAGCCCTGCACGACCACGTCTCCCGCAACATTGTACGTGCCCTCACCAACGCGGTTATTGCCAAGGTCCACTTAACAACGGACACGTGGACAAGCACAGGCGGGCAGGGCCACTATATCTCCCTGACGGCACATTGGGTGAATTTAGTGGAGGCTGGGACAGAGTCAGAGCCTGGGACCGCTCATGTCCTACCAACCCCTTGAATTGCGTGCCCCAGGTCGGTGGTGGTATCTGCGGCGGTGTATGCTTCCTCCACTAAACCACCCTCCTCCTCCTCCTCCTCCTACGCAACCTCTGTCTCGCAATCAAGATGTGTCAGCAGCAGCACGTCGCCAGCAGTCGGTGTTGCGCGGCGTGGCAGCACAGCGGTGGGCAAGCGTCAGCAGGCTGTGCTGAAACTACTCAGCTTAGGAGAGAAGAGTCAGACAGCCCACGAACTGCTGCAGGGTCTGACAGAGCAAACCGACCGCTGGCTTGCGCCGCTGAGCCTCCAACCGGGCATGGTCGTGTGTGACAACGGCCGTAACCTGGTGGCGGCTCTGCAGCTCAGCAGCCTCACGCACGTGCCATGCCTGGCCCATGTCTTTAATTTGCTGGTTCAGCACTTTCTGAAAAGCTACCCACACTTGTCATACCTGCTCGGAAAGGTGCGCCAGCTCTGCGCACATTTCCGCAAGTCCCACACGCACGCTGCCACCCTGCGGACACTGCAACATCGGTTTCATCTGCCACTGCACCGATTGCTGTGCGACGTGCCCACACAGTGGAACTCTACGCTCCACATGTTGGCCAGACTCTATGAGCAGCGTAGAGCTATAGTGGAATACCAACTCCAACATGGGCAACGTAGTGGGAGTCAGCCTCCTCAATTATTTACAGAAGAGTGGGCCTGGTTGGCAGACATCTGCCAGGTCCTTGGAAACTTTGAAGAGTCTACCCAGATGGTGAGCGGGGATGCTGCAATCATTAGCGTCACCATTCCTCTGCTATGCCTCTTGAGAAGTTCCCTGCAAAGCATAAAGGCAGATGCTTTGGAATCGGAAACGGAGGCGGGGGAAGACAGTATGTCGCTGGATAGTCAACTCGCTGAGATATAGACATGAGGTTGCTCTGAGGAGGAGGGGGAGGAGCATGAGGAGGAGGGGGAAGAGACAGCTTGGCCCACTGCTGAGGGGAAAGATGCTGCTTGCCTGTCATCCTTTCAGCGTGTATGGCCAGAGGAGGAGGAGGAGGAGGAGGAGGGGGAGGAGCATGAGGAGGAGGGGGAAGAGACAGCTTGGCCCACTGCTGAGGGCACAGATGCAGCTTGCCTGTCATCCTTTCAGCGTGTATGGCCAAAGGAGGAGGAGGAGGAGGATCCTGAAAGTGATCTGCCGAGTGAGGACAGCCATGTGTTGCGTACAGGTACCCTGGCACACATGGCTGACTTCATGTTAGGATGCCTTTCTCGTGACCCTCGCGTTACACGCATTCTGGCCACTACGGATTACTGGTTGTACACACTGCTCGACCCACGGTATAAGGAGAGCCTTTCCACTCTCATACCCGAAGAGGAAAGGGGTTCGAGAATGATGCTATACCACAGGGCGCTGGTGGACAAACTGATGGTAAACTTCCCATCCGACAGCGCTAGTGGCAGAAGGCGCATTTCCGCGGCCCAGGTAGCAGGGGAGGCGCAGAGATCAGGCAGCATGTACAGCGCAGGCAGGGGAACACTCTCTAAGGCCTTTGACAGCTTTATGGCTCCCCAGCAAGACTGTGTCACCGGTTCCCAGTCAAGGCTGAGTTGGCGGGAGCACTGTAAAAGGATGGTGAGGGAGTACGTAGCCAATCGCACGACTATCCTCGGTGACGCCTCTGCCCCCTACAACTACTGGGTGTCGAAGCTGGACACGTGGCCTGAATTCGCGCTGTATGCCCTGGAGGTGCTTGCTTGTCCTGCGGCTAGCATCTTGTCAGAGAGTGTGTTTAGTGTGGCTGGGGGAATCATCACGGATAAGCGTACCCACCTGTCAACCGACAGTGCCGACAGGCTTACACTCATCAAGATGAACAAAGCCTAGATTTCCCCAGACTTCTCTTCTCCACCAGCGGACAGCAGCGATACCTAAGCAATACGTAGGCTGCACCCGCGGATGGAAGCTACGTTCTCTATCACCATCCAAAACGGGGACCTTTTTGCTTCATCTATCTGTGTATAATATTCCTCCTCCCCCGCCTGCTCCTCCTCCTGAAACCTCACATAATCACGCCGAACGGGCAATTTTTCTTAGGCCCACAAGGCTCAGTCATATAATTTTTGTAAACAATTTTTATACGTTTCAATGCTCATTAAAGCGTTGAAACTTTCACCTCAACCAATTTTAATTTTTACTGGGATGCCTCCAGGCCTAGTTACCAATTAAGCCACATTAACCAAAGCGATTAATGAGTTTCACCTGCCCTCTTGGTTGGGCATGGGCAATTTTTCTCAGGAACATTAGTACTGTTGGTACACCAATTTTTGGGGGCCCTCGCCTACAGTGTAATCAAATTAATTTTTTGCCCACCTGCATTACAGCTCACGTAACATCAGCTGTGTTGGGCACTGCAATGGGATATATTTATGTACCGCCGGTGGGTTCCAGGGAGCCACCCATGCTGTGGGTGCACAGGGAGTTGTAACTGCATGTGTCCACTTCTAAAGAACCCCAGTCTGACTGGGGCATGCAGTGTGGGCCGAAGCCCACCTGCATTAAACATGAATTTATTACCTCAGCTGTGATGGGCAATGCAATGGGATATATTTATCTACCACCGGTGGGTTCCAGGGAGCCACCCATGCTGTGGGTGCACAGGGAGTTGTAACTGCATGTGTCCACTTCTAAAGAACCCCAGTCTGACTGGGGCATGCAGTGTGGGCCGAAGCCCACCTGCATTAAACATGAATTTATTACCTCAGCTGTGATGGGCAATGCAATGGGATATATTTATCTACCGCCGGTGGCTTCCTGGCACCCACCCATGCTGTGGGTGCACACGGAATTCCCATTGCGGAGTTGTACCTGCCTGTGACTATTTATAAAAAAACGCGGTCTGACTGGGGCATGCAGACACCTTGACAGAATGAATAGTGTGTGGCACATAGGTTCCCCATTGCTATGCCCACGTGTGCAGCTCCAGATGGAGGTGGCACAGGATTGCATTTCTTATTGCTTCTGTACAGCATTGTGGACTATCGCCCCGCCCCTTTTAAAGAGGGTCGCTGCCTAGTCGTGCCAACCCTCTGCAGTGTGTGCCTGCTTTTCCTCTGGCAGACGCACTTATAAATAGACATGAGGGTGGCGTGGCATGAGGGCAGCTGAAGGCTGGGCAGGGACAGTTTGGTGTGCGCTGTGGACACTGGGTCGTGGGGGGGGGGTTTGGTCAGCATGTAACCCAGGAGAAGTGGCAGCGGAGTGTCATGCAGGCAGTGATTGTGCTTTGTTGGAGGTAGTGTGGTGCTTAGCTAAGGTATGCATTGCTAATGAGGGCTTTTCAGAAGTAAAAGTTGTTGGCAGGGGGGGGGGGGCCCACTCTTGCCGCTATTGTGGCTTAATAGTGGGACCTGGGAACTTGAGATGCAGCCCAACATGTAGCCCCTCGCCTGCCCTATCCGTTGCTGTGTCGTTCCCATCACTTTCTTGAATTGCCCAGATTTTCACAAACGAAAACCTTAGCGAGCATCGGCGATATACAAAAATGCTCGGGTCGCCCATTGACTTCAATGGGGTTCGTTACTCGAAACGAACCATCGAGCATCGCGAAAAGTTCGTCTCGAGTAACGAGCACCCGAGCATTTTGGTGCTCGCTCATCTCTAAATACAACCCATTGATTTCAATGGGTTAATTCATATCTCCTTTTTTGCACAAATTTCTTGCACATGCCAGAAAATAGAACATGCTCTATTTTTATGCACATTTGAGCACCAGAGGTGCCAGACTAGCATTGAGACTAGAGATGAGCGAGCATACTCGTTAAGGCAATCTACTCGAGCGAGTAGTGCCTTATGCAAGTACCTGCCTGCTCGTCTCTAAAGATTCGGGTGCTGGCGGGCGGCGGGGAGCGGTGGGGGAGAGCGGGGAGAAACGGGGGGCGGGGGGGATTTCTCTCTCCCCCTCCGCTCCACCCTGCTCACTCCCGCAACTCACCACTCTCCCCTGTGCCGGCACCCGAATCTTTAGAGACGAGCGGGCAGGTACTTGCATAAGGCACTACTCGCTCGAGTAGATTGCTTTAGTGAGTATGCTCGCTCATCTCTAATTGAGACGCATTGCCTGTATACTTGTACCATCTTGAATCCTTTGTTTGTTTGTACCTGCGTCCTTATGTTAAAAGAATCGCTTCAGAACTGGCGTTTCAAAACAAATTTTACCAACATTACCAACAGGAGGGCGTTTCTGTGAAATGCTCCCACACCCCCCTCCTTCCAAGTAGGTGACGTCGGATTGCCACTTACATTGCATTATTGTTTCAGTCGGTATATTATTCTCCTATGAGCCAAAGAAGTTTTATAGTTATAAATGTAAATGCGGGATTCCAACCTAAAGCAGAAGAATCAGAAAAAATAAAAGGCTTTATTCTTCATCTTATTCTCGTGGGGTTCCTCTAAATAACAGTGAATACGTTTGTAAAAATTTATAGACAACAAAGCAGTATTAAAAAAAACTCAATATTTTATTTATTATTCTGAAAACATGTGAATAAGGCAAAACATTACATTTAGAAAAAATAGTAATTTTGCTAGCATGTAAGGAGGGTGAGCCTTACCATCCACCAACTTACCAATATGGTGGTTTCTCTATGGAAATGTTGTCACTATTCTTTCTCTTGTTATTGCTTGCATGTTTTTAATGAACAGGAATTTATGGATGAGAGGCCATGAGCATATTTGTACAATCATGACCGAAGCCGGTTGGGAATAACACCATAAAAGGTAGTGGCCTAGCAGTCACGAGGACCCACAGAGGCACAGGGCACATCTATACAAAGTGGGTTGTGCAAGCCCACAACTAACACCTTGATGGGGCGGGCATGGGATAGCCTTTCAGAGACCTACAATGGCTATTTAAGGCGCCACATGGCCCTCAGTGGTTTTGTGAAGCGTCACATGTTCTCTTGGCGCGGTAAAGTATCACTCAAAAGTGACCACAGATTCATGTTCTGCAAAATTTAACTGTTCTGTATCATCAAGTGGAACCTGCAAAAATAAAAAGCAACATGCTCTATTTTGGGGCACATTTAAGGCATCAAAGGAGTCTATGGCCGTATGCACATAAGCACCTGACCCCCACGAAAATTTGCAATAAATTACACAATTTTGCGGGTAAATTGAAAACACAAGGGACTGATTAGGCTGCACAGCCTTTTAAATCATGCTGTGGTCCCCAGCAGCGCATAAAGTACAGTAAACAGCGCAGATACACGTGCGGTAGTATGTCCTTCACAGCGCAATGGTGCACCTACACTCATCTGTAAGAGCTCTTAAGGCCTCATTCACACGAGTGTGTGTTTTGCGAGCGCATAATGGATGTTTCTAAAAGAACCAATATGTTCCTATAGAAGCATTCATATGCGCGGAATTTAAAGTGCGAAACAGCATGCACCTAAAAAGATAAGACATAGGTGCGCGTTTTGCAGGAGTTTCCATTGACTCCTATGGAAACAGGAGTTTATGGAAACTCCTGAGCAGGGAATAACTTCCCTGATGCTTACAGCAGGGCATTTAAAAGGTGCTTCTAGCCAGAAGCACCTTTTAGATGTCCCACTGTTAACTCCTTCGTCCCCGCAGGGATGAGGGGACCCCCCAAGGGTTCCGTTAATCCCGCAGGGAGTTCCCTCATCATTGAACACTGTGACAGTACTGGAAGAAAGAGTCCCCTGCCACAGTCCCCTTCGCACACATAGGAGCGCAAAAAATACGCTCGTGTGAATAAGGCCTAAAGAGGGGATACATATAGATCTTGCAGTGAAAAGACAGAATGATAACTTCATGATAGAAAGTTTCACTGTTAGATAAATCCACAGCCAATGTATGTTTCTATTAAACAGGCAGGTGGCACTGAGGCGGGGAGGGTGACAGATGGAGGCGGAGCTAGGCAGCATTTTTTTAAAAATAAAAATAAACTTTTTGAACCAGAACATTAACTTACTTAATTGGAGGTTTTGACTACATAAACATTTCATAACATGACCAATCATACTATTTTGCCTTTCTTAAAGCAACAGTTCTGACCTAAATCCACCTTGTAGAGGCTGTGTCCTTTCACCAGGCACGTCTGATGTTGTAGAGGTCTCTTTCACCCAGGTCTGCAATGCTAAGCCACCTTCTCTTGAACCTCCATCTTGTGCCAGATGACCTATCAAGGGAACCGTCAGTGAGACAAAGACCTTTGAACTCTCTTGTATTGAAACATCTTTACTGTAATACTACATACTCATTGTCGTATTATGTACTATATTCTTGGAAGTCCATCGCATGACAACATTGTGGCCTCACACAACATAGTTGCCAGAATATCTAACCAATTTCAGTGTTCTGCATCACTGCGGTCTAAATGCACTGTGCAGTATCTCCAGTAGACTTTAGGCCTCTTTGACATGGGCTACAAAATCGTATGATTTTGTATCGATGCGACATTGCTACAAAACGCATGTATGTGAAGCCCGTGGTTTTCAATGGGTTCTTTCATATGAGAGATGTTTTGTAGCCTGAAAGAACCCATTGGAAATCACGGGTTTCACCTACATGCGTTTTGTAGCGATGTCGCATAGCTACAAAATCATGCAATTTAGTAGCCTGTCTAAAACAGGTTCAAGTCTCACATATCTGCACATAATGCAGTTACCCCAAAGTGCCTTTTCCCCGTCACAGTATATCACATCTACACATCACATTTTAACGATAAACATCAAATACAGCGTCTCAATTCCCAACTTCCCCGTATTCCAGTCCCTTGTGTGGAGATACTCTCCCTGTGGCATGTGTCAGTCTGTCATAATCCGTAATGTACCTACGCTAAACAGTCATTGGACTGGTTTTATGTATCCAGCAGCTTTGTTGCATCTCGGTCCATGCATTGTAGTCGAATGCAGGTTCATGGTGAAGAAGAGAAACTCCCTCTCCTTCCACGTGGCGTAATGTTGCTTTCAGCCCCCAGGTCATCAGTGCCTTCTCGTTGGCACTTGCATTTTTGGCTCATAGTTGTCTTGCCCTTTCATAGACCTTTTCAGGGGGTACAGGAAAAAAGAACTGTATTATGTTTGCAAGCACACAGAAATGTAGCCCTATTATTGTGGTTATTCTATATACCACTTTTGTCTGTACACGTCATCTGCAGAGATGGTTTGTGTATGTGTAATGTGTCTCTGTATATATATATATATATATATATATATATATATATATATATATATATATATTAAAGAGAGGGAGATAGTATACATATTTATATGTTCATCATATGGGTACTATAATGTAATATACAATGGTGAATCATCACATAGGCAGTTTGGACAGCCATCTGGGACCCAAGTAGGCCCATGACTACCCAAACCACCCATCAACTTACATTGCACTTCAGTAAAGGCAGTCTGTTCATAATTTACCAGAATGGGGGTTCCTAGCTGCTCCTCAGTTCCAATGGAGAAACAGCGCCTGAGCCTTTTTCTCCCTCTCATGGGCACCTGTTGTTGCAGTCCTCTAGACCAGTGTTTCCCAACTCCAGTCCTCAGGACCCCCAACAGGTCATGTTTTCAGAATTTCCTCAGTATTGCACAGGGGATGTAACTATAGTCGGTGCCTCAGATATTGCCACAGGTGTTCTCTCTATAGGATATCCTGAAAACATGACCTGTTGGGGGTCTGTGAGGACTGGAGTTGAGAAACCCTGCTCCAGACCAATGAGCACTTCAGTCAGCATGCGTGGCTATATGTTCCTACGGGCATCTTCAGACAAGCCTATGTGCAAGTATGCTCATCTCAGCGCAATGTATTTGCGCAGTGAACGACATTGGTTAGCTCTGCCTGCACATGGTACTGTATGTTTTTGCACACGCAGGGTATGTTCACGTGTGTACGTGACACACCTCTGCCCTAATTTATAAGGCTATTTAACCTAATGAAGTCCACAAGTGTTCTTTTTCCCGTGGTTTTGTCCAGTGTTCCAAGCATCCCCTTGTGTATTGCGCGTGCATTTGCGCACCTCCTCTTGACTTCTATGGGGCCCCTTGGTGTGCAAATGCACAAGAAAATAGAGCAGGTACTATTTTTTTGCATGCGCATGACATTACGCACAAAAATTGGTAATGCAGATGGGTCCATTGACATCAATAGGTTCTATGTGCAATTACGTCCATGTGAAGCCGCCCAAAGATGGGCGTTCGTGTGCGCTGTGATGTGAGTTGTGCCTGAGAATCTTGGGTCGACTTGGTATACCCTGTGTAAATACAGTATCACAGCTTATTTTGATGACTATATGCACACATCTGCTCGCCTCAGTGTAATGTATTTGCGTAGTGAATGGGCTTGATTAGCGCATGTATTGGTGTATAGTACTGTACTTTTTGCACACACAGGGTTCATATGTGTGCGCAAAACACCTGATTTAAAAGGCTATTTAGCCTAATGAGATCCAGTTGTATTCTGTTTTTCACAGAATTGCGCAACCTATGGCGCATTTGCGCACCTCCCATAGACTTCTATGCGGGCCTTTGCTGCGCAATACGCAAAAAAGATAGAGATGGTCCTATTGTTTATGAGTGCACAAAATACACGCAGAAAACATGTTAGTGAGAATGAATCCATTTACATCAATGGGTTCTGTTCTCTGCATATTGCATGCGCTAATTTCACGGTGCAAATACATCTGTGTGAAGTCGTCCTTAGGGCTCCTCCACAAGGGCGTATGTACATTTGGCTTGCCTTAGCGCAACATATTTGCTGTTGGATACGCAAGACCGGTCCAATGACTGTTTAGTGAATATCAAATTTATATAGTTTTTAAAAATATTTTGCTACTTTTTCCTACTTTTTTTAAACTTTTTTTTGTATCGTTGAATTCAAAGCCCCCTAACAAATCAAATAAAAACAAATCTGCAGGTGTTAAATGAAGTGCGGAAACCCAATGCTTCCCAATGGGTGGCTTGATTTGCGGATCTCACTCGCGGATTCCACAAATCAAATCTATCTGTGGACACTGGGCCTCAGGCCCAATGTCTATGTGCGGATTTTAATTGAAGTCAATGGAAGCACACCCGCAGCTGTCATTGTGCTGTGCTGCGGATCCGCAGGAGATTAAATAAAAATAAAAAGTGTGCACAGCACGTGCGCATGGCATGCTGCTGGCGTGCCAGGCACTTCCGACAGGCAGAAAAAAGAAGATCCGTCCGCGATGAAGGGGAGAGGACAGGTGAGTATAATGACAATTTTTGGCCTCATGGCTGTGGGCACGGGTGAAAACCGCTACGGGAATCCACCATGCGTGCCTGTGGACATGAGGCCTAAGGTGTTATATAAATCTCATCCAAATTTATGCTGCGGATTTCAGTGCAGCTTTCTCCCTTTGGTACACAAAAGATGAAAGCTGTGGCAAAACCATGGCACATGCAGTGCATTTTTACCATTGCCAATTCTCTGTAGATTCACAGAAAATCCTCAGTGGATCTGCATCATATGGCCATACTATATATGTTTGTGAAAATGTGTTTTGGTCATATTTTCTAAACTTGTAATTTAGGGCGGCTTCAGTCAACCATATTTGCATTTTGCACGTGTGAAATATACATGAGCAATACGCAGAGAATAGAACCCATTGATGTCAACAGGTTTGTTTTCAAAATGTGTTTTATGCATACATTTCTTGCACTCGCAAAAAATATAGATTGCACAGCAAAGGCCCCCATAAAAGCCTATGGGAAGTGTGCGCAGATGCCCAATAAGCTGTGCAATTCCGTTAAAAACAGAACACACCCGGGCAAGGGTGTTTTGCACATGCATGTGAACAGCCTCTTTGTGCACAAAAAGTACAATGCTATGCACCAATACTGTGCAAATCTACCTTATTCACTGCACATATATGTTGTGCTAAAGTGTGCGCGGTGTGAAGTTGCCCTTGGATAGATTTGCACCATATTTTCAAATGTGTCATGATTCACTACGAAATAAGGGGTCACAACTATATGCCTTCTTTCGTGACTCAGAGTTCAATTCCTGAGTCAAACTTAATGTCTGCGCCGAGTCGAAGAACGCTCCTGGAATGGCATTTGATTTCGCACCCTTGTGGTACAGTGGAAATTATGTTGAATCATCGGTTAAACCAATTCAGAATGCAGAAGAAGTGTCTTTGTTGTACAAGGCTTTAGCTCTTCCCAAACAGGTAGTTGTCATCAAGATCCAGGCTCACACGAAGTAACTCCTGAGGTTCTACAGAACCAGAGAATAGAAGAAGCAGCCCGAATACCCTTGACTGAGATAATAGCTGTTAACCTGGTTGCACCAGGGAGAAAAGGAAGAATGGTAAAAGAGAAGAGCGAACAGAACACTGACTGGGTCTGAAGGAAGGATTATCTCCTGTGAGAGATCTCCCACACTGTTGAGTAATAGTGAAGTAACAACTCTGGGAGCATCAATAGTTGGAGGTCTGGGGACTAGCAATAACTAATGACAGGGTAATAAATGGAATATCATGTGATAAGGCAAGAGTCCTTAATGCTACCTCACAGGCTCTTGACTTATTACTGTTGGATGTACAAGGTACTCAGAAAGCTGCTCTACAGAATAGAGCTTCAATTGATGTTATTCAATCCTGGATGTGAGAAATATGAAGGTATGTAATGTTTCAACCTAAGCGATGATTCGGAATATATTCATAAAAATATTCAAGATATTAAAAACTTAGTACAGACACTCAGGCAAAATAAGGACCAGGGATGGTTTGATTGGCTTCCCAGTTCTTGGTTCAGTACATCTTGGCTTCGTCTACTTCTCAGTATACTTTGTAGTGTAGTGGTAGGTTGTATACTCATTTGCTGTTGCATTCAGTGCATACCTAATCTGGTAGATTATATAATAATTGGTTCATGGGTCCTTACATACACAATTTGCAAATCAAGTTATTAAAGGAAATCCAACCCAGGCAACTAAATGGTTGCATCATGTTTCCTCATGCTATACTTATCCCAGTACAGAGAACACATGAGTCTCCTATCCTCAGACACGAGGTTAGAATAGAGCTCTTAGGGATGAGCTAGGCCACACTACATGAGTGTAACCAGGAGGATCATGGAGAGTTCTTAGGAACGTCCATCTCTCTAGAAGTTAGGTAAGGCAACATGTTCCTTAGTGGTTAGCTCAAGTTTCTAGGATGATAATGCAAATCGTGCAAGGTGTAGGGCTATGTAACATGAGGAAACAGTCACAAAAGGGGGAAATGTGAAAGCAGTAAATATTTATCCATTTTGTCTTTTGTATACATCTTATATGCTTCTGTCTATTATATCATAAACCTTGTAATTTTCCATTACCTAACTGCAGTACAAAAACAATGTCTTAGCCTTGCCGAAGTGGTACATGAAATCCTGACTGACAACCTTGATGTTATCAGCACCAGTTTCCCAAGAATATGTTCTGTTTTACTTAACGCTATAAATTGAGATGAAGAGCTAATGAAGATCAGATGACTTTCAATCACATTCCAATCACATTTGTAAGCGTCTTCGAGCTCAAACATTAACACCTAATTTGGCCATCTCAAAACTTACCAACTAGCGATTATTTACGCTAACACTAAATAAAACTGATGGGAAAGGATATAGGGTTTAACGCACACGATCAGACACCATTCACACCAAACAGAGCCGTAACTTGAAGCTCCTGGGCCCCAATGAAAAACCTGTAACGGGGCCCCCAACTATAACGCTTTATTCATAGTACAGGGCTCCCTATATGGAGAAGAGGGGCCTTATGGGCCCCCTAAGGCTCCTTGGCCTTGGTGCAACCGCATCCCCTGCATCCTCTATAGTTATGCCCCTGACACCAAACATTCAATAACCTAATGACAAAAGAGGTTACACCAAACATAACCCGAACATGCAAACAACAACAATGCTAACAGGCAATTGCCTCCACACTCATGAACAGGTGGCCAAATAGTTACCAAAGTACTAAAACAAGACAGATTGAATATAAATAAGTATAAGGTATTAGTATTTTGGCCATAAGCTCACAAGGCCGCATCAAGAGTCTTTGTTGTCTTGTAAGTCCCTTCACTAACAAGACAACTCAGCCTAGGAAAGGAAATCCTTCCTACAAACATGGCAATCGTCACAATGAGGATGCCACCATGATGGAACCCTAAGGACCACCAGTCTCAACCTAGATAGGAATAGTCAGGAACATCAGATGAGGACAAAACATACAACAGGCATCTGAACACCTTCAGAAGCAGGAAACACCAACATATGACATAATACACACCAAGTATCTGCAGACCAGTTAACAGACACTGACCAAGACCTTGTTCACACCAAGTGTGTGCACACCGACAAACAGATAGACACTGAATAAGACCATGTTCACACCAGGCGTTTGCACACCTGCAGACACAGGGGAGTCCCACACAGAACTTCATGCATATATACACCAAAACAGAACATAGTTTAAACTTCCACACCCACACACGTAAGGGGAAGAGCATCAGACATCACCCATCTGACAGAGAAGGGACAAGGTGCCAGACATCACCCATCTGACGGAGAAGGGACAGAGCGTTGGAAATCACCCATCTGATGGAGAAGGGACAAGGTGCCAGACATCACCCATCTGGCAGAGAAGGGACAAGGTGCCAGACATCACTCATCTGAAATCTGATGTCTGGAACCACATCTGATAGGGGTAAGAGAGCAGGGCCCCACAAAACATGCAAACATGTTCATACTATCTTCAGGGAAGAGTGGGAGAACAACTTAAAGAACAAAACAGCATACATGACTCCAAACACCAGAGCTCTGAGAAGGAAGGATGAGGAATGGATAATAACCAGCGCCTTCTACCAAGAGGAGCTGGTATTTAAATATACAGACGCATGGTGATTGGTTGTTCACCCACACCTGCAGCAAAGAGCTCCTGGACACCCATAGAACCGCAGATCCCAGAAATACAACGTGACAGTGGGCCCTCAGAATCAATTTTACTGGTGGGCTGTATGTCTGACACTGACAGACACACATGTACAGATACAGCATTCCTGTTTTTATCCTCTGCTTCCCGCTGCTTTGCCTTTTAGAAGATGCAATAAAAGCTCCGTTTTATTTATGAGAGTTCTGGAAGTCTTGTGACACATGTACAGATACCCATGAATACTACTGTGTCACATTGAGGAAGGAACTTATGTTGTGTCTATTGTATCTTGTGCTGATAGAACTTGTCTGGCTGTGGAAGGGATAGGAAGCAGAAGCACATCAGTAAATAACCAATTAAGGGCCTGGTCTATTTCATGTTTCAAACAGCATGACACACTACTATTTCCCTGTCTCCAGTCTCACAGTCAAAGACGGAAAGAAACTTCAGCTGCCACTTTTCTACCTACTGACACTAGACAGATTGTCTTCAGCACTGTTGACGCTTTTGATCATTTACAGAGAGCCTGCAGCCTGGGGACAGAGAGCTTCAGGCGGCTTGGCTGCAGCTGTAATTGTGTGTAAGAGGACATTACTTTTGGATATAGGATGGACCTTCGGACCCTCAGTCCACATTAAAACATCCTAGATTCCCCAACTACACTAACCTAAGACTCCGAAATGATATATATGTGCTTTGTTCTGCGTGTCAAAATGGCCACATCTTTATATAAAGAATAACACTATGGCCAGAGTCACATGGGCGTATTTGTGCATGAAAAATTTGTATGCGCTTGTACATATTTTCCTGCCCATTTCAATCTTGCAAAAAAGTATGCAGCTTGCTCTATTTTCCGGTGCATTTTTGCACCAATAGTCCCCATAGAAGTCAATGGGGATGCGGGCGAAATCTACTAGGTGATGCGTGAAACACTGAGCAATTGTAGAAAAAAAACAACTCATCTGGAACTCATTAGAGTAATTAGCCATTTCAATTGGTGCGTGTATTTTTTGTCGTTTGCCAATGCACATGCCTTGTGTGCGGAAAAGGTACAGTAAAATACACCGATGCTCGTGCAAAACAGCGTTCATTCTGCGAAAGTGCTACGCTCATGCGTGCACAAATATGCATACACCTGTGTCAATCTGGCATAAAATAATCCCAGATGGAGTCCTGTGAAGCGCTAGGCATGTAATGGAGATTAGAAAGGTTATCACAGTGAAGGCAGATAAATGTAACACTTGCTGGGGTTTAGCCAGAGATATTGGATAGGATGTCTCTGATTACTATAGAAATGTTAGTGACCCCTTCCTGCGCTCTATACACCGCAGATGTCAGCCATCTTCCACATCCGACACCCATCCATAGCAGCTATAATCAGAGGTACCATGGATATCACTGCTGTTAACCCTTTGTATGCTGTTGTCATTTCCTACAGCAGCACTTAAAAGCCTCAGTTGGGACTATGATGTCAACAATTTTCCATCACCCCTGTGATGAGACTGTGGCGTGGCATCCACGTGTCATGGTTGCCGAGGCCTTCTGAAGTCGTCTGCGCTATTTGTTCTACTTTGAAAATGGAAATGAAACACAACGGAATCAAAATCAAAACTTTTTTGTTCTTTTTTTCAAACCTAATAATCAATATGGAAAAAACGGAAACGTTTAATTCATTTTGATTTCCATTCTTCTGCTCCAGAAACAGAATGGAGCAATAGAAATAATAATAAGCGTGATAATAGTAGTGTGAACGAGTCCTTATATAGTTTTTACTTAATGTAGTATGACTTAAAAACTAAAATCGCTTTATTAAAAAGAATTTGCTTTTGTCAGCATCTTTGACCCCCATAACTTTTCTCATTTCATCTCAATCGAGTTGAGTTAAGGGTGGATTCAGACGACCATATATCGGCTCGGTTTTCACGCCGAGCCGATATACGGTGTCATTGTCTGCAGGGGGGGGGGGGGATGGAAGAGCCAGGAGCAGGAACTGAGCTCCTACCCCTTCCCTGCTCCTCGCCACTATTTGCAATGGGAGGGGTGGGACGGGGGCAGAGCTAAGCGCCGGGACTTAGCTCCGCCCCCACCTCGCGCCCCTACTATTGCAAACAGTGGTAAGGGGCGGAGAGGGGGCGGGAGCTCAGTTCCTGCTCCTGGCTCTTCCATCCCCTCCCCTGCAGACAATGACACCATATATCGGCTCGGCGTGAAAACTGGCTCTTCCATCCCCCCCCCGCAGACAAAGACACCGTATATCGGCTCGGCGTGAAAACCGAGCCGATATACGGTCGTCTGAATCCACCCTAAGGCTCATTTTTTACTTGGTGACTTGTAGTTTTTAATAATGCCCTTTTGGTATACGTACTCTTTGGATCACTTTTTATTCAATTTTTACCTGAATATGGGATGACCAATAAAGCGCAATTCTGGCATTGAGCATATTTTCTTTCTGAAATTGGGCAGCAATGCCACATAAAAAAAAAAAGGGAAAATGTTTTTTTAGTTATGATAAGATTACTGGGAAAATGCGTGTTTTTTTACTTTTACTACTTCTCATTTTTTATAATACTTAATAAAACAGTTTTTTACCTTACTTTCTCAGTCCCCTAATTTCACACAGGCGAGCGCGATATCGGGCTCACATGTGATTTCCCCACGGATGCGAGGCGTTTTTATATCAAAACCATCTCAAATCACTTCAGGAAGGTAGCTGATAGCTGCGGTGGATGATCACGGAGTGTCTCCTATTGTTTTCAATGAGCAGACCTCGCATTGCATTGCACAGGGTGCACCTAGCACGTGGTGCAATGCTACGCTGGCCCATTGAGAACAATAGGTGAAGCGATGCGAGGGCATGCCCAAGTATAGGGAGTGCCGTGATTTGTTTCCCACATTGTATCACTGGAAACAAACTTTGCGGGACAATTTGTATTTTTTTAGTGGAATCATTTTTGGGTGCATATAAACTATTTTTATAATTTTTTTTAGGTGGAGTGGGGGAAAAAAAGAAATTCTGCCATTTGTTTTTTTAATTTCATTTTTACGGTTTTTAGTGTGCAAAATAAATAATGTGATACCATTCTTCTTTGGGTCAGGACGATTCCAGCAATACCAAGTTTAGGGCTTATTTACACGAGCGTATATCGGCTGGTGTTTTTACGGCTGGCCAATATACGCTTCCATCTAAGCAGTTCCCCCCTTGCCTCCCCCTCACCGACTCTCTGCTTCTCTCCTCCCCTCCGAGTGGTTTGCAATGGGAGTGGGTGGGACAGGGGCGGAGCTAAGTTCCCTCCCCTCCCCGCCCCTTGTCCATAGCAAGCAATGGGAGTGGGCAGGACATAGCGGAGCTTAGCTCCGCTCTCATCCCGCCCCCTCCCTTTGGAAGCGCTGGAGTGGAGGAGAGAAGCAGAAAGCCGGCGAGGGGGAGGAAAGGGGGGGGGGACTGCTTAGATAGAAGCATATATCGGCCGGCCGTAAAAACACCGGCTGATATACGCTCGTGTAAAGAAGCCCTTTAAGATTTTTTTTTAATGTTTTGCTATTTTTCTTCACAAAAAACATTTTTTTTTCTAAAGATGTGCTTTTGTGTCGACACATTCCAAGAGCCATAGCATTTTTTATTTTCCACCAATGGAGCTCTGTAAAGGCTTGTTTTTTGTGAGCTGAACACTAGTCTTCATTTATTCAGTTTTTGGGAACATGTAACATTTTTATTGCTTTTTATTCCATTTTTTTGTAGAGGCAAGATTAACAAAATCTGCAACTCTGGTATGTATTTTCTTATGTTTAACAGCGGTCATAGTGAAGTATAAATAATATGTTGGGCTGGGCTTCTAATGAATACAATAAAGCCCCTTAATAGCCAATGGCAAAAGACATATGAGCGGTCATTAAGGGGTTAATGGAAACAATGTATTTATATGGTATAATAAAATCAGATGTATTTTCTGCAGTTGTGATCATTTATGTGATTGAATCTCTTTACCGCTCTCATGCTGTTCCATTACAAATGACAGGGAGACAGAAAAATTGATAATTTGAGGGTCCGCTTAAAGATGTGATCAGTGTCGGGGGCGTGGCCTAGCGAAGCTTGAAGATGGCAGCATAGTCCGTGCGCTCCGGGCCGACACCACTGATAAACCTACTTGAAAAGCAGCTCTCCGCTAATCTGACACAGCGCAGTGCAGCCTCCGGCTCCCCCTGTCACGGCAATGACCCAACGCCGTCCTTCCCAGTCTCAGCCGAGACGCTTGGACGAATTCTTCCTCCCGACGGAGGTCCCGCGCCTGAGAGCCGACAGCCTCCCGGCTTCTCCCATCCCACAAACGGCATGCAGAGAGGAGGAGAGCGCCGACACCGATTCGGACCAGGCAGATTGCCTCCCCCCGGACCGGGAACTGCAAGATCTGGTGAATGAGACTTCATCACCCTCTTCACATAGCCAGAACAGCAAGGAGAGACAGAGCCCCCCATTACACACCCATACTAAAATGGCGGCGGCCGTCTCAGTCTCCACAAAGCATGGCCACCTGCATCAGGCTGAAATAGCCCCAGTTAACCCACCCAAACAGCAGTCCCGGTCAGATCATGCTAAGACCACCCGGCCAGACTGTGATCCTGGTGACCCGTTGACTGATTGCCCACGCATCTCACCTCACACACTGACAGGAGGGAAAAGACAAAAAGCCCCCCCACAGGCTCACAACAAGATGGCTGCAGCCATATCTGACCCTACAAAACAGGGATCTCATCTCACAATGTACTCCCCATCGGACAGCCCACTGAAACAGCGCCCTAGAACAGACGAGGGGAGCTCCTCTGACAACCAACCAGAATCTCTGCACACATTCTTAACATCCCTACCATCGTCATCCCAGCTAGCCTCAGAAGCTTTTATCAAAAACATGGTAGTGGCCCTCAGCGATTCCTTCCAAGTGAGCTTCAAATCTCTCAACTCATCCATAAGAAACACAATTGATTCTATTGGAGAGAGAGTGTCGCATACCGAAAATAAAATGGGAGAAATAACACAATCCCATAATGCCTTAATCGACGCGCACTACGAATTGGTAGAAGAAGTAACCCAACTCAAAACCAAGCTCGCCGATATTGAGGAGAGGAATAGACGGAATAATATAAAATTTCGCGGTATTCCTGAGTCTATTGCACCATCTGAGCTTTCCAACTATCTAAAAAAATTCATGTCAACTCTTCTCCCGGAGGCCACTCCACATGATTTAACTATCGACAGAGCCCATAGGCTCCCCAGACCAAAATTTGTACCTGAATCTAACCCAAGAGACACTATAGCCAGAATCCACTTCTACCATATAAAGGAAGCCCTGATGGCCTCGGCCCGCAAAAAGAATCAGCTCCCAGCTCCCTTCACGAACATCCGACTCTTCGCGGACCTCTCACAAGTTACTATGAACGAGAGGAAAAAATTCCAACCAATTACCGCAGCCCTACGCCAAGCCAATGTCCTATATCGCTGGGGCTTCCCAGCAAAAATAATAATACGTAAGGACAACGTCACGCATGTCCTTCAAAATCCAGAGGACGTCCATCATCTACCAAAATCCTGGGGAGTAAAGCTACCATCTCCACAGAACTCCCAACCCCCTCCGAGGAAACAAGGGAAGCAACCCCAAGAATGGTCTCAGACCTAAATCCTCAAGCAGACCTGCCATTTACCCATAACAACCATTTAGGTGGTTACGCCATTGGAAAGCTCCGCAACAGGCGAACTTTCTCGTCCCCCCCATTTATTCAGCGTGCACACGCACTTGGCTGAACCGACGTGCTTCATGTCTACTACCCCAACCCCAACCAAGATTACTAAATCTAAAATTGTTTGTTGTTCAAGATTTTTCTACTCTTATTTTGCATTGCTAAGGAATCCATACAGTGATGTAAATGCTAATGCAATTTTCCACAAATGCAAAACAAATGTTATATCTTTATATGTTTCTGCTCCTTCTCTCTCCCACTTTTCACCAAAATGTACAAGGCTTCCACGGACCCTCAAATCAATGCCACATAAACAAAAATGTCCATAAAAATACTATCCTTAAATGTAAATGGGCTAAACTCGCCTTTTAAAAGATCTTCCTTCTGGAAGGAGGCGATCAATTCAAAAGCTGAAATAATATGCGCACAAGAGACACACTTTGCCTCTGATGCATGCCCAACCATAACGCATAAAAAATTCCCTAAAATATTTAAAGCATGTTCCTCCAAAAAACAAGCAGGAGTCCTGATAGCCTTTAAAGACTCACTACAATTTGATGTAACCCACCAAGAAGCAGATACCAAAGGCAGATACCTGATCCTGTCAGGCCACGTCAATGGCAAGCCTATCACAATTGCCAACATCTACACCCCAAATTCTGCCCAAGTCCGTTTTCTAAACAAGATAATGAAAAAAATAAGAAAATGCGAGAAAGGCACCCTTTTAATATGTGGGGATTTCAACTCTGTTCCGGATAACTTACTCGACTCTACTAAGGGATCGGGGAGATCCACCTCTCCGCTACTTCCCTGGCTCCACAACAACGCCTTATTCGACACCTTCAGATGCCTCAATACATCATCAAAAGAATACACATTTTATTCCTCAAGACACAAGTCCTTCTCCAGGATAGACCTAATTCTAGCAGATAGATACGCTCTACCCCTTATCAAATCAGCAAATATAGGTACGGCCACATGGTCCGACCACGCACCCATCTTAATATCAATTTCAAACAAGAGGCCAAGATCATGGAGAAACAATGTGTTCCTCATGAAATTACCTAAAAACCAAGCGGATATCTCTTCCGCTATAGAAGAATACTTTAAAATTAACACAACCCCAGATATTTCCCCCACTACCATCTGGAACGCCCATAAAGCCTACATTAGAGGAACTTTAATAAAAATTAGCGCAAGATATAAAAAAGAAAAAACCCACCAACTAAACGAACTCTTATCACAAATCACTGAAAAAGAAAGCCAACTGTCCAGATCCCCCTCTGACTCCCTACACAATGAACTATTCAAACTAAGACAAAACCTTAGAAATCTTCTCATAGACAACTATGAAAAAGAAATGAGATCCTCAAAAGCAACTTACTACTCATCAAATAATAGACCCACACGCATGATGGCAAACTTGGTCAAAAAAAAGATCTCCAGAACTAAAATCCCATACCTTTATGACCCACACAACCACAATAATAAAATTTACCATCCCAACCATATAATAGAAACCTTCCGCCAATACTACAAAGACTTGTACAACTTAACCCCTTAACGACTACGTTAAGGGAAACTACGTCCTGCAACAGCAGGACGTGTATGGAGGGAGGTAGCGCTGCTATCTCCCTCCATACAGCGCGGGCATCAGCTGTTTATTACAGCTGACACCCGCGGGCAATAGCTGCGCTCGGCCGTTCGGCCGATCGCGGCTATTAACCCTTTAAATGCCGCTGTCAATTCTGACAGCGGCATTTAAATCCCCCGAATGCTGTTTGGGGGTCCCGCACGGCCCCCCCCGGTGAGATCGGGGGAGCCGTGCAGGTGTCACGGCAGGCGGGGGCCTAATGAATGGCCCCAGGGCTGCCTTAGCAGACTGCCTATCAAGCCATCCACACAGGGTGGCTTCATAGACTGCCTGTAAAAAAGCAGTATGACGTAATGCTATAGCATTACGTCATACTGCAGGAGCGATCAAAGCATCGCATGTTAAAGTCCCCCAGGGGGACTTCAAAGTAAAGTAAAAAAAAAGATCAATAAAGTTTTTTTAATTGTTAAAAAAAAAAAGTTATAAAAGTTTAAATCACCCCCCTTTTGCCATATCCATTATTAAAAAATCAAAATCATAAAATAAAAATCTGTATTTGATATCGCCGCGTCCGTAAAAGTCCGATCTATCAAAGTAGTGCATTATTTTTACACGGTGAACGTCGTGTAAAAAAAAAAATAAAGAACGCCAGAAATACACTTTTTTAGTTACCCTGTCTCCCAGAAAAAACGCAATAAAAAGTGATCAAAAAGTCGTATGTATTCCAAATTGATACTATCGGAAACTACAGAACACCCTGCAAAAAATGAGCCCTTGCTCAACTACGTCGACGGAAAAATAAAAAAGGTATTGTGCGCACAAAATGACCGCAGAAAATAATTGAAAAAAATTAAATATCTTAAAAAAAAAATAAAAGTACTACAGCAAAAAAAATACTATACAAGTTTAGTATCATAGCAATCGTACTGACCCATAGAATAAAAATATCAGGTCGTTTTTGTTGCAATTTGTGTGCTGTAGAAACAGGACGCACCGAAAGATGGTGGAATGTCGTTTTTTTTCCATTTCTCTCCGCTAAGAATTTTTTTAAAGTTTTTCAGTAAATTATATGGTACAATAAATAGTGCCATTGAAAAATACAACTCATCCCGCAAAAAACAAGCCCTCATACAGCGACGTTGATGGATAAATTAAGGAGCTACGATTTTTTAAAAGGGAGTAGGAAAAAACAAAAATGGAAAAAAGCAAAAAAGCTCCGTCATTAAGGGGTTAAAAGACGACCCCTCAAGCCCCCAACCCCACGCATCCAACATTGAACAATTTCTCAGAGGAATTAACCTCCCCGCACTTTCGGAATCCCAGCTCAACCTCCTCAATGCCCCCTTAACACCAAACGAAATTATAGATAATATCAAGTTCCTAAAACCCCATAAAGCCCCAGGCCCTGATGGGTGTTCCAATGATTATTATAAACTCTTCTCAACACTTTTAGCCCCACACCTAACTAGAGCATGCAATCAAGGAATCAATGAAGGTTCCTTCCCAACTGAAATGTTGGAAGCCACAATAATAACAATCCCCAAACTAGGAAAAGACCCCACCTCACCCTCCAACTTTAGGCCAATATCCCTATTAAATAGCGATATAAAAATTTACGCCAAAACATTAGCACTAAGACTCTTAAACATACTTCCCAATCTAATTCATTCAGATCAAGTCGGCTTTGTTAAAGATAGACAAGCCTCAGATGGAACTAGAAGGATACTCAACCTTTTACACAAACTCGAAACCACACACACTCCCTCAGTTTTACTCGCCCTTGACGCTGAAAAAGCCTTTGACAGGCTCCATTGGAACTATGCCTTTGCTGCATTAAAAAAATTTGGATTTTCTGGCAACATACTTAAAGCTATTCAGGCCCTGTACACGTCCCCATCGTCAAAAATCTTTGCTGATGGTATGCTATCATCATCCTTCCCAATCACTAACGGCACACGCCAGGGCTGCCCGCTTACCCCTCTAATATTCACCCTGGTTATGGAACCCCTGGCGGAATACATAAGATCTTGCCCAGATATCCAGGGAATAGTGGCTAGTAGAGATGAGCGAACGTACTCGTCCGAGCTTGATACTCGTTCGAGTATTAGCGTGTTCGAGATGCTCGTTACTTGTGACGAGTACCACGCGATGTTCGAGTTACTTTCACTTTCATCTCTGAGACGTTAGCGCGCTTTTCTGGCCAATAGAAAGACAGGGAAGGCATTACAACTTCCCCCTGCGACGTTCAAGCCCTATACCACCCCCCTGCAGTGAGTGGCTGGCGAGATCAGGTGTCACCCGAGTATATAAATCGGCCCCTCCCGCGGCTCGCCACAGATGCATTCTGACATAGAGGAGGGAAAGTGCTGTTGGTGCCGGAGCTGCTATAGGGAGAGTGTTAGGAGTATTTTAGGCTTCAAGAACCCCAACGGTCCTTCTTAGGGCCACATCTAACCGTGTGCAGTAGTGTGGAGGCTGCTTTTTGCAGTGTTGCACATTTTTTTTTTTTGTATATCGGCCGTGCAGAGCATTGCGCCCTGCAGTAATTATACATACTCCAGGGCCAGTAGTGGTGGTGAGGCAGAGACAGAAGACATATATTTATTGAATATAGGCAGTGGGCCTTTCCAAAAACATTTGGGAAAAAAAAATCTATTTGGGCTGCCTGTGACTGTCCTCAGTGTACTGGGTCTGTGCTGGGGGTAGTTGTCCTCCTAATTCATACGCAGCCAGCTAAGTGTTACAGCAGGCTTGCGCAAAATTATTTCCTGGCTCTGTGTTGGCTGTTACATCACCGCTGTATTCCTGTCCACAGTGCAACAGTCTGCAGTTATTTTACATACTCCAGGGCCAGTAGCGGTGAGGCAGGGACAGAAGACATATATTTATTGAATATAGGCAGTGGGCCTTTCCAAAAACGTTTGGGAAAAAAAATCTATTTGGGCTGCCTGTGACTGTCCTCAGTGTACTGGGTCTGTGCTGGGTGTAGTTGTCCTCCTAATTCATACGCAGCCAGCTAAGTGTTACAGCAGGCTTGCGTAAAATTATTTCCTGGCTCTGCTGTGCGTTCGGTAAGCGAAGTGAGCCTCCAACCACAGGCCAATAAGCGGCACATTTAATTACAGCGTTCTGTTTCGGCACTACTGGTAATACACCATGCTGAGGGATAGGGGTAGGCCTATAGGACGTGGACGCGGGCGAGGACGCGGAGGCCCAAGTCAGGGTGTGGGCACAGGCCGAGCCAGTGCGGTGGCCAGGGGTAGAGGCAGGGCCAGACTGAATAATCCACCAACTGTTTTCCAAAGCGCCCCCTCGTGCCATGCCACCCTGCAGAGGTCAAGGTGCTCTACGTGTGGCAGTTTTTCACAGAGACGCCTGACGACCGACGAACAGTGGTGTGCAACCTTTGTCATGCCAAGATCAGCTGGGGAGCCACCACCACCAGCATGCGCAGGCATATGATGGCCAAGCACCCCACAAGGTGGGACGAAGGCCGTTCACCGCCTCCGGTTTGCACCACTGCCTCTCCCCCTGTGCCCCAACCTGCCACTGAGATCCAACCCCCCTCTGAGGACACAGGCACTACCGTCTCCTGGCCTGCACCCACACCCTCACCTCCGCTGTGCTCGGCCCCATCCACCAATGTCTCTCAGCGCACCATCCAGCATTCGCTAGCGCAAGTGTTTGAGCGCAAGCGCAAGTACGCCGCCACGCACCCGCACGCTCAAGCGTTAAACGTGCACATTGCCAAATTGATCAGCCTGGTTCCCAGTTGCCACTACTTTTCCCGATGTGCCGTCCCAGCCCTGCACGACCACGTCTCCCGCAACATTGTACGCGCCCTCACCAACGCGGTTACTGCCAAGGTCCACTTAACAACGGACACGTGGACAAGCACAGGCGGGCAGGGCCACTATATCTCCCTGACGGCACATTGGGTGAATTTAGTGGAGGCTGGGACAGAGTCAGAGCCTGGGACCGCTCACGTCCTACCCACCCCCAGAATTGCGGGCCCCAGCTCGGTGCTGGTATCTGCGGCGGTGTATGCTTCCTCCACTAAACCACCCTCCTCCTCCTCCAACGCAACCTCTGTCTCGCAATCAAGATGTGTCAGCAGCAGCAGCACGTTGCCAGCAGTCGGTGTCGCGCGGCGTGGCAGCACAGCGGTGGGCAAGCGTCAGCAGGCCGTGCTGAAACTACTCAGCTTAGGAGAGAAGAGGCACACGGCCCACGAACTGCTGCAGGGTCTGACAGAGCAGACCGACCACTGGCTTGCGCCGCTGAGCCTCCAACCGGGCATGGTCGTGTGTGACAACGGCCGTAACCTGGTGGCGGCTCTGCAGCTCGGCAGCCTCACGCACGTGCCATGCCTGGCCCATGTCTTTAATTTGGTGGTTCAGCGCTTTCTGAAAAGCTACCCACACTTGTCATACCTGCTCGGAAAGGTGCGCCGGGTCAGCACACGTTTCCGCAACTCCAAGACGGACGCTGCCACCCTGCGGACCCTGCAACATCGGTTTAATCTGCCAGTGCACCGACTGCTGTGCGACGTGCCCACACGGTGGAACTCTACGCTCCACATGTTGGCCAGGCTCTATGAGCAGCGTAGAACTATAGTGGAATACCAACTCCAACATGGGCGGCGTAGTGGGAGTCAGCCTCCTCAATTCTTTACAGAAGAATGGGCCTGGTTGGCAGACATCTGCCAGGTCCTTGGAAACTTTGAGGAGTCTACCCAGATGGTGAGCGGGGATGCTGCAATTATTAGCGTCACCATTCCTCTGCTATGCCTCTTGAGACGTTCCCTGCAAAGCATAAAGGCAGACGCTTTGCACTCGGAAACTGAGGCGTGGGAAGACAGTATGTCGCTGGATAGTCAGAGCACCCTCATGTCTATATCTCAGCGCGTTGAGGAGGAGCAGGAGGGGGAGGAGCATGAGGAGGAGGGGGAAGAGACAGCTTGGCCCACTGCTGACGGTACCCATGCTGCTTGCCTGTCATCCCTTCAGCGTGTATGGCCTGAGGAGGAGGAGGATCCTGAAAGTGATCTTCCTAGTGAGGACAGCCATGTGTTGCGTACAGGTACCCTGGCACACATGGCTGACTTCATGTTAGGATGCCTTTCTCGTGACCCTCGCGTTGCACGCATTCTGGCCACTAGGGAGTACTGGGTGTACACACTGCTTGACCCACGGTATAAGGAGAACCTTTCCACTCTCATTCCCGAAGAGGAAAGGGGTTCGAGAATGATGCTATACCACAGGGCGCTGGTGGACAAACTGATGGTAAACTTCCCATCCGACAGCGCTAGTGGCAGAAGGCGCAGTTCCGAGGGCCAGGTATCAGGGGAGGCACAGAGATCAGGCAGCATGTACAGCGCAGGCAGGGGAACATTCTCCAAGGCCTTTACCAGCTTTATGGCTCCCCAGCAACACTGTGTCACCACTCCCCAGTCAAGGCTGAGTTGGCGGGAGCACTGTAAAGGGATGGTGAGGGAGTACGTAGCCAATCGCACGACCGTCCTCGGTGACGTCTCTGCCCCCTACAACTACTGGGTGTCGAAGCTGGACACGTGGCCTGAACTCGCGCTGTATGCCCTGGAGGTGCTTGCTTGTCCTGCGGCTAGCGTCTTGTCAGAGAGGGTGTTTAGTGCGGCTGGGGGAATCATCACGGATAAGCGTACCCACCTGTCAACCGACAGTGCCGACAGGCTTACACTCATCAAGATGAACAAAGCCTGGATTTCCCCAGACTTCTCTTCTTCACCAGCGGACAGCAGCGATACCTAAGCAATACGTAGGCTGCACCCGCGGATGGAAGCATTGTTCTCTATCACCATCAAAAACGTGGACCTTTTAACTTCATCAATCTGTGTATAATATTCCTCCTCCTCCTCCTGAAACCTCACGTAATCACGCCGAACGGGCAATTTTTCTTAGGCCCACAAGGCTCAGTCATATAATTTTTCTAAACAATTTTTATATGTTTCAATGCTCATTAAAGCGTTGAAACTTGCACCTGAACCAATTTTTATTTTAACTGGGCTGCCTCCAGGCGTAGTTACCAATTAAGCCACATTAACCAATTCACCAATTTTTTGGGGTCCTCGCCTACAGTGTAATCCAATTAATTTTTTGCCCACCTGCATTACAGCTGACGTTACATCAGCTGTGCTGGGCACTGCAATGGGATATATTTATGTACCGCCGGTGGGTTCCAGGGAGCCACCCATGCTGTCGGTCCACACGGAGTTGTAACTACATGTGTAAGCTTCTAAAGAAACCCAGTCTGACTGGGGCATGCAGTGTGGGCCGAAGCCCACCTGCATTTAACATGACATTACCTCAGCTGTGATGGGCAATGCTATGGGATATATTTATGTGCCGCCGGTGGCTTCCTGGCACCCACCCATGCTGTCGGTCCACAGGGACTTCACAATAGGGAGTTGTACCTGCCTGTGTCTATGAATTAAAAAGCCTGGTCAGGTTGGGGCATGCAGTGTGAGCCGAAGCCCACCTGCATTTTATCGGACGTTACCTCAGCTGTGATGGGCACTGCAATGGGATACATTTATGTACAGCCGGTGGGTTCCAGGGAGCCACCCATGCTGTGGGTGCACACGGAATTCCCATTGCGGAGTTGTACCTGCCTGTGACTATTTATAAAAAACCGCGGTCTGACTGGGGCATGCAGACACCTTGACAGAATGAATAGTGTGTGGCACATAGGTTCCCCATTGCTATGCCCACGTGTGCAGCTCCTGATGGCGGTGGCACAGGATTATATTTCTCCTTGCTTTTGTACAGCATTGTGGGCTATCGCCCCGCCCCTTTTAAAGAGGGTCGCTGCCTAGCCGTGCCAACCCTCTGCAGTGCGTGCCTGCGGTTCCTCCTCATGGCAGACGCACTTATAAACAGACATGAGGGTGGCGTGGCATGAGTGCAGCTGAAGGCTGCGCAGGGACACTGCGTCGTGCGGGGGGGGGGGGGGGGGGGTTGGGCAGCATGTAACCCAGGAGAAGTGGCAGCGGAGTGTCATGCAGGCAGTGATTGTGCTTTGTTGGAGGTAGTGTGGTGCTTAGCTAAGGTATGCATTGCTAATGAGGGCTTTTCAGAAGTAAAAGGTGTTGGGGGGGGGCCCACTCTTGCCGCTATTTTGGCTTAATAGTGGGACCTGGGAACTTGAGATGCAGCCCAACATGTAGCCCCTCGCCTGCCCTATTCGTTGCTGTGTCGTTCCCATCACTTTCTTGAATTGCCCCGATTTTCACAAATGGAAACCTTAGCGAGCATCGGCGATATACAAAAATGCTCGGGTCGCCCATTGACTTCAATGGGGTTCGTTACTCGAAACGAACCCTCGAGCATCGCGATAATTTCGTCCCGAGTAACGAGCACCCGAGCATTTTGGTGCTCGCTCATCTCTAGTAGCTAGCTTAAGACAACATAAAATAAGCCTATTCGCCGACGATATTCTGCTCACGCTCTCCAACCCAATCTCATCCTTAAGAATAACGCAAAAAATATTTTAAAAATTCTCGGATATATCCTACTATAAATTGAATATCACTAAATCTCAAATTCTAGGCATAAACATACAGGAAACTCATAAAAAAGAGATTCAAAAAGAGTTCCCCTTTCAGTGGCAGCCCAAGTCCATCCCATACCTAGGTATAAACTTAAGCTTCCCCACATCATGCCTGGTAGGGGAAAATTTCCCCCCGCTCCTAGTAGACCTCCAAAAAGAACTCGACGTGTACCGGTCCTACCCTCTCTCATGGCTAGGACGCGTCATTATCTATAAAATGATGACTTTACCCAAAATCCTACATTATTTTCGCACCATACCAATACCAATACCAAAAACCCTCCTTAACAGATTTCAAAGCCAACTCTCCAGATTTGTGAGGCAGAATAAAAAACCAAGAATTGCACTCTCCATCTTAACATTAAACAGACGCCAAGGAGGACTGGGTCTTCCCAACCTAGACTCATATCGCAAATCCACTATTCTCAACAACTTAAAAGCCTGGACAAGACACAACCCAAATATCAGTTGGCCTTCCCTGGAAGGGGACTTCAATAATCAAAAACCTTCGAAGCATCTTTTAATCTCATCTATTATAGGCATTATACACCCCACAACATCGAAATCCTTCATAAGCACTCACTTTTCCCTACCAATGAGAGCATCAATAGAAGCCTGGGTCGATCTGTTACGAAATCTTAAAAACTCCCCCCCTCCCTCTCACTTGAAAACCCCGGTGGAAGTCTTAGAACTTCTGATACCTAACCCAAGTATGGGGTCTTGGCCCAGGCAGGGTCTTAGATTTATACCTGATCTCTTCTTCTCAAATAAACTCCTCCCCTTCCGGGACTTATCCAACAAATTCCACCTCCCAAATTCAGATATCTATAAATACATTCAAATTTCCTCCTTCTTACATAACCACCAACTAGATAATATCAGAATCCCAAAAATAATTGCTTCATTCCTACAGGAACCACAAATCAAAATGAGCACCCGAACATTCTATGACATCTTCTCAGGAAACCTGAAACCACCAGGCAAATGCCACCTTATAAATTGGAGCAGGGATTTCGGGAAGGAAATATCTCTAGATCAATGGCTCAGGGCCTTTGAATGGGCTAGGCAATCATCGCAGAGCGCAAACCTAATCAAGACACATTTGAAACTCCTTACACGTTGGTACTTCCCCCCTCTGGTCCTAACCAGAAGAGGCCTTTCAGCAAACGACAGATGCTGGAGGAATTGCAACAATAAAGGCTCCCTCATACATATCTTTTGGGCTTGCCCTCTTCTAATCCCTTTGTGGAAAGAAGTATACAATCTTATATATAGCCTCACGGCCTTCAGACTCCCTTTTTCTCCAGAGTTGGCTCTGCTACTTCTTAACACAGTCAAAATGCTCACCCATTTCAAAAAACTGGTGGGTCATATACTCCTAGCAACAAAATCCCTCATAGCTAGACGTTGGAAATCTGAAATAGTCCCAACGCTGACCGACCTCATCAACCTAGTATTGGAACACTGCCTGTACGAAAAGATTTTAGCCCTCAGAAACAATGACATTAATAGATTTGAAATGCTGTGGAAGCCTTGGACCAACACATTTCATCCCTAATCAAAATTTTTCGGTGAATTTGCACTCTTCATTATATCACTAACAAACATTCCTTACTTTTCACATTCCTTTAACCTCTAACACACCCCAACCCTCCCTACCCCATACCCCCCCCCAATCCACAAATATACGTATACCATGTTTCAAACCAGTTTCAAACCGTTTATTGCGAACCAACTAACCTTGATAGGTTACTCGATTGTTATGAATATCGTTTAATTTTCTGTTATGCATAATTGAATACCACGTATACAAGACTTATGTAAACTGTCTATACCTGAGGGCGCGGTCACACGAGCGTAGGCGTATTTACGTTCGCACGTGCGCAGCGTTTAATCGCCGAAAAGAACGTTTTTCGGCGATCATGACCAGAGCTAGAAAGCGTATTATCGTTTGTTCCTACTTTGCAAACTATCTTTTCAGCCATCGAATATGCGTTGGCGCGTATTTCGGTCGAATATGTTCCGTTTTTTTTGCGGGTTGCCGTTTTTACGCGCCGTAAAATCGCCCGTGCGAACGAATAGATTGGAAACCAATGCCTCAGATGGTCACGTTTATACGATTGGGCGCAAAAACGCGCCGTTTATGCGCTCGTGTGAACGCACCCTAAAAACGTGATTTCTCTCTCTATTTCTGTAATCTTTATCAGAAAATAATAAAAAACTATTGTTTAAAAAAAAAAAAAGATGTGATCAGTGTCAATCAAATAAATTAGCTATGAAAATAAGCTTGTTGAACATGTTTGCACTGCACAATGACTGGTAGTTTGGTGATTATTGCCCAGTGTAGCCAAAGTCATTCTCGCCTTTAGGACTCATTCACATGGGCGTGAAAATTATGCAGGAGTTAGCTGTGCTAGAAAATCATGTGAATGGATGATTTCCCACTATCAAGTCCCAAGCTTAATTAGCAGTGAAATTGCTCATTTACATGATTGGGAGCTGCGTGTCGCTGAAAAAAAGTGCTGCTGCTCCAGGAGGAGAGAGACAAAGAAAAGCCCCACGGGGCTTTTCTTCATCGCTGAGGACACTTTTAATCTCAGTGGGAATGGAGAAATTCCTCTGCAGGGAAGCTGGAGGGATATCCCTTTAGTGGGGAGAGAGGGATTCCCCTGCAGTAGAGCTGGAGGGATATTCCCGCTGAGGGGATATCCCTCCTGCCCCACGGAGATGAAGGGAGTCCCCAGCGATGAAGGGGGTCCCCGAGGACTCCCTTCATCTCACTCTCTCACTCCCTGCTGCAGGGATATCCCTCCAGAATTGCTGAGATGAAGAGAGTCCAAAGCAATGAAGGGGGTTCCCGGGGTCTCCCTTCATCTCGCTCTCTATCTCCCCACCGCAGGGAAATCCCTCCAGCCCTGCAGGGACTAACAGAGGCATACAGTGGGACATTTAAAACATGCTTATCGGTTTAGCAATGTGGCAGCACTCCCTTCCCCCAACCCTTTTTGTTAAGCTCCCATAGGAGTCTAGGGAAACTCCTGCGCATCGCGCACCAAAGATAGGTCCGGTCCTATCTCTTCACATACCAGAGAATTTGAGTTGCGTGAATTTAAGTCACCAATGTCCTATCTTTTTAGGCGTGAACTTTATGCATGGCTAAAATTCCTTCACCTGAAAGTTTCCATTGGAAACCACTGCTTCTAGTAGTTGCAATTTTTTGCGCATATATGTTAGCTGTGGAAATTCCCCCATGTGAAAGAGCTCTTACTTAGTGATCCAGGAGAAGGGTAGGAGGCTGTGCCTCAATGTGATGGGATTATGAATTGCTCAGTTTTCTAAATATCTTTGGGATACATTTGCATTAGTCACACTTTTTATATTTTTCAATATCAGCCAGAAAATACTCCTGTATATGCACACTCTGACGCAGTCTTACCTTTAACTTCAGTCTTACAAGTACATATTATTAAATTGCAATGGTTTGTTATTGCGAGTCAATGAATGGGATAAGCTGTCTGGAAGGGGATAAATATAGAATATGATTTAAATCTCCGAGAAAAGTACATAGAAATTCATAATTTCACAGGAACATTTCTGAACTTACTGACAGGAAATGTTTCTGGGAAAAGAAATATTCATCATTTAAGGGAATTAAATTTTTTGACTTTAGTTTAGAACTCACAGAAGAGTTTGGTCAAGGCAGGCTGCCACTTAACCTTTCCTTTGGAGAGCACATCTGTCAAGCATAATTTTAGGTTCTTGTGAAATCGTACAAAATGTTGTCTTTAAGGGCTCTTTCACATGAGAGCAGCGTAATGTATTTGTGCCATGAACTACACTTTTTTGCGCATATCGGGCATTTTACCGTACTTTTTGTTATCACAGGGCATGTTTATTGGCACATGGCAGACAATTACTCCTCAGTTTAAATGGCTATTTAACATAATGAGTTCAAGATGTGTTGTTTTACGCATGGAATCGCGCAGCACATTGTGCACCCCCATAGACTTCTATGTGGACCTATGGTGCACAAATGCACACGAAAAATAGAGCATGCTGCGTAAAAACAGAAAGTGAGGGTGCAGTGGCCCAGAACACCATCCTGGTCCCCTCCATAAATGTCATACATTTTTTGTCCTATGTAGATGCACTGTGCAAAGCTTGTGTTGCCATATCCAGTGTGTGTGTTGCACAGCTGCAGCACTCGAGAGGTTAACTTTAATTATTAAAATCATTGCATGCCTGTAAATGTATCAGTTTGTCTTGTTGTTTGGTACAAGTGAAGTGATAAATGGGAGAGATTGAGAGCGGGAAAGGGGCCCATCTTCAGGAATTACTAGACAGTGCTAACACAGAGCCACATGGAAGCACCTGCACCTTCCATGGAGGTGAAGATGGAGGAGGAAGAGTGACATCCCATAGTGCTTGGAGTGTCAATGTGAGAGGAGTGAGTCCCTGAAACAGACAGAGAGAGAGCGCGCACTACCCAAGTTCTAAAACAGGTACCTGTTCACAGCACAGGCTTTTCCTGTGCGGCCGTCAGTAGTTATTATCACCGCACAGAGGTACTTGTGTGTGACACCCATGCATTTGTCGTGTGGGGTATGTATTGGCTAAGCCTTCCTGAATAAATGTTTTGCCAGAGTGTCTGCAGAGTGACCCCTACTCCCCTTCCTCCTTTGCAGTGCTCCCAATCCAGGACCGGTGACATACAGATAACGTGGAATGTAGGGCTATATTCATCCTGTGCATCCTCCCTACCTCTGAGCCATAGCCTGTTACTGTTAACGTGAATTGTACCTGCATTACCTATTTAACAAGTTTATTCTTAAGTAAGGTTATACTAGGCATTAACCATTCCTGTGGACCCGAGGTACTACACACAAGTCTCTGTGTTTATTTATCCACCGCATAGAATATCAGTGTGTGGGAACGGTGGCGTCACGAGTGATTTGTATTACTAGTCCCCCCATCCCGTTTATTGGCATTCCCTATCATAGAGGTGTCGAAGCTGGCCTGCGATCCTGCTCTGGCCTTGGCTACATGTCATCCCTCAGGGATAAGATCATGGTAAGTGCCACCATGACAAGACAGCACTTATCCCTCCCAGCTCTTCAAGTTAGCCAGGTGCTCAGGGTCACCCCTCTGGGGTGTTGCAAGGGCGCACCCATTGATATCAAAGGGTTCTATTCTCTGCATATTGGATGCCCAAATTTGGTGCATGCAAATCGCGTACAAATCTGCCCGTCTGAAGGAACCCTAAGGGCCTCAAACAGTAGAAAGGAACTGGATCAAAAGTGAATGAACAATAAGAACTAAACAAAAGAAATGATAGCCAATGGTTAAACATGACTTGTTCAGTCCATTCACTGTGCATAACCAGGTAACTATATGGGAAAAATGATATGACGTAATAAAAAATGCAAAATATTTTGCAAAATACTACAATAAAGGGAGTTTGTTGAAGTACAGCTACCCGGCACATGCCTCTTTATATAATAGGCGCATCCGTGCGCCTACACAGATGTACATCAGGTCTGACTTGGCGTACATTTCTGGCCTAACGTACGCCAACTTCTAGTGTAAAGTATACATAAACCTGTCGGTCTCGGTCGTCCCTGTAAATGCCACTTTTTTTTTTTAACAATATTTTAGTCCTGGAAAACCCCTTTAATCATAAAGCTAAACACACTGCCATACACTGTGCTCCAGATCTGTAGCTTTTCATCACTTTGGATTGCTATAGGAAATGTAATCAGTATCCTAAGGGGATGTGTATGGAGAGAGAGGAAAGGATGTAGATAATTCCCAGGTATAGGTCTCCCATTTGTCAGTGCTATGTGTATATCTAATTCTGCTGAGTGCACAACATCCTGCAGAATTACATTATCTTCTCATAAAAATATAATTCTTCTTAGTTCAAAAGTGACAAGTAGAGCTGTATTTCCTGTTGCAACCTTTGCTAAAATGACTGCCCAACTCAATAGCAAAATGTCACTATATCTGTAGGTAAACAAAGAAACATTGGTGATTGCCCTTTCTGTTTTGGTTGGTAATGTCCTTTAATCCATAAGAGACCAAAACATA
Source organism: Eleutherodactylus coqui (assembly GCF_035609145.1). NCBI lineage: Eukaryota > Metazoa > Chordata > Amphibia > Anura > Eleutherodactylidae > Eleutherodactylus > Eleutherodactylus coqui. The sequence continues at coordinate 87,233,235 of NC_089845.1, read as the reverse complement.
AAAACCTTAACGTTAATAACAAACCATTGACATTTTAAGTATATAAAACCCATAAAAACAAATCATGCGGTACTGTTTAATAGCGGACACTACAATATAACGTGGGTGGCGTGTCTTTGCTTTCCTTGTTGCCTAGACTAAGTATATGGGTTTAGAGCACTTAGAACATTTTCCCGAATTGCTTCCCTCCCACAACTTCTGCACTGTTATTGTATCACACTGTGTTACTGCTTCTTCGAAAGTTATTAACAATATGCCATCATGCTGACACAAACCCAGCATAAATAATTCTCGTATAAAGCAGCAAGAAAGCTATTTACTGGTGTTGTTACACAGCTGTGCCGTTGTCAGCTCTACAGTGCTGCTAATCCGCTGTCCTATTTCAATTATTTGCACCAGAGAGATGTAAAAAATATGTGAGGAGCACTGTATGTCAATCTCTGTTATTCTCACTTTATGTAGAATGATTAACCTCTTGGTGGCATGGTTGTTTTTCTGAATTTCTTATCATTATATTTGATATTATGCTCATGAAGCCTATGGTTCAAGGGTTATTCCCTCCACAGATATTTATGGCATGTGCACAGGTTAAATGTTTGATAGCAGTAGTTCACACTACTAGATCCCTTTTAAGGGATTAGAGTAGCCTTCCTTGGATTTAAAGGATCACGTTTGCAATTGCAAATTATCGCATAAATTGGGTAAATTCCTGAGCATTTGGTTAAAGTGTAGTGAATATAATGCCCCCAGTAGTGAGCATTGCGTGTGTGTTGTCCTTTCCAGGGCAATGTCACCAGAAGAAGAGATGTTGCAGTCTGTTGGCAGTGATGGGGTCTTGGCATGGTGGTCTCGATGCGTAGACGGACTGGCTGCACTGTTCAAGTCTGTCCAACAGGTTGATTTTTATGTTTTTGTGGTTTGTTATTTCTTTAGGTGTTACTTTAGACATTTGTCTATATTCCATCAGTGTTTCCCCTATTACTGATTCTGTTCTCTTGTTTCATATGTGGATTTTATCCTGGTGTTTGTGGAGTGCTATCTGTCCAATTGTATTGCCTTGGTCGTTATTTAAGTCTGCTTCTGGGTCTGGTTGTTGCTTATTATTTTCCAAGTCTTGGTGCACAGAGGATGTGTTTGTGGTGGTGAGAGTTCTGCTGTAAAGCTAAGCGGTGCTTTTGTTTGTTCATTAATATTTTTCATCTTTTAGTTGCTAGAGTTAGTGGCCGAGGTATGACGCATGGGGCTGCCTTTATCGAGGCAATTATCTTAGGCCGCCTGTAGACGAGCGGGTCGGATCCGGCAACGAGAATTCTCGCCGCGCGATCCGACCCGAGCGCCTGCAGGGACGAGCGCGTACTCACCCGCGCCTGGCGGCCCCGGCTCTTTCATGTGCCGGCTGCCGCGCAGCCGGCGCATGCGCAGACCGGAGCCGGCGGCCGGGTGAGTGCGTGCCCTGCAGAAAATTAGGACATGCCGCGGTTTGTTTGCCTTGCGAGATTTCGCGCGGCCAAACCGCGTCCGTCTGCATAGGAGTGCGTATTTTAATGCACTCCTATGCAAACTTTCAGCGGCGGAAATCCCGCGGGAAATCCCGCGGCGGGATTTCCGCTCGTCTGCAGGCGGCCTTACTTTTAGGCAGGGTGGTTCTTGTCCTAGTAGTCGGGGTGAGGTTGTCCCTTCTTCCTTTTGCTTAGATTATATGATATTTTTCTCCATTCTGCAGTCTTCTTGTGTGAACACAACCTTACATTCGTCCTGGGCATAGTGCGTCTTACTCTCAGAGCGAACATGACAGGAGCATTATGTTCTTTCATTTAATGCTGTAGGCCACAGTGAGTAAAGTAAAACGAGGGTCTGTTTATGGAGAAGTTGCCCACAGCTGTCTGCCAGAAAGTTAGTTCCTTTGTTCCTGCATTGAGCTTGTGTGACTCCCTATTGCGGGGATCTCAAGTATGGAGAAAGCCTTGTCAAACAAAAGACTTGACGAGGTGGATATGAGGTGGTTTAATTTGGTAGCCAGCAACAGAGTTGAACGAGGCTAACCAATACCAGTAGACACCTGAAGAGGACAGGTATACCGTATTACAGAGAGTGTTGTGTGTAATGAACATTAATTTCCTGCAACCAGGCATTATCTTGTGTAAGCAACTACCAAAATGTACACCCTCATTGAAAAACTGTTGTAAAGCCATATGCTTAGTGAATTATCTGTAGCTGCTAAGCTAGTTGCCTCTGTGAAGTAAAGTTTGTGTGTTGTATTTCAGCTCTCTTTCCTCACTTACCTCCTTGTGCACTATTAAAATAACTTGTAGTCTGTTACCACCCTTTCGCCTTGAAGACCCTTGTCCCACGCTAAATCTGCACCAACATCTAGAACAGTGTTTCCGTCACCCCGGCCTGCTTGAAAAAGTGACAGTCGACCACAGTATCCAGGAGAGATGGCTGTGCACAAGTGGGGCTCCCCTTATTCAATTAGCTTCTGTAAAAGAGTAACTCCTATAAAAGTAACTCATGACTAGAGATGAGCGAACGTACTCGTCCGAGCTTGATACTCGTTCGAGTATTAGCGTGTTCGAGATGCTCGTTACTCGTGACGAGTACCACGCGATGTTCGGGTTACTTTCACTTTCCTCTCTGAGACGTTAGCGCGCTTTTCTGGCCAATAGAAAGACAGGGAAGGCATTACAACTTCCCCCTGCGACGTTCAAGCCCTATACCACCTCCCCTGCAGTGAGTGGCTGGCGAGATCAGGTGTCACCCGAGTATATAAATCGGCCCCTCCCGCGGCTCGCCTCAGATGCGTTCTGACATAGAGGAGGGAAAGTGCTGTTGGTGCCGGAGCTGCTATAGGGAGAGTGTTAGGAGTATTTTAGGCTTCAAGAACCCCAACGGTCCTTCTTAGGGCCACATCTAACCGTGTGCAGTACTGTGGAGGCTGCTTTTTGCAGTGTTGCACTTTTTTTTTTTTGTATATCGGCCGTGCAGAGCATTGCGCCCTGCAGTAATTATTCATACTCCAGGGCCAGAAGTGGTGGTTAGGCAGGGACAGAAGACATATATTGTGAGGCAGGGACAGAAGACATATTTATTGAATATAGGCAGTGGGCCTTTGCAAAAACATTTGGGGAAAAAAATCTATTTGGGCTGCCTGTGACTGTCCTCAGTGTTCTGGGTCTGTGCTGGGTGTAGTTGTCCTCCTAATTCATACGCAGCCAGCTAAGTGTTACAGCAGGCTTACGCAAAATTATTTCCTGGCTCTGTGTTGGCTGTTAAATCACCGCTGTATTCCAGTCCACAGTGCAACAGTCTGCAGTTATTTGACATACTCCAGGGCCAGTAGTGGTGACGCAGAGAGGGAAGACATATACAGTGTATATAGGCAGCGGGCCTTTCCAAAAACATTTGGGGAAAAAAATCTATTTGGGCTGCCTGTGACTGTCCTCAGTGTACTGGGTCTGTGCTGGGTGTAGTTGTCCTCCTAATTCATACGCAGCCAGCTAAGTGTTACAGCAGGCTTGCGCAAAATTATTTCCTGGCTCTGTGTTGGCTGTTAAATCACCGCTGTATTCCAGTCCACAGTGAGACAGTCTGCAGTTATTTGACATACTCCAGGGCCAGTAGTGGTGACGCAGAGAGAGAAGACATATACAGTGTATATAGGCAGTGGGCCTTTCCAAAAACATTTGGGGAAAAAAAATCTATTTGGGCTGCCTGTGACTGTCCTCAGTGTACTGGGTCTGTGCTGGGTGTAGTTGTCCTCCTAATTCATATGCTGCCAGCTAAGTGTTACAGCAGGCTTGCGCAAAATTATTTCCTGGCGTTCCGTAAGCGAAGTCAGCCTCCAACCACAGGCCAATAAGCGGCACATTTAATTACAGCGTTCTGTTTCTGCACTACTGGTAATACACCATGCTGAGGGGTAGGGGTAGGCCTATAGGACATGGACGCGGGCGAGGACGTGGAGGCCCAAGTCAGGGTGTGGGCACAGGCCGAGCCAGTGCGGTGGCCAGGGGTAGAGGCAGGGCCAGACCGAATAATCCACCAACTGTTTCTCAAAGCGCCCCCTCGCGCCATGCCACCCTGCAGAGGTCAAGGTGCTCTACGGTGTGGCAGTTTTTCACAGAGACGCCTGACGACCGACGAACAGTGGTGTGCAACCTTTGTCGTGCCAAGATCAGCTGGGGAGCCACCACCACCAGCATGCGCAGGCATATGATGGCCAAGCACCCCACAAGGTGGGACGAAGGTCGTTCACTGCCTCCGGTTTGCACCACTGCCTCTCCCCCTGTGCCCCAACCTGCCACTGAGATCCAACCCCCCTCTGAGGACACAGGCACTACCGTCTCCTGGCCTGCACCCACACCCTCACCTCCGCTGTCCTCGGCCCCATCCAGCAATGTCTCTCAGTGCAGCGTCCAGACGTCGCTAGCGCCACTGTTTGAGCGCAAGCGCAAGTACGCCGCCACACACCCGCACGCTCAAGCGTTAAACGTGCACATTGCCAAATTGATCAGCCTAGAGATGCTGCCGTATAGGCTTGTGGAAATGGAGGCTTTCAAAAGCATGATGGCGGCGGCGGCCCCGCGCTACTCGGTTCCCAGTTGCCACTACTTTTCCCGATGTGCCGTCCCAGCCCTGCACGACCACGTCTCCCGCAACATTATACGAGCCCTCACCAACGCGGTTACTGCCAAGGTCCACTTAACAACAGACACGTGAACAAGCACAGGCGGGCAGGGCCACTATATCTTCCTGACGGCACATTGGGTGAATTTAGTGGAGGCTGGGACAGAGTCAGAGCCTGCCACCGCTCCCGTCCTACCCACCCCCCGAATTGCGTGCCCCAGCTCGGTGGTGGTATCTGCGGCGGTGTATGCTTCCTCCACTAAACCACCCTCCTCCTCCTCCTCCTCAGCCTACGCAACCTCTGTCTCGCAATCAAGATGTGTCAGCAGCAGCACGTCGCCAGCAGTCGGTGTCGCGCGGCACGGCAGCACAGCGGTGGGCAAGCGTCAGCAGGCCGTGCTGAAACTACTCAGCTTAGGAGAGAAGAGGCACACGGCCCACGAACTGCTGCAGGGTCTGACAGAGCAGACCGACCGCTGGCTTGCGCTGCTGAGCCTCCAACCGGGCATGGTCGTGTGTGACAACGGCCGTAATCTGGTGGAGGCTCTGCAGCTCGGCAGCCTCATGCACGTGCCATGCCTGGCCCATGTCTTTAATTTGGTGGTTCAGCGCTTTCTGAAAAGCTACCCACACTTGTCATACCTGCTCGGAAAGGTGCGCCGGGTCAGCGCACATTTCCGCAACTCCAAGACGGACGCTGCCACCCTGCGGACCCTGCAACATCGGTTTAATCTGCCAGTGCACCGATTGCTGTGTGACGTGGCCACACGGTGGAACTCTATGCTCCACATGTTGGCCAGGCTCTATGAGCAGCGTAGAGCTATTGTGGAATACCAACTCCAACATGGGCGGCGTAGTGGGAGTCAGCCTCCTCAATTCTTTACAGAAGAGTGGGCCTGGTTGGCAGCCATCTGCCAGGTCCTTGGAAACTTTGAGGAGTCTACCCAGATGCTGAGCGGGGATGCTGCAATCATTAGCGTCACCATTTCTCTGCTATGCCTCTTGAGAAGTTCCCTGCAAAGCATTAAGGCAGACGCTTTGCACTCGGAAACGGAGGCGGGGGAAGACAGTATGTCGCTGGATAGTCAGAGCACCCTCATGTCTATATCTCAGCGCGTTGAGGAGGAGGAGGAGGGGGAAGAGACAGCTTGGCCCACTGCTGAGGGTACACATGCTGCTTGCCTGTCATCCTTTCAGCTTGTATGGCCAGAGGAGGAGGAGGAGGAGGATCCTGAAAGTGATCTTCCTAGTGAGGACAGCCATGTGTTGCGTACAGGTACCCTGGCACACATGGCTAACTTCATGTTAGGATGCCTTTCTCGTGACCCTTGCGTTACACGCATTCTGGCCACTACGGATAACTGGGTGTACACACTGTTCGACCCACGGTATAAGGAGAACCTTTCCACTCTCATTCCCGAAGAGGAAAGGGGTTCCAGAATGATGCTATACCACAGGGCGCTGGTGGACAAACTGATGGTAAACTTTCCATCCGACAGCGCTAGTGGCAGAAGGCGCAGTTCCGAGTGCCAGGTAGCAGGGGAGGCGCAGAGATCAGGCAGCATGTACAGCGCAGGCAGGGGACCATTATCCAAGGCCTTTGCCAGCTTTCTGGCTCCCCAGCAAGACTGTGTCACTGGTCCCCAGTCAAGGCTGAGTTGGCGGGAGCACTGTAAAAGGATGGTGAGGGAGTACGTAGCCGATCGCACGACCGTCCTCGGTGACGCCTCTGCCCCCTACAACTACTGGGTGTCGAAGCTGGACACGTGGCCTGAACTCGCGCTGTATGCCCTGGAGGTGCTTGCTTGTCCTGCGGCTAGCGTCTTGTCAGAGAGGGTGTTTAGTGCGGCTGGGGGAATCATCACGGATAAGCGTACCCACCTGTCAACCGACAGTGCCGACAGGCTTACACTCATCAAGATGAACAAAGCCTGGATTTCCCCAGACTTCTCTTCTTCACCAGCGGACAGCAGCGATACCTAAGCAATACGTAGGCTGCACCCGCGGATGGAAGCATCGTTCTCTATCACCATCAAAAACGGGGACCTTTTTGCTTCATCAATCTGTGTATAATATTCCTCCTCCTCCTGAAACCTCAAATAATCACGCCGAACGGGCAATTTTTCTTAGGCCCACAAGGCTCAGTCATATAATTTTTGTAAACAATTTTTATACGTTTCAATGCTCATTAAAGCGTTGAAACTTTCACCTCAACCATTTTTATTTTAACTGGGCTGCCTCCTGGCCTAGTTACCAATTAAGCCACATTAACCAAAGCGATTAATGGGTTTCACCTGCCCTCTTGGTTGGGCATGGGCAATTTTTCTGAGGTACATTAGTCCTGTTGGTACACCAATTTTTGAGGGCCCTCGCCTACAGTGTAATCAAATTAATTTTTAGCCCACCTGCATTACAGCTGACGTTACATCAGCTGTGTTGGGCACTGCAATGGGATATATTTATGTACCGCCGGTGGCTTCCTGGCACCCACCCATGCTGTCGGTCCACAGGGAGTTGTAACTGCATGTGTCCACTTCTAAAGAACCCCAGTCTGACTGGGGTATGCAGTGTGGGCCGAAGCCCACCTGCATTAAGCACGACATTACCTCAGCTGTGATGGGCAATGCAATGGGATATATTTATGTACCGCCGGTGGGTTCCAGGGAGCCACCCATGCCGTGGGTCCACAGGGAGTTGTAACTGCATGTGTCCACTTCTAGAGAACCCCAGTCTGACTGGGACATGCAGTGTGGGCCGAAGCCCACCTGCATTAAGCACGACATTACCTCAGCTGTGATGGGCAATGCAATATATTTATGTACCGCCGGTGGCTTCCTGGCACCCACCCATGCTGTCGGTCCACACGGAGTTGTAACTGCATGTGTCCACTTCTAAAGAACCCCAGTCTGACTGGGGTATGCAGTGTGGGCCAAAGCCCACCTGCATTAAGCACAACATTACCTCAGCTGTGATGGGCAATGCAATGGGATATATTTATGTACCGCCGGTGGGTTCCAGGGAGCCACCCATGCCGTGGGTCCACAGGGAGTTGTAACTACATGTGTCCACTTCTAAAGAACCCCAGTCTGACTGGGGTATGCAGTGTGGGCCGAAGCCCACCTGCATTAAGCACGACATTACCTCAGCTGTGATGGGCAATGCAATGGGATATATTTATGTACCGCCGGTGGGTTCCAGGGAGCCACCCATGCTGTGGGTGCACACGGAATTCCCATTGCGGAGTTGTACCTGCCTGTGACTATTTATAAAAAAACGCGGTCTGACTGGGGCATGCAGACACCTTGACAGAATGAATAGTGTGTGGCACATAGGTTCCCCATTGCTATGCCCACGTGTGCAGCTCCAGATGGAGGTGGCACAGGATTGGATTTCTCACTGCTTCTGTACAGCATTGTGGGCTATCACCCCGCCTTTTTTAAAGAGGGTCGCTGCCTAGCCGTGCCAACCCTCTGCAGTGTGTGCCTGCGGTTCCTCTTCATGGCAGACGCACTTATAAATAGACATAAGTGTGGAGTGGCATGAGGGCAGCTGAAGGCTGCGCAGGGACAGTTTGGTGTGCGCTGTGGACACTGCGTCGTGTGTGTGTGTGTGGGGGGGGGGGGTTGGTAGCATGTAACCCAGGAGAAGTGGCAGCGGAGTGTCATGCAGGCAGTGATTGTGCTTTGTTGGAGGTAGTGTGGTGCTTAGCTAAGGTATGGCTAATGAGGGCTTTTCAGAAGTAAAAATTGTTGGGAGGGGGGGGAGCCCACTCTTGCCGCTATTGTGGCTTAATAGTGGGACCTGGGAACTTGAGATGCAGCCCAACATGTAGCTCCTCGCCTGCCCTATCCGTTGCTGTGTCGTTCCCATCACTTTCTTGAATTGCCCTGATTTTCACAAATGAAAACCTTAGCGAGCATCGGCGATATACAAAATTGCTCGGGTCGCCCATTGACTTCAATGGGGTTTGTTACTCGAAACGAACCCTCGAGCATCGCGAATCGCGATAATTTCGTCCCGAGTAACGAGCACCCGAGCATTTTGGTGCTCACTCATCTCTACTCATGACCACTCAACCAATCACAGGCATCAGCAGTTACTTTGCCATGAATGGCACATAACTGCTGAGGCCTGTGATTGGCTGAGTGGCCAAATACACAGTGAACATCAAATCACAACAGCCTGCATCTTCTGGGTTTCAGGGGTGGGGACAAGGGGTTAATTTTTTGGATAGGGAGCCACTGAAGGTATTGATTATGTCTTTTTATTTCACGCCATTACAGCCCTTGAAATCTATATATAAATTATAAAGTGGTGTTTAAAGATAGACAAATCCTTTGGGTTGTACATATGCACACATTTATATTCTTTTCTTGTGGCCTTACTTGTCACAACTCGTAAATGATTGTTCATGTAGCCAATCAACCTACTATATCTTTGATAGGCGCTCGTTATGCGCAAGTGATGCAGCAGCCAAAAAGTAAAACACAATTCTGGGCTTCTGTAGAGAAGCATAGAGTCTAGATCACATGAGGTCATTATCCACATCTACTCTTCCTTAGTCAGACCTCATCTGGAATACTGTGTCCAGTTCTGGGCACCCCACTTTAAAAAAGACATAGACAAACTGGAGCAAGTTCAGAGAAGAGTTACGAAGATGGTGAGCGGTCTGCAAATAATGTCCTATGAAGAATGGTTAAAGGATCTGGGAAGGTTTAGCTTGCAAGAAGGCTGAGAGGAGACTTAATAGCGGTCTATAAATATCTGAAGGGTTGTCACACTGCAGAGGGATCAGCCCTATTCTCATTTGCACAAGGAAAGACTAGAAGCAATGGGATGAAACTGAAAGGGAGGAGACACAGAATAGATATTAGAAAAAACTTTCTGACAGTGAGGGTGATCAATGAGTGGAACAGGTTACCACGGAAGGTGCGGAGTTCTCCTTCAATGGAAGTGTTCAAACAAAAGCTGGACAAATATCTGTCTGGGATGATTTAGTGATCCTGCACTGAGCAGAGGGTTGGATCAGATGACCCTGGAGGTCCCTTCCAACTCTACCATTCTAAGATTCTAAGTTATCTGATTGTGTAAAAGGAACTTGAAAAGGACTTGCCATGTCCCCTTGTCAGCAGAACCAGCTGTATAGCTTTCTAGCTATTGTTCTGACACAAACAACACCCTTTTTTTTTTGTTCATACACATCCTCACACTATAAATGTGTCAAGTGGACAGTTCCCACTACGCACTGTCAATCAAGGTTGATATCACCCATCGACAGAGTGAATGGTAGGGACAACTTGACACTTTCACAGTTGAATCTTAAAATAGGTTTTATGCTGTTGGGGGTTAATGGAAAAAAACAAAAAACGCAGCATGCTCTTGGTATAGCAATTTTTCCTTGTGTTTCTCTCATAGGCTTCTCTATAACACTTGAAAATTGCCTGAAAAAATGCAATATACAGTAATAAAAACTGCCACCAAAAGCTTTTGGGACTTATCGGTCCAATTTATTACCGTATATACCGGCGTATAAGACGACTTTTGAACCCCGAAAAATCTGCTCTGCAGTCGGGGGTCGTCTTATGCGCCGGTAATACCAAAAAAAAAAAATGTAAAAAAAAAAAATCATTACTCACCTCCCCCGGCGTTCTGTCGCGCTCCGGCAGGATGTCGCTCGCTCCTCGTCCCCGGCGCAGCATTGCTTTCTGAATGCGGGGCTTGAAATCCCCGCTTCCAGAAAGCTAATACACACGCTGTCAGCCAGTTACAGCCATGCAATGACAGCATTGAATGGCTGTGATTGGCTGAAGGCGCACGTTGCTTCAGCCAATCACACCCATTCAATGATGTCATTGAATAGTGTGATTGGCTGAAGCCACGTGCGCCTTCAGCCAATCACAGCCATTCTGTAACTGGCTGACGGCGTGTGTATTAGCTTTCTGGAGGCGGGGATTTCAAGCCCCGCATTCAGAAAGCAATGCTGCGCCGGGGACGAGGAGCGAGCGACACCCTGCCGGAGCGCGACAGAACGCCGGGGGAGGTGAGTACAGATTTTCTTTTTCTCCACTGTAATACCGGCGTATAAGGTGACAGTTGGGGGGTCGTCTTATACGCCCCGTCGCCTTATACGCCGGTATATACGGTAAGCCTGTTCTGTCATATACTAGTCTAGAATAAAGATAGTTGAAATAAGCCAAGTTTTTCTTACTTTACATTCCCATATTCTTTAGTGTGGATCACAGTTTTTACATTTCTTTAACTTGTGGGAAATGGTTAAATCTAGCCGCAGATACAGCTCTCCAAAAGAAGTAGCAGTAAAAGTACAAATAGTATTCTTTATTGTATAAAAGTTAAGAACCAGCAGAAAAATGCAGCTCGAGGTATAGCCTCTCCTTCATTTAAGCTGGGATAGAACACAACTCGCTGGAAATGCCGGTACAACCTTTTAAAGGTAATTCACTAATTCACCAAGCAGTTGTTAGAAATTCAAAGAGCAGGTATAATGAATTACCCTGTTTCCCTGAAAATAAGACATAGCATGATTTTTCAGAATTTTTAAGGATGCAAAATGATTTTTCAGGCTTTTTGAGGATGCATGAACTATAAGCCCTACTCCAAAATTAAGCCCTGCTAACAGTTAATTAAAAAGTCAATTTAAATAGTGTCCAGGCAGCTATACATGTAAAAAAGTTAAACCTTTTTGAACAAAAATTAATATAAGACACTGTCTTATTTTCAGGGAAACACGGTAGTAGTCCAACACTACCAAGGCACTGTGTGGATTAAGTAGTCTGAAGATTTCGTATATAGAGAGCAAAAGGGAAGAGGCTCAGGTGTGAGGACCAGACATCTCATACTAAATCATATAATTCTTTTTCCTATACCTCAGGTATAGTTACCCTGATAATGGTGGACCTAAATACAGGAACCTCCTCCAAAAAACCTATTTCTGATCAATATTCAGAATAAAAAGCTGAGCTTGTGGACATAGAGAGTACCGCCTGAGTGAGGAGATAGTCGATCCTACAACTAGGTTTAGTAAGCACAATTAGCCCAGTATTCCCCTCAAGCAAACGCAGGAACAAAACAAAAGAACAGCAGCACCACCAGCCTACCACAGAGGTGGGAGTCCACCAGCTCAGCTTTTTATTCTGAATATTGATACTTGTTTCTTTGGGTTCCTGATGAAGCTACGTGATTTGTAGCGGAAACGCGTAGAACCTATGCACCTCTGAACCATAGAACTTCTTAGAACCTGATTGAAATTGGTCAGGATCTTTTCCGTTTTTCTTTCTTGCTGATTTTACCACAAGGAACATAGGGACTTGCGTGGCAGTGACCACGGCATCTCCACCATTCCTTTTTTTTTCTTGGCACATGCATCGATATCTGGGAATTAATGGTCCCTTATGTGGTGATATATGTCCAAGATAAGTGGATAATTAGACAGCGACATATATAAGAGGAAACTGTGCACTGTTTTTTGCAGCACAACCTCTTCCCTTGATTAGCTTGTTAGCTGTCTCTCTATAAATAAGTATATACAAGCTAGAAACTTGACCGTTCTAAAGTGACCCCTGAAGGTTTCCCAGCCAATAAAAAACTGTATGGATACTGGGTTATAGGGCCTACTTACCCGTCAAGGGGGCTTTTTCTCGCAAAACCCTCTTCCCAGATACCGGATTTGATTCACATTTTCCAGGACATTACGGGGGTCACGCTCTATTGAATCTTTTTGTGTATATCTGTGTCTGTTTTAGGATCCAAAAAATCCTTTTTATATATTTTTTAGCAATAAAAGTTATGTTTTAAGAGGGATAGACTAAACCCTTTCTGTGAAAAATGAGTTTAATACATGCAGGGACCTGTCAGGCAGGTTGAAAGTTACAATGTTAAGTCTATGGGTGTGCGCTGCTGTGCTTCGGGCATGTGCTGGAACTAGTGAACACAGCATACACTGTTAAGCTGCACCATACACTGCCCAACCAAGTGCGATAGAGAGACGGCATAAGAGAGACAGCAATAGAGAGAGAGACAAAGATAGAGACAGAGAGAGAGAGCAATAGAGAGACAGTGATAGCAAGAACAATAGAGAGACAGCGATAGAGAGACAGACCGAGAGAGAGCAATAAGGTGATCAAGATTCTGCATAGAATCTAACGCGTACTTCTTAGTTTAATCCCGTTTTGTATGGCACATTATTAATAAAGCCAAGATATTCTTCACTAGTTACCAGCTCCCGTAGGTGCGGATTTTTCATGTTTGAAGTACCGCTGTGACTGCGCGGTGTGGCTGGAAGGAGTATTGCCGATATAGAAGGAGCGCTAACGCTAAAAAGTAAGGTGAGCCAAATTCCTTTTTCTCTCCTATGTATTACCTTGTACATTAGTTTGTGTGTACATTGTTATTGTCTATTTACGGGACATTGTCACTCTTGACAAATGTGTCATATTATAACATCATAAATGTAATCCACTGATCAGTATCTTTTGTACTTTTGCATATCAGCTATGACACTTCATCAAACCATTGGTAGCGCAGCTTTTCAAGCATACATAAAGCATACAATCCATAGCAGTTTAATGTTTAGTGTGATAAGAGACTCGTCCATCAAAGCTAAGAAGATTGCTTCCAAAGCTGAACAGAGCACGAATTTGACAGCGGAAAGCATTTACATTGCATTCAGTGCATGATCTGCGGTAATACAAGAAAGATACAATATAAATTACATAAACTCATTGCTATGGATTTTGTATAAGTTTCCCTGCTGGACTTGATACAGTTTTGTTTCTATAAAGTAAGCCACCCATTGTCTTCTGCAGATACATATTTCTCTTCCATGTAGAATGGCATGCTATTTTTTAAGTTTAATATATCTTGATAAGTACAGAAAATGTAATTACCTCTAAAGAGATAGATACAATTCTTTTAGGTCTGTTGAATAAACAATGTCACAGTGCAAATAAATGTTTCAATCGATATCAGCATCCTTACATAGCATGTCCCATGAATAGATGAAGAGATGAGGAAATGTATACACTTTATTATACTGTTTGTGCCTTTACTAAGATGTGCTTAGTGATAAATGACAGAAATTTTCTTTTCTTTTCTTATTTCTTCCTCTTCAGAAAGACTTTTATGTGATGTTGTTTAATCTGATATCAAAATGAACATGCGACTTGGAAATGCTTTCCTAAACAGTATTTGACAATCAATTGTTCTTGAATAGATGTTCTTCTTTAATGAGCCTTTTTTTCTAGTTTTACTTGATTTGATTAGCATATTCCACTTTTCAGAGCTGTTAACATGGGGACAGGTTCTTGCCAGCTAATGGATATTGGATCAACCAGCTCTGGACTCCCTTTCTTCAGGGACAGCACAGCTGTATGAGCTGCCCTTATGGTATGTATGCCCTTGCTGCTCTGGCTGTTCTTTCCGCCTTACCAATAAAAGAATCTACAGCTCTCAATGAAATTTATGCAGGTAGTCACTATTCACATATTAAATACTTGCCGCAGATTAGTCTTTCACCAGCATCATGTTTTTGACGAAGTGCAAAACAGCATAGAGCCTTTTTCCTTCTTCTTACAGGGGTTGTCCGAGTTATATAAAGTGCCTTTGAACAGTTCCGCAATTGTGAAAAATAACAAACAGCTGATGCCGCTCCCCTGCTCGTTCCCCGCTGCTGGCTCTAGTCCCCAGTACGTTGTTACCGGGCTGCAGTAATCCTGTGATGTCCTATTAGCCTGCTGCTGCAGCCAATGACAGCGCTCAGTGGTGATTGTTGAGCACTGTCATTAGCTGCAGCAGCTTGTTGTAGATGGTTCAAGCTGACTGCAGCCTGGAAATATGATGTTGGTCAGGAGACCGAAGCTGGCATCGGGAGATGAGCGGGGAGCAGTGAGTATCAGCTGTTTGTTATTTTTCAGGATTGGGGACCTGTTCAGAGGCACTTTATATAACTTGGACAACCCCTTTAAGTCTTATCTTAAAGAGAACTTGTCATCAAGTTTTTACAATGCAATCAATGATAAACCTTTAACAGTGCTGCTAATGGGATGTCCTTATCACAATTTGGTTTTGTAATACGTGCCCCGGTACCTTTACAATCTGTTTTTAGAGTTTTCCTGCACTGTAGTTGAATGAGCTGAAAAGAGTCACATTTTGCAGAAAAAAAGTCAGTTTTTTTCCTCAGTGCCAAGGAAATTGTTGATTGGCATGAACACTGATTTTTCTTCTTTAGCAGGATACTTCCACCTTGAGGATCCTTATTTCCATTGCATTCTGGGCCAGATGACTGGGAGTAATGATTCTCAGGGCGCATGCGCAGTACGCCGCTGAAGTCATGGCAAGTAAGGGAGATCAGTGTGCACAGGCGCGGGTAGGGTTTGCTACGGTGCCTGTGTGGAATTACAGTGAAGAAGAGAAATCAGTATGCGTGCCAATCAAGAACAGAGGTGTGCCTGGCGCAGCGCTGAGGGACAAATCTGACTCTCTTCAACTCATTTTAATGCAGTGGGGGAAAACTTCAAAAGCAGATTGTAAAGGTATCGGGCACCTATTGCAATTAGCGATAAAATCTCATTAGCAACACTGTTAAAGGTTTATTGTAGATTGCATTGTAAAGACATAGTGATAGGTTCCCTTTAAGTGAGTTACATGGGATTTGAAAAATTATGGCTACTCTCAGCGCAGGAAGAAGCACAAATATTCTGAAAAGTCCTGGTTTGCACTAGAAATTGTGAAGGGAATATTAACTAACTATTTATTGCATAAGAAGAAAAAGTCACATAATTTAAGCTTAGCACTACAGCTTGTACATTGATATGGAAGGCAGTTGTAGAAGTTGAGACTTTTCCCACACCAATTGTCTGACTAGCAACATTGTCATCTTTCATAAGGCTCCCACTAGTACAAAAAATATTGGGCTCTGTATGCAGTGCTATATGTATTTACAGGGCATAGATGATGGAGGTGGGGTCTGGGGAACAGTGTCGTGTTCCCCAGACCCTGACAAGCTCTTATTGTTACAGTGGCACATTTCTATATCCCATAATGGGGCCTACTAAGCCCAAACTATTCTTTAATAACATATGTATAGCATGATTTATATAGTGCAGTAGGTTCCAAGGTGGGGTCCCGCACGCTGGTCGCTAACAGTGGATATTTACAGCTACATAGATGATGCGCCACATGCTGTTATAGGATGAGACGTTGCCAAAAGACTAAAAGAAGTACTCTGCAGTGTATTTAAGAATATGAATGCATGACATTCTCCAGAAGGCCGGGGCTATAGTATATTCTTCAGGATAAGATGTGTTAGTGAAGGAACCCTCTAGAGACAATCACTATCTTTTCCACTCCTGGGAGCCCTGGTCCAGCCTGCAGCTATGGCACAAGCTAGAATACATTAACCTGATCATTTTGCATGAATGTTTCAATTTTCCTGTTAACAATATTAAAAAATCATCTTGCGCAAAAACATGCTACCTAGAATATTTACATTTTTGGCAAAATAAAACAAAAAACAAAGAAGCAAAATAAAGGTCTTGCATAGCTATTTAGACTGGAAAATACAACTGGTTTTGAGCGCTGGAATGAAAGGGGTACTGTCATATAACAACCGTTTTGCATAAGTTAAGTCTCTATAAAGTATGTTTGTCAGCTGTTACAATGAAATGGAACATATAATGAGATGGATATAGTTTTGAACTGACAAATAGTGTCAGCAATTAACGGATAACAAGGAGAATACAGCAGTGTATGACCTAATGCAGTCCGGAGTATGTGCCTTGCATTACATGTGCAAATTGGAATTCATCCAGTGTCAGTGTAAATTATTATCTCTGGATGACTCCATTAAATAAGTGTCACATTTAAATTCAGTACTACCCAAGGAAATTGTGTACTAAATATTCTGTCTATTATACATACGTTTTGTTATGGCCGCTGTGGTTTGTGTTATTTTTAATGGTTCTCGCTTTTCAGTTTTTCTTAAAATAATTCTAATATACAGTGCGGTATATAATCCTTTTATATTCATTGTTCCTGTCCCTCAAACAAAAAGATCTCCTTGTTTTGACCTCATAGCTGAGAGAGGGCTGAAGCTAAAGTGTGTTGGTTTTGCTGCATGTGTTCATAGTGTACATCCATTTGCCACACAAGAATGTATCATATTATGTAAACTAGAAGTTATAACTACGTGTATCTCCGTATGGTACTGTAGTGTGGACCAATAGTAGCGTAGAGGTGTTACGTGCCTCATAAATTAGTAATATGGCTTTCTACATGTCCTTAAATTAGCAGATAATATGAAAGCTACTGTCAAATGTAAGTAGATTTTGCCCACTGCTATATTATGCCTTTTAGATGTGTTCCAAGTACTGCTCAATAAACTGAGTTAAACACATCGTTAGCATCAATGTCACATTGCTCATTGGTTAGTTTAGTTTGCTCTTATGAAGTATAAGTTGAAGGGTGATTCAGAAGAGGACTCAAGTTATTTGACTTTTAGTTGGCTGAGACTAAAAATAAAGGTTGGCTCCCATCCTCCCTGAAACATTGCCACTATTGTTCATTGGCTCTGTCTGGTATTGCAACTCCATCCCATTCATTTCAATGCGGTTGAGTTGTAATACCCAATACATCTGGTGAAAGGTAGACCTTATCTTTTTAATCTCAGACAACTCCTCTAAATTAAGCCCCATTTACACGGGATGATCATTGCTCAAATTTCGCTCGAACGATGTCCTTTGAGCAATAATCTTTGCATGTAAATGCTACCATCGTTTGCTTTTCAGGTGAACGGTGATTTGATGTTGAGTTTAAAATGTATTGTTCGGCCGGGCAGCTGATAGCAGGGACCACATGCTGTGATTCTCCACGGGAGCGCTGATAGCATTGTATTCAGCTGCAGTCCCATGGCAGAACTATTGGGCTGTATGCAATAACAAACCACCTGCTGTTATCTGCATGCAGCGAATGGAGGCTTATTTACATGCAACATAAGCTACTAATGGGCATTAGTGTCCATTAGCAGCTTATGAAAGTGATCGCTCAAACTGTCATTCTCCCTATCTTTTGAACAAATTTTGAGCAGTCATCATAGTGTTTAAATGGAGCTTTAGGATGCTCTTAGACTGCACAATTCTCATTTGTATGATTAAAGGAGATGTCCCGCGCCGAAACGGGTTTTCTTTTTTTTAAACCCCCCCCCCCCCGTTCGGCGCGAGACAACCCCGATGCAGGGGTTAAAAAAACCACCCGCACAGCGCTTACCTGAATCCCGGCGGTCCGGCGTCTTCATACTCACCTGCTGAAGATGGCCGCCGGGATCCTCTGTCTTCATGGACCGCAGGGCTTCTGTGCGGTCCATTGCCGATTCCAGCCTCCTGATTGGCTGGAATCGGCACGTGACGGGGCGGAGCTACACGGAGCTACACGGAGCCCCATAGAGAAGAGGAGAAGACCCGGACTGCGCAAGCGCGGCTAATTTGGCCATCGGAGGGCGAAAATTAGTCGGCACAATGGAGACGAGGACGCCAGCAACGGAGCAGGTAAGTATAAAACTTTTTATAACTTCTGTATGGCTCATAATTAATGCACAATGTACATTACAAAGTGCATTATTATGGCCATGCAGAAGTGTATAGACCCACTTGCTGCCTCGGGACAACCCCTTTAAATGAGCCATTGACATCATTGTTAGCTCAATCGCTCTTATGCAGACTGTTTAGACAGGTAATTTCATTGCTGACTTGTTCATCGAGAGTCATTCAGTAGCATTTAGTGTTTCACATTTGTTATGTCAAGCACTGAATAATGACTGTTTTATACTACGCGAGAGGTAAAGGAGTCAATGATGGTTTTTATACCTGCATAAAATGAAAGACAAGCAAGAAGCGAACAATTCTTGTTCATTGGCTTATGTTTAGACTGATCGATCTTTCACTTTTGCTCATTTGAACAATTTTTTTGTATGATCATTCTGTCTAAAAGCACTCTTAGGCCTCATTCACATGAGCATGAAATTCATGCTGAACTTACCTGCGCAAAAAAATCACGGCTAAGTGTGTGAAAAATAGCATGAACTGACAATTTCCCATTGTCAAGTCATGAGCTTAATTAGCGGTGAAATTGCCCATTCACACGACCCGGAGCTGCGTGTTACTGAAAATGAGTACTGCAGCTCTGAGAGGGGAGAGAGAGAGAAAGATGAAGGAAAGCCCCAGGGGAACCCCCTCTCTGCGGGGTTTCCCTTTATCTCAGCCGGGCTGGAGGGGTATCCCTGCTACGGTGATGTCAGGGTTCGCCTGCAGGGGAGAATCAAGAAATCCCCAGCAGTGTCGGATTTCCTTATTCTCCCCTGCAGGCGAACTCCGGTTGAGATGAAGAGAAGCCCTGCAGAGCA
Organism: Eleutherodactylus coqui; assembly: GCF_035609145.1. Classification (NCBI taxonomy): domain Eukaryota; kingdom Metazoa; phylum Chordata; class Amphibia; order Anura; family Eleutherodactylidae; genus Eleutherodactylus; species Eleutherodactylus coqui. Next base: position 87,214,199 of record NC_089845.1, on the reverse strand, counting down.
TGGGGTTCCTCTGGGGCTTTCCTTCACCTCTATCTATCCCCGCTGCAGGGAGAGAGCGGTTCCCCTGCAGAGGAATTCCTTTTCTCCCTGCTATGGGACAGCTAAACAGTACATTTTAAATGTCTCGCTGTTAAGTCCTGTTAGTCCCCTTATCCCCGCAGGGACTAACAGGAGCTTACAGCGGGACATTTAAAATGTGCTTCTGTGTTCAGCGGCGGGGCAGCGCTCCACTTCCCCCTTATCTCCTTTCATCTCCCATTCCAATTGTTTAGAAGTTTAAACTTAGCAATCGGAATGATTACCTAATTAACCTCCTCTGCCCCCTTGTTATCCTGCTCCCATAGGAGGCTATGGGGGCTCCTGCGCTTTGTGCATCAAAGATAGGTCAAGTTCTATCTTTTCACGACACTGGGAATTTCAGTTGCGCATGTCCTATTATTTTAAGGTGCAACCTTTTTTTTGCGCACTTAAAATTCTCCTATCTGAACCTTTTCACAGCAATGCATTGCTTCTACCGTGTTTTTTTCGCTAATACGGCGCGTGTTTCACGCTCGTGTGAAAGAGGCCTGAATTTGAAAGTAGTATTCAGGCAAATGCAAAGGAAAGCAAAACTAACAGTTATTTATCCCAATGTCTTGCAGAGAGCCTTACATATTATACTGCTAGGACTTTTGCCTTGCAAAGTGAATGCTGGCTGTGATGTGTGTTTTACATCAGCGCTTCATCTCATGCGCAAGTCTAAAAAGACTAAAAAAGATGGCAAAAGCATGCTAAACAGTATGAGTATACAGTAAGTTACACTAGATGGACATGTCGAGAATCCTGTTTTAACCCCTTAAGGAGGCGGGCTTTTTTTAAAATTTCATTTTCGTTTTTTCCTTCCCCCCCCTTTTAAAAAAATTGTAACTCCTTTATTTATCCATTGACATAGCTGTATGAGGGGTTTTTTTTGCGGAACGAGTTGTATTTTTCAATGGTGCTATTTAATGTACCATATAATGTACTGAAAAACTAAAAAGAATTCTAAATGGAGTAAAATAGAAAATAAACACATTCCGCCATCTTTCAGTGTGTCTTGTTTCTATGGCGCACAAAATGAAACAAAAGGGACATGATAACTTTATTCTATGGGTCAGTGTGATTACTACGATACCAAACTTGTATATATATATACAGTATATATATATATATATATATATATATATATATATATTTTTTTTTTTTTTTATTGCTGTACTACTTTTATTTTTTTTCAAAGACATTTAAATTTTTAAAAATTATTTTCTGCTGCCATCTTCTGCGAGCAATAAAGTTTTTATTTTTTCATCGACATAGCTATGGAAGGGCTCATTTTTTGCGAGACATCCTGTAGTTTACGATGGTGCCATTTTGGAATACATACAACTTTTTTTTTAAAGCTCCCACCCCTTCACGCCCTTTGTCCGCAGCCAGCAATGGGAGGGGGTGGGATGGGGCTGCACGTAGCTCCTCCCCCATCCCGCCCCCTCACATTGAAATCAGCAGATGGGGAGGAGAAAGGAGCTGAGCCGGCGAGGGGGAGGGAAGTGGAAGGCTCAACAGCATGGCAGCCTCAGCCTACATGCATCGGGGTCCATTCTATCTGAACGGATGCACAAACATGAGATTTTTGCAGTCGTTCACAAGTTTTTACAGCTCACATTGTAGCATATTTCGTCTGACCATGAAAATGGTAGCCGATATACGCTCATGGGAATAAAGCCTAAAGCAGAAACTGCTGCACTAACAACATCTGAATAGACTGTTAGAAGAGACTGAACATTTAAGCAAATGTAACATGTAAGAATTGATTATTACAGTCTCTTAAAAACAAAATGTTTTTAATGTTCTTCCATGTAGAAATATTCTATTATCATATAACATCTGACTCTATCCAAAACCAGTCACTAAGGTACAATTAAAAGCTTGCGAAATAATTGCCTTTGCTTTTGCTCTACAGCCAATGTATTATGTGTTTCCCCTTGTGATCAATGTGCACATCACTTTATTAAGAAATCATTACCTTCCAATTTAGTTTTATGTAGCTGATACTTCAGTGTTAATACTATAAAAGGTGTTGGTAAATTAACCCTTAAATGAATATATGTTAATATTACTTGGGCACTTGATTACTGAATATCTAATATAGTATTTATACATTCTGTTCTCATCAGAATTAGATCATGGCTTTAGTTTTTGAGAGCAACCCTCTGCATTACACCCCTTCCAAAAAACAAAGAAACTGTGGTCATAATTAACAAAACCCAAGAACTTACATATTATATTTCAACAGAAATTCAATGATTTAATAACAGCTGTAATCAGTTGGCCATGGTAAATGTAATGGTATAGTAATAGTAAAAAATAACACGCAATCTCCCATGCCAATGTAGTTACCGTCTGCAATTGTATTTCTCAACAAGAGTTTTCTGATACAATGGGGGTTCCTTAGAGCCTGGTCAAGAATTTCCCAGGATGTAGCAGCAATACCTAGTACTTTTATAGTAAGGCTAGGTACACACAGAGGAATTGCAGCGGAATTTCCATGCGGACAGAAATTCCACTGCAGTTACAGTAGCAGCAAAGTGGGCAAGATTTTTAAAATCTCGTTGACATGCTGTGGAAAAAACCTGTGCAGAAACTTTGTTGCGGTGCGGAATTCAAAACTGCAACATGTCCAATGTATCGCTGTCTCTGCTGCGGAACTCACCCGCTCTCAATGAGTGGGTGAATTCTGCACAGTAATCCACGATGAAACATGCTTACGGGCCCTCAACAAATGGTGGGGGTTTGGAGGTAGGCATTCTGCGGGTGATCTGCAGTGGGATGTCCACTGCGAACATTCTGTTTGACATTCTGCTCGCAATTCCGTCCCATGGGAACCCAGCCTATGTGTGTCATATTGCTCAAAGTGTACTGGATTATGTTTTTCTCCAGCAGGCTTCAGGGTATTCTGTAGCTTCCTAATTGTGTAATACAGTATGCGCACACTGGCCAAGTTAGACACAAGGTATCAGGCTCATGTCCAATATGGTTCTGAGCATACAACGCCCAAAAGCCTCAATTTATTGAAACACATAATACCTGCCCTTTTATGGGCGTTTAACACATTACATCAGTAATGTATACATATTCTTATTCGCTGGGTCATATAGAATTCTCAGCCTCCCTCCCAACCTTCTCTCAAGTCCAGTGTACCTGTGGACTTTGTCCTCTCAGCATGCAGTCAGCAGAAATAGTTCTTTGTCTGAGAGTGGAGGGGGGAAGGTGGGAGGAGAACGCCCAACATGGATACAAGTAAAACACAGTATAGGAATGTGATTTAACTCTTTCCTTATGCAGTAGAGCTTTATATTAGGCAGAAGTTATAAAACACACATCTTTCACCATGCCATTGTCCAGCAATTACCATAATGAAATTATGCAGCCATTAGCCTCTACAGAGTTAAATCACTACAGCTGCGTAAGACTTCTAGTTTATTACAAATCAGTAGACATTTTATGCTAACTAATCATTATGTCTACTACAAAAGATTGTTGGCAAAACACATCTAAGCATGCAAAAGGTGCTAGACAAGAATTATAAAATTATTCATTCATTCTACACCATGCTTCTTTAAGTGAGCAATGGGAGTAGACATTTCTGAAAGGTAGAACTATTGTTCACGGATTCCCTCTATGGCAGTAAGGCTGGGAATAACAGCTCTACCTCTGCTTCGCTTTCAAGAGAAGCTGCAAATCCTCATTCTAATTCTGAAGTTGAGTACTACGGTATCACCACCATCATCATCTATTGCTTCCCACTGTAAATCCACCTCCTCTTCCTCCTCAATAGGAGCACCCTGTATCTGTATCACCTGTGAGTTGAATGAGCAAGTTCCTACTGTGTGAGCACCATAAAGCACACTGTGTGGCAAAAAGTAAGAATCATCAGGGGGTTAAAGGACATTGTATTGAATTGATGATATTAATATGCCTGTTCAATATTAATACAAGATCAATAAGATCTGGCTTGCTAATATCACTTCAATGCTGAAATTCATGTCTAGCGTTTGCAAATGCTAAGTCCTTTAGGATTGATGATGGTTGGTGCTACTGTATGTGAGATGCAGAAGGATGTGTAGGGCTATCACGTTTTGTGTTTTACATAGTTACGATTTTTTATTGGAATTGTCCATTTTCAGAAGACACTGGCCCATTGAACTATACAGCTAAGACAAAACAAGCAAACTTTATTTTCTCAAATCCTCTTCTCCTACTTCTCATTTTCCTCCTCCTCCTGAGAATAAGCAAGACAAGAAAGAGGGAAGAAACTTGGTGTTTGGTGGCTAGCACTGTTGCCTTGTAGCATAAGGGTTCTATGTTCTGATTATCGATAACATCTGAATCGTGTTTGTATGTCCTTTTTGTTTATTCTTGCACCTCTCCTCCTCTGGAGAAGGCAGAAGAAAGAAATCTAGGACCCTAGGACTGAAAAGCAGCAGTGCCAACAACTGAGCCATACTCATTGAAGAAAAAGCATATAGCACCTCTGTGTGAGTTTTATTTGTAAAATGATTTTCTGGTGATTTTAGCTAAATATCAGGTTGAAATAACCTGATTCGATTTAGCAAAAATTGGCCCAATTTTATTGCTCGGCTGATCACTACAAGCACCACTAATCTTAACATTTCAAGAAACAAGTTAAACCGTGTTACATCTGTACACATTATTTTCATTCAGTAAACTCATGTTTATTGTACTTGCGTGTTTTTGTACATGTTATGTATTTAAGCGCTTCTGTATTTCATAGGTGCAGCATCCTTTAAGTCAATGGCCTTGCAAAATAAATAACAGGTACATGATAAATAAATAAATGGAAGATGTTCTATACTACAGTGGCACATTTGGCCGAGAAATGTACATTCATCATATTCTCCCTGTGGCCGGATCCCCAGGATTTCCAGATTATTGTGTGCTGAGTTCACAGACTAAAGTGTATCTATCGTAGTAGGAGTTGAAGTACATACAATTTTTAGAGCTTCTGATTTTAAGATATATTTTCTGTTGCATGTGAAAAAGTTTTCAGCCATAGTTTCTATAGAATGTGTCTTGATATGTACTTGACATTTACAGCATAAGTCACAACTCAAAGACAGGCAGTCTTTCAGACGTGTGAATAATTGAACTACTATGAGTAACCTGCTAATCCAACATTTTCATTACAAGGAAATGCCCTTTTATATCATGCATTAAATGTACTGTTAAATATATGTGGACTTTTATAATGTTAATTAGCTCACTTCTCAGCAATGATATGACAAAATAATGATTTTTAATTTGACTCTCCTTAATATATGTTTCCAGTAAATTAACTGTCCAAATGAATGCAGGGGGATGTGACGACTTTTCATTCCTGGTGTCACCAGTAGTACGAATCTTTGTCTCCTACTGATAATTAATAGATGATAACATTTTCTTGCTATGGATGGCTGACAGACACAGTTGCTATGTTTCTTAATAATGGTTTGAAGATCTCAGGGACAAAGCATATTCATTTGAAATGATTAATTTTTTGATACAATGAATTACTTGGATTGCAAAGTATTTACTTTGTTTCTAGTGCTCTGATAAAAGGCTAAAAAGGTTGGATTTCATATAACATTTATGTGACTTACACGAGGAAATGGTAAATAATACTAAAATATACCAGATTTAGAATAGAAATAAACTCTTAGGCAGTCATAGATCCCTATGATGTTGTCAGTCCGCATTCTTAGACTAAGTCAGGCTGGGATTTGCAGCCACAATGTATCTGTATTACACTCCTGTGCAGTTGGCTATAGTACAGAAAGTAATGTACAGGTAAAGGTACCTTTACATTGGACAACTATTGTGTGTATAAGCACCTGACAGCCGTCTCACAGACTACCGTCCGACTACCATTCGTATTTTACACAGAAGTGGTAATCTTTCAAGTGAATGGAGACCGGGGATCATTCAGGCCGCTCGCCTCCATTTACAGTAAACTTTAAGCAGTTTCTGTTTTATATGGGCTAACAGTTGCTTGCTTTTCAGTTCGGCCAAAAAACTATTGACTCTGACAGGTGAGCGATTTCTTGCTCGGTGCCCCATTGACAGCCGCATGTACACAGGATGATTATTGCCTGAATTTGCTGTTTCCAACAAGATTTTGGGTGATAATTGCCTATTATAAAGGTTCCTTAACCCCTAAATGACCACCCCATAGTGTTTTTACATCGTACTTTGCTGGGCTTTAATCCCCAGGAACGTAAAAACATGCTGCCTCTGGGGATTAAAGCCCTGCAGGCTGAGGACGTGACAGCTCCATGCTGTCGGTTACTGGAGGTAGCCAAAATCCTGGAGTTGTCATGGGGGGCCACGGGAAACTTCCCCCCAGTCACGCGATCACCGTTATCCAGCGGATACCGGCAATCACATTAAACTCAATACAAAGTAAAATAAAGTTAAAGTTTCATCTCCCCATATGGATTGTATCTGTAAGGAGAGCTGAGGACACTCTCCCCCATCCTCTGCTATGTCCCGCAGCATTCTCGTCCTCCAGGACCAGACACCGGTCTGCATAATATGAGTAGCCGACTACACAGAGCTGTCACCGGGAGCCGCTGTATGCGGTTCCCGGTCACATAATCGCTGTTATCCAATGGATAATAGCGATCATGTAAAAGTTTTAAAAAAGTGTGAAAAAAAGTTTGTTATCCATGAGCGGAGATGAAATTATGTACCTAAGGCCCCCGGGATTTATCCATGGACCTTACTCCGGCTTCTGCGCACGCGCCCATCGCCAAAATGGTGGATGCATGTGCAAAAGCCGTGGATTGCTTGGGTAATTTATAATCTCCCCGCTCATGGCTACCAAACGTAGCCAAGAGCCTGGAGACCTCAGAGGGTCTGGTCATATGATCGCTGCTATCCAAAGGATAATGGCAATCACGTAAAAGTAAAAAAAAGTTAAAGTTTCACCTCCTGTCACAGATCTGATCTATGAGGGGAGGTGAAATTACTTACTTAAGGCCTCCAGTGATGTCACTCGATGGGATCATTATCCGCGGACCTTTCCCCACCTTCGAGGCATGCTCCCATCGCCAAAATGGTGGACACAAGCGCAGAAGCTGGGGAGAGCTTGGGGAATTTAAAATCTCCATCAATGAATGACTGCCTGTTTGTAGTGAATGGAGGTTGGTGGCCAGAAGAGCTCTCCAGCACACTCTATTCTCTAAACGGCTGTTACTTCTGAGTGATGGGTGGTGGGACAGGTCTTAGGTGCTTATGTTCTTGACAGTCATCCTGTGTAAATGTATCTTTATGCCTGTAAACACCACAATATGAGAACAGAATCAGGATAATGAGGCACCAGAAGGTTCTATCAGGAAAGTCTGTCATAAATGAAGGAAAAAAGGGGAACATGCAGCACTATCTATTTCCTGCAAAAAGGTAGCAACTGAGACAGAAACAGGCAGAACCCATTAAAGTCAATAGGTCTGTTGGGTGCTTTTGGTGGTTGTCATATAACAGACCCTGCACTCTATTGTTGTCTTTTATTGTTCCAATGTTAGAACAGAAAAACTGAAATTTTGATGGCGGTGTCAACAGAACTGCTCGCTAATATAATAAAACACAATACCACATATATAAATAATATTATAAACAATACAGGTGTGTACAGTACATACAAATAATAACATTATTAATACAGATTCAAATTGCACAAATATGTATATACATCTCATATATCTATTGGATGCACATAAGCAGATGATTCACACATCATACACATATATATCTAGCATACATGTTATGCACACGTATCATACACATATACATTAATACACATAGACATCATGCACGTGTACACATTTAACCCATATAAACAAATGCATGCAACACACATGTATATATTACACATTATACACATAGACATTACACACATTGTACTCTTTGTACACAAATGCATAAAATCATACCCCCATTTATAAAATACATGTTATACAAAAGTACTGTACATGTTAGACACATATCATATGCAATGCACTCACACCTAAGGCTGCCTGCACATAAGCGGCTTGGACCACACATGCGGGATTCTCGCAGCAGAGATCGACCAGATGCCTGGCCGGTGAATCCAGCTTACCTGTCCGCCGTCTTCTCCTTTGCTGCTGAGGTGTGCGCCGGCGCACAAGCGCAGTACAGAGGACGCCGGACTGTCGCTATGGCGATGACACGGCTGCCGCAACCATTTTGCAATGATCATTGCAGAATGGCAGCTGGGTGGACAGCTTCCATTGGCTTCAATGGAAGCCGGCCACACGTACCCCGCAAAAAGTCGCAGCATGCTGCAATTTTTCCCTCGTGAGCGGAAAATAGCAATTGATTTCAGCTCGTGGGCAGGAAATCACATATTCTCATAGCATGCTATGGGCTGAATTTGCTGCAGAATCTAGAGGCGGAATCCGGCACCAGATTTCGCAATGGAAATCCGCCCGTGTACAGGAGGCCTTACTCTCCTGTACATAATTGGACATAAGACATGCAGCTAGTGTACCTCACCTGTCCCAGTGTAGGGCAGTCATAATCTAGACGTGATCGGGGAGCACAAGACCGAGTCTTGTGGAATTTCCTGTCGTTCTCTTTTTGTTATTTGGAGACTCTTATGAAAGTAATCAATTGATGGTTTAAGAGGACATTATTCCTCTAGCCATTTTGTCTCTTTTTAACAAGGCTGTGGATCAGCAGTATTTAAATATAATTTTTAATACTATTCCTTGTGAAACATGTCCTTACATTGTTCCTTCTTATCTGGTACACAAGGCACAAGGTGTGAGCTGTTCTTTGTATTAAAACAAAAAAATCATATACCCCAGATTTACTGGCATTATTCCCATATAGTGTTTTCAAATATAGGGTAAAATGTGACTTAAAAGGACACATTTTCATCATACTGTGTCATATGTTTCCGTTTTTTTTTCACACGATATCGCTGCATTTTTTTCATGCGAATGTCAATGTGACTTTCTAATGTTAAAAATGCATTACAAGTTTGTGCTTTGCGCTTTTTGCATGATGCGTTTTTTACATTAGAAAGTCCCATTGACATTCGCGTTAAAAAAAAGCAGCGATAGCGCATGAAAAAAAATGCGCAAGAAAAAGGCAAGTGTGCAAGAGCCCTTAAATAGCTTTTTTTCCCAGCGTATTCACAGAGGAAAATGAAATGTCAGATGCGATGCAGAGTGATAAAGTAAACTCTTCACTAAATGTCACTAGTCTAACCCAGGAAATAGTGCAGAGCCACCTTAAAAAGATTAAAATTGACAAATTGCCAGGTCCCGATGGCATACATTAAGGGAATTAAGTAATGTGATACACAGACCCTTGTTTCTTATATTTAAGGACTCTATTAGAGATGAGCGAACGTACTCGTCCGAGCTTGATATTCATGCGAATATTAGGGTGTTCGGGATGCTCGTTACTCGTAACGAGTACCACGCGGTGTTCCGGTTACTTTCAGTTTCCTCTCTGAGACGCTAGCGCGCTTTTCTGGCCAATTGAAAGACAGGGAAGGCATTACAACTTCCCCCTGTGACGTTCAAGCCCTATACCACCCCCCTGCTGTGAGTGGCTGGGGAGATCTGATGTCACCCGAGTATAAAAATCGGCCCCTCCCGCGGCTCGCCACACATGCCTTGTGAGTTAGCTGAGGGAAAGTACTATCGTGCTGGAGCTGCTGTAGGGAGAGCGTTAGGAGTCAGTGTAGGCTTCAAGAACCCCAACGGCCCTTCTTAGGGCCACATCTACTAGTGTGCAGTACTGTGTTAGCACAGTATTTTTTTTTTTTTTTTCCAAAATTGGATCTGCAGAGCATTGCGCCCAGCAATAGGGACAGAAGTGGGGGTTAGGCAGGGAGAGTGTTAGGAGTTAGTGTAGGCTTCAAGAACCCCAACGGTCCTTTCTAGGGCCACATCTATCCGTGTGCAGTACTGTCCAGGCTGTTAGCAGTGTTGCATATATTTTTTTTTTCTCAAAACCGGCTGTGCAGAGCATTGCACCCAGCATTAATACTACAGGGATAGAATTGTGTAGGCAGGGCCAGAAGACATACATTATTCATTGAATACACGCAGTGTGGGTGTTCCTTGTAAAAAGCAGGGAAAAAATTCTATTTGGCCTGCCTGTGTCAGTCCTAAGGGCTCTGGGTACGTGTGTGCTGCGTGGAGAACGTAAAAAAATCAGACGCAACCAGCTACGGTTGAGTGCAGCCTTGCGCCAATTTCTTTCCTGCCTGGAAAATACCTGCTCTGCCACAGTTAGTAACTCTGCAACAGTAAAGTTCTGTGACAGTTTTGCAGGGCCGCAACACAGTTATTAAACTTATTATTCAGTGAATAGACGCAGTGGGCCTATCCTTTTAAACAAAAGGGAAGAAAGTATATTTGCCCTGCCTGTGTCAGTCCTAAGGGCTCTGGGTACGTGTGTGCTGCGTGGAGAACGTAAAAAAATCAGACGCAACCAGCTACGGTTGAGTGCAGCCTTGCGCCAATTTCTTTCCTGCCTGGGAAATACCTGCTCTGCCACAGTTAGTAACTCTGCAACAGTAAAGTTCTGTGACAGTTTTGCAGGGCCGCAACACAGTTATTAAACTTATTATTCAGTGAATAGACGCAGTGGGCCTATCCTTTTAAACAAAAGGGAAGAAAGTATATTTGCCCTGCCTGTGTCAGTCCTAAGGGCTCTGGGTACGTGTGTGCTGCGTGGAGAACGTAAAAAAATCAGACGCAACCAGCTACGGTTGAGTGCAGCCTTGCGCCAATTTCTTTCCTGCCTGGGAAATCAAATCACTGGTAATACAGCATGCTGAGGGGTAGGGGTAGGCCTAGAGGACGTGGACGCGGCCGAGGACGCGGAGGGCCAAGTGAGGGTGTGGGCACAGGCCGAGCCAGTGCGGTGGCCAGGGGTAGAGGCAGGGCCAGACCAAATAATCCACCAACTGTTTCCCAAAGCGCCCCCTCGCGCCATGCCACCCTGCACAGGTCAAGGTGCTCTACGGTGTGGCAGTTTTTCACAGAGACGCCTGACGACCGACGAACAGTGGTGTGGAACCTTTGTCGCGCCAAGATCAGCTGGGGAGGCACCACCAACAGCATGCGCAGGCATATGATGGCCAAGCACCCCACAAGGTGGGACGATGCCCGTTCACCGCCTCCGGTTTGCACCACTGCCTCTCCCCCTGTGCCCCAACCTGCCACTGAGATCCAACCCCCCTCTGAGGACACAGGCACTACCGTCTCCTGGCCTGCACCCACACCCTCACCTCCGCTGTCCTCGGCCCCATTCAGCAATGTCTCTCAGCGCAGCGTCCAGACGTCGCTAGTGCCACAGTTTGAGCGCGAGCGCAAGTACGACGCCACGCACCCGCACGCTCAAGCGTTAAACGTGCACATTGCAAAATTGATCAGCCTAGAGATGCTGCCGTATAGGCTTTTGGAAACGGAGGCTTTCAAAAGCATGATGGCGGCGGGTGCCCCACGCTACTCGGTTCGCAGTCGCCACTACTTTTCCCGATGTGCCGTCCCAGCCCTGCACGACCACGTCTCCCACAACATTGTACGCGCCCTCACCAACGCGGTGACTCCTAAGGTCCACTTAACAACGGACACGTGGACAAGCACAGGCGGGCAGGGCCACTATATCTCCCTGACGGCACATTGGGTGAATTTAGTGGAGGCTGGGACAGAGTCAGAGCCTGGGACCGCTCACGTCCTACCCACCCCCAGAATTGCGGGCCACAGCTCGGTGGTGGTATCTGCGGCGGTGTATGCTTCCTCCACTAAAGCACCTTCCTCCTCCTCCTCCTCCAACGCAACCTCTGTCTCGCAATCAAGATGTGTCAGCAGCACGTCGCCAGCAGTCGGTGTCACGCGGCGTGGCAGCACAGCGGTGGGCAAGCGTCAGCAGGCCGTGCTGAAACTACTCAGCTTAGGAGAGAAGAGGCACACGGCCCACGAACTGCTGCAGGGTCTGACAGAGCAGACCGACCACTGGCTTGCGCCGCTGAGCCTCCAACCGGGCATGGTCGTGTGTGACAACGGCCGTAAGCTGGTGGCGGCTCTGCAGCTCGGCAGCCTCACGCACGTGCCATGCCTGGCCCATGTGTTTAATTTGGTGGTTCAGCGCTTTCTGAAAAGCTACCCCCACTTGTCATACCTGCTCGGAAAGATGCGCCGGCTCTGCGCACATTTCCGCAAATCCCACACGCACACTGCCACCCTGCGGACACTGCAACATAGGTTTAATCTGCCAGTGCACCGACTGCTGTGCGACGTGCCCACACAGTGGAACTCTACGCTCCACATGTTGGCCAGACTCTATGAGCAGCGTAGAGCTATAGTGGAATACCAACTCCAACTTGCGCGGCGCAGTGGGAGTCAGCCTCCTCAATTATTTACAGAAGAGTGGCCCTGGTTGGCAGCCATCTGCCAGGTCCTTGGAAAATTTGAGGAGTCTACCCAGGTGGTGAGCGGCGATGCTGCAATCATTAGCATCACCATTCCTCTGCTATGCATCTTGAGAAGTTCCCTGCAAAGCATAAAGGCAGACGCTTTGCGCTCGGAAACAGAGCCGGGGGAAGACAGTATGTCGCTGGATAGTCAGAGCACCCGCCTGTCTATATCTCAGCGCGTTGAGGAGGAGGAGCATGAGAAGGATGAGGAGGAGGGGGAAGAGACAGCTTGGCCCACTGGTGAGGGTACACATGCTGCTGGGCTGTCATCCTTTCAGCGTGTATGGCCTGAGGAGGAGGAGGAGGAGGAGGAGGAGGATCCTGAAAGTGATCTTCCTAGTGAAGACAGCCATGTGTTGCGTACAGGTACCCTGGCACACATGGCTGACTTCATGTTAGGATGCCTTTCTCGTGACCCTCACGTTACACGCATTCTGGCCACTACGGATTACTGGGTGTACACACTGCTCGATCCACGGTATAAGGAGAGCCTTTGCACTCTCATTCCCGAAGAGGAAAGGGGTTCGAGAATGATGCTATACCACAGGGCGCTGGTGGACAAACTGATGGTAAACTTCCCATCCGACAGCGCTAGTGGCAGAAGGCGCAGTTCCGAGGGCCAGGTAGCAGGGGAGGCGCAGAGATCAGGCAGCATGTACAGCGCAGGCAGGGGAACATTCTCCAAGGCCTTTGCCAGCTTTATGGCTCCCCAGCAAGACTGTGTCACCGCTCCCCAGTCAAGGCTGAGTCGGCGGGAGCACTGTAAAAGGATGGTGAGGGAGTACGTAGCCGATCGCACGACCGGCCTCCGTGACGCCTCTGCCCCCTACAACTACTGGGTGTCGAAGCTGGACACGTGGCCTGAACTCGCGCTGTATGCCCTGGAGGTGCTTGCTTGTCCTGCGGCTAGCGTCTTGTCAGAGAGTGTGTTTAGTGTGGCTGGGGGAATCATCACGGATAAGCGTACCCACCTGTCAACCGACAGTGCCGACAGGCTTACACTCATCAAGATGAACAAAGCCTGGATTTCCCCAGACTTCTCTTCTCCACCAGCGGACAGCAGCGATACGTAAGCAATACGTAGGCTGCACCCACGGATGGAAGCTACGTTCTCTCTCACCATCCAAAACGGGGACATTTCTGCTTCATCAATCTGCGTCTAATATTCCTCCTCCTCCTCCTGCTCCTCCTCCTGAAACCTCACGTAATCACGCTGAACGGGCAATTTTTCTTAGGGCCACAAGGCTCACTCATATAATTTTTCTAAACAATTTTTATATGTTTCAATGCTCATTAAAGCGTTGAAACTTTAACCAATTTTTCGTTAAACTGGGCTGCCTCCAGGCCTAGTTACCACTTAAGCCACATTAACCAAAGCGATTAATGGGTTTCACCTGCCCTCTTGGTTGGCCATGGCCAATTTTTTGGATGTACATTAGTACTGTTGATACAGCAATTTTTGTGGGCCCTCGCCTACAGTGTAATCAAATGAATTTTTAGCCCACCTGCATTACAGCTGACGTTACATCCGCTGTGTTGGGCAATGCAATGGGATATTTCTGTGTATCGCCGGTGGGTTCCAGGGAGCCACCCATGCTGTAGGTGCACACGGAGTTTAACCTACATCTGTCCACTTGTAAAGAACCCCAGTCTGACTGGGGCATGCAGTGTGGGCCGAAGCCCACCTGTATTAAGCACAACATTACTACCTCAGCTGTGTTGGGCAATGCAATGGGATATTTCTATGTACCGCCGGTGGCTTCCTGGCACCCACCCCTGCTGTGGGTCCACAGGGAAATATAAATGCATCTGTTTCCACTTGTAAAGAACCCCAGTCAGACTGGGGCATGCAGTGTGGGCCGAAGCCCACCTGCATTAAGCACGACATTACTACCTCAGCTGTGTTGGGCAATGCAATGGGATATTTTTATGTACCGCCGATGGGTTCCAGGGAGCCACCCATGCTGTAGGTGCACACGGAGTTTAACCTACATCTGTCCACTTGTAAAGAACCCCAGTCTGACTGGGGCATGCAGTGTGGGCTGAAGCCCACCTGTATTAAGCACAACATTACTACCTCAGCTGTGTTGGGCAATGCAATGGGATATTTCTATGTACCGCCGGTGGCTTCCTGGCACCCACCCCTGCTGTGGGTCCACAGGGAATTATAAATGCATCTGTTTCCACTTGTAAAGAACCCCAGTCAGACTGGGGCATGCAGTGTGGGCCGAAGCCCACCTGCATTAAGCACGACATTACTACCTCAGCTGTGTTGGGCAATGCAATGGGATATTTTTATGTACTGCCGATGGGTTCCAGGGAGCCACCCATGCTGTAGGTGCACACGGAGTTTAACCTACATCTGTCCACTTGTAAAGAACCCCAGTCTGACTGGGGCATGCAGTGTGGGCCGAAGCCCACCTGTATTAAGCACAACATTACTACCTCAGCTGTGTTGGGCAATGCAATGGGATATTTCTATGTACCGCCGGTGGCTTCCTGGCACCCACCCATGCTGTGGGTCCACAGGGAATTATAAATGCATCTGTTTCCACTTGTAAAGAACCCCAGTCTGACTGGGGCATGCAGTGTGGGCCGAAGCCCACCTGCATTAAACATGACATTACTACCTCAGCTGTGATGGGCACTGCAATGGGATATTTTTATGTACCGCCGGTGGGTTCCAGGGAACCACCCATGCTGTCGGTCCACAGGGACTTCACAATAGGGAGTTGTACCTGCCTGTGTCTATGAATTAAAAACCGCGGTCTGACTGGGGCATGCAGACACCTTGACAGAATGAATAGTGTGTGGCACATAGGTTCCCCATTGCTATGCCCACGTGTGCAGCTCCTGATGGCGGTGGCACAGGATTATATTTCTCATTGCTTCTGTACAGCATTGTGGGCTATCGCCCCGTCCCTTTTAAAGAGGGTCGCTGCCTAGCCGTGCCAACCCTCTGCAGTGTGTGCCTGCGGTTCCTCCTCATGGCAGACGCACTTCTAAATAGACATGAGTGTGGCGTGGCATGAGGGCAGCTGAAGGCTGCGCAGGGACACTTTGGTGTGCGCTGTGGGGGGGGAGGGGGGGCGGTTGGGCAGCATGTAAGCCAGGAGAAGTGGCAGTGGAGTGTCATGCAGGCAGTGATTGTGCTTTGTTGGAGGTAGTGTGGTGCTTAGCAAAGGTATGCATTGCTAATGAGGGCTTTTCAGAAGTAAAAGTTTTTGGGAGGGGGGGGGCCCACTCTTGCCGCTATTGTGGCTTAATAGTGGGACCTGGGAACTTGAGATGCAGCCCAACATGTAGCCCCTCACCTGCCCTATCCGTTGCTGTGTCGTTCCCATCACTTTCTTGAATTGCCCCGATTTTCACACATGAAAACCTTAGCGAGCATCGGCGAAATACAAAAATGCTCAGGTCGCCCATTGACTTCAATGGGCTTCGTTACTCGAAACGAACCCTCGAGCATCGCGATAATTTCGCCCCGAGTAACGAGCACCCGAGCATTTTGGTGCTCGCTCATCTCTAGACTCTATAGTAACAGGGTCTGTTCCACTGGATTTGTGCAAAGCCAGTGTGGTGCTGATATTCAAGAAGGGGTCAAAAAGTGAACCTGAAAATTACAAGCCAGTAGGTCTTATTTCTATTGTGGGTAAAATGTTCAAAGGGTTTCTAAGAGATGCTATCCTGGAGTAACTCAAGAAAAATAGCTGCATTACTCTATATCAGCATGTGTTTATGAGAGATCCCTCCTATCAAACCAATCAGATCAGCTTCTGTGAGGAGATAAGCTAGAGGCTGGACCATGGAAAGTCACTGGATCTTGTGTATCTGGACTTTTCCAAAGCATTGATATTGTGCTGCATAAAAGGTTGGTATATAAAATGAGAATGCTTGGTCTTGGTGAGAATGTGTGTTAGTGGGTAAGTAACTGGCTCAGTGATAGAAAGGAGAGGGTGGTTATAAATGGTACATATTCTGATTGGGTCACCATTACTAGTTGGATACCACAGGGGTCTGTTCTGGGCCCTATTCTTTTTAATAACTTTATTATTGACCTGACAGAAGGATTGTGCAGTAAAATATCAATATTTGCTTATGACACAAAACTATGTAAAGAAATGAACACAAGAGAGGACACAAGGCAGTTGCAAGAGGATCTGAACAAGTTGGGAGCTTGGGCAGAAAAGTGGCAAATTCGGTTTAACACTGATAAATGTAAGGTTATGCACATGGGCAGAGGAAATACATGTCACCATTACACACTAAGGCCTTAGACAGACGGGCGTTTTTAGCCGCGATTTGCGCATGCGCATGCGTCCAGTGATTTAAAAAAAAAACCATTGCTTTGCAATGGTATCGGACACATGAGCGCTTTTTATGCGCTCGCCTGATAAATTATAGAACAAAAAATCGCAGATCGCACCTATGTGCGATCTGCGATTCCTATTCTCTTCTCTATATGCGCTCAATGTGGCCGGCGGCAGCAGCGCCGACCCCATTGAGAACATATAGAAGACAAATCATTCTTCTCTGCCACAGCTGTAACAGCTGTGGCAGAGAAGAACGATGTTTGCCCATTGAATTCAATGGAGCCGGCAATACAGCCGCTCCATTGAAAGCAATGGGCTGCCGGCGTGTGCGGGGTGAATTGTCGGGAAGGGCTTAAATATATAAGCCCTTCCCTGCAATTCATCCTAAAATGTGTTAAAATAAAAAAAAATTGTATACTCACCTTTCCGCTGCAGCCGGAGTCCAGCCGCGGCCGCTGTCAGTTCTCCTGAACTGCTTCTCGGCACTATTCAGCCGGCAGGGCTTTAAAATCCCCGCCTGCTGAATGATCTGCCTCTGATTGGTCACAGCCCTGACCAACCAGAGGCAGGTTTCACTCACACACCCATTCATGAATTCATGAATGGGTGAGTGACTGCTGCCTCTCAGCGCTGAGCCAATCAGGGGCAGGTCTGACTCACATCCATTCATGAATGGGTGTGAGTGAGACATGCCTCTGATTGGCTCAGCACTGAGCCAATCAGGGGGCAGGTCTGACTCACACCCCCTTCACACCCACTGCAGGACGGCCACGCGGAGCTCCGGCTGCCGGGAGAAGGTGAGTACATATATATTTTTTATTTTTACACATTTTAGGATGAATTGCAGGGAAGGGCTTATATATTTAAGCCCTTCCCGACAATTCATCCCGGGCTCGCCCGCAGCGCATTGCTTTAAATGGAGCCGGCTCTATTGCTGTCTCCATTGAATGCAATGCGCTGGACAGCTCCGGCCCGTTTCTAAGGAAACGCAGCTAGGAGCAGATTTTCGGGCGATTTGCGGGCGACTTGCGCGCACCGGTCACGCGATTTGCGGATGCGCATCTGTCATGCGATCCGCAAATCGCGCGAAAAAACGCCCGTCTGACTAAGGCCTAAATGGGAAACCACTAGATAAAACTGATATGGAAAAGGACTTGGGGATTTTAGTTAACTGTAAACTAAACTGGAGCAACCAGTGTCAGGCAGCTGCTGCTAAGGCAAATAGGATCATGGGGTGCATCAAAAGAGGCATAAGAGCACACAATGAGAGCATTGTAATTCCACTTTACAAGTCACTGGTTAGACCACACATGGAATATTGTGTACAGTTTTGGGCACTGGTATTTAAAAAGGACATATCAGAGCTTGAGCGGGTACAAAGGCGGGTAACTAAAGTAATTAACTAAATGGATAGACTACAATACACAGAGAGGTAATCAAAATTGGGATTATTTAGTTTAGAAAAAAAGACAGCTGAGAGAGGATCTAATAACTTTGTATAAGTTTATCAGGGGGCAATAAAGAGATCTCTCCCATGATCTGTTTATACCAAGGTCCGTTACTGTAACAAGAAGGCATCCTCTATATCTGGAGAAAAGATGATTTCTACACTCACATAGAAGGGGGTTCCTTACTAAATGAGGAAAATTGTCTTCTACCTCATTGGGGGTTTTCTTGCCTTCCTCTGGTTCAACATTGGGGGTAATAGGCTGAACTGATTGGACATATGTCTTTTTTCAGCCTTACATACTATGTTACTATGTTACCCCTGTGGCACAGTAGAATTTTGTTGGATTATCGGGTAAACAAATCCAGAATGCAGAAGCAGTGTTTCTGTTGTACAATGCTTTAACACTACTCAAGCCGTCATCAGGGTCCAGGCTCACACTAAGGAAATTACTCCGAAGGCCCTAAGGAATTGCATGTCTCTTTGTTGTCCCTTTTGCAGGAACCAGCTTCTAGTGGTGATTAGGTGGAGTTGAACCGAATGATAAGGGAGCTGGAGGAAAAGTTAACACTTGTGCCTCCCATGATCACTCTGCTCTATGATGTCACATTTGAGCCATGGACCAACACATCAGTCAAAAGAGGTAATGTGTTGTATACTGTCTTCTGCTTGAATTGCTATAGGGTTCAACAATGCTATGACCAGGTTTGTGCAGGGATGCATGCCTTGCACCCGACAAACTCAGGCAAAGTTGCCAAAGTACCTCCTTGCTGTTACTCCAAGGCCACACTACTCATTGTAAAGACTACAGATTGACTACATACAGCTACCTAAGGTAGGTGCTTTGCAATTTGTGTTGGTTTGCATAGACCTCTTCTCACATTAGCTAGAGGGGTGGCTTGTAGAATAAAAAAGGAAAAGAAAAAAGCCATCACCAAGACTATGGCTATGAAATTGTTGAACAAAGTAATTTGTATACATGATGTACCAGAAGTCATAGAAAGTAATAGAGGTACACATTTTATTAGCCTTCTACTCAGTAAGAACCATACCTACCAGAAACACCAAGCTGTCTCTATATGAAGTTATGTTTGGTAGGGCCCCTGTAACAGACATGTACTTTCTCCAAGCCCAGTATGTGTACCTTACCTCCCACATGAGTGCTTTACATTAGGTGTTAACTGCCACTCATAAATGTGTATTTCCCTCAATTCCAGATCCAGATTCAAAAGAGGGGTCACATAATTTGTTTCCAGGAAACTGGATTGTTCTCAAAAGATGTCAGAAAAAGTTTGAAACCAAAATTTGATGGTCCATACCAGATCCAGTTAACAACTGCCACTTCTGTCAAATTGGAAGGAAAGGACACCTGGATATATGCCAGCCATTGAAAAAAGGTTTTATCTCCAGAGCCTGAAAAATGCTTGGAAGGCTGTTTCTACGGTCATGGACAATCCTCAGTATTAAAAACTCTATGATGTGCTTGATGAATATTGGGACAACATGTTTGTAAAGCATCATGAGATTGTTAAGACTTTTGATAAATTAGAGAAACTTATGGTAGCCAGGGACATAGGGCAGAGCAGAAAACAAACAGCCAGGAGTAGACAGACAGTTCTATGAGACATCCCAGGCCGGCGGACAGAGCCTGTAAGGTGAGCAGTGGAAGCAGCTTGTTCCTGCTCTAATGCCATCAAAGAGTAGGCAGGAATTAATATTAGTATTAGGAGGAACCTCTAGGAGGAAGGGGTCTGACACTGTGGTGGTGAGAGGTACTGTGGCACAAATATCAACTAGTGGCAGGGGCAGAACTGGGACATAGCAAGGACAGTCTTGGTATTTACAGTACACACTGTTTTGCAGGCCTTGCTCTTTGCCATAGGAAGTTTAAAGTCTGGGGATCTAAAGAGAAAGAGAAGTCAGGAGAGTTCAGCTGAGGCATCTTCAAGTCCAAACAGGCTGTATTGTTGACTGCAACAAGGAGACTGCAGCTCTGTCAATCAGCACTGAGGAAATTTCTGAAAGGTGCCCAGCAGAGGGCGAAACATAGCTTTTCTGGGCACCTTGGGCAGGGGCGCAGCTTGTTCAAAACATATATTTGCATTCTTATTAACACCGGATGAGACCCCCCCCCCCCCCCCCCCACACACACACACACACAAGGCACTGCAGTACCTAATTAGAAATACAGCCCTGGTTGTCTTGCTGTTTCCTCTCCAGTGAGCTGTTGTTGCTTTCATTTGCCTCAAAGCAGTTAAACTTGAATCACAATCGTTTATGCTTCCTAACTAGACTGATTGATATTCCTAAAGTTTTGATAACCCACATAAATGTAAAGAACACTAGTCATATATGTCTAATACATGCTGCACCTGCTTCACTGCACAATGATCCATGCATACATCTTAATATACTGTATGTTTCACTTGTAGCAAATCAAAATTTGTCCAAAATTTGACAATGGCTGATATACATATTGAAACTACAACTAATTATTTCACCTATGCTTACATAGCCTCATGCACATGCTGGTCTTTGAGCCTGGAGTCTGTACAGCACTACACTGAGTCACTATGGTTTTGCACTGTGAAGCCATTAGTGCTCTGTTTGTCACCATGTAATCCCTCAGTATAGATATATAGTTTCCTACTAGAGATGAGCGAGCATACTCGTCCGAGCTTGATACTCGTTCGAGTATTAGGGTGTTCGAGATGCTCGTTACTCGTGACGAGTACCACGCGATGTTCGAGTCACTTTCATTTTCTTCCCTGAGAAATTTGCGCGCTTTTCTGGCCAATAGAAAGACAGGGAAGGCATTACAGCTTCCCCCTGCGACGTTCAAGCCCTATACCACCCCCCTACAGTGAGTGGCTGGCGAGATTAGGTGTCACCCGAGTATTAAAATCTGCCCCTCCCGCGGCTCGCCACAGATGCATTCTGACATAGAGGAGGGAAAGTGGTGTTGATGCCGGAGCTGCTATGAATTGTCTGGAAGGGCTTAAATATATAAGCCCTTCCCTGCAATTCATCCAGAAAAGTGTTAAAATAAAATATATATATATATACTCACCTGCTCCCGGCAGCCAGAGTTCCGCGCAGCCGGCCTGCAGTGGGTGTGAAGGGGGTGTGAGTCAGACCTGCCCCCTGATTGGCTCAGCGCTGAGCCAATCAGGGGGCAGGTCTGACTCACACCCCCTTCACACCCACTGCAGGCCGGCTGCCGGGAGCAGGTGAGTATGTATATATATTTTATTTTAACACTTTTCTGGATGAATTGCAGGGAAGGGCTTATATATTTAAGTCCTTCCCGACAATTCATCCCACACTCGCCCGCAGCCCATTGCTTTCGGACAGCTCCAGCCTGTTTCTAATGAAACACGGCTAGGAGCAGATTTTCGGGCGATTTTCGGGCATCGGTCACGCGATTTGCGGATGTGCATCCGTCATGCGATCCGCAAATCGCGCGAAAAAACGCCCGTCTGACTAAGGGTGCCTACCCACTAGCGTTTTTTTCCCTGCGAAATTCGCAGCAATTTTTTCTCTGTAGTGGTCTATGGGACTTGTAATGTTAAAATCGCGATCGCGCAAAATCGCAATTTACCGCGAAATCGCGATTTTGCGCGATCACGATTTTAACATTACAAGTCCCATAGACCCCTGCAGAGAAAAAAATGCTGCGAATTTCGCAGGGAAAAAAAACGCTAGTAGGTAGGCACCCTAAGGCCTTAGGCCATAGAAATCGCAGATTGCACCTATGTGCGATCTGCGATTTCTGTTCTCTTCTCTATATGCGCTCAATGGGGCCGGTGGCAGCAGCGCCGACCCCATTGAGAACATATAGAAGACAAATCATTCTTCTCTGCCACAGCTGTAACAGCTGTGGCAGAGAAGAACGATGTTTGCCCATTGAATTCAATGGAGCCGGCAATACAGCAGGTTCCACTGAAAGCAATGGGCTGCCGGCGATCGCGGGATGAATTGTCGGGAAGGGCTTAAATATATAAGCCCTTCCCTGCAATTCATCCAGAAATGTGTTACAATAAAAATATATACCGGCGTATAAGGCGACGGGGCGTATAAGACGACCCCCCATCTGTCACCTTATACGCTGGTAATACAGTGGAGCAAAGAATAAAAATCATTACTCACTTCTTCTGGTGTTCTGCGCCGCTGCTGCAGGCTGTCGCTCCCTCCTGGTTCCCGGCAGATCATTGCTTTCTCCACGAAGGGCTTTAAATCCCCGCCTCCAGAAACACACGTGCCTTCAGCCAATCACAGCCAATGACAATGATGTCATTGAATGGGTGTGATTGGCTGTGTTTCTGGAGGCGGGGATTTCAAGCCCTGCGTCCAGAAAGCAATGCTCTGCCGGGAACCAGGAGGGAGCGACAGCCTGCAGGAGCGCCGCAGAACGTCAGAAGAAGTAAGTAATGATTTTTATTCTTTGCTCCACTGTATTGCCGGCGTATAAGGTGACAGTTGGGGGGTCGTCTTATATGCCCCGTCGACTTATACGCCGGTATATATTTTTATTGTAACACATTTCTGGATGAATTGCAGGGAAGGGCTTATATATTTAAGCCCTTCCCGACAATTCATCCCCGCGCACGCCGGCAGCCCATTGCTTTCAATGGAGGCGGCTGTATTGCTGGTTCCATTGAATTCAATGGGCAAACATCGTTCTTCTCTGCCACAGCTGTTACAGCTATGGCAGAGGAGAACGATCTTTACGCTGACAGTGCGGGGGGGGGGGGGCACTCTTGCCGCTATTGTGGCTTAATAGTGGGACCTGGGAACTTGACATGCAGCCCAACATGTAGCCCCTCGCCTGCCCTATCCGTTGCTGTGTCGTTCCCATCACTTTCTTGAGTTGCCCAGATTTTCACAAACAAAAACCTTAGCGAGCATCGGCGATATACAAAAATGCTCGGGTCGCCCATTGACTTCAATGGGGTTCGTTACTCGAAACGAACCCTCGAGCATTGCGAAAATTTTGTCCAGAGTAACGAGCACCCGAGCATTTTGGTGCTCGCTCATCTCTATTCCCTACATATATGGCATCTGATAGAACACAGAACAATTTATGTCCTGTTGGATGTCATATAAATCCAACTAGAAACATATGCTCCACGTGCCAATCTTAAACCTAAAGGGGTTGTTCAAGCTGTATATTTTTTTGCAAATCAGCTCTCCATAGTCTAACATAGCAATAACCATATACTCACATGTCCCCACTTCTGCTGTGTCTCACGTCAGTGTCCAATCCTCCGACCTTCTCTTTTCTTACAGACTACAAATCTACTTGTTTTACGGGACATCACAGGTACTTCAGTCAATACCAGAGCTCAGCCATTGATAACAGGCACTGCAGCCAATAATACTGCTCAGCAATGTCCTGTAAACAGTCTACGGTGCCTTAAGACACAGAGAGAGCAAGAAGAGGTGAGTATATGCTTACTTGTTATGTTAGAACATGGGTAAGCTAGATGTACAGAAATTCTACCTCTCGGACAACCCCTTTAAGTTAATTGGACTAAGATGCACCAAATTGATTAAAAAGCACGTGCCCCTTAATCAGTTTGGCACATCTTTGCCTGTCCATGTACCAGATTCAAATCTATGACTGCTATGAGCTGGTATGGATCTGCACTATGATTTTGTCAGGACTCGGGATCCGGGAAACTGGAGGTCCCTGAAAATACCCGCAACCCCTGTCCCTTCCTACTTGCCCTCCTGGGCTAAGCCCCAGGGCGACAACTGGGCGACGGTCCCTACACTCACTAAGAAAGGGAAACACTGGGACTAACAAACAGACAGACACTGGAACAAACAACAGCAAGGAGAGTCAGACAATCCGGGTCAGCAACGAGAGGGTACGTGGTACAAGAGGGTCAGGCAAAAGAACCGTCAGGTCAAAAGGCAGAGGGTCAGTATCAGGAGTCAGAAATAGAAGGTACGCTGGTGTAGCAGGAAATCCAAAACTAACACTGGCACTGGTCTGCAGACACCAGCAGGTTTAAATGCTGTCAGAGCTCCCGCCCCAGCAGCTGATTGGGGCGGGGAGCCTGACAGCAGCTGAGTGCACCCAGCAGCACTGGGGAACCCAGCCCCAGCCCTGCAGGAGGCAGGACAGGAGACACATGTTTGGTAGCCAAGATACCTAGGACGCGACGCAGGGCAAC
Organism: Eleutherodactylus coqui; assembly: GCF_035609145.1. Lineage (NCBI taxonomy): Eukaryota > Metazoa > Chordata > Amphibia > Anura > Eleutherodactylidae > Eleutherodactylus > Eleutherodactylus coqui. The sequence continues at coordinate 87,189,725 of NC_089845.1, read as the reverse complement.
ACCCACCGCGTCCCTGGCAACCCGGCGGCGAGGGCGGAACCCGGCGGCCAGGGGAGGTAACGAGGACCGGGGCCCCCCTGCGCCGCACAGCAGCCGCACAGCAGCCGCACGTGTGACAGGACCGGCGGTGCGGGCACGACGGACCCGCGAACCGCCAGTCCTTACAGTACCCCCCCTTCTACGGGGGGACACTGGACCCCCACGGCCCGGAGCAGGCTTGAGGGGAAAGGCTCTGTGGAACCATCGAACCAATAGGGGTGCATGTACGTCAGGGCCAAAACCCTTCCAATGTACAAGATATTGCAAAATACCTCTCACACGCCGAGCATCAATCAAACGCTCTACCTCATACTCCAGTTCCCCCTGTACAAGAGTAGGAGAGGGCGGGCAGAACTGGGGTTACATATTTCTTCAGCAACCCCTTGTGGAAGACATCATGAATCTTCCACGACTGCGAAAGAGATAGTCTGTACGAAACAGGATTGATCACCTGGGAGATGGTGAACGGACCAACAAAGCGGGGAGCCAGCTTTAGGGATGGAGCCTTGAGTCTCAAATTTTTTGAGGCCAGCAATACCTGCTCCCCAACCACGAATGGTGCAGGGATCGTGCGTCTTTTATTTGCTTGACCAAGAAGTTTATCCTGGGAACCCTGAAGGTTCTTATGAACCTGGGCCCAAACTGTGCACAGTTCATTAATGGCAGAGTCCACAGACGGCGTGTCAGAAACTGAGGGCGCAGAAAAAGAAAATAGAGGATGGAAACCATAATTACAAAAGAACGGCGACACATGAGAAGACGAATTTACATGGTTGTTAATGGCAAACTCGGCGAGAGGTAGGAAGTTAACCCACAGATGTTGATTGTCAGAAATGAACAGTCGCAGGTATTGGATTAATTCTTGATTCATCCTCTCAGTTTGCCCATTCGACTCGGGATGAAAAGCAGACGAAAAGGACAAACCAATATTCAATTTCCTGCAGAAAGCTCGCCAGAAGCGAGCGACAAACTGTACACCTCTATCTGAGACCACGTCCTCAGGAACCCCATGCAACCGCATCACCTCCTTAATAAACATGTCAGATAACAGTTTGGCGTTTGGTAACTTGCTCAGAGGAACGAAATGTGCCATTTTGGAGAACCGATCTACAATGACCCAAATGACCGTATTCCCCTGTGACGGCAGCAAATCTGTGATGAAGTCCATGGACAGGTGTGTCCAGGGCCTGGACGGAATGGGCAAGGGAAGAAGAGGCCCCTCAGGACGTCTCCTGACACTCTTCCCCCTGGCGCACACCGGACAAGCAATGACAAACGCCCGAACATCCCTACTCATATGAGGCCACCAATAAGTTCTGGAAAGTAATTCCTGAGTTCCCCGGATACCGGGGTGCCCCGCAAGGACCGAGGCATGCGTCTCTTCTAGCACCTTCAACCTTAATGGTAAGGGAACAAAGAGTTTGCCTTCTGGAAGTGCTTCAGGAACTGATTGCTGCGCAGCCTGAATTAGCGGCGAGAGGTCAGAGGAGACAGCTGCGAGAACCACCCCAGGGGAAAGGATAGTCTCAGGCTCCGACTCGGGAGGTTCCGGAATACCAAAACTCCTAGATAGGGCATCTGCCTTAACATTCTTTGAACCGGGTCGGTAAGTAACCAGAAAATTAAAACGAGAAAAGAAAAGAGCCCAACGAGCTTGTCGAGCATTCAACCTTTTAGCAGAATCTAAATATATAAGGTTCTTATGGTCTGTGAGTACCATGATCTGATGGCGTGCTCCCTCTAAAAAATGCCTCCACTCCTCGAACGCTCATTTGATAGCAAGTAACTCACGATTGCCTATATCATAATTTTGTTCAGTAGGGGAAAATTTTCTAGAAAAGTAAGCGCACGGTCTAAGATTTGTGAGTGTAGACGCCCCCTGAGAAAGTACCGCCCCTACTCCAAACTCAGAGGCATCCACCTCCACCACAAACGGGCACGACAGGTCTGGTTGGACAAGAACGGGTGCGGAGGAAAAGGCAGCTTTCAGGGTAGCAAAGGCCGCCAGCACATCTGGAGACCAGGTACTGACCTCTGCCCCTTTCCTGGTGAGATCCGTTAAGGGTTTAGCCACCACAGAAAAGTTCTTAATGAACTTCCGGTAATAATTAGCGAAGCCCAAGAAGCGCTGGAGGACCTTTAGAGTGACTGGTTGGGCCCACTCTGTGATGGCTTTCACCTTCCCCGGATCCATCTGGATATCCCATGGAGTAATGATATACCCTAAAAAGGTTATCTTCTGCACCCCAAAAACACATTTTTCATGCTTAGCAAACAGCTGGTTAGCCCTGAGTCGAGTCAGGACCGTTTGAACATGTACCTGGTGTGTCTCCCAGTCGGAGGAAAAGATCAGAATATCATCTAGATACACTACGTTGAACACCCCCATGATGTCCTGAAAAACTGAGTTCATGAACCCTTGAAATATAGCAGGGGCGTTACACAACCCAAAAGGCATGACCAGGTACTCAAAGTGACCGAGGGGCGTATTAAATGCTGTCTTCCACTCATCCCCCTCCTGAATACGAATGAGGTTGTAAGATCCCCTTAGGTCGAGTTTAGAGAACCACTAGGCACCGGTGACCTGGTTGAGGAGGTCAGGGATGAGCGGAAGGGTGTACTGGTTCCTGACAGTGATTTTGTTTAACTCCCTGTAATCAATACAGGGTCTGAGACCCCCATCCTTTTTTTCCACAAAGAAGAAACCAGCCCCTACTGGAGACTCGGAGGGCCGGGAGTGCCCCCGGGACAAACTATCCTGGATATACTACTTCATAGACTCCCTCTCCGGAATCGTAACATTATAGATGCGAACTTTAGGAAGTTTGGCCCCTGGAATCAACTCTATCTTACAATCCCATTCTCTATGGGGAGGTAAGGCTTCTGATAGCTGTTTAGAAAAGACGTCCGCAAACTCAGAGAGGTAGTCAGGTAGTTCAACTCCCTCACAGGTGGAGACACCCACCCCCACTGGGCGCACGTGGCTGTCACAGCGAGAACCCCACTTGACCAGTTCCAACGTGTCCCAGTTAATTACAGGGTTGTGCTCCCTTAGCCAGGGTAGCCCCAGCACAACATCCACAGACAGGTTTTTCATAACCAAAAATGTACAGGACTCCGTATGTAAGGCCCCAATAGTGAACTGTAACTCCAGGGTAACCAGATTTACAAGACCAGCCTGCAAGGGAGTAGAGTCGACACCAGAGACCAGGATAGGGGGGTCTACACGGAAAAAATACTCAGACAGTTTAGCAACAACATCGAAATTAACAAAATTATCAGCAGCTCCAGAATCCAGAAACGCTTGCCCAGCACGGTAGAAAGACCAGAATTCTAAGGTGCATGGGCAGCAACATTTTAGACCTTACAGGGACTACCTTAGCTCCTAGACAGTCCTCCCGACAACTGCCTAGGAGCAGAAGTTTTCCTGACCGCGGCTTTTTCTCGCAGGTCCCAATACGATGACCTGGCTCCCCACAGTAGAGAAAGAGGTTCATCCTGAGACGATATTCCCGACGTTGCTTCGGGGTCATGGTTCCCAGCTCCATGGGTTCTGTGGAGGGAGGGGTTAAGGTCGGAACCACCGAGGATGTAGACATACGGACAGGGCTGGTCCGAGTCGAGCGTCTGGCCCTCAAGCGTCGGTCAGCCCGATGGCCAGAGACATGGCTTGCTCCAAAGTTCTAGGCTCCGGGTGTGCCACCAAGAGGTCCTTGAGGCCCTCCGACAGACCGGCCAAAAACAGATCCTTCAAGGACGCGTCATTCCACCCAGACTCCGTGCAGTGTTGACGAAATTGTGAACAATAGTCCTCAGCCACCTTCAGCCCCTGTCGCAAGGCCAGGAGTTTAGAGACTGCGAGGGGAGCACAGTCAGGTTCGTCATACAGCTGGCCCAAAGCAGAAAAAAAGGCGTCTAGTGACTGTCAGCTGATAAGGAGAAGGCCCAATTTTGGGGTTCTCCCCTCAGGCGAGTTATCACGAAACCCACCTTCTGGTATTCTGTGCCAGAGGTGTGGGGTCGGAGGTCAAAATAAAGCTTGCAGCCTTCTCTGAACACAAAAAACTGACTTCTCTCCCCGGAAAAGAAGTCAGGAGGTGTTGCTCAGGGTTCAGAAACCGTACCAGGAGTGGCAGGGAGCTGCATCATATTAGAAGCCCCTCGCTGCTCCTGATGCTGCAGGCGAGCAGTCTGGTCCTGGACCAAGTCCGTCAGAACCTGTACCTGGTTGGCTAAGGCCGCCACAGCCTCCATAGCGGGGTTCAAGGTAACTGGTCGGATGTAGGGATCCGACTTCCGTTCGGCCAGTGTTACTGTCAGGACTCGGGGTCCGGAAAACTGGAGGTCCCTGAAAATACCCGCAACCCCTGTCCCTTCCTACTTGCCCCCCTGGGCTAAGCCCCAGGGCGACAACTGGGTGACGGTCCCTACACTCACTAAGGAAGGGGAACACTGGGACTAACAAACAGACAGACACTGGAACAAACAACAGCAAGGAGAGTCAGACAATCCGGGTCAGCAACGAGAGGGTACGTGGTACAAGAGGGTCAGGCAAAAGAACCGTCAGGTCAAAAGGCAGAGGGTCAGTATCAGGAGTCAGAAATAGAAGGTACGCTCGTGTAGCAGGAAATCCAAAACTAACACTGGCACTGGTCTGCAGACACCAGCAGGTTTAAATGCTGTCAGAGCTCCCGCCCCAGCAGCTGATTGGGGCGGGGAGCCTGACAGCAGCTGAGTGCACCCAGCAGCACTGGGGAACCCGCCCCCAGCCCTGCAGGAGGCAGGACAGGAGACACATGTTTTGTAGCCAAGATACCTAGGACGCGACGCGGGGCAACACCCACCGCGTCCCTGGCAACCCGGCAGCGAGGCGGAGCCCGGCGGCCAGGGGAGGTGACGAGGACCGGGGCCCCCCTGCGCCGCACAGCAGCCACACGTGTGACAGGACCGGCGGTGCGGGCACGACGGACCCGCGAACCACCAGTCCTTACAGATTTACTTCTTTAAACTCCAGTAAATCTGTGGGTCCACAGGAGGTCACTCCACTTCCCAATAAGAATGACAACTTTTTAAAAAGCACCAAGAGCAGAGGAAAATGCAAACAAAAAAATCACAACATTAACACAAATTTGCAACATTTTTGTGCAAGAAAAGTGGCACAACTGATTCAGTAAATTCCCTCGTCAGACTCTATGGATGTTGCATTTCATTATTCCATACAACGTGGTGTGCAAAAGCCTTTATTGTTTTTTCTTTTCAACAAACAGTTTTTATAAAGTGGCGCTCTTGCATGTTCAAACAAGGATTCGGAGTATAAAAATCTACATTATGAATATCAAACTTTATAGAAGTCTTTTATAGATCTTTTAGATATAAAGCAACATTGAATTTGCTCTTTGACTGTTAATTTGGAGCACCGTGAAAACTCTCTGGTCTGTGATAACTCATTAGGTTTTGTGCAGCTTCCACTACAAGAGACACAAAAACAATCTTGTTTATTAGAAATTAGACGAATAGTAAGAATATGAAAGAATGTCCTTAATGTTTGCCCTTTTGTTTTCTCTTCTGAGCAGCTTGGACAAATAACTGCAATAATTAAGTAGGAAAAGTGCCATGAATCACATTGAGGATGTGTATTGTGATATCATTATCTTAGTTACCAAGTTTCTAGGTTAATTATAAGGCGGCGGGGGGTGGGGGGTGGACCGCTATACAATTCTTTCATAGTATGTGAAAGATTAAGAGATAATGAAAAAGAACTGGAAAGGTTGTTCAACTTCATATATGCATCTTAATGGAAAGCCAAGTTTAAAAGTCAAGCAGATACTGCGTACAAATGATAGAAACAGGGAAGGACAGTGTCAATGATGAGCTATATTTTCCATTGAACTTTTGCATAATGTAGAGTATTGCTAGTGAATTATGAAGGTCCTTATATACAATGGCCATTTCTCAAAGTATAGTACCTGACAATGACTTTCTCACCTGTAATGTTAAAAGTCAATATCCTCTATTCTGCCTATAGATTATTTTACTGTATTGTTTTTTTTATTAAGCTACAGGTAGATGAGTTAGAACATGCAGTGCTCTCTTTTTCTGATAAATCAGACCTTGCATGTGGAGAACATAAACAAAAGATCCTGGAAAAAGCAGACCTCGAGAACAGCAAGCAGAAATGAGATCATTTTGAGATTAGTATGTATTCTCAGTCATGAACACCCTTGTTATATTATTAACACTTAGCCATTGGCACCTCTATTAAATTATGAAATAGAAACACAATCCCTTTCAACAAAAGTAAGCAGAGCTTGTATTGCTTTTTGTTTACTTCACTATATGGTCACCTTTAGATGAGCATATTTTTAGTCTGCATTTGGTCCCTGGTTTGAGGATCCTAATTAGAGATGAGCGAACACCAAAATGTTCGGGTGTTCGTTATTCGTAACGAACTTCCCGTGATGCTCGAGGGTTCGTTTCGAACAACGAACCCCATTGAAGTCAATGGGCGACCAGAACATTTTTGTATTTCGCCGATGCTCGCTAAGGTTTTCATGTGTGAAAATCTGGGCAATTCAGGAAAGTGATGGGAATGACACAGTGACGGATAGGGCAGGCGAGGGGCTACATGTTGGGCTGCATCCTAAGTTCACAGGTCCCACTATTAAGCCACAATAGCGGCAAGAGTGGGCCCCCCCCCCCTCCCAACAACTTTTACTTCTGAAAAGCGCTCATTAGCATGGCATACCTTAGCTAAGCACCACACTACCTCCAACAAAGCACAATCACTGCCTGCATGACACTCCACTGCCACTTCTCCTGAGTTACATGCTGCCCAACCGCACCCCCTCCCCCCCACAGCGCACACCAAAGTGTCCCTGCGCAGCCTTCAGCTGCCCTCATGCCACACCACGCTCATGTCTATTTAGAATTGCGTCTGCCATGACGAGGGACCGCAGGCATACACTGCAGAGGTTGGCACGGCTAGGCAGCGACCCTCTTTAAAAGTGGCGGAGCGATAGCCCACAATGCTGTACAGAAGCAATGAGAAATAGAATCCTGTGCCACCGCCATCAGGAGCTGCACACGTGGGCATAGCAATGGGGAACCTATGTGCCACACACTATTCATTCTGTCAAGGTGTCTGCATGCCCCAGTCAGACCGGGCTTTTTAATTCATAGACACAGGCAGGTACAACTCCCTATTGTGAAGTCCCTGTCGACCCACAGCATGGGTGGCTCCCTGGAACCCACCGGCGGTACACAGAAATATCCCATTGCATTGCCCAACACAGCTGAGGTAGTAATGTCGTGCTTAATGCAGGTGGGCTTCGGCCCACACTGCATGCCCCAGTCAGACTGGGATTCTTTACAAGTGGACACATGTAGGTTTAACTCCCTGTGGACCCACTGCCTGGGTGGGTGCCAGGAAGCCACCGGCGGTACATAGAAATATCCCATTGCATTGCCCAACACAGCTGAGGTAGTAATGTCGTGCGTAATACAGGTGGGCTTCGGCCCACACTGCATGCCCCAGTCAGACTGGGATTCTTTACAAGTGGACACATGTAGGTTTAACTCCCTGTGGACCCACTGCCTGGGTGGGTGCCAGGAAGCCACCGGCGGTACATAGAAATATCCCATTGCATTGCCCAACACAGCTGAGGTAACGTCAGCTGTAATGCAGGTGGGCTAAAAATTAATTTGATTACACTGTAGGCGAGGGCCCACAAAAATTGCTGTACCAACAGTACTAATGTACATCCCAAAAATTGGCCATGGCCAGCCAAGAGGGCAGGTGAAACCCATTAATCGCTTTGGTTAATGTGGCTTAAGTGGTAACTAGGCCTGGAGGCAGCCCAGTGTAACGAAAAATTGGTTCAAGTTAAAGTTCCAATGCTTTTAAGCGCATTGAAACTTATAAAAATTGTTCTGAAAAATTATTTGAGTGAGCCTTGTGGCCCTAAGAAAAATTGCCCGTTCAGCGTGATTACGTGAGGTTTCAGGAGGTGGAACAGGAGGAGGAGGAGGAGGAATATTAGACACAGATTGATGAAGCAGAAATGTCCCCGTTTTGGATGGTGAGAGAGAACGTAGCTTCCATCCGCGGGTGCAGCCTACGTATTGCTTACGTATCGCTGCTGTCCGCTGGTGGAGAACAGAAGTCTGGGGAAATCCAGCCTTTGTTCATCTTGATGAGTGTTAGCCTGTCGGCACTGTCGGTTGACAAGCGGCTACGCTTATCTGTGATGATTCCCCCAGCCGCACTAAACACCCTCTCCGACAAGACGCTAGCCGCAGGACAAGCAAGCACCTCAAGGGCATACAGGGCTAGTTCAGGCCACGTGTCCAGCTTCGACACCCAGTAGTTGTAGGGGGCAGAGGCGTCACCAAGGATGGTCGTGCGATCCGCTACGTACTCCCTCACCATCCTTTTGCAGTGCTCCCGCCGACTCAGCCGTGACTGGGGAGCGGTGACACAGTCTTGGTGGGGAGCCATAAAGCTGGCCAGGCCCTTAAAGACTGTTGCACTGCCTGGGATGTACATGCTGCTCGATCTACGCACATCCCCTGCAACATGGCCCTCGGAACTGCGCCTTCTGCCACTAGCGCTGTCGGCTGGGAATTTTACCATCAGCTTGTCCGCAAGGGTCCTGTGGTATAGCAACACTCTCGAACCCCTTTCCTCTTCGGGAATCAGAGTGGGCAGGTTCTCCTTATACCGTGGATCGAGCAGTGTGTACACCCAGTAATCCGTAGTGGCCAGAATGCGTGCAACGCGAGGGTCACGAGAAAGGCATCCTAACATGAAGTCAGCCATGTGTGCCAGGGTACCTGTACGCAACACATGGCTGTCTTCACTAGGAAGATCACTATCAGGATCCTCCTCCTCCTCCTCCTCCTCCTCCTCAGGCCATACACGCTGAAAGGATGACAGGCAATCAGCCGGTGTACCGTCAGCAGCGGGCCAAGCTGTCTCTTCCCCCTCCTCCTCATCCTCCTCATGCTCCTCCTCCTCCTCCTGTACGCGCTGAGAAATAGACAGGAGGGTGCCCTGACTATCCAGCGGCATACTGTCTTCCCCCGCCCCCGTTTCCGAGCGCAAAGCAGCTGCCTTTATGGTTTGCAGGGAATTTCTCAAGATGCATAGCAGAGGAATGGTGACGCTAATGATTGTAGCATCGCCGCTCACCACCTGGGTAGACTCCTCAAAATTACCAAGGACATGGCAGATGTCTGCCAACCAGGCCCACTCTTCTGAAAGGAATTGAGGAGGCTGACTCCCACTGCGCCGCCCATGTTGGAGTTGGTATTCGACTATAGCTCTACGCTGTTCATAGAGCCTGGCCAACATGTGGAGCGTAGAGTTCCACCGTGTGGGCACGTCGCACAGCAGTCGGTGCACTGGCAGCTTAAAGTGATGTTGCAGGGTGCGCAGGGTGGCAGCGTCCGTGTGGGACTTGCGGAAATGTGCGCAGAGCCGGCGCGCCTTTACGAGCAGGTCTGACAAGCGTGGGTAGCTTTTCAGAAACCGCTGAACCACCAAATTAAAGACGTGGGCCAGGCATGGCACGTGCGTGAGGCTGCCGAGCTGCAGAGCCGCCACCAGGTTACGGCCGTTGTCACACACGACCATGCCCGGTTGGAGGCTCAGCGGCGCAAGCCAGCGGTCGGTCTGCTGTGTCAGACCCTGCAGCAGTTCGTGGGCCGTGTGCCTCTTATCGCCTAAGCTGAGTAGTTTCAGCACGGCCTGCTGACGCTTGCCCACCGCTGTGCTGCCACACCGCGCGACACCGACTGCTGGCGACATGCTGCTGCTAACACATCTTGATTGTGAGACAGAGGAGGAGGAGGAGGAGGAGGGTGCTTTAGTGGAGGAAGCATACACCTCCGCAGATACCAGCACCGAGCTGGGGCCCGCAATTCTGGGGGTGGGTAGGACGTGAGCGGTCCCAGGCTCTGACTCTGTCCCAGCCTCCACTAAATTCACCCAATGTGCCGTCAGGGAGATGTAGTGGCCCTGCCCGCCTGTGCTTGTCCACGTGTCCGTAGTTAAGTGGACCGTGGCAGTAACCGCGTTGGTGAGGGCGCGCACAATGTTGCGGGAGACGTGGTCGTGCAGGGCTGGGACGGCACATCGGGAAAAGTAGTGGCGACTGGGAACTGAGTAGCGCGGGGCCGCCGCCTCCATGATACTTTTGAAGGACTCCGTTTCCACAACCCTATACGGCAGCATCTCAAGGCTGATGAATTTTGCGATGCGGACGGTTAACGTTTGAGCGTGCGGGTGCGTGGCGGCGTACTTGCGCTTGCGCTCGAACACTTGCGCAAGCGACGGCTGAACGGTGCGCTGAACTACACTGCTGGATGGGGCCGAGGACAGCGGAGATGAGGGTGTGGGTGCAGGCCATGAGGCGGTAGTGCCTGTGTCCTGAGAGGGGGGTTGCATCTCAGTGGCAGGTTGGGGCACAGGGGGAGAGGCAGGGGTGCAAACCGGAGGCGGTGAACGGCCTTTGTCCCACCTTGCGGGGTGCTTGGCCATCATATGTCTGCGCATGGTGGTGGTGGTGAGGCTGTTGGTGTTGGCTCCCCGGCTGAGCTTTGCGCGACAAAGGTTGCACACCACTGTTCGTCGGTCGTCAGGCGTCTCTGTGAAAAACTGCCAGACCTTAGAGCACCTCGGCCTCCGCAGGGTGGCATGGCGCGAGGGGGCGCTTTGGGAAACACTTGGTGGATTATTCGGTCTGGCCCTGCCTCTACCCCTGGCCACTGCACTGCCTCTTGCAACCTGCCCTGCTGATGCCCTTGACTCCCCCTCTGAAGACCTGTCCTCCTGAGTAAGCGTTGCACACCAGGTGGGGTCAGTCACCTCATCGTCCTGCTGCTCTTCCTCCGAATCCTCTGTGCGCTGCTCCCTGGGACTTACTGCCCTTACTACTACCTCACTGCAAGACAACTGTGTCTGATCGTCATCGTCCTCCTCACCCACAGAAAGTTGTTGAGACAGTTGGCGGAAGTCCCCAGCCTCTTCCCCCGGACCCCGGGAACTTTCGAATGGTTGGGCATCAGTGACGATAAACTCCTCTGGTGGGAGAGGAACCGCTGCTGCCCAATCTAAGCAGGGGCCCGAGAACAGTTCCTGGGAGTGTTCCCGCTCCTGAGCAGGTGTCATTGTAGTGGAGTGAGGAGGCTGGGAGGAAGGAGGAGCAGCAGACAGAGGATTCGGATTGGCAGCAGTGGACGGCGCAGAACTGCGGGTAGACGATAGGTTGCTCGAAGCACTTTCTGCCATCCAGGACAGGACCTGCTCACACTGCTCATTTTCTAATAACCGTCTCCCGCGTGGACCCATTAATTGGGCGATGAATGTGGGGACGCCAGAAACGTGCCTCTCTCCTAATCGCGCAGCAGTCGGCTGCGACACACCTGGATCAGGAGCTTGGCCTGTGCCCACACCCTGACTTGGCCCTCCGCGTCCTCGGCCGCGTCCACGTCCTCTAGGCCTACCCCTACCCCTCAGCATGCTGTATTACCAGTGATTTGATTTCACAGGCAGGAAATAAATTGGCGCAAGACTGCAGGCCAAATATAATTTTTGCCCTTTTTGGAAAACGAAAGGCCCCACTGCCTCTAGTGAATGAATTATCTAAGTTTAATAACTGTGCTGTGTCCCTGCTTATGTGTCACAGAACGTGAGGGTAGCAGAGTTATTAACTGTGGCAGAGCAGGTATTTTTTTTCCCAATTAAGGAAAGCAAATGGCGAACCCAGCAGTAAAGCGTAGCTGGGTGCGTATGATTTAGCAATGTTTTTCACGCAGCTCACACGTCTCCACAGGCGTAAGGACGGACACAGACTGGACAAATAGATTTGTTTTCAGTTTTTTTCCCACCAACAGGCAGCACTGCGTATATTCAATGAACCTGAGAAGTTTAATAACTGTGCTGTGTCCCTGCTTATGTGTCACAGAACGTGAGGGTAGCAGAGTTATTATAACTCTGGCAGAGCAGGTATTTTTTTTCCCAATTAAGGAAAGCAAATGGCGAACCCAGCAGTAAAGCGTAGCTGGCTGCGTATGATTTAGCAATGTTTTTCACGCAGCTCACACGTCTCCACAGGCGTAAGGACGGACACAGGCTGGACAAATAGATTTGTTTTCAGTTTTTTCCCACCAACAGGCAGCACTGCGTATATTCAATGAACCTGAGAAGTTTAATAACTGTGCTGTGTCCCTGCTTATGTGTCACAGAACGTGAGGGTAGCAGAGTTATTATAACTCTTGGAGAGCAGGTATTTTTTTTCCCAATTAAGGAAAGCAAATGGCGAACCCAGCAGTAAAGCGTAGCTGGCTGCGTATGATTTAGCAATGTTTTTCACGCAGCTCACACGTGTCCACCGCCCGTAAGGACGGACAGAGGCTGGACAAATAGATTTGTTTTCAGTTTTTTCCCACCAACAGGCAGCACTGCGTATATTCTATGAATAATAACTGTGTTGTGGCCCTGCCTATACAATTCTTTCCCTGCAGTATCAATGGAGGGTGGAATGCTCTGCAGAGGCGATTTTGAGAAGCCCCAAAAAAATGCAGCACAGCCAACAGCAGCCTGGACAGTACTGCACACGGATAAATATGGCCCTAGAAAGGACCGTTGAGGTTCTTGAAGGCTACACTCACTCCTAACACTCTCCCTGCCTATGCAGCACTTCTGTCCCTAATGCCAGGTGCAACGGTCTGCAGAGGCGATTTTGAGAAAAAAAAAAATCCCACTGCTAACAGCAGCCAACACACAGCTATCAGTGGCCCTAATAAGGACCTTTGGGGGGTCTTGAAGCCTACACTAACTACCAATTCTTTCCCTACAGCAGCTCCGGTATAAACAGCACTGTCCCTCATCTAACTCACACCGCATCTGAGGCGAGCCGCGGGAGGGGCCGACTTTTATATTAGGCGAACACCTGATCTCGCCAGCCACTCACAGCAGGGGGGTGGTATAGGGCTTGAACGTCACAGGGGGAAGTTGTAATGCCTTCCCTGTCTTTCAATTGGCCAGAAAAGCGCGCTAACGTCTCAGGGAAGGAAGTGAAAGTAACCAGAACACCGCATGGTGTTCGTCACGAATAACGAACATCCCGAACACCCTAATATTCGCACGAATATCAAGCTCGGACGAACGCGTTCGCTCATCTCTAATCCTAATGTTGAGCCAATATAAATCTACATAGCTGTTCTATTGGGCATTGTTTTCACAGTCATGTTTTAAAATATACTTTTGTCCATGTTGCTTGAAAATTATGCCCATTATAGTCTATAGAAAGTGATAAAACTACAAATGCGTCCATATGTCATCAGGCCCCAATCAGGCAGGCAAGGTCATTAAGAACTATCTTCACTGTAAAGAAGAACAAGGAGTCCAGGAAGTGATGATATGGCCACCACAGAGCCCTGATCTAAACATCATCCAGTCTGTCTGGGATTACATGAAGAGATAGAAGGATTTGAGCAAGCCGACATCAACAGAAAATCTGTGGTTATTCTCCAAGATGTTTGGGACAACATCCCTGCCTAGTTCCTTCAAAAATTGTGTGCACGTGTATCTACAAGAATTGATGCTGTATTGAAGACAGGGAGTTCTCACCCTTTATATTGATTTGATTTAGATTTATCGTTTGTTCTTTCACTTTGCATTTTGTTATTTGATAAAGGTAAACTATTAACATAACATGTGTCTTTGAAAGCATTTTTCCACAACTGTCTAAAACTTTTGCACAGTACTGTATCCCCCCAATTATTACATCTTTGAGGCAAGATCTAGATAAATGTGAATCCCTGTTGATATCTTGGATCAGCAGAATTAACCCAGTCAAGATGGTAACACTCACCCACATTTTATACCTATTCCACACATTTACACATGCGTTCCCTCATTTCCCTTACTGAACCTACCACAATATATCTTTCAATGAACTTGGAAATTCGTTTTGATTAGCTGGGCAATAAAGTTGTACCTATTTCAGCTAAATCGAAAGCAGTAAGTCTGAACCGAGTTTTAGTGAAAATCAATGGAAAATTAAATTTCCCATATTGCCTGCTACAGAGGTCAACTTGCAGCCAATCAGCAGCCAGGGCACCTTGATTATGTCAACAAATGTGTCCTCAATCTTGCATATGGGCAGCAGTTTCATTGGATAACTGCATCAGATAGTCTAGCCATAAATAACATAGGCAAAGTGTAACCAACGGCCATTTTACAGCACAGTACAGAGAAGCTGCATCATGTTTATATGCCTATTTAACAAGTAGTCTGTTGTTAGGGCCAGATATTCCATCGAGGATATAGTGCTACTAGTGTGAAAGCTGGTATATTGGGGTTATATTGAAGGGACCAGAGAAAGAAGCTGCATCACATTTAAATGGCTATATAACATGTGGTCTGTGCTTATGGCCAGATATTATATAGAGGATATATTGCTGCTGGTGTGAAAGCTTGTATATCAGGATTCTATTGGAGGGACCAGACAAAGAAGCTGCATCACATTTATATGCCTATATAAAATGTGGTCTGTTGTTAGGGTCAGATATTCTACAGTGGATATATTGCTGCTGGAAGTGAAAGCTTGTATACCAGCACAGAACCTAAACTATTCTATTGGATGGAGCAGAGAAAGAAGCTGCATCATGTTTATATACCTATACAAAACACGGACTGTACATTGAGTGATAGTATATTTCTGCTGCTGTCAACATATTAAGAAGCAAAACAAACAATGCTTGGTGGTGAAGTATCTTGCAGTTCTCTGCTTGCGACCTCAGACATCATTCAAAGTCACCAGTCTGTCAGCTGCAAATTATTTGCAGGTCTTACGCAGCTAGCAGAGGATCTATGTCTTGCAGGTGGGCATGAAGCCAAAAGTAGAGGTCCATGCTTCATGGTACCCCAAGAGTTGTAGGACATTCATTTTTATCTGTCCCTACTCAAACCCCTCATCCTCCTTCCATGAAAATGCTACATTTTATTATAACAAGAAACAGCTGTATCTCTACAGCTTTCCCTTGGAGAAAGCCACTGCTTGTCTGTTCTGTTCAACTGGTAGATATTGTTCTTTGCAAGCTTTGTGACATTTTTTTTAAAACAAGCAGCTGTCTTGCATACCAAAATTTTTGGTAGCTCTACAGCTGTTCCTTGAAGTAGGACTATGCTTGAGTGTTGTGTTCACCTGGCAGATTTTCTCCTTGTAAAATTTATGACTTTGCTTTTAAAACAAGCAGTGCACCCTGCTGTCTTTTTGGCACAATTTTTGATCTTTGTGACCTTGGGCCTTCTTTTGTTGTCTGTGACACCCGCGTGCTACGATTGACCCCTACACCACTGTACACAATTTTTAGCAGGAACACAATGTTCTCCAGATGTGTGGCTGTATTCACATGCAATTTTATTCTCCTGTGTCTTCCATTAAGGATTTACACATGGTTTATTTGGTCCACACAGAAATCCATAGTTTTTATCCTCACATCCCTCATATTTCTTTCAAAAGCTAGCAGGCAGAATGTGATACATATCATATCTGGTTGGTTTGTACAAAAGGTGAAACAATCTGGACAAGTATCACCAGAGCAGCTTGTAAACTATTAGGTCTCCCACAATATAGGTTCTCTTAGATTCTGTTTCTAAGGTGGACCTTACTGGAATCACTAACTTTAAGAGGTTTTACAAGCACTTGCTATTGATGACACATCCCCAGAAAAGGTCACCAATAATTGATTGGTGTGGGTCCACCACTTAGAATCCACACAGATTAGCTGATCATTCGACTCACTGTCAGTATAGTGAAGCTAGACAGCATCATTGTGGTCAGAGCTGGAACTGTGATAGAAAGGCTTCTCTCCCAATGATTTCAAAACAGCAAAGCCTCTCTATTACACTTTCGGCTCTGATCGTGATGACAGCATCCTGCTCCGCTGCACTAAAAGTAGGCCATAAATTCAAAGAGGGGGCAGGTAAAGTCTAACTAGAAGGTAAAGCCCTGTCACAGAGAAGACTTGAAATAAAATAATAATCTTTATTGATAATTTATTTAAAAACCACACCTAGGGCACAACACTAAACGTGGCGTTAGAGGTGTAACACCCACACCTGAGGTGATTCGGACCAACAGGGTGGGGGCACCTCCAACTGCCGTAGGACGAACAACCACACTAAATGTAGAATTAGTCCCTACAATCCAGGGTTAAGGTACTATCACTTAATCACTTTAAACTATGGCCAAATTAAAATCAAAATGATTGATGACGCCATAGAATGCGTGCGAGACTTCATCTTTCTTGGCTCAAAAATTGACCAGGCTGGAAAATGTATTCCAGAGATAAAATATAGGATAGCATTGAGGCAAAGCGCAATACTAAACATGGACAAAATCTGGAAAAGTAGGGATATCGGTATAGCAATTAAATGCAGGATAGTGCAAACCACCGATTTCCCCATAGCCATGTATGGATGTGAAAGCTGAACTGCGAAAAAAGCTGATTGAAGGAGGATTGATGCGTTTGAGGTGTGGTGCAGGTGAAAGCTGCTGCGTATGCCCTGGACGGTGAGAGTAACAAACAAAGAAGTCCTGAATCGTATAAGACCCAATGTATCACTAGAGGTCAAGAGGACTCAGACTCGCATATTTTGGCCGTATAATGCGAGCAGAGTTGTTAGAAAAATCTATAATGCTTGGACAGATCAGTGGCAAACGTAGACGTGGCCACCAAAGGACACGATAGCTGATACTGTCAAAGCTGATACTGACATGGATATCACACAACTGAAAGAAGCAGTGCAAAACTGAAACACATGGATGGTGCTCACCTTTAGGATCACCGAGGGTCGTGAACAACTAAACGACTAACAACAACATCTACTGTATCTTTTTCTCCCATCACCAGTGCTTCTGCGAAGCACTCAACTATTCTATTGTTCTCAGAACTACATGCTATCTGTTGCCTTTTTTCTAATGCACACCTTTGATATTGCGTGGGAATTATGTTATTGCTTTCCCTTAATATTTGTATGTGCAAATCTTTGCTTATCATGCAATAAACAAATTTGAAGGTAAATTTTTTATATTCATATATTTTCTTCTCTCAATAATGACTTCTTGACTGCTCTGTGTTCTTTCAAATCTGTCACATTTATGTTTTTTTTTCTTAAATATGAAAGTTCAAAAGGGGATGTATGAAATTAGAGAAAATGATCAACTTTTTTATTTTCCAGTAACATAACCACTTCAGTACATGGACAGTTTCCTGAAAGTGATGTTTGTTTGGTCTTTACAGATTTGGTGGTTTATCTGGTCTTGTTAACAGTTCCACAATTATTAGAGTTGAGCAAACATGCTCATCCAAGCTTAATGCTCGTTCGAGTATTAGCATACTCGATGGTGCTCGCTACTCGAGCGAGTACCATGCCAAGTTTGACCCCTCCCCGTTTTGACCTCTCACTGCATTACTACTTCCTGCTGTGATGTGCCAGCATCTGCACGTCCACAGCAGAGAATGAGAGAGAGAGAGAATAACAAAAAAAAGAAAAAGAAAAAAAAAGCTCGGCACCGGGCGGGTCAAATACAAAAATGCTTGGGTCTCCCATTGACTTCAATGGGGTTCGTTACTTGAATAGAGCTCTCTAAAATTACGAAACGCTTGACTCAGATAACGAGCACCCGAGCATTTTGGTACTCGCTCATCTCCAATCATTATACATATTTCAATATATTTTTTCAACTACTGAACACTGAAAAATAAATAACTTAATGGTCATGCTGGCTCAAGATAAAGTGCTGTTTCTCACATTACTGTAACATATAATCATATATCATTTCTTTGTCTTACTTTATATAGTATATGTGTAACATTTCACATCTTGAAATCTATTTTGACTAAGCAGTATAGTAATAGCAATATTTCAATACTCACCTCTGATTTGGACCAAGGCTGAAATATTCCTGTGCTTGATATATTCTGGTTGGTAGCAATCAATTTACCATTTATTTTTCTGTAACTGCTACCATTGTACTTGCTATTTTATACACAATACTACTTCATCTGTGATTCTCTTTCCTCCTCGCTTCAAACAACATGAGTACCAAACAATGGCTGATTTTTAGATCTCTTTCTGAAAATGTATAAAAAGAACCTTCCATTTGGTCCAAGGTTACATTTTCTGCTTTGCTACATAGTGCATTCATTATTTTTGGTCTTAGTTATTGGGCTAATAATCCCTGATGAGCAAGTTTCCTGAGCATCAGTTTGAAACCTGATTTCAATTATTTTCTTCATCTGTATTTGCATGAGTGGATATAATTTGAAAAGCTTTAAAAATAAAGCTAAACTACATTTTTATTCATATTAGCAACTGGGTAAACTCATCATCAATTTACTAGGACATACAAATGAGACATTTGAGCCTCACATTTATTGAAAATTTCATTTATAATAAGGTAAATGTGTAATAAGAAGACTTTCATTTCATCTTCAACACAGTTGGGTCTTTCTTTTCCCAGTTGCTTGTTCTGTACATAATTTTGTATTCCATAAATAGAATGTTGAAAACTAGAGCAAGACGTGCAGATCTTGTTTTTGTGATTTCAGGCTATTTTTCCCAGTATATACCCAGGATGGGTTGGCAGCAAAAAATATGAACTCTAATTAGTGAATATAATAACTAACTCAAACAACTCTAGTCGATCAAGTCTCGTGTACAATTGTGAATGGATGTTTTCACAACCATTGATAAAGGAACAAATGGCAGACTTGGTGCTATCACATGTGTGAAGGTGTCAGGATCATCAGACATAGGTTTACCGAGCCACTGACTGGTTTGGCTTTGGAATAAATCCTGATGTGATACCTGTTGGGGCTTCGCCATTACTCAGGAAGTGGCCTTAGTACTGTGACAACTGACGTTACATTGGACTTAAGCAGTATCTAAGGGTCTGTACAAGAGTGTGGTCAGAAAGTGTAGGTTGGGTCAGGCAGCACACTTCAGCATGAGGAATAAGCCACAGGTTCAGTCACAGAGAACAGATTTAGCATGGTAAATTAGGTCAGAAGTTATGGCAAGCAGTGGAGACATGAGAGTAAGGGATAGCCGATATCGAGAAACCAGAGAATCACAACCAACTAGATAGCATGTTGAGCAAGACCAAAATGAACAAAATACTCAAGTACCCTACATAGCTGGAGGATGCCTGACATAGCCAGTGAGATAGGTGTCTCCTATAAGGAACGATTGCATGCACCTTATGGACACCAGAATGGGTAAGTCAGTGGCCATGGCTTTCAACTGTAAAAGAAAGTGGCACAAATTGAACAGTTTATTCAGTGTAAATGACTGGATTCAAGTCTGTTAAAAATAAATAGAGTTTTTCGCTCTAATTATTAATTAGGCTGTCCATCAAATTCCCTTAATTAATTTTTGAAACATTATTTGATAGGCAATGTACAAATATGTTCAGGTTGTTGCTTAGCAACACCTACAGAAAGAATCAGTTGACTAAACAGTCGGCAGAATGGCTGGCAGACGGAATTGAAGATGCATAGACATAGTAGCACTTCTATATTGAAGGTTCCTTTTGAAAAGTTGACATTCAGTCCTCCTTGTAGAAAAGAGGCATTGAGTATATTCATATTTGAACAGCTTAAGGTGCATTATGTTTGTATTTGTATGGAAGTTCATATATTCAACTGCTTATTACGATTTTGATTTCTGCATTGCTTTCTTTCATCACGGCACATCCACATTGTCATGCAGTATGGTTTACTGAAAACAACTCATCATGACTGATCAGTCAACAGCTCCTATTCATTTCTTTATGTATCACAGAAAGGGAAATATAAAAACACAATCACTGAGAACGGCCATATACTTATAGATACAGGAGGGCAAATATGTGCACCACCTCAACATGCAGGCAGTCAATCTACCAAATGAAGGAGCCAGTTACACCTGTCGAGGACACCGATGAGACAGCCACTCACACAACCTCCTAATATAGAGTGAATACAAAGTGCCAGACCTTCTCAGCTCAAGTATTTTGGGCAAAATCCAACTAATACCTCGCTGGACCTTCTATACACAAAGGGTTTGCCACAACACCAAATGATCACCCATTGCTTGAGAAAGGAGGATATGTTTTGACCTCCAAAATGTGTTGCATGATGTATGACTGTATTTTGTCAGCAATTAACCTTGATGAGTCCTGCTGATTTGATGCTTAATAGCTTTGCTTTTGGCTATCCTGGATTGAGGGTGAGTGCTAGGAGGCATTAGCACCCCCTGTTGAAGTAAGTGAGTTTTTTTAATATAATTCACTATCATATTATTGTACAGTACAGACTCCTGAGCATAATTTTTTTGTTTTCTATATTTCAAAGCAGAGATCACCCCACATACAACTTGCACCAATTGATCTTCACACAAGTTCAGGTCTTGCTGCCAGACTCTATACACTTGTAAAATAATTACATAAGCCAATTTTTAAAAAGTCCCATGTGTTTGATCTAATTCTTCGACCTGCATAATATCCCATACTCTGTGAAAACAGGAAGTAGGGACAGTAGCAATACGTGCTATCCACGGCACATCCACATCCACAGCGACAGCTGTGGGTGTGCCATGGATCAGATGGCTTCCATTGCCTTCAGTGGAAGCCGTCCCTACGGGATCCGCAGGAAGATGGAGCATGCTGTGATTTCTTCCCATGCGTGTGATCCACATGCCGGGAGGGAAAAAAAAATCACACCCGCATGTTTTAGCTGCTTTGCCCTATGGGCAGCTTGATTTGCAGATCTCCTGCAGGGGTGCTCCCACGTGGGTTACGCAAATCAAATCCGCCCATGCACATTGGGCCTAAGAGTCAGATGTTTAAACATTAGTGATGAGCAACTGCTGTTCTTACTGTAACAGAGGGCAAACAGGCTATGGAGAAGAGATTCTTAGTTACTCAGTCAACTTCCATTATTAAAATGATATTGAGACAGTCAAGGTGCTTTTACACCTAAAGATTTATAGTTCAAATGATCTAACCAGCTAACAATGTCAAAGTCTGCTTGTCTAGCCTGTTTATACAGTGTGAGGTACTGAGGGGCGTGATAGTGGATGGTCGCTACATCGCCCCTACGGTCTGCTATTATGCCTAGTAGGGCTGGAGGAAGTGCATGTCCCGCTGTTTGACATGAAAAGCCAGGAGTGCAATGTAATCTCCAGCAAGTACTTGCTGGAGGTCTTTTCTTTAAAAGTATCTGGGCCTGGTTTTTTGGAATGGATGGCAGGTTGGTAGTGGGGCCATTCATTCCACTTCCTCCACTCCAGGTTGTGGGCGAGGTCAATCAGCACAGGTGCTGAGGCTGAGCCAGGAGGTGTAGATATAAATAGCAGGTGCACGGTCACAAGGGGGGGGGGGGGGGGAATAAGATAGCTGCTGGACCCTGGCAGCCTGTGATACCGGGTAGAGCTGAAAACCCTGCTGTGTGGTACACCTGCGGAGCGTGACCTGGTCAGGCAGGGACTGCCTATTGTTATTGCTGGACTGTTATTTTCGTGCCTGAAGCTAAGGCTGCATTTGTGTTAACTATTCTGGACTGAAATAAACGCATGTCACAACAGCACTTGGACTTTATCCACTGGTTTACGCCTTTGACTGCCGCCAACCCGCACTCTACCGAGCTGTCCTCCCACAACAGGTAGATAAATTATTTGCCTGCTCACTCGCTAAATCACTAAGTCGTTCAGTTCACTATACCATTGAATGAGAACAACTGAGCAATCAGTATTTAAATCAAACGATTAGTGAAGGAGCCAACGATGATTATCATGCTTGCATGAAACAAACAATGAATAATAAGTAGAGATGAGTGAACGTACTCGTTTTGAGTAATTACTCGATCGAGCACCGCGATTTTCGAGTACTTCCGTACTCGGGTGAAAAGATTCAGGGGGCGCCGGGGGGTGGGGGGAGGCGTGGCGGAGCGGGGGGTAGCAGCGGGGAACAGGGGGGAGCCCTCTCTCTCTCCCTCTCCCCCCCCACTCCCCGCTGCAACCCCCCACTCACCCACGGCGCCCCCCGAATCTTTTCGCCCGAGTACGGAAGTACTCGAAAATCGCGGCGCTCGGGTGAAAAAGGGGCGTGGGCGAGTACGCTCGCTCATCTCTAATAATAAGCGAACAAATTATCATTATCGTACATTTAATGCAAGCATGAAAATCATCGTTTAAACAATTTTTTCAATGTCATTACATGTGAAAGGCCTCGTACAGATCTGAAATCTATGCATCTGAATGTGGTTGTTATGGTGGCAAGCGCATGGATTTCTGCACACTCCATTCACATGAATAGGACAGTGGCACATGTGATTATACTCTTAGCTGTTTCTCCTCCCTTATTCCTCTTCCCTTTTTTTTCCATTTCTACCAAACTTGCAAATTTTATTTTCACAGTCTCAATGCTGCCTCTTTTAACTCTAATTACTTAGCATACAGGAGAAAGTGCTTCTCATTTCCTCTCTTTTTAATGGAGGTTACAACCTGGGAGAACACTAGTTAGGACTTGCACAATTTAAATCTAGTATGTAATTGTAGTTGTGAACATATAAGAACAATTTTTCCTTAACATTTGTATTTCTTATATTTGCCTTTACCAACACCAGGGCATACACATCTATAAAATACAATAGCGTCTAACATTGCTGATATTGGAAATAAATATAGTATGGCTAGTAAAAGCGATAAGATTAATGAGTTGTTTACATCCAGTTTGGAAATTGAAGCTTTTCTTATCTTACCATTTCAGCCAAAAGATGGCAGCATTCTACTATTAATAAAGAATATGGGAAATATTTCAAGTCACACTTCTTAATTAACAGTAAATTGTGTTTAAATAAGATAATGTCAATAGAAACTATGTGATGCTCGAAAAAAATGTCCCCATCCTCTTAATGGTTTAATTGACAAACATGTTACTTTGTAAGTTGTCTGAATATATAAATGCTTGTGTCTAAACACCATTCAACTGTGTCACGCCTGCTAATCTATTACACATGTTGAGTTACACTCAAAGAGAAAAATAAACAGCATTGGAATAAATGCATAAAATATGTGATGTTGTGATTCATAACACTATTTTTCATTTGCTTTTAATTATTAGAAACCTTGTCCATATAGGCATATGATTATTAGATATTCTACCCCAAAGCTTAATATTCTGAAAGGATGGAAAGCTCTTACTATAAGTTTAGAATAGTCAATGGAATCAATAGCATGTCTAATGAAAAGTCATTCTTTTTATACTGTAGATAGGCCTACTTTTACATTATGGTTATTACAGCTATTGGATTTGAGTAGCCATTCCATAACACCTAAGGATCTAATTTTATAACACAGTATGAGAATCTTACCATTTTAATACACATGAGATTATAGTATGAACATCATATAAAGAGTGTATGCATATATGCATATTGTGAGCCTGAAATGAAAAGTTCAATAACCAGGAGAAAGCCATTAGACATAAAGTAAATTAAATGCCTATGCAATAAAATCAGACAAACTCACTGCAATATACAGTGAAAATCAATATACTGTACTATGCCAAGTGCAGCCCTGAGGGACCTATGCATGATAGTGTTGCTCCCTTTGGTGTTCTTTGAATTCTGATATCGTACTCCATCCCCACAGGCCTGCACTTGGTAAAGAAACTGTTCTAGTTTTGGCTAGATTCCTTTAAAAAACCCTACAGTTGTTTAAAGAAATATGGCGCTGTGTTGGGGGTCATGGCCGCAATTCTTTAGGGGCGTAGAATATGAACCTTGTGATCGGTATTGTGGAAATAAATTATCTAGACTGTATAGGTTTGAAATTTGATTTATGAAATTTGATTTCTTAATTCTAAACAAATATTTACATCTTCCAAACGAAGTAGATGTACAATGGGTCTGCTGTATGAGAAGTAACATACATATGGTAAGAGATTGACGCAGGGGCGTAACTATAGAGGGTGCAGGGGATGCGGATGCACCCGGGCCCAGGAGCCTAAGGGCTCATGTCCACGGGCAAAATATGATTTAAGATCCGCAGCGGATCTCCCGCATGCGGATCCGCATCCCATAGGGATGCATTGACCACCCGCGGGTAGATAAATACCCGCGGATCGTCAATAAAAGGGATTTAAAAAAAAATGGAGCATGGAAAAATCCGGACCATGCTCCATTTTCATGCGGGTCTCCCGCGGGGACGGCTCCCGCGGGCTTCTATTGAAGCCTATGGAAGCCGTCCGGATCCGCGGGAGACCTAAAATAGGAATTTAAAGTATTTACCATCCGGCGCGGGCGGGGAAGGTCAGCTGTTCCTCACGGCCGCATCTTCCTTGCTTCGGCTCGGCGGATGTGCCCGGCGCATGCGCGCGGCACGTCGGCGACGTGCCGGCGACGTGCCGCCGGCATCAGGAATTCATCCGCCGGCCGA
This sequence comes from Eleutherodactylus coqui, assembly GCF_035609145.1. NCBI lineage: Eukaryota > Metazoa > Chordata > Amphibia > Anura > Eleutherodactylidae > Eleutherodactylus > Eleutherodactylus coqui. The sequence goes on along the minus strand of NC_089845.1, from coordinate 87,165,193 downwards.
AAATGAAGATCCGGCCGTGAGGAACAGCTGATCTTCTCCGCCCGCGCCGGATGGTAAATACTTTTAAATTCTTATTTTCGGCGCTCATGTCCGCGGGGCAGGAGGGACCCGCTGCAGATTCTACATGTAGAATCTGCAGCGGATCTGATTTTCCCCGTGGACATGAGGCCTTAGGGGGCCCATAAGGCCTCTCTTCTCCATATAGGGAGCCCAGTACTATGAATAAAGCATTATAGTTGGGGGCCCTGTTACAGGTTTTGCATTGGGGCCCAGAAGCCTCAAGTTATGCCTCTGTGCAGCATGGTTTAGGTATGGGTACGGGTACAGATACAGATAGAGGGGGGGCCCAGCACACCTTTTGCATCAGGGCCCCTGAGCCTTTAGTTACGCCCCTGGATTGACGTCAATATTATGGGCGAAAGTTAAATTTATATTTGTACCACCCAGACTCCTGGGAGATTCAGTGCGCAGATAATCTGGATTAAAAATGCATTTCATGAAGCTTAAAGCGTGTAAATTTAGTTTGGCATCATTACTGAAATCTCCAACTAGTATAATGGTCACTTATGTATCGACTATCATGTTTTCACTGATCTGTGCAGTCTCAGAGTAAGGCAACTCTCACAATCACTGCTTTTTACAGCATTTGGCGTGGCATTTTAAACGATACGCTAAACGTGGCTAAGCGCCTCCATTGATTTCAATGGGACTTTGCAGACTAGCGTTTCTACCACCACAATTTTCGAACGCTGTCTGCTCTATTTTAGTGTTTTAGCTCTTTTTAACGCACCTCGTCACTCACTGCAATGACGAGGTGCATTAGAATAAAGCAGTCAAATGCTTCCGAACGCATTTGAAAACACTGTATAACGTGGTGTTTTACAGACGGGATGGATATACACACAAACCCAAGACGAATCTGAGTTTGCCCCTATAATTTACGTTCGCCAGGCATATGTCACCAATTAATGACTCTCTTCTTCACCACACTACTGCAATATGTAAATTTTTGAATCAATTGATTCTTGATGTTAACATTGAAGACGCGATTGTCACTTAAATTTCTTGGCACCGAAGTCACCATAGTGTTCACATCAACTGGCATGTTTATTACTTGGCCAACAATTACATGTTCCTCATATCTGAGATGCCTCAACCACATAAACGGTAGTGAGGGTGAAATCAATCTCCCTGATATTGCATCCAAAGGTGGTAAATCTGGATTATGTAGATATTTGAAGCCATTTTATCTTGGCAATGGTGGTATCTTTCCCAGAGACAAGTCTTGATTGACAATTATTTTTAAAATTGGGTCAGTCACTCCCGACCTGGTTATTTCAATAATCACTCAACACTACCTGAACTCCATCTTCTTGTCATGACTATAAATATTCCACTAAGCCCTTGCTATTCCTACACCAGCACACATACACACAGTGCATGTAACACTCATATTACACATACACAGCCTCCCTCTCCTGTTTACAGCTGGTTTCAGCATCTAATGTCACTCTTGCTAAGAGCTGATGTCTTATGATAGGATGTTCAGCCCCTGGTCACATGACCATGATGTTAACGTTACACCAGTATTGCAGTCATGTGACCCTAAAGATCACCCTTAACTTCCTGACTTTCCTCAGGTTGTCTCTAGGCAAAATTTTGTCTTAAAAAGGGCATAGGGCGATGGGCCATGAAAATGAGATATTTGCTGACGGAAAAGGCATGCTTGCTTGTTGGAAAAGTAGAAAGTAGAAGAGAACCACTTAATGGCAGGAGCTCAGAGCAAGGAAGATGAATGCAAGGTTTAGAAACAAGATTTTAGAAAAAACCCTCAGAAGATTACTCAGCAAGGTAAGATAACAGCAGAGGCACACAGCTCGGGGGGGGGGGGGGGTGTCTGCGGGATGGTGGGCTGCTGCTTTTGTAATGACACCATGAAGCCCAACACCACACATCCAGCTACCATTTCCACACCATGTGTATTGACCAAGGTGTGAATTTCCAAACTTTATCTATTGCCCTGCCTTCTGCCTCTGCCAAGGAAGTACATTATCACAGGAGGATACACTACATGACCAGAAAATCTCCTAGGAAACAGGGCCTGTGGAAAGTAGTACATGAATAATGCAATGCTCATACATGAGAGCAAGGGAGGGAAGCCACATCTTGGATGTACGGAATTCACATCCAGCATATTTTACTGGAAGGGACATTTCCACAGGAGAAACATTTGAAACTAGAAGCAGGTTGCAAACTGTATTTCCAGGAGTCTAAAATGAATTAAAACCTGAAAATTTCAGCCTGAAACTTTCGATTCAAGGTAAACACGGAAAATTATTTTTTCCATGTTAAAAGTATATATGGCCTTTTCATTTACATAGCTAACCTTCCATCCCACGTTTCACACAGCCATAGACTTAAATGATAACATTATAGAAGTGTAAAGACACTACTCGAGGACGTTTAGAGACTTACTGAAAACAAATTTTAGTTTAACCTCTTAATGACCACCGATACATCTTCTGACCGCCTGCAGCGTCAGGGTACGTATGGAGTGGGATTGCGCGGCGATATCCCTCCATACATTGCGGGTGATGGCTGTTTCTAACAGCTGACACCTGGGGGCAACAGCTCCGATAAGCCGCACAGCTCATAGGGGGCTCTTAATCCCCCAAATAATGATCAGGGGACCCGTAAGGCACCCCACGATGAAATCACAGGCAGCTCTGTTGGTGTCATGGCAGCCAGGGACCTTCTGAAAGACTTCAGGGCTGTCATGGCAGAATGCCTATCAAGCTATGCCCTTGAGGTGGCTTGACAGACTGCCTGTCAGATCACAGTATGATGTAATGCTTCGGCATTACATCATACTACATGAACGATCAAAGAATTGCAAGTTGTTGTCCCCTGTGGGGACTTAAAAAAAGCAAAAATAAGAACCATAAAGTTTTACTAATTATTAAAAAAAAGTAAAAAGAAAACACTTTTTGATATATTTATAATAAAAAAATCTAAATCATAAAACAAAAATACATATTTGGCATTGTTGCATCAGTAAAAGTCCGATCTATCAAGGTAATGCATTATTTATCCCACACGATGTACATTGTCAGAAAAAAAAATAAAGAACTCCAGAAATATGCTTTTTTTTGGTCACCCTATCTCCAAGAAAAAATGCAATCAAAAAGTGATCAAAAAGTCGTATGTATTCCAAAATGGTAACAACACAAACTACAGGATGTCCCGCCAAAAATGAGCCCTCACAACACTATGTCAATGGAAAAATAAAAAAGCTATTGCGCACATAGGTGGCAGCAGAAAATAATTTTAAAAAATTAAATATCTTTGAAAAAATATACTAGTACAGCAAACAAAAACTACTGTATTTTCCGGCATATAGGACAACCCCCAACTGTCGACTTATACGCTGGGAATACGCTGTAGAAAAAAGAAAAATCAGTACTCACCTCCCGTGGCGCTGCTGCAGGCTGTTGCTCCCTCCTTCACGCCGACAGAGCATTGCTTTCTGGATGTGGGGCTAGAATGCCCTGCCTCCAGAAAGCTAATGCTCTGATTGAATAACTCAGCGCATCATCAGCCAATGAAAGCCAGCGCTGATGTCATTGAATGGCTGTGATTGATTAAGCCAGTGCCGGCTTTCATTGGCTGATGCCACACTGAGTTAGCCAATTAGAGCATTAGCTTTCTGGAGGCGGGTATTCAAGCCCGCATCCAGAAAGCAATGCTCTGTCGGCGTGGAGGAGGGAGCGACAGCCTGCAGCAGCGCCGCAGGAGGTGAGTATTGATTTTTTCTATACTTTTCTTATATTATTTTCTACCTTCTTTAATAGGAATATATGGAAAAGAGGTTTCTGCAATTGTCACATATGAAGATGTCGAACCATGAAATATGATCATTCATAAATCATAATGAATATGTGTTACAGTATTGTATTCTCCAAATGTAGTCCTAATATACTATTTCTTTCTGAAAAAAATTTGATCTATTGCTTTATATTATTCATGCTTTAGTTACATATAAAATAAGCACAAGGTGTAATGTTGTAAGAAATAATGTCCTTTTTTTAAACAAAATGCGTACAAGAAGACACTGTCAAAAATGATCTGTTATATAGTCACAGTAAACATATGGTAACATAAGGAGATTCAAGAGATAATTTGCATCTTTGTCTTTCACACAGTAATCTATCTAGAAAAAATATAGCTAGTTCAGGAATGGCTAATGTTGAAATTAAAAATTCATTTTCTTTATCAATGTTCCTTCCAGCTAGATGTAGTGACATGACACTACATATAACTTTTGAAGAAAAACAGTGGGTGGAATGGCAATGACAGGAATAACACTCAGACACCACATGCCACAGGGTTGTTAATCTCTGCATTTTTTTAGAATGAAGTTGTAAGGGTTCTGTCCATATTGTCACTTTAAACTTTGTTATAGAATAGAATGTCAGGAATACTCTCAGTGATATGTCTCAATAATTCTTTACCTTAGTGTGAGTGATCACAATCTTCAAGATTAAATTTATGTTTAGAATTCACTTGCCATACTCGTACAAGGTGGTATCTAATAGAAATGGTACTAGATTTATCATTGTCCCATCAATCAATATGCTGTATAATAAAAGTAATCATTAACCCTCTAGTGATCATTGATGTACTTGTATGTAGTAATTCCCCCATAATTTGTCATCACAAAGAACATTAAGAGCGAGAGCATGGCTTTGATTAAGATCTGTCGTAGCACATGAACAGCCAGAATTAGAGAAAGATTGGGGTGCAAATTGAAGGGGGAGGCTAACATTCAACAAAAAAGTTTACTTGTCAACATACATGCAGTCATTTCTAAAACTAAATAAATAATAATATAGTATGGACAAGATTAAAAATACGCTTCTCTAATATTCTATTGCACAACTTTTGGCAAAAATAACAGTCTACAAACATTTTTGTAACCATTTGTGAGTTTCTTGTCCAAGTCTGCTGGTAGTTTTTTTTCTACTTTTCCACTGCAATTCTCTCAAGCTCAAGAATGTTTGCAGGGTCCCTTTCCCCAATAGCAGATTTCAGCTATCTCCAAAGACTTTCAATTCAATTCAGATCAGGCCCCATTGCTGGCCAGTTTAACCCCGAAGTACTGAAGCCTGTTTGCGCTTTAACAACCAACTAATTTTTTCAGTTCTTTTGATTGTTGCATTTCTAGAGGCATCATTTTTTTTTATTTTTCCATCGACAGAGCCATATGGGGTTTGTTTTTTGTGGAACAAATTTTTAATGACATCACTTTGGGGTACATATAATGCATTGTATAACTTTGGTAAATTTTTTTAGGGAGATTAGGTAAAGAAAAATATATTCTGCCTTTATCTTTTGGATGTTATTTTTATGGCTTTCAGCACTCAGAATAAATAATGTGATGTCAATACTCTCTGGGTCAGCACGATTCCGATGATACCAAGTATATACAGCTTTTCATGTTTTTCTTGCTTTTGTACACTAAAAACACTAACTTTTGTATTGCCTTATAAGTCTCCTTACTCAACTCCTAGGTATCTCCTCACACACCTTCCAGGTGCTCTCCTTAGGGAGAGGTACCCGACCCACAATATAGGCCTCTCACTAGCCAGCCAGAAACCTAGTGCACACCGATGAGGGGCAAAACTCCCGAAACATCTGTCTGTATGGATTCTGACTTGGTTTTAAATTTCCAATCATTGTTAAAAAGACCTGTATAAAGGGTCAGACAGGGATTTGCAGGAATGCTGCCATCCAATAGGTGGCGCAGTAGAAGTATTGTTCCATCTTCCTTATTTGCACATATTTCCCAGAGGAGCAGGCATTGCATTATAAGTCTCCTCTCTCACCTCCTAGGTGTCTTCTCAAACATCTTCTAGGTGCTCTCCTTAAGGAGCGATGATATCCCTCCTGACTCACTGTAGGTAGGATACACTTTTCTTTATAGGATTCATTTCATCGTCTATAATAGGGCCTGATTAAGGATATCTACACAAAGGAGCATTTCAATTATGATGCCCACCCCCGTCATGACAATGAAGCCAGTGCTCCAATTGCTTCTATGATAATCTGGCCCTGGTCTATAAACAAAATGCTGGTATGTATTCCCAAAGAGCTCTAGTTTGATGTCTTCTGTCCAATAGAACGTATTCCCAGAATGATTGTGGTTTGTCTATGTAACTTTTGGTACAGTTCAGTAGCTCTTTTTGTGCATTCCTTTAAGCAGTTGGGTCCTTTTTGGCTACAGCCCTGTTTTGTTCAGAGTGCAGTGAATTGTATGGGCTGAACCATCAATCCAGTTGTTACCAGCACAGTCTGAAGGTTTTTGGATGTTGTAAATGTTTTTTTTAGGGTTTCCTCATTAATTTTCCTCTCTCTATCATGTCCTGGAATGTTCTAGACTTTTCCATGAGTAGCAAACATCTTTATAGCATTTTAAACAGTTGAAGCCATGATGCCAAAATCTTTGGAAAGGTCTTGTTCACCTTAGACTGCTTGTGCTTGGTGATAATAACATCTCTGGTTTGCACAGACAGTTCTCTTGTCTTTGTCATTGTGAACAAGGAATCAGGAATGAAACTGACCTTTTTAAGCATCAAAGCCATCTTTCATAGGCTAATTAAAATCATGTGAATAGGTTAGTCTGTTGCAAACTGAACAGTGAGTGTCATTTATTGTGTACTGACATTGTTTTCAATTTTGTATCCTTTTTTTCTAGCTGGGTTTTTTTTCTTATATTTTTCAGTATTCAACATATGAGTTTGTGATATGAGATAATTTACAGTACACAGTATACTTAATATTCAGGGGTGCCAGTAATGTTCACAGTAACAGTAAAACAATAGCTAAAAGTAAAGCCCACTAAGGAGAATACAGTTGCTGGAATATAGACACATGTATCCAAAATTTCAAGTTTAACCAACCAGACCAAGTGGTATAGGACGTTAGTATTTTTCCGGCTATATAAAAAGTGAACGAGCGTGGACTGATACAGCAAGGTGAGATCCATTTATTTCATATTTAAAGACACTAAGGAGAATAGTTGTAATTTCGCCTTTAATGTTCACTTTTCCTTTAGAAATATTCTGCTCTGATGACGTGGAATTACATACTTCTTCCCAAGACATCACTCCTTCACGGTACTGGTGCATCTTGTCTCCACCGGAACTATGGGTGGAGTTATTGGGAATGCCCACAGCTGCCAATTGGCTACCTTCATTGTGGCCGCGCCGGTCTCCCTTCTCTGCTCTTGGCCCCGCTATCATTCGCCCGCCTACCATCTCCTCATCAGATTCCCCGCGATAGTAGAAATATGCCCCCGGGTGCAAAAAAAGGAAAAAAATCTCAGCGCTTCTTATGGAAATGATGGCTCCAGGGAACGGATGTATTCCAAACAAAGTAATAGCTTCTTTATTATAACATGGATTCCTCAGTGCAACGCGTTTCATCTAACTCTACTTTATCAAGCACATGAATCACATAAATCAACTCCGGGTCAACGTGCAAGGGCACGTGGGAGACGGGGGGTCAGCGTAATGACGTGCTTATCACGTGCCGGGGGCGGGGGCAGTCCCGTAATGACATGCCGCTGCTCTGATGTAAAAAACAGCCCGAAAACATATATTAGGGGGCGTGCCAGTGATAGGTCACGTGACAAAGTAGATTGACATGTGTGTCACGTGACGGGGGCAATATCGTTGTAACGTGTAGTCGCCCTAGTATCACAGGAAATCTCTAAAGATAAGAGTGGAAGGCGTGCCTAAGACGGACCTCCAGACTGAGTAGGAGCGGGACAGCATGATCAAATGAAGTCATGACGTCCCTATGACTCGGGCACACTAGGACTGAGCGGACGTAATGGCGTAAATACATCATGACGTCACAAAACCTAGAGACAAGCCAGTAAATCGAGATAAAATGTAGAATGTAAAAAGGGGAATACAGTAAAAATAGCAATAGATTCCCCACGATGTCACTTTCCACACCGCTGTACCGTGATCTCCCCTCTTGGCTCCTGTCACTCTCCCGACGCTCTCCCTTTTACCCTCCCAGGTCCAGCGCTGTCAGTCCCCCCCCTCCCCTCCCCTTTCTAATCTCTGCTGGAATCAGTGCTCCTGTACTCCTCCTCTGCTGAAGCTGGCACCTCTGTCACATGGGTGGGTGGATAAAAGCTCCACCGCTGAAGCCAGCAACAATATAGTCATGCATGTAGGTAAGCGGCGGATCAGCTCTGCTCCCGTCCCCTGTCACTCTCCGCTAAAGTTGGCCCCACTCTGTGTATCCCCATCCCTTGCCAGGTGTCAGGTGCTGTGGTACACCAGTACCCTCCTTCACTACTGCAAAACACCAGTGATTGAATCTGAAAAAAAAAACTGAATCTTTCAAAAACTAAATTTCTTGTATTCCTGCCATCAACTAACCTAAGTAAATCATGTTTACATTTCATTTTGTAGTACCACTATAACTCTTAGGCTGCACGCACACTGTCTTAGGGCTACACAAGGTGATTCTCTCACTAGGAGGCCCAAACATTCCTCAATAATCTTTTAAATTTTTGTATGGTTCCCTACAAAAATTGATATTATTTACCTTGCATGTTGTGAATAATATTGTTTATGGTTCCAATATTTAGTTGGGGAACATTTGGGGATTAGGACATTACATGGTTTATGGATGGAGCCTGTTTTCATCCGATTAGCAAAATACGAGGTGTGTTCAAAAAATATTTAACCTTAATTCATAAAAAATATTTGTATTCAGATACAACAATCTTAGACTAATCTTTTTCAAAGTAGTCCCCTTGTGCAGCCATAACTTATCCCAATGCTTCTGCTACTGTTTGAAGCAGTGCTGAAACACCTCTTCTGAGATGGCGCATAGCTGGTCTGTCGCATTCTGCATGATGTCTTCTCTGGACTGAAATCTGCTTCCTTTCAGGGGCATTTTCAGCTTGGGGAAAAGCCAGAAGTAACATGGAGCCATGTCAGGAGAGTAGGGAGCCTGACTCTTCCCTGCGTCCATCTTTGAAGCGGTTGTACCACTCCTTTATCTGTTTGGTGCCCATTGCTTCGTCAACGAAGGCCTTTTGAATCTTGCGGATTATTTCCACTTGGAAATCATCAAGCTTTACATTAAATTTAATACAGTAGCGTTGTTCAAGTTTTTCTGTCATTTTGTCAAAAGAGAATATCAGACGGTGCTCACTTACACTTCCTCACTCATCGGCTGTCTGCCAGCGACCATCAACTTCTGCAGGCAGGAAAAAAATCCAAGCATGCTCATTAGGGTCGCCTAAATACATGCACCAAACCACGCCTCCCTAGCTTCATTTGTTTACGCACAAAAAAGTAAGGTTGGATACTCTTTGTACAATACTATACTCTCAAAACACACATGTTAGGGCAGAAATAAAAACACATGACATTCAAATGGAACCATTGCATTCAGAGAAAATCAGAGTGTGCGAGAGTATGTCGTAAACATTTCTCCAAATCCACTAGAAGCAATTCTTGGACTACAGAAACACAATATGGGCACAGTTTCACTTTTTTGGCAGCAATTTGGCAACATGGAATAAGGAATTTCTATTTCTTGGGACTGTCTTCTTAAGGATTTTCTTGGCAATGCCAGTAAACGATCCTTCACCATGCAATCAGACATCTTCCAGCCTCCTGTGTTTTGAGTCAAATTTTGTTAACCAATTTGGGAATATTCCTTCACAATACTTGCCCTTTGACATTGTCTAGATGTACTTATGTGCAAGTATTCATAAACAATGAACACACATTGTTCAACTGAGTATATGTTTGTGGCACACTGATTCAAACACCATATTTCAATGTCATGGGTACAGTCCACTCTGGTGAGAGGTGTGATGGCTTGATTGAAATAGATGTAGATTTCTGAAACAAAAACAAAACCTGTATTTATTGACTAAAGTAACCAATCACTGCTCAGCTTTCATTCCTCATAGTGCTCTTGAAATATTAAAGCTGCTCTGTGATTGGCTGCTATAGGTAATAAGGAGAGTTTTTGTTTAAGACAGTCTTCATAATTCTGCTGCATAATCTTCATTTATTTGAATTTTTAAAGGGAGCCATATAAAAATTAAAAAGCTATTGATTAATGTTTGGGTTTCCTAGCGAGAGAACCACCCTGTATTTGACTTAGACTTTTCCTTTGCTACTTATATTCAATCACTTGCTTATGCTACCTGCATCTCAGGAACTCATCCATAATATGCCTCTTACTGAGAAAACAGCAAGATCTTTTATTGTTGCCCTGATTTATTTTTAAGGTAAAAGCTCTAGCTCACTACTGATTTGTCTTACTTTCACTAAACTGTCTACTGCCCAATTATCTTGAATACAGCATCCAAATTCATTTTTCAGGTTTTTTTTGTTTTAGAATGCAATTTAAACTTATTACCCTGCTACGATCGTGTGGGCAAACTAAGCATGGGGCCCACATGATCATGACCAAAGGATGGATACACAACTGTTTCAGACAACTGGCCCTGAACTACAGGGAGGGTGACTTGGCCCTACCTGAGTGGGACATCGCCTTGATAAAGGGTGGCCTAGTGGTTTTCGGATCTGGGCCCTGGCTACTCCTAGGAACCACACCACAAGAACGGGACACATACATATGCCACATGACAGGGACAGAACAACAGGACACACAACATACAGCAGCCAAAATGCAACCACTAGTAACAAATTATAATCTATATGTAAATACCAGGTATTAGTTGACATTTTGATCAAAACGTGGAAGCTAGCGGGCCACTTCAAGGCTCCTGGCTATACCCCTAGTCCCTACACTAACCAGGAGTCCAGTGGCACCGAACACAGGTCACACAGCAAGCTGCAACCGGACAGGAAGAGAACACAGGTCATGCAGCAAACTGCAACCGGACATGTGCTTGTTCTCCTTTTATCCAATTTTTATCACTGCACATGAAGAACATATCATCAATAAGGTTAGTAAGAAATCTACTTATTAGCTCTAAATGAGATTGTCTACTGGTGTTTAGGGCCCTATTTTATTAGGGGTCTAATATTTATTGTACCAGAGTTTGGGCCCACAGGAGGATTCTCTGGTATATTGGTGGGCCAATTGGACCCTAATATCCTCCCTCATCTCTGTCAAACACCCTCTCCAGTCGCTAATAGTCTCAGACTTACATCGTCTATAATCTGAAACTCCCATTTCCATCTCCAAGACTTTCCTTAAACTGCACCAGTTCTCTGGAATGTGCTACCCCAGAAATCAGGTTAAGGCCTTGTTCATATGGGCGACAAAGTCGCGCGATTTTGTAGCGTTGCTACAATGCTACAAATCGCATGTATGAGAAGCCCATGCTTTCTTATGGGTTACTTGCTCATGCGATATTTTGTGGCATGCGACAACCCGACACAAAAACCTCGCAGGTTCGGCAATATGCCCACAACTCGTGAAGTTTTGTAGCCCATGTTTCCCTATGGGGCCTTCCTCTCTGTTGCATCCTACTGTCAAAGCTATAATCTAAGGCCTGGCTGCAGGAAAAATAAAAAAAATACACATACATCACCTTAAAAGCGCTCTCTGACGCTGCAGCAGCTTCTCCCCAGGTTCCGGCATGGTTTCTCTTAATCATCTTCTAGCCAGGAATTTAAAAATCCCAGCCTACTGGAAGCATTGGCTGTGATTGGCTAAGCATCAGCCAATCACAGCCAGCGCTCGATGAGTGGCTGTGATTTTTTTTTCTTCAGCTATGGCTTATTTTCAGGGAAGAGCTTATATTTCAAGCCACCCACCCGAAAATCCTTGCATGTGGGGCGACAAAGTTGCAGTATCACCGTGAGAAGATGATGTGATATCACACGGATCAGTGATGTGATATCACTGCGAGTTCGCAGCGATCATGTCGCTCGTGTGAACGTGACCTTATTCTCAATAGCCACAATTTTAAGCGTGCTCAAAATACACTTTCACATTATTCCCACAACCTGACACCTTCACCTAACAGTTTCCCCCATTTCATATTCTGTACATGTATAGACACTAGCTGATGATCACTCATACAGCTTTATGTATACTACCTTATTTATATAAAAGATGACTGGACCACTGTACAGAACAAACACTTTTTTGTGTCACCCCATTTCCCTATAGATTGCATGCTCCTATAAGCAGGGCCCTCACTCCTCTTCTTTGAATTATTTATTAGTTTGTTAGTCTATAATCTCTGTTGTAGTTTAGACATGGGCCCTCTTAAATGTAAAGTACTGTGGTATACAGTATGTTGTGCTATAAAAGTAAAGATTATTATTAACAGAGGAAGGATGTCTCTACTTGCCTCATAGCTATAGCTGCAGTTATGTCTGCTTGACACATTTAACAGAATTATATGCTATATTAGTCCAGCTTCAGGAATTTTCCATGGTCAGATCTAGGATGAAATTAAACTTCTCACAGAGCATGTAACAATCCGGTTCTGGGTTGGAGTCTCTTTGTCGTAACTGGTGCAGACCAGTAGCGTGGTCAGGGAAAGCCAGAAGTCGGTACACAGGAAATATCGGTTTCGGTACAAGAGGAGCAGAATGGTGGAGTAGTCAGTGGAAGCCCGACGTCGGTACATGGGTAGTATTGGTTCGCAGTACAAGAGGAGGAGGCAGGTAGTGGAGTCGGGAGAAGCCAGAGGTTTGTACACAGAGCAGCTGTTTGTAGATGGAGGATCGGTAAAGAAAGGAGCTTGATTACAGGCTGGGAGCACAATAATCATGTGAGGGAGGTAGGTACAGGGCCAGGCTTAAATAGGAAGTCCAATTAGGAACAGAGTGGAGCTAATCAGGATCTAGGTTGCGGGAACAAGGAACTGGGATATGATTCAGCAGGAGAGCTCTCCAATAGCAACAGGTAGAGCTGCCATCTGTAACACAGGAGCTCCTGGTTTCGACTTTCGACAAAGCACCTCAATTCTGTAGACAAGGGTAAGAGCCACATCAATTTGTTTAGTATGGCCACATCTACCTTTTGATTTACATTTGGGGTTGTTGGCAAGATTCCTTGGGTCGTATTGCTTGTGTTTTATCAAAAGGTCAAAAAACAGGGTTTCCTCTAAAAAAAATTATGCTTGTGAAGGTGATGAGGAGTATGTGCCTTTTCAAGATTGTTGAGGGAAATCATGCTGAGTTCTGACATGTGAATTGTAGGAGAGGGATATCTGAAGTCAAGGCTTTGTTCTGGAGTTTCTACAGTAGGGATAAAATAGTAGAATTAAGAAAGGAAATAAGAAAAACATCAGATAAGAAGAGCAACACAAAAATCAGTAATAGAGAAAATTCAGCTAACACTAGGTGTACTTGAACTATGGACCAATGGTCCATATAAGTGTACTGAAGAGGCCCCAAACCTATGGGGGAGAAGTTGCGATAGATAGGCATATGATTTATACACGTCCTATTAATGGGTGTTACAGGCTTCATCCAGTGGACCTGTAAGAAAATATACTGTACAGTATAGTACAGTACAAGTCACATAATGAACAGAATACCATAAACAGGTACAAATATAGCAAACATTAATTTGACATTGAATGCATTATGATTAGAGATGAGCGAGCACCAAAATGCTCGGGTGCTCGTTACTCGAGACAAATTTTTCGCGATGCTCGAGGGTTCGTTTCGAGTAACGAACCCCATTGAAGTCAATGGGCGACCCGAGCATTCTTGTATATCGCCGATGCTCGCTAAGGTTTTCATTTGTGAAAATAGGGGCAATTCAAGAAAGTGATGGGAACGACACAGCAACGGATAGGGCAGGCGAGGGGCTACATGTTGGGCTGCATCTCAAGTTCACAGGTCCCACCATTAAGCCACAACAGCAGCAAGAGTGGGCCCCCCCCAAACAACTTTTACATCTGAAAAGCCCTCATTAGCAATGCATACCTTAGCTAAGCACCACACTACCTCTAACAAAGCACAATCACTGCCTGCATGACACTCCGCTGCCACTTCTCCTGGGTTACATGCTGCCAAATCCCCCCCCCCCCCACGACCCAGTGTCCACAGCGCACACCAAACTGTCCCTGCCCAGCCTTCAGCTGCCCTCATGCCACGCCACCCTCATGTCTATTTATAAGTGCGTCTGCCACAGGAAAAGCAGGCACACACTGCAGAGGGTTGGCACGGCTAGGCAGCGACCCTCTTTAAAAGTGGCGGGGCGATAGCCCACAATGCTGTACAGAAGCAATGAGAAATCCAATCCTGTGCCACCTCCATCTGGAGCTGCACACGTGGGCATAGCAATGGGGAACCTATGTGCCACACACTATTCATTCTGTCAAGGTGTCTGCATGCCCCAGTCAGACCGCGGTTTTTTATATATAGTCACAGGCAGGTACAACTCCGCAATGGGAATTCCGTGTGCACCCACAGCATGGGTGGCTCCCTGGAACCCACCAGCGGTACATAAAAATATCCCATTGCATTGCCCATCACAGCTGAGGTAGTATTGTCATGTTTAATGCAGGTGGGCTTCGGCCCACACTGCATGCCCCAGTCAGACTGGGGTTCTTTAGAAGTGGAAACAGATGCATTTACAACTCCCTGTGGACCCACAGCATGGGTGGGCGCCAGGAAGCCACCGGCGGTACATAAATATATCCCATTGCAGTGCCCAACACAGCTGATGTAACGTCAGCTGTAATGCAGGTGGGCTAAAAATTAATTTGATTACACTGTAGGCGAGGGCCCACAAAAATTGCTGTATCAACAGTACTAATGTACCTCTGAAAAATTGCCCATGCCCAACCAAGAGGGCAGGTGAAACCCAGTAATCGCTTTGGTTAATGTGGCTTAATTGGTAACTAGGCCAGGAGGCAGCCCAGTTAAAATAAAAATTGGTTGAGGTGAAAGTTTCAACGCTTTAATGAGCATTGAAACGTATAAAAATTGTTTATAAAAATTATATGACTGAGCCTTGTGGGCCTAAGAAATATTGCCCGTTCAGCGTGATTATGTGAGGTTTCAGGAGGAGGAGGAGGAATATTATACACAGATTGATGAAGCGAAAAGGTCCCCGTTTTTGATGGGGATACAGAACGATGCTTCCATCCGCGGGTGCAGCCTACGTATTGCTTAGGTATCGCTGCTGTCCGCTGGTGGAGAAGAGAAGTCTGGGGAAATCCAGGCTTTGTTCATCTTGATGAGTGTTAGCCTGTCGGCACTGTCGGTTGACAGGCGGGTACGCTTATCTGTGATGATTCCCCCAGCCGCACTAAACACCCTCTCTGACAAGACGCTAGCCGCAGGACAAGCAAGCACCTCCAGGGCATACAGCGCGAGTTCAGGCCACGTGTCCAGCTTCGACACCCAGTAGTTGTAGGGGCAGAGGCGTCACGGAGGACGGTCGTGCGATCGGCTACGTACTCCCTCACCATCCTTTTACAGTGCTCCCGCCGCCTCAGCCGTGACTGGGGAGCGGTGACACAGTCTTGCTGGGGAGCCATAAAGCAGTCAAGGGCCTTAAAGAGTGTTGCCCTGCCTGTGCTGTACATGCTGCCTGATCTCCGCGCCTCCCCTGCTACCTGGCCCTCGGAACTGCGCCTTCGGCCACTAGCGCTGTCGTATGGGAATTTTACCATCAGTTTGTCCGCCAGGGTCCTGTGGTATAGCAACACTCTCGAACCCCTTTCCTCTTCGGGTATGAGAGTGGAAAGGTTCTCCTTATACCGTGGGTCGAGCAGTGTGTACACCCAGTAATCCGTAGTGGCCAGAATGCGTGTAACACGAGGGTCACGAGAAAGGCATCCCAACATGAAGTCAGCCATGTGTGCCAGGGTACCTGTACGCAACACATGGCTGTCCTCACTAGGAAGATCACTTTCAGGATCCTCCTCCTCCTCCTCCTCCTCCTCAGGCCATACACGCTGAAAGGATGACAGCCCAGCAGCATGTGTACCCTCACCAGTGGGCCAAGCTGTCTCTTCCCCCTCCTCATCTTCCTCCTCCTCCTCCTCCTCACCGCGCTGAGATATAGACAGGAGGGTGCTCTGACTATCCAGCGACATACTGTCTTCCCCCGGCTCTGTTTCCGAGTGCAAAGCGTCTGCCTTTATGCTTTGCAGGGAACTTCTCAAGAGGCATAGCAGAGGAATGGTGACGCTAATGATTGCAGCATCGCCACTAAGCACCTGGGTAGACTCCTCAAACTTTCCAAGGACCTGGCAGATATCTGCCAACCAGGCCCACTCTTCTGAAAATAATTGAGGAGGCTGACTCCCACTGCGCCGCCCATGTTGGAGTTGGTATTCCACTATAGCTCTACGCTGCTCATAGATCCTGGCCAACATGTGGAGCGCAGAGTTCCACCGTGTGGGCACGTCGCACAGCAGTCGGTGCACTGGCAGATTAAACCGATGTTGCAGGGTCCGCAGGGTGGCAGCGTCCGTGTGGGACTTGTGGAAAAGTGCGCAGAGCCGGCGCACCTTTCCGAGCAGGTCTGACAAGCATGGGTAGCTTTTCAGAAAGCGCTGAACCACCAAATTAAAGACATGGGCCAGGCATGGCACGTGCGTGAGGCTGCCGAGCTGCAGAGCCGCCACCAGGTTACGGCCGTTGTCACACACGACCATGCCCGGTTGGAGGCTCAGCGGTGCAAGCCAGCGGTCGGTCTGCTCTGTCAGACCCTGCAGCAGTTTGTGGGCTGTGTGCCTCTTCTCTCCTAAGCTGAGTAGTTTCAGCACGGCCTGCTGACACTTGCCCACCGCTGTGCTGCCACGCCGCGCGACACCGACTGCTGGCGACGTGCTGCTGCTGCTGACACATCTTGATTGCGAGACAGAGGTTGCGTTGGAGGAGGAGGAGGAGGGTGCTTTAGTGGAGGAAGCATACACCGCCGCAGATACCACCACCGAGCTGTGGCCCGCAATTCTGGGGGTGGGTAGGACGTGAGCGGTCTCAGGCTCTGACTCTGTCCCAGCCTCCACTAAATTCACCCAATGTGCCGTCAGGGAGATATAGTGGCCCTGCCCACCTGTGCTTGTCCATGTGTCCGTTGTTAAGTGGACCTTGGCAGTAACCGCGTTGGTGAGGGTGCATACAATGTTGCGGGAGACGTGGTCGTGCAGGGCTGGGACGGCACATCGGGAAAAGTAGTGGCGACTGGGAACTGAGTAGCGCGGGGCCGCCACCGCCATCATACTTTTGAAGGACTCCGTTTCCACAACCCTATACGGCAGCATCTCCAGGCTGATAAATTTGGCTATGTGCACATTTAACGCTTGAGCGTGCGGGTGCGTGGCGGCGTACTTGCGCTTGCGCTCAAACACTTGCGCTAGCGACGGCTGGACGCTGCGCTGAGAGACATTGGTGGATGGGGCCGAGGACAGCGGAGGTGAGGGTGTGGGTGCAGGCCAGGAGACGGTAGTGCCTGTGTCCTCAGAGCGGGCTTGGATCTCAGTGGCAGGTTGGGGCACAGGGGGAGAGGCAGCGGTGCAAACCGGAGGCGGTGAACGGCCTTCGTCCCACCTTTGGGGTGCTTGGCCATCATATGCCTGCGCATGCTGGTGGTGGTGAGGCTGGTGGTGGTGGCTGCCCAGCTGATCTTGGCGCGACAAAGGTTGCACACCACTGTTCGTCGGTCGTCTGCACTCTCAGTGAAAAACTGCCAGACCTTTGAGCACCTCGGCCTCTGCAGGGTGGCATGGCGCGAGGGGGCGCTTTGGGAAACAGTTGGTGGATTATTCGGTCTGGCCCTGCCTCTACCCCTGGCCACCGCACTGCCTCTTGCAACCTGCCCTGCTGCTGCCCTTGCCTCCCCCTCTGAAGACCTGTCCTCAGTAGGCGTAGCAAACCAGGTGGGGTCAGTCACCTCATTGTCCTGCTGCTCTTCCTCAGAATCCTCGGTGCGCTCCTCCCTCAGACTTAATGCCCTTACTACTACCTCACTGATAGACAACTGTGTCTCATCGTCATCGGCCTCCTCACTCACTGAAAGGTCTTGAGACAGTTGCCGGAAGTCCCCAGCCTCATCCCCCGGACCCCGGGAACTTTGCAATGGTTGGGCATCAGTCACGATAAACTCCTCTGGTGGGAGAGGAACCACTGCTGCCCAATCTGAGCAGGAGCCCGAGAACAGTTCCTGGGAGTCTGCCCGCTCCTCAGAATGTCTCATTTTCATGGAGTGAGGAGGCTGGGAGGAAGGAGGAGCAGCAGCCAGAGGATTCTGAGTTGCAGCAGTGGACGGCGCAGAACTCTGGGTGGACGATAGGTTGCTGGAAGCACTTTCTGCCATCCACGACAGGACCTGCTCTCACTGCTCATTTTCTAATAAAGGTCTACCGCGTGGACCCATTAAATGTGCTATGAATGTGGGGACGCCAGAAACGTGCCTCTCTCCTAAGGGCGAGCACCCACTGGCGTTTGCGTTTTCCGCGGGAAAAAAACGCAGCGTTTTCGTCGCGTTTCCCGCGTTTTTTCCGCCCGTTTTCCGCGGCGTTTTTCGCGGCGTTTTCGCGGCTTTTCCATTAATTTCCATGGAGAAAAATAAGGACACATATGCAACTGACAGCTCCTATGTTAAAAACGCAAACGCAACGCAAAAAAAACGCCAGTGGACAGGAACACATGTTATCTCTATGCCTGTGCAGGAAAAACGCAAAACGCAAAACGCAAAACGCAGGTAAAAAAACGCCAGTGGGTGCTCGCCCTAATTCCGCAGCAGTCGGCTGCGATACACCTGGATCAGGAGCTCGGCCTGTGCCCACACCCGGACTAGGGCCTCCGCGTCCTCGGCCGTGCCCACGTCCTCTAGGCCTACCCCTACCCCTCAGCATGCTGTATTACCAGGAATGCAGAAACACAACGCTGTAATTAAATGTGCCGCTTATTGGCCTGTGGTTGGAGGCTCACTTCATTTACGGAACCCCAGGAAATAATTTGGCGCAAGCCTGCTGTAACACTTAGCTGGCTGCGTACTTATTTGTAGAACTACTACACCCAGCAGACACGGACCCAGAACACTGAGCAGAGTGACAGGCAGGCCAAATAGATTTTTTTCAAATATTTTTTTCAAAAGGACCACTGCGTATATTCTATCTATAATATATGTCTTCTGGCCCTGCCTACACAATTCTGTCCGTGATGTGTGTGTCACGGAACTGCAGTGTTGCACTGTTATTAACTGCAACAGACCGGTGATTTCAGAGCCAGGAAATAATTTGGCGCAAGCCTGCTGTAACACTTAACTGGCTGCGTATTTATTTGGAGAAATACTACCCCCAGCAGACACGGACCCAGAACACTGAGCAGAGTGACAGGCAGGCCAAATAAATTTTTTTCAAATATTTTTTTCCAAATGACCACTGCGTATATTCTATCTATAATATATGTCTTCTGGCCCTGCCTACACAATTCTGTCCCTGATGTGTGTGTCACGGAACTGCAGTGTTGCACTGTTATTAACTGCAACAGAGCGGTGATTTCAGAGCCAGGAAATAATTTGGCGCAAGTCTGCTGTAACACTTAGCTGGCTGCGTATTTATTTGGAGAACTACTACCCCCAGCAGACACTTAGCAGAGTGACAGGCAGGCCAAATAGATTTTTTTCAAATATTTTTTTCAAAAGGACCACTGCGTATATTCTATCTATAATATATGTCTTCTGGCCCTGCCTACACAATTCTATCCCTGGAGTATTACTGCAGGGCGCAATGCTCTGCACGGGCGATATACCAAAAAAAAAAAAGTGCAACACTGCAAAAAGCAGCCTCCACACTACTGCACACTGTTAGATGTGGCCCTAAGAAGGACCGTTGGGGTTCTTTAAGCCTACAATAACTCCTAACGCTCTCCCTGCCTCCACACTTCTGTCCCTGGACTATTACTGCAGGGCGCAATGCTCTGCACGGCCGATATACCAAAAAAAAAAAAAATGTGCAACACTGCTAAAAGCAGCCTCCACAGTACTGCACAAGGTTAGATGTGGCCCTAAGAAGGACCGTTGGGGTTCTTGAAGCCTACAATAACTCCTAACGCTCTCCCTGCCTCAACACTTCTGTCCCTGGACTATTACTGCAGGGCGCAATGCTCTGCACGGCCGATATACCACAAAAAAAAAAAAAGTGCAACACTGCTAAAAGCAGCCTCCACAGTACTGCACACGGTTAGATGTGGCCCTAAGAAGGACCGTTGGGGTTCTTGAAGCCTACACTAACTCCTAACACTCTCCCTATAGCAGCTCCAACACGATACCACTGTCCCTCAGCTATGTCACAACGCATCTGAGGCGAGCCGCGGGAGGGGCCGATTTTTATACTCGGGTGACACCTGATCTCCCCAGCCACTCACTGCAGGGGGGTGGTATAGGGCTTGAACGTCGCAGGGGGAAGTTGTAATGCCTTCCCTGTCTTTCAATTGGCCAGAAAAGCGCGCTAACGTCTCAGAGAGGAAAGTGAAAGTAACCCGAACATCGTGTGGTACTCGTTACGAGTAACGAGCATCTCGAACACGCTAATACTCGAACGAGTATCAAGCTCGGACGAGTACGTTCGCTCATCTCTAATTATAATTAATGTTGCTTGTTGTGATCGGAAATAAAAATCAGAACAATTTTCACTAATTTGAATTTCATCAGCCTGAACTGATTTTTGCCAAACATAGAGGAAAAATTATCTTTTCCCTAAATGCAAGCTAAAGCAGATCAGCATGCAGCCAATCATCAGGCAGGGTAACTTGATGATGTCACCAAAAGTGTCCTCCATTTTTTATATGGGCAGCACTTTCGTTGGATGCCTGCATATCATAACCCAGTCATATATTACATAAGCACGGTGTTAGCAGTGGCCATTTTACAGTTAAACACAGCACAGAGAAGTTGCACAATAGTGTGTGGAATATTGTAGCTGCAGGAAATGTATATGCCAACAGAGAAAGTGCTCTATAGTTTGGGGGAAATACACTGCAGAGCATATATTTCAGCATGTGTGATACTCTATATTCCAGTAGACAGATAAACTGCTCTGTAGTGTAGAGAATTTTGCAGCTTCAGAAAGTGTATATGTCAACAGAAATGTGCTCTGTACTTTGGAAGAGATACTCTGTGGAGCACATATTTCAGTTGGTGTGAAAGACTATATACCAATAGAGAGATAAACTATGCTGTAGTTTGGGGAATATTGCAGCTCTTTGTTTCTGGTATCACAAATTTTTAAAGTTCTGAGTCTGGCCTGTTAGATTGCTGCATGCATTAGTTACCTGCCTGTGGGGTTTTGTGAACACAAAATCCGAAAACAGGGAAGAAGCAAAATATATTCTTTCTGCTTCTGGTATCATACATTTTTCAAAGTCATAAATCTGGCCTACTAGATTGTTGCATAGGTTAGACACCCACATGTGGATTTTGTGAACTGAAAAATCAAAAACAGGGAAAGTCCAAAATATATACTCTCTGTTTCTATCACAAATTTAGGAGAAAAATCAATGGAAAAATGCCCACGCTACTCAGACTTAGCCACCAGGACCAGGCTTCACACACTTCTTATTTGCATCAGTTTTATTCCAGATAGTTCCCGTGCAACGCGCTTCGTCGTCACACAAGACGACTTTTTCAAGCACAATCAGATTGTGCTTGAAAAAGTCGTCCTGTGTGACAACGAAACGCGTTGCACAAATTTGTCAGTCGCAAGTCTTGCCTATTAGACCATTGCATACATTAAATATGTTTTTTAAAAAGCACCATCTCTGCAGTTTTCCTTGGCATCATTTTTGGCAGCTCTATTGCGTTTTCTTGGAGGAGTCCAATGTTAGGCTCTTCACTTGGTATAATTTTTTGTTTTTAAAAATTATATTTATTGCAAAAAAAGTATCACACCTGCTGCCCTGTTTGGCATAATTTTTGGTCTAGGAGACCCTACGTGGTCCTCCTTTTTTTTCTCAGTGAGACCCCTGACCTCTAAGTGACTAGGGATGATGAGCGATTATTGGAATAATCAGGTTGGAAGTGGGACCAATTTTCCAAAGCCCGCTCACTACAGTATAATATTTTCATTAAAAAAGATTTTATTTTGACATAGGAGTCAATACATAGATGACAATAATGCACATATGTACAATGAGTAACTCAGAAAAAAGTGTACACATTGTAAATCGTTTGCCATGAAACCTTGTTGGAACCACAAGAAAGATCCCTCTAGCAAACATTTCCCATTAAATCAGCAGACTATAAAACAATAAATGAACCTGTAAAACTTAGGATGAGGGAGAGGAAGACAGGGGAAGGAAAGGTTGGGCCACATATACTATTAGAACAATAAAGCCCTCTCTGATGAGTAAGAATATAAGGAAAAAGTGGAAGAAGGACAGAATCAGATAGGAAAGGGGAACAACCAAGGGTAAAGCCGACCACCCCCATGTGTACCACAAAATGCAGGAATCTTGGCCAGCCCCATGGATAGCCACCTCCCCAATTTGGGGGAAGATCTGAAGTCAAGCCAAGGCTGCCATGTCGCATAAAATTCTGAAAGAGATAAATCTTCATCAGCTCTCATTTCCTCATAGCATAACAGATTGTTGACAGCCTCCATCTAATGTCTGGTTGAAACTACGCTGGATCTCCAAAACCCTGGGATTATCTGCCTGATGGCTTGAAAGGAAAACCATAGTAGACCCCTCTCTTCATACTAGCAATGGACCCTGGGAACATGGACAGCACCGCCATCTCGAAGGTGAGAACAACCAGAACACCACCCATAGCATTATAGGTCCGATATGTCCAACAATAAAGCTGCTCTCGGATGACAATCCCACCAAATATGGGTAATACTGCCCCTGTCCCACAAATACCTCCAGCACAAGGGGAAGAACTGAGCGAACATTTTATGTAAACACTCAGGGGTTCTGTACCAGCGAGATAAGATCTTAAAATTAAGTTCCAGGAGTCTGGAATAGACTGAACCCTTATGTGTTAGTATGAGAGCTTTCTGTCATGACTTCCTGGGGAGGTGACAACCCAACTCCTCCCAAGCCCCTATAAATTCTGGAGGCTTGCCCCCACCTCTCAAGTCAGCAGCAACTTGTATAAGCATGAAATTGGATGTTTGGGAGAATCTGTGAACATGTAAACTACCTTGAAAGGAATTAAGGGTTTAGCTGAGAATGAGCCGGGTGTCAGAGAGTCAATGGACCCCGTAGCTGAAAGTAGCGAAGCCAGGCTACAGAAGGAATCCGCGTCTCTCTATAGAACTCCGCCAGGGGCCTCAAACCTGCCGCACCAAGAATGTCTCTTTAGCGTGGGATGGGTTCCTGAGTGCAAACACATCAGAGATGTACTCTGTTCAATTGCCTTAAATTGAGGGTTCGCCAGCAAGAGAGTGAGCAGTACAGGAACAGTAAACAACAAACTCTTTGTGGCAAAACTACCCCATGAACACATTAATTGAGAGAGTAAGGGGCATAGATTTGGGGAATCTCTGATAGAGCTACCCAGAATCCAGAACACCTCCTTTGTCAACCTGGGAATAATAACATATTTTATTTCAACCCAAAGCTTGGATGCTCTGTGTTTCAGCAAATTCCAAATGCAGTTAGCAATGTTGGCTTTGCAGTATAGAGAAAAATCAGGGAGGCTGAGAATACCGAATTTTAATGTAGACCTATGTCCCTTCCAAACAAACTTAGTTATTGGGGCCCGAATGCGCAACAGGTAAATCCTGGGTAGTTTTATTGGTAGGGCCAGGCATAAGTAAAGAAACTTTGGGAGGGAGTTCATTTTGATTGAGTTAACTCTTCTGCACTATGACAAGAAGAGAGGGTTCCATTTATTTAAGACTTTTTCAAGATTGGAAAGAAATGGTTTGAAGTTAAGTGTATATGCTTGAGAGGGGTCCGCTGGGAATTGAATCTCAAGATAAGTAATGCAAGACTTTTGCCACTGAAATAGGAACTGTTTTTGCAGGAGCGACGCCTCAGTCTGCAGCAAGGTGATATTTAGAATCTCTGTTTTTTTGTAGATTACTCTTAAAATTGCTTACTGCACTAAATTTATTGAACTGCTGAAGCAAAACCAGGATGCCCACACTTGGGCTCAATAAATAGAGAAGGAGGTCGTCTGCAAATAGGGACAGCTTATGAGCAGTTTGACCCACTACCACTCCCCGGATTGAATCATTTTGCCTGATAGCATTAGCTAGGGATTCCATTGTTAATACATAAAGGAGAGGGGATAGCGGGCATCCCTGTCTTGTTCCATTATGAATACTAAAAGAATTCAACAGAGACCCGTTGACTCAACACTCTGGCAGATGGATTGGTGTATAATGCCAATTATCCAGTCTCTCATGCGAGAGCCCAGACTCACCTTCTGCAGAATAGCCTTCAGAAACTGCCACCTCACTCTGTCAAAAGTTTTCTCTGCGTCAACCACCATGAGACACAGCGGGCACCCTACATGGCGGGCCCTCAATACTAAAGACATTGATTTAATTATGTTGTCTCTTCTTCTGCCTTCTCTTCTAGGGAAAAAGCCCAACTGGTCCCTATGTATCAACCCCAGGAAATAGGGTTGTAAACGGGTCACTATCAGTTTGGCAAAAAGTTTTATGTTTATATTTATGAGCGAGATAGGCCAATAGTTACCGCAGACCGAAGCGTCCTTTCTTGGTTTAGGCAGGACCAACAGGTGAGCCTGTAGGGCCTGAGTAGGAAAGACACTACTTTCCTGATATTGCATTAAAGGATCTGAGAAGGAGCCATTTCTTCCTTGTAGAGTTTATGAAATTTGATAGTGAAGCCATCTGGGCCTGGGCTTATACCTGATTTTAGTTCTTGAATTAATTCCAAGAATTCAGCGAACAAAATGTCCTCTTCCATCTTCTGGGATTCCCCTGAGTTTATGGGCACATGGGCATATTTATCAAGGTAATCACCTATCTCAACCTCTCCAGATGCTCCGTCTGTTGCGCCGGTCTGTTTAATATTGTATAGATTTGTGTAGTAATTGAGTGCACTACACCTCCCCTATGAGATTGGATCTTGGGGATGTGGGTCAAAGAGCTCCTGGGATCAAGGGTCATGAATAGCCGCCATCTGCATTTGTCCCCAGCTTCAAAGGCGCATCTGTGCATTCTTTCCCTGAATCCCATGGACCTCTGATCCAGAATTGACGGAATTTGTTGGCGTAGTGTGGAAACTTCAGCCTTCATTGTATCCAAAGGGTATCTTTTGTTAGAAGTTTCCCTAATATGGAATTCATTAAGGAGGTTGTTCAGTTTAGCTGATCTCGCTTTTTTGAGACGGGCTCCTTGAGATATAAAAATGCCCCTTAAGACACACTTCAGGACCTCCTTTTTTATAGGAGTCTGGAATTGTCATTCTTAAGAATAAGCTGGAGCAGGACCTTGGGGCTCACTAATGCTGTCATCAACCATGGGGAGAATGAGG
Organism: Eleutherodactylus coqui; assembly: GCF_035609145.1. Lineage (NCBI taxonomy): Eukaryota > Metazoa > Chordata > Amphibia > Anura > Eleutherodactylidae > Eleutherodactylus > Eleutherodactylus coqui. Next base: position 87,139,736 of record NC_089845.1, on the reverse strand, counting down.
TCAGATTTCTCTTCTGCTGTTGCGGTCCCAAGCTGAAAAGCCTGCTGTTTTCCTGCATGTGGTGGAAGGGGTTGAGGGCTGAGTACATGCTGGGAATTGAGCTGACCTACAGGGGAGGTATTGAAGTCTGCCCCAGCCTCCTGCATCACAGCATACTGGAGACCAGTAATTGTAAGCCCCAATCTCTAGAATATTGAAGGGAACACTAGAGGAAACTGACACCTTATTGTCTTTATGAATTTGTCTAGTCATTAAAATTGCTAAAGACTTACAAATAGTGTGGACAAGTTTTTTTTTTACTTTTTGCATTAATTTCTAAATGTAGTGTTCCCAAAATTAAGTATTTTATATTCAGTTGTCTTACCAGTTAAGACTGAGTTATGTCTAGACATAGCATGATAATAATGGTTTCATTGCTTCTAGCTTAGGTTTACCTATATCTGTAACATTCAGTGCTAGCTTATAGGACATTACTACCTGAAAGCAATTCAGTAGCCAGCTATCATAAATTATTGCTATAATGAGACTAGGATAAGTGGCTGTGAGAAACATCTGTCTCTTTTTGCATATTTGTAAGTATTGGGCAATATCCTGATCTATTCGTTCCCCAATGGCAGATATTGTGGAACAGTTAAAAGACACCCATTGGATATTACATAGTAACATAGTATGTTAGGCTGAATGAAGACGATGTCCATCTAGTTTAGATCTAGAGATGAGCGAACACGTTCGGCTCCGCCCCTTTTTCGCCCGAACACCGAACTTTGCGAACACTTCAGTGTTCGGGCGAAAAAGTTCGGGGGCCGCCGTGGCAGCGCGGGGGGGTGCGGCGGGGAGTGGGGGGGAGAGGGAGAGAGAGAGGGCTCCCCCCTGTTCCCCGCTACTGCCGCCCGCGCCGCCGCGCATCTCCCCGCCCCCCGGCGGCACCCGGACACTTACGCGCGAACACTGCAGTGTTCGGCAAAGCCGGTGTCCGGGTGCGGATGTGTCCGTAACGGACACGTTCGCTCATCCCTATTTAGATCCTGTTAACATCCTCAGCATCTGGTGACAATTATGTAATGATCATGGCCAGCTTAATTTAGCCACTGGTATTGGAGAGGTAGACCCCATACAAACTTTGTCAAATTACATAGCTTATGTTTCACAGTGTCAGTGCCACTCTTTTCCAGTGACAACATTTCCCTTTTGTGTTGGCATGATAGGCTGGCTGAGGGGTTCTTGTTCTAGCTCCTTCTGTCACAGAATGCCAGTTTTACATTTATATTCCTGGTCCCCTTAGTGCTGTATGGTGTTCTGCTTATACTCTGAGTCTAGTTTGGTTTTGTCTCTGGTTAAAGCCAGTTTTCCCTATCTCTTCGGGCTGCCCCTGCCCTGCTTGCATTTTTCTGTTGTCTGTGTATTTCATATTGTTATTATTTAGCCCTGTTCTGTCTTTTCATAGTGAATCCCCCTTTTCCCTTATTCTATTTAGGCATGTGCAAGGTAGGCAGACAGGTTCCTGTCAGAGGTTTGCCCTTGTCAGGGCAGGTGCTCTGCCTATAGATGGCTTTCACCTATGTTAGATCAGGGACATATCCTTGCCTGCCAACACCTGCTGTCTCATACATTCTGTGTCTCCATATCCATCGGTGCATGCCACATCTTCCAGCCTGTTCCCTGCCGCTGTCTATGTTTCTGTTTCGTTCTGATCAGACATGACAATTTGTCTAACTGTGTTGCAAGACTCTGCTTTGAATATGGGTCAAAATGTATTGTAATGGAATAATGCAATGATGTCACATTCCTATTGCTTCAGTGTAGCCTTAACCTGAATCAGAGTGCAAGTCTTTATTACCAAGTGCCCAGGTTATTCAATAGATAATATGCATATTGTATACAATAATCTTGTATACTTACACCTACAGATGTAGCATTCATTATATGAGTGTTCATTTGTACTCAGTTTGTGTAATGTGGATATTCCAATGCAAAGTAAGTGACTAGTCACACTATGAAAACTGCATAGGTATGCTGCCTGCTGGTTTCATTAAAGCTTGCTACATTTATACTTCACTAAGTGTGTCTCTCTTATTTTTATGTGAAAAAAAACCCAAATTTTACATTATATGCTACATTACACTAAAAATATGCAAAAAATAAAAACTCCCAATGGTTATGCTTTCCATTCATATATGAACTTAGTTTCTCTAATCATAGTAGGTTGACTCAGGAAAAAAGTGTAGGTAAGTGTAAATAAACAACTAAAATGTAAAAACGTGCACTAATAGCCAATGATTTATGTGCTAGTTGTACGGAGGTATTTCTGTAAAATGACGGAGGTATTTCTGCAAAATGATATCCAGCAATTCGACTGACAATAAATCTGACTTCTCTGCTCTAATCAAGCTTGCATTTTGTTTTTTGGTGACTGTTGATGCACTAATATTTATGTTACGCATTACTTTATTTTAATGATGCAGGTCTTATCTATCTGGGTCATTAATTCATTTTTTTACTAACCTGAGTACAACTGTATTAATATGACAGTAAATTCTTAAGTATAAAACTGTATCCATTGCATATCAAGAAACATGTAAAACTTAAATTGTCTAGGCATATTTAAATGATTTTATAGCTCATTAAAGTTCTCATTCTTTCACTAAGATGACCTACAGCTCTAGTCATTTAGTTTATAGAACATGATTTACATGTCCTTAAATTTATTGTAAAAGTTATAAAATGAGCAGGTCATTTTCATTTTATACTTATACTCTACAACACAGGTCTCGTCTTTAGAACATCAAGGCCACAATGTGTCTAGTGAGGCATTTTAAAGAGTCTTTGGGTGCAAGTAATCTGTCAAATGAGTCATTTATAAGAAGAATTAGTTCTCAGAATTTAATAAGCATTTAGGAAAGGAAAGCCAATTAATAATAAACAAAAGAAACATAATTAACTAAGCATAAATTCTCCACAAAATACCATGGTAAATGATGTGCACCAAAGAAGATGTATAGCTTGTCCTCCCGTAAATTGGAGTTTTCCACTTAGATAGGAAGCAAAAGTCCTATTTAATAATTACCATATGTATTATGTCTCAGAATAAATTGATTTCCAGCTCTAGCAATCCCAGAATTCGCAATACTTTTTTTTTGATCAATGTCTCTAAAGTGCTTTTACAAGCAAAAAAGAAAGTCAAAACAGTTAAATAATTTAACTTGGAATGACTCAAGCAAACTTGATACATTCCATCGATGACCTGAGATATAATATTAGAGATCTGTTTGCTGTGCTCATTTTTAATACTTTGGAATTGCTTTTAACTTCTTTCTTTCTGATATCTATTTTGTTTCATCTATGTATCTACAAGCAACTTGCTCATAAATGATGTATGCCTAGAGCAGCTCTTATGAAAGACAATAGTGTGAAGGCTTTCAAATCAAAAACTATTGTTAAAGGTACATATAAGATTAAGTGAAATTCCAAATAAGACTTTTTCCAAGTGTCAGCAAATAATCCTGGAAATGGAAATCATCAAAGAAAGTAACTTGCTTATTCTGTGATAGATGAAAGTAAAAAAAAGAGTTTACCCACTGCAGCTTTGTTAATTTTATTTTCAAGTTAAGGTTTCACAGACATTTTACAAATGAGAATGAATTGGTATAAATTAAGCAATCAGCACATTTCTGCTAAAAGCTCAGATAGGCTTCACTGAGAATTTTTGATATGTGGAAATGCAAAGACTAGCAAAACAATTGCTTTATTACTTTTCTATATCTTCTCACAGGTAGACATACAGTTTTATTGCAGTCATGTCTGTAAATGTATTACTTGCTTACATCGCTGCATTGTTTTCTGATGTATACAGTACATATGTAAAGAATCATTCTTTCTGGGTGCCTAGTTCTGAATACATTAACCGCTATTCAACCATTGCACAGTATTGTTTGCATTTCTTAAAGTTTAGTCTTCTTTTTTTTTCTTTAACCCTTCTATGAGAGTATGTACGAGAGTATGTATCTCGTATATAGATCTTAAGATATTTGTCAGATCACAATATTTCATTTTTACACATATGCTTTCCAAATTTAATAAAAAAACAAACATTGTAAAAAAATAAGATATTGTATTTAATTGATATTTCTCTTCAACCCCTTAAAGACTCAGGGTGTAAGTTTATGTCCTTAGCGCATCAGGATGTAATCTTATATCCTGTGTTTAAAGTGTAGCTGCTGGGTTGATCGTGGCAACATTGTAGTTGCTGCCTGAGGACCAATCACAGCAGTCCTGCACCAGCAATCGCTGTGATTGACTACTCAGTGCTTTCCCATTGATGCCTTTTATATTCACCAAACAAAAGTAACAGTCATCTGCTTGCACCATACCGTTGGTATACCACATTTCATGCACTTCTTTTTTGGAGACTCTGTTCTGGGTTAGATGCGATGAATAAGATATCATTTGCAAAAGCCACAGATTTAATCGAATATTGGACTACCTTCAGTCCCTGTATGTCACTATCTTGTCTCACCAGTTGAAGGAGAATCTCCAAAGGGAGAATAAAAAGGTTTGGGGATAATGGGCAGTGTGAAAACGTATCATTTACTTAAACTTTGGTGAGGATGTGAATAAAAGTGAGAAGATTGCTTAGATTAAGGTGGAAGGAAAATTGAATTTGTCTAAGAGATTTTGCATAAAGGACCAGTCAACCCTATGAAATGCTTTTTCTGCATCGATTCTGAGTAAGTTAATGCATAGTTAATAGCATGCTGAACACATGTGGAGTTATCTTTCCCTTCTCTGCCATGACAAAACCCGACTGCTCCTCATTAATCTGTCTTGGAATGACTTTGTTGATCCGTCTGGAAAGGAGTTTTGCCCATAATTTAATATCTAAGTTTAGGAGAGAAATGGGTCTGTAACTGCCACACAGCAGGGGGTCTTTCCCCTCCTTGTGGAAAAGTGTGACAAAAGCTTCTTGTGCTTGTTTTATCAAATTTGCGCCTTCAAGTTGAGCGTTAAATGATAAAGCTAGTTGCTGAAGTATTATTTATTGGAATTTCTTGTAATATGCTAGTGGAAAGCCATCTGAGCCTGGGCTTTTGTGAAATGCAAAACTGTTTAGAACCAGGGCTAGTTCCTCCAGGGAGACTGGGTCCAGAGTAGGTATAGAGTGAAGGAAGTAGCAACATCGTCGGTGTAGTTTAAAATAAAGAAACCTTTATTGCTCCATGCTCAAAAATAAAACGGGCAACATTTCAACCAATGAGGTATTTTTCAAGCTTGAGAGGCCATCAACTTTCTGCCCTTAAATACAATATCACATTGCAAAATTCCCCAATCAGAGACATGAACACCTACCCCCATATTAAACGATAAATTACATGCAGCTGAACCCACATATAGTCAGCAATGTAGATGCATAGCTCAGGTGGCCAACTCCATGTCCTCAAGAGGTTAACAGCGTCCATGTGTGCCTACTAAACCTGCGCTAGTCACGCGAGGGAGGGAGGGAGGAAAGGAGAGAGAGAGAGAGAGAGAGAGAGAACATGAACAAAGAAAAAAAAAATGCTCGGGACCCGGCGCCCCATATACAAAAAATGCATGAGTCTCCCATTGTAGTCAATGGGGTTTGTTATTCAAGTAGAGCTCTCGAATTTTCCGACAAGCTCGACTCGAATAACGCACACCACAGCATTTGGGTGCTCGCTCATCTCTATTGTTCACTATGGTTCGGAGTGTATCTGATGTGCGGGATTCAGGTAGCCCTTCTATTACAGTCAGTGCCCTGTCAATATGATCTCTTTGTTGTGTGATGAAGGCTGACAGTGCATTAGTTTGTGTGGTAATAGTTGCGCAGGTCTTCTACCCTATGACCAATGTGTTACACTTCTGTTTTTATGTCAGGCAACTCTGATATAACTGGTTTTAGAGCCTGAGACACAGCTTTTTTTTAAAGTCTTTAGGGATATTTATCTGGGAAAGGCTGCTTTGTTTGGCCTTGGTGCTACTCTCCATGTCCTAATCAGCTAGGGTTTCCTCCTCAGTGATAAAAGATGCTGATTTTTTTGTTGCTCCTGCAGGAGAATGGGCATTTCTCTTTTTAAGAAAATGTTGAAGGTCTTCTTGATTTTTCATAAGGACTGCATCCCGGATGGGTGGCTGGCTCTATCTCTCCCAATCTTCACCATTATGTTGCTAAATATAAGTCAATCGGTGCTGCGTAGGGTACAAAAGTGACAGAATTTCTATGTCATGTCACCAGCACTACTTAAATTGTGGTTAGGAGCAAGACTTTCATCAAGAGGGCTTGAAGTCACTGGGTGAGGAAACAGCAGTATTTGTTGCCTGAAAATCCAGATATCAGCCTGGTTTGTGTGTCCTGGCTTAGGAGCTCCATTGTCGAGCATCTTCCCTCCTTGCTGGATTAGCCACGCTCTGATGAAGCACTTTTGAGACACCCTGTACAATAGTGTAGTACTGATTATACTGGGGAACAAAAAAATATTTTTTTTCTTGGTGTCTTGAATTTTTGACCTGATTCTGGGTATCTTTGTGCTGCTGATTCCAGGAAAGGTGTTCTTTTTTTGAAAGAGCTCTAGTTTTTGAGATATCGCTGATATTATTAGTTACTTTATTTTTGCAGCAGAATTTCTTTACTGCTTGTGTACATAATATCCTTGATTTTGCTGATTTTCATATGTGTTTGGTTTCCATTACAGGCATAGATATGGCTACATCAAATACAAAATGTGTCCATCATCCTGATGTATTTTGTTTCATTTGCGGGGAATACACATTCCCTCAGCAGAGACAAGATATAATTGACTTTGTGAATAGTGCCTATTAAGCTTACTTTGCAGTGAAACTGGGGGGCAAAGACAAGCCTTAGGCACCACATATTGTGTGTAAAACATGTACAGTGCACCTGCAACAATGATGGAATCGGAAAAGGAAGTGCATGAAATTATGTATACCCATAGTATGGCGCAGGCAGTGCAACCATAGTGATGACTTACTTTTGTTTATTGAATATAAAGGGAATCAATTGCAAAAACTGGAGTTAGTGGAGATATCTGGATCTGGCCTCTGCTAAATGCCCTGTACCACATTCAGAAGATATACCTGTCCCAACATATAGCAGGCTTCCAGAGCTCTCCAAAGAAACAGATGAACCAGCTGGTGAGAAAGAAAGCTATGCTGAGCAACATGACAGTGAATTCAAAGGACCTTCATCAGTTGCATCACGTTTCAATCAAATAGAATTGAATGACCTCATAAGAGACCTAAATCTTCCAAAGAAAGCATCTGAGTTGTTAGCGTCCTGGCAGGCAGAAAAAGTTTACTGTTACTGGGAACTAAAATCACAGTATCCCGCAACAGAGAAGAGTTTCTGCCATTCTTCACAAAAGAAAAAGATTTTGTTTTCTGCAACAACGTGCAAGGGTTACCCATAAAAGTGAATGTGAGTGAATACACAACATGCGAATGGCAGTTGTTCTGAGATGGCTTCAAACACAGCCTAAAATGTGTACTTCTACATAGTGGAAACAAATTCAGGTCAATTCCTATTGGTCACTCAGTTAGTATGGAGATAAATCAGGCAACAATAGCCACAGTCCTACAGAAGATAGCATATCGTGATCACCAATGGATCAGCTGTGTGGATTTGAAAATGGTAAATTTCCTTCTAGGGCAGCAGGGTGGGTAAATAAAATACCCATGTTTTCTATGTCTGTGGGACAGCAGAGCTAAAGATCAACACTGGGTGAGAAGACAGTGAATTTTGAGAGAAAACATGGTTCATGAAAAAAAAAATATCATCGCAGAACCTTTGGTGGATAGAGAAAAGATCATATTGCCACCATTACACATTAAACTTGTGGCAATTTGTAAAGGCTCTCAGGAGAGATGAAATGTGTTTTGACTACATTTGTAGAAAATTTCCTGTGCTGAGCATGGAGAAACTAAAAGCAGGTATATTCGATGGACCACAAATCAGGGAACTCATGAAAGCCTAGCATTTTCAACATTCTATGAACTTTATCGAGGCACGTGCGTGGTCATCATTCTGTGTGGTTGTAAAGAATTTTTTTGGAAACAACGAGGCCACTAACTACAGTGCACTTGTGGAGCATATGCTCACTGCATTTTGTACACTTGGTTGCAACGTGAGTATCAAATTGCACAGTCATTTGGATCGATGGTGTTTTGGTAATGTCAGCGATGAGCAGAGGGAACTATTTCACCAAGGAATTAGGATCATGGAGGGAATGGTTCTATGAATGATAGGATACACATATAATGGCAAACTACTGAATTGATCGTGCAAAAAAGGTTCAGGCTAGCAGATAGGTGCAAAATAAAATATCCTCCAAGATCCAGGATGTTGCTTTTTTGTATTCCATATACAAGTTGATGGCAAAGTACTGTTGGAGCATCCATTGTGAATGTCCGGAACATCACATCATAGGAAATCACAGAAACGAGGATCCAGTGTTGTGTCCCAATGAAGAAACTTTTGTTTGTAGTTCGTTTTCTAAGCTTCATGGAATATGTGCTTTCAATTTTTTTTATATTTTTAAATAATATAGTTATTAATAGTGGTATAATATTGAAGTAAAATAGTTTGTAGTGAAGAGGAGACCTGATGGGCAAAAAAGAATGCCATTTTCAGAATCTACGACCCAGAAATATCAAAAAAATGTTCCAACATCTTAGGCACCAAAAGTTGTGCTCCCAAGTATTATTACAAGGGTTTAGTTTGATGTAAAATAATATTTAGTCTGCTTAAAATGTAAAATAAAAAGTATTATATTCACATTATTGATTTTATGTCATTCCTGTATGACTGCTTAGCAAACTGCACTGCATGATATGACGTTCTCATGGATGATTCATCACTGCAGCAAGCCTCAATTAGCACCATGGTCACATGCCGTTACATTACATGGATATCCTGTCATTAGGCACAGCTTTAAACCAAGAGAACTGTAAATCAATGGTGTAGGAATGACACAAAAGCAGTAATATTTTGCAATTTTTGTATTACATTTTCAACATACTATATTTTGTTTAACATTTTACTAGACTGTTTTTAAAGTGCTTTTACATCCAGCAACACTTTCTGTCTCAGTTTTCCATCTTCTAGGCAAGCAGCTGCATAGAGATGAACACCTGGATGGAGCGAAATGGAACTATAGAGTTTAATGTGTAAAACAGAGAGACGTATTTGGTCTCCATTTATTGAGGTTTCTTTTACTGTCAGTCTTTTTAGCAGAATAGAAAAACATCTTTAAGAGTGAGAGCAGGGTCCAGTATGCCTTTCTTGGGTATTATAGTATTATAATTAGAGATGAGCGAACCTACTCGGCCACGCCCCTTTTTCGCCTGAGCGCCGCAATTTTCGAGTACTTCCGTACTCGGGCGAAAAGATTCGGGGGGCGCCGTGGGTGAGTGGGGGGTTGCAGCGGGGAGTGGGGGGAGAGGGAGAGAGAAAGGGCTCCCCCCTGTTCCCCGCTGCTACGCCCCGCTCCGCCACGCCTCCCCCCGCCCCCCCGGCGCCCCCCGAATCTTTTCACCCAAGTACAGAAGTACTCGAAAATCGTGGTGCTCGATCGAGTAATTACTCGAAACGAGTATATTCGCTCATCTCTAATTATAATTTATGAGTACCAAATTATTGGAGATGGGGTGTTGATCAATGCATTTAATCGGCTTGTCATATATGGAGTCTGATGGGGGTTTTGCCTTCTTCTTGATCAATATTGCAATCTTTTGAAATCCTTTTTTAGTCTTACAAGCCATGTCACTAAGCTACTAAATAGGGCCAAATGGGCATGACTGATGTGGTGGACTTTGTTATGCCACTGGCATTATGACAGCCTATCAGCACCTGATTGCCTGATGTGTTTTTTCTTTTGTATATTCTTTGTTTTAATAAAATAACAAGTATACAGGATATTCCAACATTAGTCACATGCAGTTGAATGCTTGTATGGCTAACTGACTGAGAAATTGCAAAAGTAAGTTGTTGTTTTGAAAAACATTTTAAGGGTTTGGGAGCAGGGTTGATGAAAAAGGTAAAGAAATAGAAGGGGGAGGGAAGGGGTACAAATGCAACTCAATAACATTTTGTGGCAGAGAATATGTCACCTTGAAAGACATTACCCATTGTATTTGAAAATAAAGGAACAGGGCTACAGTGCAGATTTGGAATCCGTTAGGCATACAGCTAACTATGTTCCCAATCCATCCTGGGTGCGTTTGGAAGAAGGTTGGAAACTACTCAGCCAAAGTCCCCATATAATCCTAAATTTCTCGTGGGGCCTACTTGACCAACTTGTCAACTCTTCGAACCTGTGTATATAGTTAACCTTGGCCAACAATTGAGTGATAATAGGTGCCTGGGGTTGAAGCCACGCTAGGGGGATTAGAAATTTTGCTGCCGCAACAATGTGTGTGATCAGGTTGGTTTTGGAAGGTCTATAATCTGCTGATGGTTTGGATAGGAACATGTATTCTGGGAGGAGGGTAAATGAGTTGTCAACTACATCACGTATTTTCGCTTCTGATTCCAGTAAGGGTGTATCAGCAGAAGGTCCACCAGATGTGCATTAGAGACCCCACATGTTTATTACAATGCCAACATGTATTCGAGTTTGATAGTTTGTAGGCAAAAAGCCATTCTGGCGACTTATACCAACATGTAATGAGTCTGTGATGATTTTCTTGTAACCTGATACATCTAGAATGGCCATGTGAGATACCAAAGATTGATTTCACCCCCCCCCCCCCTGTCTGTCAGTTTTATCTTAAGTTCTGTTTCCCAGGATCTAATATATGTAGGCCTACTCATGTCTTATTGAGCTATAAACTTTTTTTTGAGAAGTGAGATTTTCCTACTGTGGTTACATTGGGCCACTACTATCCGCTCCAGTTCGGTTAGTGGGCGTGAGGATGGGAAAGTTTTGTTAAATTTACCTAAGGTTTTGGTTATGTGTTTAATTTGTAGATGATTGAGGGGGGACTGGTTACCTGAGAATTTTTCGGTGAGCAATGTGCCCCTGAGAGCACGTTGAGACCAGAGGTCTGCTATTGTAAGGTTGCCCGTTATAGACCATACCTGTTTTGTGGGATTATCTAGCTTTGCTTCCAAATAATCTGGAATGTGATTTAAAGGCGCTAAGGGAGATGGATGTGAGGCCAATTCCCCTTGTAGAGAGTCCCAGATCTCGCTAGCTCCTCTCAAGAGAGAATCACACAAAGGCTTTTTATAGATTTTCTGTGAAAGGAGCCAAAGGTCTCTTAACAATGTTGTTTCATAGGATGCTTGTGCTAGTGAATTTACTATTTGGTTTTTCGAAGGTTTTATCAGTTCCATCCATCTGTTTAATTTAATTGATTTGTAGTATTGCGACATATCAGGCAGATTGATGCCACTACTCTCCTTCCTCTGAACCAAGAGCCTATGAGCCAGTTGAGGTCTTCTGTGGTTCCAGATAAATCTGGAAAATATTGTTTAAATATATTTGAAAAAAGAGTTTGGAAAAAAATTGGTATAATTTGTAGTTTATATAAAATTTTAGGGACAATATACGTTTGCAGCAAGTTTTTCCGACCGAAGCAAGAGAGTAGAGGCAAGTCGCATGTTTGCAAGAGTGCTGAAATTTATTTTAAGATTGGAGCAAAGTTTTTGTCATATAGGTTCTCAAGGTTTTTCATGATTAGGATACCTAAATATTCAATGTGGGTTTCAACGCATTTAAAGTGGAAGGACATTTGGAGTTTTTTAGCATCCGTTGGGGAAAAAGTGATATTTAAAATGGTAGATTTGGTGATGCGTACTTTAAAGTTTGAGACGTCACCATATATTTGCAGCATGTTGTTAATTTTTAAAAGGCCCTGTTTTGGATTTGTTGAGACAAAGAATGTCATCTGCCAATGCTACTGTTTTAATCAAGCAATACTTCAGCTTTATACCCCATATATCATTATTCTGTCGCACCATTTGCAAAAGAATTTTCAGCAAGAGAATAAAGAGGGTGGGGGACAGGGGGCATCCCTGTCTTGTATCATTAGTAATTAAAAGGGGGAGGGGGTAGATATAATCAACTTTAATTTTAGCTTGCGGATTAGAGTATAGTAAAAAGATTGCTTGGATAAGTGAAGGGGGAAGTTAAATGTATTCAATACGGCTTGCATAAAGGTCCAATGGACTCTATTGAATGCCTTTACGGCAGCGATTCCTAACAGAATTAGTGGGATCTTTGTGCTCTGGACGTATCTTATTACATGCAGAAGGTGAACTGAGTTATCCTTTCCCTCTCGAACCACCACAAATCCAGATTGTTCTTCATTAATCAAATTTGGGATGGCACTTTAAATTCTCCTTGGGATTTTTTATAGTATATTGAGGGAAAACCGTCTGGACCTGGATTTTTGTGTAATGAGAAGCTATTTAGGACTGAGGTCAGTTCTTCGAGTGAGACCGGAGACGTCAATTCAGAAACCTCGTCTCGGTTCAGAGAAGAGACAGCAAGCGAAGACAACAAGTCATTGATCCTTTTTTTTCATTTATTATCTCTCGTCTGGTTATCAGACTCGTTTAGGTTGTACAATTCTGAATAGAATTCCTGAAAAGCTTGAGCAATTTTTGTAGATCCATGGCATGTCACTCCTGTCCTGTATCTAATGCTGGTAATATGTGTTCTGCTCCTAGCCTTTTTTTTTTATTAGGGAAGACATGAGCCGGCCTTCTTTATTTCCATGTAAACAGAGTTGGTGCTTGAAATATAGAAGAGATTTTGCAAATCTATTGTTGAGTATGTCTTTAAGTTTCTCTCTAAGCTCTATCAGCTTTGTTTGGGCCTCCTGTGCTTTTTTTTTTTGCTTCAACAGCTGTTCTAGATTAGAGATTTGTGATAAAATATTGCCAATCTCTTTTTGTTTACACTTTTTTGAGCCAAACCAAGAGCTATAAATCAGCCTCTGATATATGCTTTGTGGGTATCCCAAACCAGTGGCTGCTTTTCTGGAGATTGCATGTTCTCTTTGAAAAATAGTTCTAAATTATTAGATATATTCCTATTTATTTCTTGGTTATTTAGTAGTGACTCAGTCTTCAGCTCCAGCTTTCATGCACTGAATCTTTCAAAGCAAGAGAGACTATGACAAGGGGCATGGTCAGATACTGTTATGTTTCCTATGCTCAAATTCCTAATTTGATGAATCAGAGAGGAAGAAACGAGGATATAGTCTATTCTATGATGCTTTCCATGCACCCGGGAATAGAAGGAGTAGTTGACGGGTTATGGGTCCTCCATGCATCAATGAAATGCATGTCTTGAAATGTGCTTAGCAGTTTCTTCCTAGCTTGTTGGGTTATCTGGGACCTCCCAGACGAGGTGTCTAGGATAGGGTTTAGGGTAAGGTTGAGGTCTGACCCAGAATTATTTTACCTTCCGCAAATAGTTTGAGTTTTTTTAAAGCCTCTAGGAGCCATGACATCTGATTTTTATTCGGAGCATATAAGTTTGCCAGTGTGAACTTCTCTGAATGAATCTTGCCCTTTAAAAAAAGCATTCTTCCTTCTGAGTTTGCTATCAAGGATGAATGGAATCGAGGAATGGAGCACTATGGCAACTACTTTGGACGCACTGGTGGGGTGATTGTTAAAGTACCATTTATCAAATGGTCTCCTTAGGAACCTAGGTGATACTTTCCCTTTAAAATAGGTCTCCTGAAAAAACAAATGATGTGTTTAGCTTTTTCAAGAGCCACATTACTCTGCTCCTCTTTTGAGGGAAATTTAGGTCTTTAGTGTTCAAGGTTGTAATAGTAAGTTCATCTGCTATTTGGATCTGTATTATAAAGTTAAGTAGCGGAGTGAGAGGTATCAGGTATCAAATATACAAAAAGCAGCAAGTGTCAGCAGCACAACCAAATGTATACCACAATAGTGAAGGAGCCTGATCAAAGATAGTGCACGCTTACTCTAGGGTCCTGACTCCAAAGGATCCATCATCATAATCACAAAAAAGTTCCAGGCAACAGCACAGTAGGAAGCAAACTTCAGGAGATCTTCTTAAAAGCACACTTAAAAGCACAACTTTAATTGTGATATCCGCAAGAAAAAAAAAAGCAACGTTTCTACCAATGCAGCTTTCTTTGTCAAGCTAATAAACACTGAGACTACAACATATATATGTAATAAAGTGAAAACGAATCACGAAGTGGCATAGATAAACACCCCCATTTTGTAAACAATTGGTTAGACCGTCTGGAGAGGCATCAGGTGTGGAGAGATCAAAGGTTAAAAAGCTATATACCGATCAAGCATCATCAATAGGCGTCCTACCTTCAGAGTGACAGATATGGACGCGATCACTGCAGAAACTACATGGCGCCGGATGCATGCGGGAGACCTGGAGTCATGTCCGCGAGCCCTGCAGTAACCATTATAAGCATTATTACGATCTCCTGAAGTTTGCTTCCTACTATGCTGCTGCTTGTAACGTCTTTTAGAAGTATCAGGTATGTCTTAAGTGTTCTCTAATGGGTTCCCCCTCTCTAGGTTGGTTTTGAGGGTAGACTTGGGAGTTGGGTAGGGAAGGAGTTAACTTGTGAAGGTACCTCCCAGAACTAGCTCTGGGAGATTGATGTGCTACAACACAGTCTGACCGTTAGTTTGTCAGAATTTTTTAAGAATGAAGATTTGTTCTGACCAGAGTGTGCCCTACTTAATGCAGTAAGCGACTGTGCTAGACTTTCAGGTCTTTCTATTTTTTATATATCTTATGTGGATGTACTCCAAACTACTTTTAACATGTCAAGCCAACAACTCAACAGAAGAACATAACTAAGCATAACATCTTGTTTCTAAGTACTATGGTCACCGCTACAACATAGGTGTAACATACCTGCATTATCAATACAGCCTTTAGAGCAGTAGTTACTGTAGATGTGAGCCCACTGGCCCTCAGTAGAAGAGGGAAGGAGGGCCCAGGTCCACCCAGACAGTTGTTTCCCAGTTAGCCAAACCACATCTCTCCCCCGCCGCTTCACCAGCAGACCGGTGTACAGGATCAGGCTCGGCCAGGGGGAGCCAAAGGGCCCCCGTAAACCGGCCCAAACCACCTGGCTGGGAGCGAGGAGGGGGGGAGGGGCCAGTCATCCAAACTGGCCCAACCAGTTATGTGTATGCATTATGGTTGCTTTGCATGAAAGACCTTCAGATTAAGGCAGTAGGAAGAAAGTCAGATGTGGACAAGAGGTTTTACAGCTTAAGTCCGCTTTTACAGCTGCATTTTCTCTCTTGAAGGCGAGTTCTACTCCTGTTTCAGTTGTGTCTGTGAAACCCTTTTGGCTGCAAAAACAAGTTCAGGGGAAACAAAAGGGAGGGAGGAAACAAAAAGAGGGAACAACATGGACCATTTGCTGGTTTCGAAGTTGCCTTATCAACAGAGTCCGCCAGTTAAATTTTCTAATGAGATTGTCCCATCTTTTATATGTGGCTGTATGTGGACAGGTCTTCTAGGGATCATGTGATGGAGGAGTCCCTGCGGATTCTCGTCATTGGAAGTCAAGTCTAGCTCTGGAGCTTCAGTTTCTTTATGCACTGCCAAACCGAACGGGAACAGCCACACATAGATCTGGATGCATGCATCCTTAAGTTTTATTTGATCTCTGTCTCTGGAGGCCATCAATAGAGCTTTTATGTCATTAAAGGAGAGTAGGGGTCTCCCGTTCTTGGTTTAGGAGTTAGGGCTCTATGTATTCTTTCAATAATGACCGATTGGGCTCTCCTCACCTAAAAGGTCTGTGAACATGGTTGCTGCCACACTTCTAAGGGCGTCTGGTGTAACAGATTCAGGTAGACCTTTGATCCTGCGGTTTTGTCTACAGCTCCTATTCTCTTGATCCTCTATCAGGGTTAGAGCTCTGTCAATCTGGCCTATCTGCATCGTCACATGCTTGGATAGGTCATTCACTTGCATAAAAAGGTTTGTGCAAGTGCTCTACAAATCTTCCACTCCATTACCGATATGTTGGATTTCTGTTTTTATGTCAGTCAATTCTGTAATGACTGGATGTATAGCTTGTGCTAATGTTTTTTTTAAGAAAGTTCTTTGATATACTGGACTTTTGCATGCTACTTAGCTCTGTTTCATTGTCACTATCTATATCTGAAGTAGACAAGTGTTCTTCTGTTGTGAGCGAGGAGTTCTTTGTGGATGCTCCCGCAGCAGACTGATCGCTTCTTTTTTTAATCAGGTATCATTGTAGGTCAGCCTGGTGTTTGGATGTTGCTTGCTGTCTGGTAGCGTAGTGGGCTTTATCGTTTGCTGTCTTGACCATTGCACTATTTAGTGTGTGTAGTCGCATCTGCGTAGGGCACTAATGTAGGTTGAAAGTTAGAACATTGTATCCATGCAACAGTAATTGCTTTTGTAAGTAGAATTGGTCTTACTGCGGTCTGTTTTGCAACAATTGCGGTCTGTGTTGCAAATGATCTTCCTGCAGCTCCACTTCCAGAGATTGGAGCTGCAGGAAGATCATTTGCATATTCCGTGTGCATTCTGGGAAGAGCAAAGAATAACCGTAAGCGGAAAGATTGTACACTCAGTAGTATTTTGCTGGTTATATATCTTCACTACAATTCTTTACTTTTAGAAGTTTGGAAGTGGACATTAACTAACAACATGGAAAAGGAGAGGAGCCATTTGGTAAGCTGCAACGTATGCTATATGTTTACAGACCTACCAGAGGAAAAGCTAATTTTCACCTGCCAGAAATGCAAGCTTGTGTCTCTACTGGAGGAAAAGTTGCGTAGTCTTCAGGAGAGAATAGCTACATTGAAACGTATTAAGGAAGATGAGAATTTCCTGGACAGAGTAGAAGAAAGTCTTCAAAATGTTGAAGGAAAAGAAATGTCCAGTGTACCTGCAGAAGCCGAGGAATGGAAGCATGTGACCCAAAGAAGCAGGAAGAACATGAGTCAGCCAGCACCCATACTGCTTGTTAAGTGGTACGAGGCTCTCATGCAGGAGGAGCTGGAGCTGGTTCCTGAGCAGAAGGACAAAGAGGTACAAGAAGAAATGACTCAACCCACAAAGAGTGGAGCAGAGGAGAAAGAGGTACAGCAAGAAATGACTCTACCCACAGAAAACAAAGCAGAGGAGAAGGATGTACAGCAAGAAATGACTCTACCCACAAAGAACTGTGTAGGAAGTGCACAGAGTGCTCTTGAATGAAGAAAAAGAAGTGCTGTTGTGAAGAAGAATAGGAGAGTGGTAGTTCTAGGGGATTCCCTATTGAGAGGAACAGAGGCCACTGTCTGTAGACCTGACATAACCTCATGAGAGGTTTGCTGTCTTCCAGGTGCACAAATCAAAGATGTGTATGATAGGCTGTCAAGACTCTTCAGTCCTACAGAACACCACCCATTCCTACTAATACATGTAGGGACAAATGACACTGCAAAAAAGGACCCTATAACTATCTGCAGAGACTTTGAAGACCTCGGAAAGAAGGTGAAGGAACTAGGAGCACAGGTGGTCTTCTCATCCATCCTCCCAGTGGATGGCCATGGAATAAGAAGATGGAACATGATTCTAGAGGTGAACAACTGGCTACATCGATGGTGCCGTCAGCAAAGATTTGGATTCCTTGACCATAGAGTGAATTACCTATTGATGGACTGCTTGCTATAAACAGGTTGCACCTTACAAAAACAGGTAAGCACATTTTTGGTGGGCGCCTTGCTTCACTCATTAGGAGAGCTCTAAACTAGAACAATATGGGAAGGTAAGTTAAAGGCCAGGTAAAAATATACAGCTAATTAATACATTTGAGACCCTAGCTATTAGAAGTGGAAAGAAAGAACAAAGACAAAAAATTCTGAAGGAAAGTAGAGGAGCAAGAGACACCGATCACAAACTAAAATGTTTTAAAACAAATGCACAGAGCATGGGAAACAAACACGGAGAATTAGAGCTTCTAACACAGGAAGAGAAATATGATGTCATAGGAATCACGGAAACTTGGTGGAATGATACACATGATTGGAACACAAGGCTTGAAAAATACAACCTATTTATAAGAAACAGACCAAAAAAAGGGGGAGGAGGTATTGCGTTGTATGTTAGGAAAACATTTATCTCCACAGAGATTCAAGCTTCAGAGCATGGGAGTTCTGTAGAAACTGTTTGGGTAAGAATACAAGGAGAGAACAACAGAAAGGACACCATTGCAGGCATTTACTATAGGCCACCTGGAGAAGCAGAAGATATTGATGAACTCTTTCTACATCAGATGGCCAAGCTCTCCAAAAAGCATGACATAATGATTATGGGAGATTTTAACTATCCAGACATTTGTTGGGAATCTCTCTCAGGTAAAAGTAATGGATCCAACAAATTCTTATCCGCTCTTGCTGACTTTATCATCCAAAAAGTAGAAGAGAAAACAAGGGGATCTGCTATCTTGGACCTAATTCTTACCAACAGGGAGGAAATGGTTGAGAAAGTAAGGGTGGCTGGGTCCTTAGGAGGCAGTGATCATGCTATCCTTGAATTTTGGATAAAAAGGCGAGGAAGACCTGAGAAATCTCAGACCTCAAGGTTGGATTTCAGAAAGGCAGATTTCAATGAACTCAGAAAGAGGGTAGGAAGAATCCATTGGCTGGATGTTCTTATCATTAACAATCCCTAAAAGAAGGAACAATGGGAAGCATTTAAAGAAACCAGGATGGATGAACGCAGAACTTGCACACGTGTTAAAAACAAAGAAAAATATGTTTATCAAATGAAAAGAGGGAGAAATATCTAAAGATGAACATAATGGGGTCTGCAGAAACTGTAGGGCAAGTGTCAGAAAAGCTAAAGCTAATAATGAATTGAGGCTTGCAACAGAGGCCGAAAGCAATAAAAAAGGATTTTGAGGGTATGTAAAAAGCAAAAGAAAAGTCAAAGATGCTATTAAATGCTTACAAGATGAAAATGGTGAATTGGTTAAGAATGATGTTGAGAAGGCTGAACTTTTAAATTCCTATTTTGTATCTGTTTTCTCTCAGAAAGTAGATGGAACATCAACTGATCTTCCCTGTGCTATTGGTGGAATAAAAGAATGCAGGCTATCTGTAAGCAGAGAGATGGTGAGGGAACACTTAGCTAACTTAAATGAATTCAAGTCTCAAGGTCCAGATGAATTACATCCTAGGATACTAAAGGAAACAGCGGAGGTAATTGCTGAACCACTCGCCATAATTTTTGAAAATTCCTGGAGAACAGGAGAAATCACAGAAGATTGGAAAAGGGCAAATGTTTTCTTTACCTTCAAAAAAGGGAAGAAGGTGGATCCAGGACACTACAGGCCTGTGAGCCTGACTTCTATACCGGAAAAGAACTTTGAATAAATTATTAAACAGCATGTATGCAAGTACTTGGATGAAAATGGAGCAATTAACCAGAGCCAGCATGGGTTTGTAAAAAATGGGTCATGCCAGACTAATCAAATTTCCTTCTATGATAGTATCACTGACTGGGTTGATCAGGGAAATGCGGTGGATATAGTTTTTCTTGTGAGTAAAAGAAATGAAAAAGGAGGGTGGAGCAAGACCCAGTGAGGGTGGTGGAATAATTATGGAGTACAAAGAGCTTTCAATGATTGAGTATTTTGAATGGTGGAGGTGCTGCCAACCAAATGACGCTCCACCAGTGTGGGCGTGAGTGTAGCGAAAAGGATGTGAAAAGAACTGGTATGGAGGCGCAACTCTCTAAGCTACTAGAAGATGTAGATCAAAGTCCAATGTGTGATGGTGAAAACACTTCTTTTTTATTATTTTTTCACAAATTAAAAACCAGCAATAGAATACGCGTTTCGGGGAAGAAAGCACTTTTTTTCTCCCCTGCCCTCCTGCACACAGGACCTCCGACACATCCAATACATCTTTGGAGTCGTGTCACCCCCAGGCATCCTGTTGTCCTATCCAGCCGAACTGACGAAAAATCAGAGTGGATCAGTGCGTGCAGTCAGCCCTCTACTGGCAATGTGTATTTAGGCGGATATGAAAACAGAGGTGCCTAGCGCTTGGTGCTCACTGTGACATAAAGTCCATTCATTGAAGATGATGAGGGGTGGAAGATAATGAGGTGCTTGACCCAACATGGACAGAAAGGGAGAGTCATGATAGCAGCTCGCAAGCAGGCAAGAAGAGGCAGACATGGCAGGGCATCACCCTACCAAGGCAGTGAGAAAAGTGTTGCAGAAAAACAAAAAGGCAGTGCCACCATCCTCAGCTACTAGTTGCAGTAGCAGCAACATAAGGCCCACATCTAGGTTTGCTCACAGGACTTGTGCAGCCTGGGCATTTTTTATAAGTGCACATGATGACAGAAGAGTGGTCATTTGTAAGATCGGTGGTAAGCATTAAAAAAGTGACTTTTATAATGTAAACAACCTCAACACAAAGTGTATGAACAGCCACATGAAGTACCTCCACCCACTGCCTTAGAGAGCCCTCCTGGGCCAGAAGGCAAAGAGTAAGGCTCCCTGTCCACTGACAGATAGGCTCACCACGGAGAATCGTGGCAATTTGCAGCATGCTGCGAATTGCAAGTCACAAGTGGAGAATCGCAATGATTCTCTGCTAGTGGACAGGGGGCCGTCACTTTCAATACCAAGGCTATGAAAAGCTTCAAATGGTGTAATTCGCTGCGGAATCACGCCCATGGACAGGGGGCCTAAGCCTCAGCCTGCTTGCCCTTCCACTGCTCCATCTCCCTCCTGTTTATGCAGTAGCCTCTGAGCACAGAGAGGCAGTTTGGTGTAGGGACAATAGTATGTCTATTTCAGGCTTCTCCTTCACAATTGACAATCAGGCTGCAGGCTTTAGAGCCTAGAGTGGGGGATAGAAAGCAGACGTTGAGTTGTCACCATCACCCCCATCTTCACCAATATTGACATCTATCTCATATTCCAGTGTGTCACAGGTCAACAGCACACCTTCTACCCCTCACCAATCGGAACGTATAAAAATACCACCCCAAGCCTCCTTGAGCACAGAGCCTGAACACAAGCATTGCACAGCTGCTTTCAATGGAAATGCTGCACTTCATGCTGACTTTCAGACTAGTGGACACAATAGTGTCAATATTGTTATGAAGATCTTGGAAAAATTATACTAAAAGTTAAAGAATAAAGTGAAAAAGCAGGCCTATACTTTAACATTAAGAAAACGAAGATCATGACAACAGCGGTAATGGTACATGAAAAATCTAAATCAACAATGTAGAAATTGAAGTTCAAGACGTCATCTTCCTTGAATTGAAAATTGACCATAATGGAAAATTAGGATCTGAAATAAAACAACAAGTTGCACTAGATCGGAGTGCAATGTTAAGTATGGATTAGATCTGGAAATACAAAGACCGAAGCAGTGCAATGAAATGCCAGATAATTAAGGCAATCATCTTTCCAATCAAAACTTATGTCTGCAAAAGTTGGACACTGAAGACAACAGACCAGAGGAAGATTGAGGCCTTCAAACTTTGGTGCTGGTGGAAACTCCTATGAATTCTTTGGACTGCCAAGATTATAAGCAAAACAGTCTAAGACCGCATCAAACCATTTTCATTCGAGGGCAAAAGTACAAAACAGAGATTCTCATACTTCATGTTACATTCGTGTGGGCAAGTGAGCACCGGGGCCACACGAACGTGACCTAGATTGATAGGGAACACCAGGTGAACTACCACAGATTAGCACTTCTTCCTATCTTCTACTAGGATTAGTGAGACAGATCTCCCTGATCGGGGACATCGCCCCAATAAAGGACGGCCCAGCGGTCATTGGAACTGGGCCCTAGCTGCTCCTAGGAACCCTAGATAGGACACATAAACATGCCACCACCTACAGGGAAAACTGGACAGGGTAAGAAGACACACAGAGTCATAATCACATCAAAATGCAAACACTAGCAGCAGATGATAATGCTATAAATACCAGGTATTACTTGACATTTTGATCAAAATATGGAAACTAGCGGGCCAGTTCATGGCTCCTGGCTATACCGCTAGTCCCTACACTAACCTGAATTCCAGTGTCACAACCAAACAAAACACAAAGCCCAAGCCTTTCTTGCAGCCACCACACAGAGAACCTGCTCACACCTAAAACACAGAGAGAAGGAGAACAGAAACAGCTGACCCCACACACACCTGGGAAGACAGCTTTTATGTGTACTGACCCAAAGCCATTGGCTGGCTGACACACACATGCCCAGCCAGCACAGTCCCCCACACCTGAGCAAGAAAGCTACAGATCATCTGTAGTACCACAGATCCCAGGAGACAGACGTAACACTACCCCCATCCCTTTCAAAAAGGGGCCTCTGGACCTTCAAGGCATTAAAAAAAATGTATGCAACTCCTCCAAGCCATGCACGTGTACAGGAATTATCTAAAAAGAACCTCACACCAAGGCAAAGATGGCAGATAAGAAGGGGTCAGAAATTGCACACATCAAAACAGAAGCTCTGCTGCTTACGCAACTGACCTTAGTCACAGAAGTCTGCAAAATGAGTGCACTGTCTAGAGGGGAAAAAATGGAAACCACTATTGCCGGACGTACAGCAGGAGAGGGTCTAAAACATAGGTACCTACTCACAGAGAACTGAAGCAAAATGTACACTGTAGACAGGACTTACGGACAGAACAGGACCATATTGTGAATAGCACAGGAGGCTGGACACAGGAACAGAACAGAGCAAACAAAGCCCTAACATCCTCCTACCAATGGACAAAGTGGCAGAATACGGGTTGGACGTCCGCCCACCAGTGGTCGGTTAGGCATACGTAAACAGAAACCGAGCATCCAAAAACCAATGGATGGGTGGATCACACATACAAACCGTGACTGACAGCAACAGACGTGCCTCCAATGTAACATCATGCAAATATTGCAATTGAACATCATGCAACGCAACGCAAAATACAACATAATATAGCATAATATGTCTAACATAAAGCAACATAGCATACAACATATTACAACATAAAGCAACAAAATGCAACGTAGTGCAACATAGCATGCAACAATACAACATAACATACACAACATAACATAGCAACATAATGTCTCTCTTGTGAAACCGCGCGCGCGCGGGGGGGGGGGGGGGGATTATGTTACATTCGTGTGAGCAAGTGAGCACCGGGCCCACACAAACATAACTGAGATTGATAGGGAACACTAGGTGAACTACCACAGATTAGTACCTCTCCCTATATTTATGAGGGTTAGTGGCACAGACCTCCCTTATTGGGGACATTGCCCCAATAAAGGGTGGCCCAGTGGTCTTCGGAACTGGGACACCATACAGCCACAAAAATTCAAACACTATCAGCAAAGGATAATGCTATATATACCAAGTATTAGTTGACATTTTGATCAAAATATGGAAGCTAGCGGGCCACGTCACAGCTCCTGGCTATACCGCTAGTCCCCACACTAACCAGGAGTCCAGCGACAAACCAAACAAAAAACAAAGCCCAAATCTTTCTTGCAGCCACCACACACAGAGAGAGAAGGAGAACAGAAACAGCTGACCCCACAAACACCTGGCAAGACAGCTTTTATGTGTACTGACCCAGAGCGATTGGCTGGCTGACACACACATGCCCAGCTAGCACAATCCCCAACACCTGGGCAAGAAAGCTGCAGATCATCTGTAGTACCACAGATCCCAGGAGACAGACATAACACTTCAGCCACATAATTCAAGCTAATTTATTAGAATCATCAATAATGTCAAAGTACACACTGGCTTGATACTATCAAGGCCAACATCAACATGAAAATGATCAAACTAAAAGAAGCAGTACAAAACAGAACTGCGTGGAGAGAGCTGATCCATAAAGTGTTGGAGAAACAGCTCTGACTAAATGGATAAAGACTAGAGATGAGCGAACGTACTCGGTAAGGGCGATTTCGCAATCGAGCACTGCTATTTTCAAGTACTTCACTACTCAGGTGAAAAATACTCGGGTGCGCTGTGGGTGAGCGGGGGGTTGCAGAGGGGAGTGGGGGGGGGGAGAGGGAGAGAGAGAGCTCCCACCTGTTCCGTGCTGCTACCCCCCACTCCCCTCTGCAACCCCCCGCCCCACAGCGCCCCCGAGTACTTTTTACCCGAGTAGTGAAGTACTCAAAAATCGCGGTGCTCGATTACGAAATCGCCCTTACCGAGTACGTTCGCTCATCTCTAATAAAGACTTGTTATATTAGTTATGTTAATCTATTAAATTGTTGTTTGTTTTTTTTTTTGCAGACAGTTAAAAGTTTGTAAATTTGACAAAAAAAATAATTTGCAATAGGGGTTTTATAATTTTGGTTGCTACTATATTCTATATGTTTTAGGTCTTCACAGACACATCTTTTATTAAGCATTAATAAAGATTTTGATGCTATTTATACTTGAGTGGTGTATACATTTTTCTTTGTATGCTTTTGACAGGCGATTTTGTTATGTGTGGCATATGGTGATCATTATCTTCTTTTGGGACAGTGTTGTTTGCAGATATTAATCTCTTCTATTTTTATCTGCCAACATTTGAGCGGATGAGACTTAATAAAAGGGTTAATGTTTCTTGTCTCTTACTGCAGACAGTAAGGCTTCTGCTGCTGCCAAATTTCTTACAGCAAACTACAGTGTGAGAAAAAGTGAGAAATGCTTGATCTTCTGGGACACATATATGGGAAATCTTTCTATGTTTTATCACAGTTTTGATTGCAATGTGATACAGGATAGGATCACAGGAGATTAACATATTGAGTGAGGAATTGTTTGGATTTTTTGCAATTATTTTTCAGAAGTGATTCTTTAAAGGCCTTAGCTTATTATCTTACTAAATTAATTACTATATTATTATGCTGGATTTGCTATGTAAGGCATATTTGTGGCAATAATTTTTTTTCTAACTTTTTAATTGGTTTAGTGAAAATTAAAAAATAATAAATAAAATGGAACGAAACTGGTTAGTTGCTATGGACCTTAACCATTTATGAACCCCCAATAATTGGCGTTTATTTGCAATAAAATCACAAAAGCTCAAAGCTACCTTTTTACCATACCTGCTATTTTTACCACTTCAAATACATTAGCCTCTCATCTGTGCCTTAAGGAACACTCTGGGCTCTGTTTATCAAACATGATGGAAAGCTTTCTTGGCTTTACCAAGTAATAACTTTGCCTGAATGCTTGCTTGACCAAGCAATAATTCTAGAATAAAGCATCTCTCAATGTGTTCTGAAAAATTGCATCTGGAATTGAAGACATATATTTAATGCTTGTGTAGTGTGTTTATATATATATGAAAAGAATATACAAAGTTAAAAAAATTGCTCCTTTCATGCAGTATGTTGTATAACTTCAAATTTGTGACGCTAAAAGGTTAAGATGTAATTTTAAACAAAGGAAATCCTGGTAAACCACTTAATTAATTACTTAATTAGGGATTGTGTCAGAATTAAACGTTATGCCCTGTCCAAAGGATAGGGGATAACTTGATGATTGGTGGGGGGGTCTGAGCACTGGGACCCTCACTGATCTCAAAAATTGGGGTCCTGTGTCCCCCATCCTTCTCACTGCAGGCTTACTCCACCACCCACAGTGAGGATAAGAATGAATGGAGCGATGGTCACAGAAGTGTGATGCCGCTCTATTCACTTTCAATGGGATTGCGGAGATAGCCGAGTGACAAGCGCTCATATTTTTCCGATACCTCCTACTGAAATTAACAGACCTCCAACTGCACATGCTTGGCCAGCATTCCATTCATGTGATATCATTATGGGGGAAGAAGCATCCCCGCAATGATGATAAGAGTGAGAAATGGAACCCCTGTTCTCACTCTCAGTGGGGTGAGACCCCCACCAATGAGAAAGTTATCCCCTATATTGTGGTTAGGGAATAATTTGTAACTCTGGCAGGAATCCAGACCTCTTATAAACTGGGGTATTAGTAACTTTAAATTAAATATTTAACCTTGACTAAATTTTTTTAAAAAGGTTCAACTGGTTAACTTCTTAATATATATTTATATCTGACAGAGGTCCAACTTCATAGTATTTAGACAGTTTGATGCTGATTATTTGCAGCCACCTCTACAGTTAGCATGGGTGCTAACTTAAAAAAGTGTTATACATTCTGAATGAAACATAGTATGCTGTAGTCTACTATGCTCCCTTTAGTGGTGGTTGTGTCATGGGTGTTGGTGTTGTGATGCAGATTCAGGATAAGATTAGAGATGAGCGAGCTCCAAAATGCTCGGATGCTCGTTACTCGGGACGAAATTTTCGCGATGCTCGAGGGTTCGTTTCGAGTAACGAACCCCATTGAAGTCAATGGGCGACCCGAGCATTTTTGTATATCGCCGATGCTCGCTAAGGTTTCCATTTGTGAAAATGTGGGCAATTCAAGAAAGTGATGGGAACGACACAGCAACGGATAGGGCAGGCGAGGGGCTACATGTTGGGCTGCATCTCAAGTTCCCAGGTCCCACTATTAAGCCACAATAGCGGCAAGAGTGGGCCCCCCCCTCCCAACAATTTTTACTTCTGAAAAGCCCTCATTAGCAATGCATACCTTAGCTAAGCACCACGCTACCTCCAACAAAGCACAATCACTGCCTGCATGACACTCCACTGCCACTTCTCCTGGGTTACATGCTGCCCAACCCCCCCCCCCCCCCCTGGAAGACTCCGTGTCCACAGCGCACACCAAATTGTCCCTGCGCAGCCTTCAGCTGCCCTCATGCCACGCCACACTCATGTCTATTTATAAGTGCGTCTGCCATGAGGAGGAACCGCAGGCACACACTGCAGAGGGTTGGCACGGCTAGGCAGCGACCCTCTTTAAAAGGGGCGGGGCGATAGCCCACAATGCTGTACAGAAGCAATGAGAAATATAATCCTGTGCCACCGCCATCAGGAGCTGCACACGTGGGCATAGCAATGGGGAACCTATGTGCCACACACTATTCATTCTGTCAAGGTGTCTGCATGCCCCAGTCAGACCGCGTTTTTTTATAAATAGTCACAGGCAGGTACAACTGGGAATCCCCAACTCCGCAATGGGAATTCCGTGTGCACCCACAGCATGGGTGGCTCCCTGGAACCCACCGGCTGTACATAAATGTATCCCATTGCAGTGCCCTGGACAGCAGAGCTAATGTCAGATTAAATGCAGGTGGGCTTCGGCCCACACTGCATGCCCCAACCTGACCGGGCTTTTTAATTCATAGACACAGGCAGGTACAACTCCCTATTGTGAAGTCCCTGTGGACCGACAGCATGGGTGGGTGCCAGGAAGCAACCGGCGGCACATAAATATATCCCATAGCATTGCCCATCACAGCTGAGGTAATATCATGTTTAATGCAGGTGGGCTTCGGCCCACACTGCATGCCCCAGTCAGACTGGGGTTCTTTAGAAGTGGACACATGTAGTGTTACAACTCCGTGTGGACCGACAGCATGGGTGGCTCCCTGGAACCCACGGGCGGTACATAAATATATCCCATTGCATTGCCCATCACAGCAGATGTAATGTCATGTTTAATGCAGGTGGGCTTCGGCCCACACTGCATGCCCCAGTCAGACTGGGGTTCTTTAGAAGTGGACACATGTAGTTACAACTCCCTGTGGACCCACAGCATGGGTGGGTGCCAGGAAGCCACGGGCGGTACATAAATATATCCCATTGCATTGCCCATCACAGCTGAGGTAATGTCATGTTTAATGCAGGTGGGCTTCGGCCCACACTGCATGCCCCAGTCAGACTGGGGTTCTTTAGAAGTGGACACATGTAGTGTTACAACTCCGTGTGGACCGACAGCATGGGTGGCTCCCTGGAACCCACCGGCTGTATATAAATGTATCCCATTGCAGTGCCCTAGACAGCAGAGCTAAAGTCATATTACATGCACGTGGGCTTCGGCACTCACTGCATGCCCCAGTCACACTGGGGTTTTTTATAAGTAGACACAGGCAGGTACAACTCCTTATTGTGAAGTCCCTGTGGACCCACAGCATGGGTGGCTCCCTGGAACCCACCGGCGGTACATAAATAAATCCCATTGCAGTGCCCATCACAGCTGAGGTAACATCAGGTTTAATGCAGGTGGGCTTCGGCCCACACTGCATGCCCCAGTCAGACTGGGGTTCTTTAGAAGTGGACACATGCAGTTACAACTCCGTGTGGACCGACAACATGGGTGGGTCCCAGGAAGCCACTGGCGGTACATAAATATATCCCATTGCATTGCCCATCACAGCTGAGGTAACATCCGATTAAATGCAGGTGGTCTTCGGCCCACACTGCATGCCCCAATCTGACAGGGGTTTTTACTACATAGACACTGGCAGGTACAAATCCCTAATGTGAAGTCCCTGTGGAACCACAACATGGGTGGCTCCCTGGAACCCATCGGCGGTACATAAATATATCCCATTGCATTGCCCATCACAGCTGAGGTTACGTCAAGTTTAATGCAGGTGGGCTTCGGCCCACACTGCATGCCCCAGTCAGACTGGGGTTCTTTAGAAGTGGACACATGCAGTTACAACTCCGTGTGGACCGACAACATGGGTGGGTCCCAGGAAGCCACTGGCGGTACATAAATATATCCCATTGCATTGCTCATCACAGCTGAGGTAACATCCGATTAAATGCAGGTGGTCTTCGGCCCACACTGCATGCCCCAATCTGACAGGGGTTTTTACTACATAGACACTGGCAGGTACAAATCCCTAATGTGAAGTCCCTGTGGAACCACAGCATGGGTGGCTCCCTGGAACCCACCGGCGGTACATAAATATATCCCATTGCAGTTCCCTGCTCAGCAGAGCTAATGTCACATACAATACAGGTGTGCTTCGGCCCACAGTGCATGCCCCAGTCAGATTGGTAATATGTTTATGTAGCAAAAGTGTAGGCCAACCAAACACACCTTGTTGTACTATGAGTGCAGGCGAAGCCCATAAAAATTACTAGGATTACACTGTAGGCGAGGGCCCCAAAAAATTGGTGTACCAACAGTACTAATGTACCTCAGAAAAATTGCCCATGCCCAACCAAGAGGGCAGGTGAAACCCATTAATCGCTTTGGTTAATGTGGCTTAATTGGTAACTAGGCCTGGAGGCAGCCCAGTTAAAATAAAAATTGGTTCAGGTGCAAGTTTCAACGCTTTAATCAGCATTGAAACATATAAAAATTGTTTAGAAAAATTATATGACTGAGCCTTGTGGGCCTAAGAAAAATTGCCCGTTCGGCGTGATTACGTGAGGTTTCAGGAGGAGGAGCAGGAGGAGGAGGAGGAATATTATACACAGATTGATGAAGCAAAAATGTCCCCGTTTTTGATGGTGATAAAGAACGATGCTTCCATCCGCGGGTGCAGCCTACGTATTGCTTAGGTATCGCTGCTGTCCGCTGGTGAAGAAGAGAAGTCTGGGGAAATCCAGGCTTCGTTCATCTTGATGAGTGTAAGCCTGTCGGCACTGTCGGTTGACAGGCGGGTACGCTTATCTGTGATGATTCCCCCAGCCGCACTAAACACCCTCTCTGACAAGACGCTAGCCGCAGGACAAGCAAGCACCTCCAGGGCATACAGTGTGAGTTCAGGCCACGTGTCCAGCTTTGACACCCAGTAGTTGTAGGGGGCAGAGGCGTCACCGAGGGCGGTCGTGCGATCGGCTACGTACTCCCTCACCATCCTTTTACAGTGCTCCCGCCAACTCAGCCTTGACTGGGGAGCGGTGACACAGTCTTGCTGGGGAGCCAGAAAGCTGGCAAAGGCCTTCCGCCACTAGCGCTGTCGGATGGGAAGTTTACCATCAGTTTGTCCACCAGCGCCCTGTGGTATAGCATCATTCTCGAACCCCTTTCCTCTTCGGGAATGAGAGTGGAAAGGTTCTCCTTATACCGTGGGTCGAGCAGTGTGTACACCCAGTAATCCGTAGTGGCCAGAATGCGTGTAACGCGAGGGTCACGAGAAAGGCATCCTAACATGAAGTCAGCCATGTGTGCCAGGGTACCTGTACGCAACACATGGCTGTCCTCACTAGGAAGATCACTTTCAGGATCCTCCTCCTCCACCTTCTCTTCCTCCTTCTCCTCCTCCGGCCATACACGCTGAAAGGATGACAGGCAAGCAGCATGGGTACCCTCAGCAGTGGGCAAAGCTGTCTCTTCCCCCTTCTCCTCATGCTCTTCCCCCTCCTCCTCCTCCTCAACGCGCTGAGATATAGACATGAGGGTGCTCTGATTATCCAGCGACATACTGTCTTCCCCCGCCTCCGTTTCCGAGTGCAAAGCGCCTGCCTTTATGCTTTGCAGGGAACTTATCAAGAGGCATAGCAGAGGAATGGTGACGCTAAGGATTGCAGCATCCCCGCTCACCATCTGGGTAGTCTCCTCAAAGTTTCCAAGGACCTGGCAGATGGCTGCCAACCAGGCCCACTCTTCTGTAAAGAATTGAGGAGGCTGACTCCCACTACGCCGCCCATGTTGGAGTTGGTATTCCACTATAGCTCTACACTGCTCATAGAGCCTGGCCAACATGTGGAGCGTAGAGTTCCACTGTTTGGGCACGTCGCACAGCAGTCGGTGCACTGGCAGATTAAACCGATGTTGCAGGGTCCGCAGGGTGGCAGCGTCCGTCTTGGAGTTGCGGAAATGTGCGCTGACCCAGCGAACCTTTCCGAGCAGGTATGACAAGTGTGGGTAGCTTTTCAGAAAGCGCTGAACCACCAAATTAAAGACATGGGCCAGGCATGGCACGTACGTGAGGCTGCCGAGCTGCAGAGCCGCCACCAGGTTACGGCCGTTGTCACACACGACCATGCCCGGTTGGAGGCTCAGCGGCGCAAGTCAGTGGTCGGTCTGCTCTGTCAGACCCTGCAGCAGTTCGTGGGCTGTGTGCCTCTTCTCTCCTAAGCTGAGTAGTTTCAGCACGGCCTGCTGACGCTTGCCCACCGCTGTGCTGCCACACCGACTGCTGGCGACGTGCTGCTGCTGACACATCTTGATTGCGAGACAGAGGTTGCGTTGGAGGAGGAGGAGGGTGGTTTAGTGGAGGAAACATACACCGCCGCAGATACCAGCACCGAGCTGGGGCCCTCAATTCTGGGGGTGGGTAGGACGTGAGCGGTCCCAGGCTCTGACTCTGTCCCAGCCTCCACTAAATTCACCCAATATGCCGTCAGGGAGAAATAGTGGCCCTGCCCGCCTGTGCTTGTCCACGTGTCCGTTGTTAAGTGGACCTTGGCAGTAACCGCATTGGTGAGGGCGCGTACAATGTTGCAGGAGATGTGGTCGTGCAGGGCTGGGACGGCACATCGGGAAAAGTAGTGGCAACTGGGAACCGAGTAGCGCGGGGCCGCCGCCGCCATCATGCTTTTAAAAGCCTCCGTTTCCACAACCCTATACGGCAGCATCTCCAGGCTGATCAATTTGGCAATGTGCACGTTTAACGCTTGAGCGTGCGGGTGCGTGGCGGCGTACTTGCGCTTGCGCTCAAACAGTGGCGCTAGCGACGGCTGGACGCTGCGCTGAGAGACATTGCTGGATGGGGCCGAGGACAGCGGAGGTGAGGGTGTGGGTGCAGGCCAGGAGACGGTAGTGCCTGTGTCCTCAGAGGGGGGTTGGATCTCAGTGGCAGGTTTTGGGCACAGTGGGAGAGGCAGTGGTGCAAACCGGAGGCGGTGAACGGCCTTTGTCCCACCTTGTGGGGTGCTTGGCCATCTTATGCCTGCGCATGCCTTATGGTGGTGGCTCCCCAGCTGATCATGGCGCGACAAAGGTTGCACACCACTGTTCGTCGGTCGTCAGGCGTCTCTGTGAAAAACTGCCACACCGTAGAGCACCTTGACCTCTGCAGGGTGGCATGGCGCAAGGGGGCGCTTTGGGAAACAGTTGGTGGATTATTCGGTCTGGCCCTACCTCTACCCTGGCCACCGCACTGGCTAGGCCTGTGCCCACACCCTGACTTGGGCCTCCGCGCCCTCGCCCGCGTCCACGTCCTGTAGGCCTACCCCTACCCCTCAGCATGCTGTATTACCAGTAGTGCAGAAACAGAACGCTGTAATTAAATGTGCCACTTATTGGCCTGTGGTTGGAGGCTGACTTCGCTTACGGAACGCACAGCAGAGCCAGGAAAGAATTTTGCGCAAGCCTGCTGTAACACTTAGCTGGCTGCGTATGAATTAGGAGGACAACTACCCCCAGCACAGACCCAGTTCACTGAGGACAGTCACAGGCAGCCCAAATAGATTTTTTTTCCCAAATGTTTTTGGAAAGGCCCACTGCCTATATTCAATAAATATTTCTTCTGCCCCTGCCTCACCTCTACTGGCCCTGGAGTATGTAAAATAACTGCAGACTGTTGCATTGTGGACTGGAATACAGCGGTGATGTAACAGCCAACACAGAGCCAGGAAATAATTTTGCGCAAGCCTGCTGTAACACTTAGCTGGCTGCGTATGAATTAGGAGGACAACTACCCCCAGCACAGACCCAGTACACTTAGGACAGTCACAGGCAGCCCAAATAGATTTTTTTTCCCAAATGTTTTTGGAAAGGCCCACTGCCTATATTCAATAAATATGTCTTCTGTCCCTGCCTCACCACTTCTGGCCCTGGAGTATGTAAAATAACTGCAGACTGTTGCACTGTGGACTGGAATACAGCGGTGATGTAACAGCCCACACAGAGCCAGGAAATAATTTTGCGCAAGCCTGCTGTAACACTTAGCTGGCTGCGTATGAATTAGGAGGACAACTACCCCCAGCACAGACCCAGTTCACTGAGGACAGTCACAGGCAGCCCAAATAGATTTTTTTTCCCAAATGTTTTTGGAAAGGCCCACTGCCTATATTCAATAAATATGTCTTCTGTCCCTGCCTCACCACCACTACTGGCCCTGGACTATGTATAATTACTGCAGGGCGCAATGCTCTGCACGGCCGATATACAAAAAAAAAAAAAAGTGCAACACTGCAAAAAGCAGCCTCCACACTACTGCACACGGTTAGATGTGGCCCTAAGAAGGACCGTTGGGGTTCTTGAAGCCTAAAATACTCCTAACACTCTCCCTATAGCAACTCCAGCAAGACAGCACTTTCCCTGATCTCTGTCAGAACGCATCTGTGGCGAGCCACGGGAGGGGCCGATTTATATACTCGGGTGACACCCGATCTCGCCAGCCACTCACTGCAGGGGGGTGGTATAGGGCTTGAACGTCGCAGGGGGAAGTTGTAATGCCTTCCCTGTCTTTCTATTGGCCAGAAAAGCGCGCTAACGTCCCAGAGATGAAAGTGAAAGTAACTCGAACATCGCGTGGTACTCGTCACGAGTAACGAGCATCTCGAACACGCTAATACTCGAACGAGTATCAAGCTCGGACGAGTACGTTCACTCATCTCTAGATAAGATGCAACAGAACAAGTACCAAAAATATGTAATATTTATTTACGGACAAGGTAATGTAAGTGATTAACCCCTTAACCCTGCAGGGCGTCATTTATGTCTTACAGTGTTAGGGTATGTATGAATTGCACGGCGATCTCCCGTCATATGCCGTGAGTGCTGGCTATTTATTACAGTCGACACCCTGCGACAACAGCTCCAATCAGCTGCACGGCAGATCAGAGCCGTTAACCCTTTAAATGCCCCAAACGGTGTCTAGGGGTCTTATACGGCCCCCCGCAATGAGATCGCAGGGACCCGTGCAGGGTATCATGGCATCCGGGGACCATTGAAAGGCATCCCTGTGGGGTGGCTTGATAGACTGCCTGTCTGATAGCAATATGATGCAATGTTATGACATTACATAATACTACAGGAGCGATCAAAGCATCAAATGTTGTTTGCCCCACTGGGGACTGAAGAAAAGTAAAAATAAGAACAATAAAGTTTTACTACTTATTAAAAAAAAGTAATAAAATAATAAGTAAAAAAAAAAAATTTCAATAAAAGAATCTAAATAATGAAACAAAAATACATATTTAGTATTGCTGCATCCGTAAAAGTCCAATCTATCAAAGTAACGCATTATTTACCCCGCACAATGAACGTCGTTAAAAAAAAAAAAAAGAATGCCAGAAATGCGCTTTTTGTTGGTCACCCTGTCGCCAAGAAAAAATGCAATAAAAAGCGATCAAAAAGCTGTATGTATTTCATTATACTGCCAATACAAACTACAGGATATCCCATAAAAAAAATTATCCCTCACACAACTATGTCGATGGAAAAATTTAAAGTTATTGCCCACAAAAGATGGCGGCAGAAATAGTTTAAAAAAATTAAATGTCTTTGAAAATAAAAGTAGTACAGCAAAAAAAACTATATAATGTTGGTATCATAGTAATCATACTGACTGAATTAATAGAATAAAGTTGTCATGTCATTTCTGTTGCAGTTTTTGCGCACCAAAAGATGGTGGAATGACGTTTGTTTTTCCATTTCACTCCACTTTTTTAAAAAACTTTTTCAGCACATTATGTGGTACATTAAATAGTACTATTGAAAAATACAACTCACCCTTCAAAAAACAAGCCTTCATACAGCTACGTTGATGGATAAATAAAGGAGTTACGATGTTTTAAAACATGGGAGGAAAAAACAAACATGGAAGAAAATGGAAAAAAAAGGCAGCATCATTAAGGGGTTAATATTTTAATAACAAGTAAGCAGTTTAACGTTTATTATAGGTGTGCTTAAGGGCTTAGTCACACGGGCGCATGAGGGCGCCGATGTGTCCGTCTTCCTGCACGAAGAAGACGGCCGCACCTGCAGTGCGGACGACTCTCTGCAGTGCCGGAAGAAAGAACACATGACCGGTAATGGAGCCGGTCATGTGTTCTTTCTGCCGGCGGTGCGGAGAATCGTGCGTACCTGCAGTGTGGCCATCTTATCCTGCAGGAAGACAGGCGCATCGGCGCCCGGATGTGCCCGTGTGACTAAGCACTAACTCTAGCTTTCTGTTAGAGGCCAGCCTCACTAACAATTTGTGGTGTGGGAATCATCACTACCACCAGCTCAGCTAGTTCAAGGTCAGGAGGACAACTCTACAATGGTTTCCTTGGTTCTTGATACCCCACCAGGCTGAAAATGTAGCACAACCTCTCTCTTAGGGTGCATTCACACGAGCGTAGGCGTATTTACGTTCGCACGTCCGCAGCGTATAATCGCCGGAAAGAACGTTTTTCGGTGATCATGACCAGAGCTAGAAAGCGTATTATCGTTTGTTCCTACTTTGCAAACTATCTTTTCGGCCATCGAATATGCGTTGGCGCGTATTTCGGTCGCGTATGTACCGTTTTTTTCGGGTTGCCGTTTTTACGTGCCGTAAAATCGCCCGTGCGAACGAATACATTCGAAACCAACGCCTCAGATGGTCACGTATATACGATTGGGCGCAAAAACGCGCCGTTTATGCGTTCGTGTGAACGCACCCTTAGATGGCTACAGGGAGCAGACAGTCTCAATTTCCTTAGTCCAAAGCCTGTTCTCTCCACAATCTCTGGAGATTTAACTGCTTCTCCGCTGCTGCTCTCTGCAGTCTCCAGCAACTCTCTCTGCAGGCCATTACACCTCTTTCTGGCAACCCCCAGCAGCAACTCAGCTCTTTTACATAGTCCCTGTGTTTGGCCTGTGCTGCAGAAAAATTTACCTTTTATAAGCCAGGCATCACCCATTCAGTAAGAATCCCTTAGATATGTTCAGTTTTGCCACACCAAAATTTGGGAAATGCAATATTTTGGTACAATTTTTGTCGCATCTCATGATCCATTATCATGGCAACAATTTAATTCTGTAGTGCAGCCCCTTACAGCTGCAGTCAATCAGTATATTGTCCTTTAGATTTATGTCTATGCAAGGCATTTGGAACTTTGTACCATAAAAACAGGTCTTAGATGGCTGTAAAGATATATTAAAGGTTTATTCCCATAACACATGATTGGTGAGGATCTGAGTGCTGATAATAGGGAATTTAATTTAGTGAATAGTGCTGTGTTGTAGTTTCCTGCACTGATGGTGAATGGAGTGCAGTTCTTATGATGGGCCGAAAAGAGACAGCAGAAGGGCCCTAATAACTGGAGACTGAAGGTGTGATGGGCATTGCTGTGGATCCATTTGTAGGATGTCCATTCAGCTTTTGTGGACCAGTGGAGATGCCCTACTTGCCAAAAGGACACATGAGTGAGGCTCAACCTTGCTAAAAAAACACCAGTGTGCACACTAGTGTGGGGGACATTAGTGAGAAGCAGGCCTGCTAGGTTCTCGAATAGAGATGAGTGAACGTACTCGGTAAAGCACTACTCGTCCAAGTAATGTGCTTTATCCGAGTATCTCCCCGCTCGCCCTGAAAGATTCGGGGAGCGCCGCGGAGCGGGGAGCTGCAGGGGAGAGCGGGGAGGAACGGAGGGGAGATCTCTCTCTCCTTCTCTCCCGCCCGCTCTCCCCTGCTCCCCGCCGCAACTCACCTGTCAGCAGCGGAGCGCCCCGAATCTTTCAGGACGAGCGGGGAGGTACTCGGATAAAGCACATTACTCGGACGAGTAGTGCTTTACCGAGTACGTTCGCTCATCTCTATTCTCGAATTAACCTATGGTTTGAACCAGGAAAATGAAGAAAGTCTAGCATTGGGTTAAAAGCTTCCAATCTTTATTAAACAATCCAGACAGACATGAAGGATAAAGAAACAGAGGGCTTGTGCCATCTTACATGTTTCAGGCAAGCATGTTGCCCTCAATCATAGACTATGATTGTTAATTGAAGATAGAAAGCTTTTAACCCAACGCTGGATTTCTTTTTTTTGTGCATCAGTTGTGGTTTCCAGGCAGTCCTTGCTTGGGAGCGACTGCAGAGGAGCTGGTTTCTGGTTTGCATTTCTATGGTTTGAACCAGGGAAGAAAGTGTTAGTATAGTTAACCCACCAGGAGTGAAATGTATAGAGAATATGGGAATGTTGTATATGTTAATGATGCATGAGAAATGTATTGTTATATGACATTTTAGCAAGACCACTGAAAGAGAAGGATGGCAGTGTAAAGCATAACAGACCTTGAGAGTAGTAGTGACATCTACAGCATTGTGTGTCCTGGTGTAGGGATATAGCTCCTACTTGGTGCAAGAGGTTGGGTTCATGGCAGTGAGCGTAGTGCCCAGCGTGTGTCTGAAGGCCCAGGGTATTGTATTGGAGTCTTGCTGTTGCTGAGAAGGGAATTGTAAATGTGATGCACCAGATGTTAAATGTGGTATTAATGATGTGAGGGCGCAACTTTAACTTGACAGGCTAGTGAAGAAGTGTCATAGTCAGATGGATCTGAGGTGGATTGGTACATTTGGTGTCAATGATGTTTGGCATCTTGTGCGTAAGGATGCTGCTCCTATGGGGCGGTATAGGTTTAGGTTATTGGTAGTAGAGTCAAGAACAGGCATATAAGCGAATGCCCAAGATCTGGTCAGGTAACTTGTTGTAGCCCAGCTGGAGAGGGATTGTAAAGGAGATGTACTTTATGTGATGAGTGATAATTCTGTGTGATGTTTTCTGCAACATGCATAAAGTTACTATCATTGTTATTTTTGTGAGAAGTGCTGCCTCCGCCTCCTCCTATCACCACTGTGCCGTCACATACTACTCACCAGCTTCAGAAGCTCCTTTATTATGAGGATCAGCACCAGTTCCAGTAGTTTGATTCCACACCAATTAGGAAGTGATAGCCTATCAGTTCATTAGCACAGCATTTTGTACCTAAATATGACATAACTTAAGGTGTTATGGACATGACAGAGCTCTGTGGAGTCCCAATGGTTCCATATTAAAGAATTGTATACACTTTTTGTGCCATTAAATATTGAGCAATGCTTAGTACCTGATAGAGTCAGACACAATTTAAAGTAATTTTGCTCTTTTATGAATTTAGAGGCATACAGAGATATAGTATAGCACAATAGACTTCTGTGGATATCTCAGAACTTGTATGGAGAACTAATTCTTCAATGTGCCTGAGCCTTAATAGCAAACAGTGATGAGCAATTATTGAAATAATTCGCTCTGGGGTGATTAACCCGTTTTTCCAAAAATAATTAGGATGACCCAGCCAATTTTGGAGTTGGTGCCTAATCGATGAAAGTGGTTCAGTGGTTAGCATTGTTGCCTTGCAATGCTGGGGTTCTAGGTTCATATCTCATCAAGGACATCATGCAGCACTTAAGTTCTAGGTTCAGAGCTCTCCAAGGGCAATATCTGTCTGAAGGCTTTATGTTCACTTTGTATTTACTCTTCCCCTTGTTTTCTTTCTCTGGAGAAGAAAGAATTGTGGTGGCTCAGCTGTAAGCACTGCTGCCTTGCAGCACTGGACCTCTAGGTTAAAATCTGACGAATGGCAACATCTAATTGTGTGAAATTGGTCTGATTTCATGGCCTGGCTGATCATAACAAGCAACACTAAAGGTGGATTCACACACACACAGATAATTGTTCAAATTTCATCAGAAACTGACAGATTTAATCAGCCCATTAGAAGCTAACTAGCTTCATGTGCATGTATTTAGAGTACAGTGGGTGTTCTGTTCTCTAAATACATCACTATTGTTCTCCAGTGGGACAGCTGCTGAAAGAAGGTTATCAGTGCTGCCTGCGGAGAACTCAGCGTGCGTTCTGTCTTATCAGTCCCAATGGATTTTAAGCTGTGCTGAACTCAGTGATGGACGAAAAGTGCACAGTAAGTGCACGATAGGCACACATTTACATACAATGATTATCGCTCAAAAGGTGACTTCTGAGCGAATTTTGAGAGATAATAGCTCCGTGTAAAAGGGCCTTAACAGCAAGCAGAGAACATCAGCTTCCCGTTGTAAGTAAACGTTGCTATTACTGTTTTGACTAACTTGAGAATTTGATCACATGAGGGCGCAACCTAAAATATGATGTAATAAAGCTGTACACAAGCACTGTCTCCAGTAGCTATTGGACATTGTTTTGCAAAGACTAGTAGGTGAAATGTAAAACTTAAAATAATGCTTTGCTAATAGAGATGAGCGAGTATACTCGCTAAAGGCAATTGAGTACCTGCCCGCTCGAGATGAAAGGTTCAGGTGGCGGCGCGGGGAGCGGGGAGTAGCGGCTGTCAGCAGTAGGGAGCAGGGGGGAGAGAGGGAGAGAGATATCTCCCCTCCGTTCCGCCCCGCTCTCCCCCGCAGCTCCCTGCCCGCCGCCGGCAGCCAAACCTTTCGTCTCGAGCGGGCAGGTACTCGCTAAAGGCTATGCTCGCTCGAGCAATTGCCTTTAGCGAGTATACTTGCTCATCTCTATTTGCTAACATTACTATCATTGGTTTGCATACACATTTGTAAGCACATTTTGCATGCACTTTTGCCACCACTCTTTCATTGATCCAATGCATCTAAAATACAAAATGAAGAGATGTTGCAAAATGAAAATTCTATTTTGTGTATACAGTTCGTATGCAAACCTATGTTTCTCTGTAGTAAAAAAAAATAAAGCTTTATGTGTATTCTTTGCTTCAATAAGCTTTATTCAATTTTTCATTTTGAGAACAAAATACGACATGCTAATTAGCAGATTATCAAGTATGAAATAAATGTCAGCTACACAATTCTAAATGTGATTGTTCTAAGTAAGAGAAAACAAGTAATCTTGTAGATATGACAAATGTCATATTGTACATTATCTGGATTATGTAATAAAGAAAAACATAAGCAATAGAGATGAGCGAGCACCAAAATGCTCGGGTGCTCGTTACTCGAGTCAAACTTCCCGCGATGCTCGAGGGTTCGTTTCGAGTAACGAACCCCATTGAAGTCAATGGGCGACCCGAGCATTTTTGTATATCGCCGATGCTCGCTAAGGTTTTCATTTGCGAAAATCTGGGAAATTCATGAAAGTGATGGGAACGACACAGAAACGGATAGGGCAGGCGAGGGGCTAAATGTTGGGCTGCATCTCAAGTTCCCAGGTCCCACTATTAAGCCACAATAGCGGCAAGAGTGCCCCCCCCCCCCACTGTCAGCATAAAGATCGTTCTCCTCTGCCACAGCTGTAACAGCTGTGGCAGAGAAGAACGATATTAGCCCATTGAATTCAATGGAGCCGGCAATACAGCCTGCTCCATTGAAAGCAATGGGCTGCTGGTGAGCGCGGGATGAATTTTCGGGAAGGGCTTAAAAATATAAGCCCTTACCTGAAAATCATCCTAAAATGTGTAAAAATAAAAAAAAAAATTTATGTCAGCATAAAGATCGTTCTCCTCTGCCATAGCTGTAACAGCTGTGGCAGAGAAGAACGATGTTAGCCCATTGAATTCAATGGAGACGGCATAACAGCCGGCTCCATTGAAAGCAATGCGCTGCGGGCGATCGCGGGATGAATTTTCGGGAAGGGCTTAAATATATAAGCCCTTCCCTGCAATTCATCCAGAAATGTGTAAAAATAAAAAAATATATATACTCAACCGGTCCCGGCAGACGGAGTTCAGCGGCGGCCGGCGGCAGTAACGAGCATCTCGAGCACCCTAATACTCGAACGAGCATCAAGCTCGGACGAGTATGCTCGCTCATCTCTAATAAGCAACTTTTAATATTAAGCAACGATAAAGGTTTATGGATAAGTAGATCAATAAGTAAATAGTTACCAGGTAAGGCCTCATGCCCACGGCCGTGTTGGACTCCGGCAGCGGAATATCGCAGCAGAGTCCAATATGGCACGCCCCAAAGACCCAATATTCACCTCACCAGATCTGCCATGCAAGTCCCGTCTGGCGAGCCGGCACGTATGCGCAGTAAAGCACATGACACGCCGGCAGTGTGCAATGACGCGGCTGGCAGTGACGTGCAATCATGCCATACTTCCACTGTCCTTACAGCGGAAGTATCGGGTTATGAATGACTTCCATTGACTGCAATGGAAGTCGGCCGCACATTTTCTCGCGGCAATTAGAGCAGTGGTAGAATTCTGTGGTAGAATTCCGCAGCGTGAACAATGAGCTATTAGATTCAATAGAACCTAATAGCTGCGGGATAACGCTGCGGCAGAAATCTGTCCGTGGGCATTAGCCCTAGAAGAAAGATATTACATTCAAAGCTTCTAATATTTATTGACTAAATTTAAAAAAAGCAAGAACCTGCAGAGAGGGACATTTTACAATCATCCTGTTATACAGTGGCTACATGACGTCCAGGTTTCCAGATGTGGTAAAATGTTCAGAGTATAAAGGTATTGCATGCAAGCATTTTTTCACATACATATGTCTGGTTGATCAGTGTGACAATTTCTCCTATACTGGGAATGTCAATACTTTTCCAATGTCTCAGTATAACTAAGTTTGATA
The DNA here is from genome assembly GCF_035609145.1 of Eleutherodactylus coqui. Taxonomy (NCBI): domain Eukaryota; kingdom Metazoa; phylum Chordata; class Amphibia; order Anura; family Eleutherodactylidae; genus Eleutherodactylus; species Eleutherodactylus coqui. The sequence goes on along the minus strand of NC_089845.1, from coordinate 87,098,342 downwards.
ACATAAACACTCTGCTTTCCAATATTTTGAATTTTGGTAGGATTATATGTGAGCTAATATTCATTAATGCTAAAGCCCCTCCGTCTGTTGGGTTGTCTGCTCTTGTTTATTTTGTATTCAAGAGCTTTAATTTTATCAAGTAGCTTATTTAGAATTTTAGTCCTTTCTTTTTTTACATAATGTCCAATCCTGATAAATGAGTCTATCATGTATGCTTTATGGGCATTCCATAAGACATGAAGATTTACATTGGGAGATACATTAAGAGTGAAATATAAATTTAAATCTCTTTCCAAATTAGTCCTATGCCCAACTTGAAATAACAGGAAATCACTACTGCGCCATAGGTAGGTCGTGTATGGTAAATTGTTCTGCTAAAGTCACAGAGATCGTGACATGCTCAGACCAGGTAATCTTCTCGTATATCAACTCTTGAGTAAAAGTCATATGTTTCTATCTACTATGAACATGTCAAGTAGAAGAAATAGTCCCTCTCAGAACTATTGTGTTTCCCTGAAAATAAGACCCTGTTTTATATTAATTTTTACCACAAAAGAGGCACTAGGTCTTGTTTTTGAGGGATGTCTAACTATATTTACCTAGCAGCCACGGTCCGTGTTTTCTCGCTGGTCTTCAGAGCTCTGGCGCACTTGTTTGCAGTCCTCAACCGGACAGAAGATTGCTTCCTGGTATCAGGATTCATAAATGCCGCCTTTAAGAAGCGATGGCTCCGATTGGCTGGCAGCGCTCGAGAATGAATCAATGCAGCGCGCTTGATGAAACAATGTGATGGCTGTGATTAGTTCAAGTGCTGCATTGATTGGACCAGTAAGCAGTTACTCAAGAAGAGCGATGCTCGCTCGAGTAACTGCTGTATCCGAGCGTGCTCGCTCATCTCTAGTGGTCATCATAGGAACATCTTTGCCATGCCAAATAGGCATTGATTGTACCTGGTATACAACAAGACAAAAGGATAAAAAAATACAAGTAAACAGCACTTCACATAGGAAAACTAAAGGGGTCACAACTCAATTATTCAAACGTAAGTGACCCCGTATGTAATGTACCTAATCTAACCATTCTTTAGGTCATTATTAGGAAAAGTAAAGGGGTCTCAACCTGATTATTCAATTTTAAGCACCAAAGTAAGTCACCCCCCTATGTAATGTAATTAAAAACACACTTCTGTACTGCACAAACCTGATATTTGCCATGACCATTCTCTACCTCCTAAATAGAAAAAGTAAAGGGGGCACAGCTTAATTATTCCATTCTAAGTGCAAAAGTAAGTGACACCTGGTGTTATGTACCTAAACTACTTCTCTAACTTCCTGGTGTTGTACAAACTTGAAATTTATCACAATCGTTGTTTAGGTCCTAATTAAAAAAAACAAAGGTGTCGCAATTTGATTATTCAATTCTATGTGCAAAAGTAAGTGACCACCCTATATAATGTAGCTAATAACACACATCTGTACTGCACAAATCTGAAATTTGCCATGAGAAATTTTTGCCTCTTAAATAAGAAAATTAAAAGGTTCGCAACTTCAATAATCAATTCAAAGCATGAAAAACTGTGAAAATCTGCATTACATGAGTACTTTTCTCAGAAACCATAAAGCCTAGGGAAATGATTTGTATACTGAGGAGAATTTACCTCACCTCTATGTGTATGTACTGAGGAGAATCTACCTCACCTCTGTGTGTATATACTGAGGAGAATCTACCTCACGTCTATGTGTATATACTAAGGAGAATCTACCTCACCTCTGTGTGTATATACTGAGGAGAATCTACCTCACCTCTGTGTGTATATACTGAGGAGAATCTACTTCACCTCTATGTGTATATACTGAGGAGAATCTACCTCACTTCTGTGTGTATATGCTGAGGAGAATCTACCTCACCTCTGTATGTATATACTGAGGAGAATCTACCTCACTTCTGTGTGTATATGCTGAGGAGAATCTACCTCACCTCTGTATGTATATACTGAGGAGAATCTACCTCACTTCTGTGTGTATATGCTGAGGATAATCTACCTCACCTCTGTGTGTGTATATACTGAGGAGAATCTACCTCACTTCTGTGTGTATATGCTGAGGAGAATCTACCTCACCTCTGTATGTATATACTGAGGAGAATCTACCTCACTTCTGTGTGTATATGCTGAGGAGAATCTACCTCACCTCTGTGTGTGTATATACTGAGGAGAACCTACCTCACCTCTATGTGTATATACTGAGGAGAATCTACCTCACCTCTATGTGTATATACTGAGGAGAATCTACCTCACCTCTGTATGTATATACTGAGGAGAATCTACCTCACCTCTGTGTGTATATGCTGAGGAGAATCTACCTCACCTCTATATGCATATACTGAGGAGAATCTACCTCACCTCAGTGTGTATATACTGAGAAGAATCTACCTCACCTCAGTGTGTATATACTGAGGAGAATCTACCTCACCTCTATGTGTATATACTGAGGAGAATCTACTTCACCTCTGTGTTTATACTGAGGAGATTATACCTCACCTCTATGTGTAAATACTGAAAGGATATAAAGTATATAATGAAACGACCATGGACTGCAGGGGTGAAGCATTCCTTTAAGGCTAAGAAGCGGCTGCAACCTCCAATGTGGGGATAAATTTGAATAAAAAGGGGCATTACCTTTAAGGGTAAAAAGTGAGGAGAGTGGGAGGGGTGGTACATTCTGCAGAGGGACATTGGTACATACAGTCTGAGGAGAATTTAATGCTCCTCTATGTGTATACATATTTTACTCCTTGGTTCCTGCAGGACTTCACTTCAGATTTACGAGCGAACTAGCATGGCTTGTTACTATTGTATGGAGCATCATGTATGAAGGTAAGATTTTGGGTCAACTGCTTCATATTATCTACTTTGGGTTCCCAATTGGTTACAATTAATCTCATCCATTGACGCACTACTGTATGGAAAAGTAGAAGAAGGTAGGCTCACATCTGCTGGTTTCTCCCTGCAGAAATGTATAGCAACTTCATAGTACAAGTCAGGGTCACAGCATTATGAGGCAGATGTTCAGATATTCCATTAAGCTGATTTATTTGATATGGTCCAATGCAATAAAGTGCAATGGTTCAGCAAGATGGTTGTCTTTTTCTAGCTAGGAAAAGGCAGCTATCTTGCTGAAACGTCACACTTTATTGTATTGGACCATATCAAATAAAGCAGCTTGATGGAATTTCTGGACATCCGCCTTGTTATGTTGCGTCCTTACTTGTATGTTGGATGCTTTGGAGATGGCTGACGCACCTTAGTCTTGTGCAGAGAGAAGAGTTGATCTGTTGCTATCCTCCATTTATCTGTTCTTGTAGCAAGTTCATCGGAATGGGCTTGTAACTAATACATACAATAGCTGGGCTGCACAAGGGTGATTCTGGCTCTGCTCAATCTTTATAAAACTATTTTTAAAAAAAGCAAGGTTAGAGTTGAGGTGTATTTGGTTTATACAAAAATGGCATTTTTCTTAGCATATGCTTAAGATATATGCGAGAAACACTAATGTTTCATTATGAAAGAATCAGCTGCTCTGATATGTGAACACAAACAACATCTGCATGAAGCTTTAAAGTGTCATTATCATTACAGTTTTTATTACCAAATGAATACCCAAGTTTATGCTAATTAATTTAATGCTACAGAGATTATATCTATGCATGCCTAAATTTCTAAAGTATATATGTTTGTACTGCACAAGGCTGTCATGGAAGGGAAGGAAAAGAATATAGATTTTTTTAAGGCTAATTGAATGTAATCAATCTATATAAATGAGACTTATGCATGCTTTCCCTAGTGGCAATCATATGTGTTGTCATAATATATGTTTGGCAGTGATCTTTAGACTGCAGTATTAACCCTTTTTTGCAATATCACATACTATGCATATACATTGGGGAAACAGAATATTGCTGCATCGCTATGAACAAGTATTCAATAGAGAGCTCACAGGCCCGGGGGCTGTGCTCACTAGCCCAGCCACAGGAAGGTGACTGTAGTTCACTGTGGCAACAGCCAAGATCAGAATAATTCAGGTCCTGGTTGTTTATTACCTTTAGGGAGGATGCTCCCTTTGAACGCCATTCTGTTTTAGGGGAAAGCCAACTAAGAAAGACCTAAGGAGCTGTCCAGTGCTGATGCCTGCTAGAGTATGCCTTGATTGTACTGCATATGAACAAGCAGCAATGTAATGTTATACAGCAGTATGACATTACATTATGTGTAAAAATATAAAATTGCACAAAATGAATAAATATTTTTATATTTGGTAAGTAAGGGAAAAAACACAAGAGGATAACTTTTGTAGACCATAAAAGAGATAGGAGGGCACTGAAACATAATGCCTTTTGTGTCCCCATATTCACCTATAGTGGCAAGATCTCATGTCTCCTAAGGGTGCGTTCACACGAGCGTGTTTTTATGCGTACTTAGGTGCGTACATACGTCCGCACCTAGGTACGAGCAAAAACACGTGTGAACACAGCTATGGTGCACGCATGTCCTATCTTTGCAGGCACGCAAAAATAGGGAATGCATTGTTGCAAATAGAAGAGTGTTTTTGTGCATGCGTATGTGCGCACAAAAACACGCTGGTGAGAACACACCCTAAGGATGTATTGGCCAATTCTTAGGGATACTTTTCCATCAGTTCAGGCATTTCAGCCTCCTTATGTTCTTCCGCCTTCGGCAGGGCCTAATAGGCTTTCATAGATAGCAGACTAAAAGGCCTCCAGCTACCATAGCAACGCATTGGTATCCTACGGTCACATAACGGGAAGAAAATAGGATACAGATTTGTTCACCCTTACCATAGCTCTAATTTGATCAGAGACTGCAATGTAATTTTTTTAGTAAAGAAACATAGAAGTGATTTTAAGCCTTTTAATAATATATATTTATTTGACCAAATCCTGAATGCTTTTAGTTGAAAATCACCTCTGAAATACTGCTACCATCTCTATGCAGTTTAAGATCATTGCATAAGAAAATCCATCTTTAGCTCCAAGGGCGTAACAATAGAGGGTGCAGGGGATGCAGTTGGACCCGGGCCCAGGAGCCTTAGGGGGCCCATAAGGCCTCTCGTCTCCATATAAGGAACCCAGTACCATGAATAAAGCATTATAGTTGGGGGCCCTGTTACAGGTTTTGCATTAGGGCCCAGAAGCTCCAAGTTATGTCTCTGTGCAGCATGGTTTAGGTATGGGTATGGGTACAGATACAGATAGAGGAGGGGCCCCAGCTCACGTTTTGCATCAGGGCCCCTGAGCCTTTAGTTACGCCCCTGTTTAGCTCTATATATGAATAAAGCTACTGAAAATGAAGGATGGCTGCTCTTCACTTTGCCAGCATCCTTCTAGTGCTAGTCCTGGCACAGTTCTTGGCAAACCTTACAAATAGGAACATTGTGAAGACCCCAGACCCTTATCCCTCTGGTCTACATATGCATTCAACCTAGCATGGGTTTCCACAGGCTCCACAAACAGTGGTAATTGTTTTGAATAGTTGGACTATTCCTTGAAAGCTATGCTGCTGGCTGAACCATTCTGTAGACCAAGCAATACCAGCAAAGTTTAAATGACTTTTGAAAGCAGCTATGATACAAAAACAGTAAAACAAGTAACATGACTCATATTTTGATTTTTCAGCTATAAAATGTTCTTAAAAGTTTGCATTTTACATAAAATAATCTGGTAAACTAAACCACACACACACCTGCATCTCAAATGTTTCCAATTCCTTTGACTTTTAGTTCCTTAATAAGATAAGGCTGAGAGATTTTCTTTTCTCTAATAATCTATTCTAAATCTTATTAAACACTCTGGTTTCATCTAACTAATATATTATGTACAGAAATAATTAACTTTAAAATAATTTTTCATTTCTAGATAAAATGTAATAATGACTGCTTGGTCATAACATTTTCATGCATCATTAGCATAAAGTATAATATAGTTGCCACACTTGTACAGGGTTATTATAACTCTTAATTGAGAAGGTATTGCTTTTTCCATGGGAACACTTCACATTAATAGTTGAGTATGAAAGTAATATTAGCATGAAACAGACTTCTATTAGATTATGTCAGTTCATGAGCGAATAAGTTCAACTCCAGGTGAAGGGATACAGTACAAATATGTACAGTCAGATTCTAGAGGCTTCCACAAAATGTAGCATATTGGTATGGTGCATGTAAACCATCTTCTATAACTTGGTTTTGCATTTTAGATTGCCTATTTAACAAGATGTATATTTCTGACATTTTATTTTCTAAGGGTTCTATGTATATGCAAACTAAACTAAACAATGGCAATTTAAAGTGAACAAATATGTTAGAATTGACATTGTCAGAGTTTCACCAAATGACTAATTTTCTAACATGAGTTGTATATCCCATGTAAGAGATAAAAAAAGGATTCCACCATTTTTTAAAATTAGATACCAAAAGAGATATGGTCAACAGTAGATATGAGTGAACGTGCTCGTTTAGGACAATTACTCGATCGAGCATCGTTTTTTTCAAATAACTGCCTACTCGGGTGAAAAGATTCGGGGGACATCGGGGGGCAGGGGGTGGCAGGTAGAGCAGGGGGTAGCAGGGTGGAACAGGGAGAAGCACTCTCTGTCTTTTCCCCCCACTCCCCACCGCAACCCCCCGCTCACCCCCGGCGCCCCCTGAATCTTTTTGCCCGATTAGGCAGTTACTCGAAAAAAGCGATGCTTGATCGAGTAATTGTCCTAAACGAGCACGTTCACTTATCTCTAGTCAACAGCACTCCAATAAGCAAGTTTTATTAACAGGCAGATGGTACACCACAAGAAAAGTGTCTTAACTTCAAATATTTTAGAAATGTTCCTTCTAGAGATATAAGAAGAATTGTTAAGTAGTTAAAGGAAATTAATAAGTATCCATCAATTATATCACTTATTCACAATTCCATTATTGATCCATTCTAAGAGGTCAATATTAAGAATTACACCTAGTGGTAGTGACAAATATCTGAGTGGAAGCATATTAGGGCCTGTTGCCATGTTCATCCATACTGATAATGCCGCATTAATAGTGCATGAATAAGTATTGTATGGGACATTGTAAATTGTCTGTATCCATAAAAATGAAGGTAAGTCTGAGTATCTTGATGCTGCTTAAAGGAAATATACAACTATTAAATTGAAGGAAACATTTATTTTTTCTCCCTTCACTGTGGATATTTATTCAATGTGCTGAATGAAAGATATGAACGGTACTACTGTTTGTATGTTATTAGATTAGTTACATTGTGCTTGTCTATAACTGTGAATTAGATAACAATTAGACAATATTTTATTAGCAATCAATGCAGAAATTCAAATAATTCCAAAAGGGTTCACTTACTCTTTCTTGAAACTGTATAATTTAATTTTAGTTCCAGCTTCTTGTCTTAAATGCCAGAAATATGGTTTTGTAATAAGAAGTTCAACTATAGGTAAAATGCTGACAAAGCAACTTTTTAGATTCACTCATCTGTAGTTTCTCCCACAATCTAAAAACATACTGACAGGTTAATTGGCTTAAAAGATATACTGGCTCCATATAAGCAATGGTAAGTAAATACATTCTGAACAATTCTATTTCCTGTAGTAAATTGGTTCAATTATTTGTAATGTGGCACTATACACGACCGTGAAGTTCCTTTCCTGTCTTCTACATAGAAAGTGATTGTCTAGCTTCCAGCAGCTCTTTTTGACTTTTAGTTGTAAGGAGCGGTGTTATCTATATTAGTCATTAGCTCTTTTTTTCTCTATAATCTTTTCTTTTTCTTATTGTTCATTGTCAGTTTGGGGACCAGTTAACAGCTTTTTACAGAGTTATGGGCTTAAAGGAGTTTTCCAATATAATCTTTTTTAAATCTGAAGGCCATCCTGAAAAATAATAAAGGAACATATACTCATGTGTCCTGGACCCCTACAGTCCAGAGCCACATCTTTTGTTCACCCCCTGGCGCTTTGTTTACATACTCCAGTCAGCCTGTACATGGAATGTCAAAGGCTGACTGCAACCAATCACAGGCCTCAGCAGTGTAAGCATATTTATCTATCCAGGCCCCCATATCCTCTAGTGATCCATGATGACCTTCTCTAATGAAGGTAATATATGTTCTTCTATACATATACCTTACCTTCTATTACAATCACCATTCAAGATATGAGAGGGTCTTTGTAATAGACATATAGATAACATGCTCCCTGCCTCTCTGATTTCAGTACCTGCTAGCTGTAATCAACTGCCCCCTGCAGTCATACCGATTCAACCATCACACAGCTTATGTCTGTCCATTGTTTATGTGTACAGCATCCATCTCTCTCCAACTCACCATTCCGTGCACAATTCCAGCCATTTACCTTCTATATCACCCCATTATCTGTAGTATGTAAGCTCACTGAAGCAGGACCCTCACCCCTACTGCTTACATCAATTGGTTACTTCATGTAACAGTGATTTTTGTATCTTTGTTTCTTGTTTCTGTTCTGTAAGCGCTGCGGAATATGTTGGGGCTATATAAATAAAAATTATTATTATATAAATTCATCTGTCAAAAGAATGATAATCTTATTTCTTTTTCGTTTCTTTAATCTTATAGTTTTTATGTACTTTACAATTATTACATCATTTAGTAATTCAGAATTGTTCTTCTAGTCGTGTTACTACTGTGTTTCCCCGAAAATGATTACCTCCCCCAATAATAAGCCCTACTCCAATTATTCGGGGGGAGGACTTAAAATATAAGCCATCCCCTGAAAATAAGCCCTAGCTACACTACATGAGAAAAAAGAAGTACTCACCTAATCTTCTGTCTGTATGCACAAAACAGCCCTCGGTCACTGCTCCAAATTCTCGGCTACCTTAAGTAGCCAGGAGCAAGGGTATTTTTAATTTCCCGGGCCCACCCCGCTTCTGCACTTGTGTCCACCATTTTGCCAATGGACGCATGCGCAGAAGCTGGGGAAAGGTCCCATCAGCGCACATTGCCAGAGGCCTTAGGTAAGTAATTTCACAGCGCTAATGGATCGGATCCATGATGGGAGGTGAAACTTTAACTTTTTTTAATTTGACAGGATTACCATTGGATAAAGGGGATCACATGACCAGGGACTGCGAAACCTCAAGGCACTTGGCTGCATTTGATAGCCAGAAGGAGGGAGATTTTAAAGTACCCTGGTAATCTGCAGCTTTTGCGCATGCGTCCGCCATGTTGGCGACGGGCACTTGCACAGAAGCTGGGGTATGGTCCGCAGATAAATCTGGGGGCCTTAAGTACGTTATTTCATTTCCTATCACAAATTTAATTCGTGAGGGAAGATGAAACTTCAACTTTTTAAACTTTGTTTTCAGTTTTTTACACTTTTTTTTAAACTTTACATGTTTGCAGTTATCCATTAGATAACGGTGATCATCTGACCAGGAACCATGGTCCCTGATGACATCTCACTGCTCTCGGCTACTCATGCTAGCTGGGAGCTGGGAGATTTTAAATCTCCTGGGCTCCCCGGACTTCTGCGCGTGCGCCCGACATTTTATATCTGGCGCACATGCGCAGAAGACGTCATCAGGTGCTTTTATGCAATCGCCATTATCCAATGGATGGTCCTTTTATGCGATCGTGTGACTGGGGGTCGCGGCCCCCCCTGACAGCTCCAGGTTGGCGGCTATCGACAGCAGGTAGCTGTCACGTCCACAGCCCCTACGACTTTAATCCACAGAAAGCCATGACGTAAAAACACTATAGACTGGTCACTAAGGGATTTATGTAATTTTGATGCTAAAGACCACATGGGATGACCTTTGACCCTCGGTTTCTGACACTAACTTCCCCTTTAGCTACAACTGGTTTAATGGATTGGTGTATACATTATTCTGATTAAGGATCGAGTACCAAGCTGAAACATGTTGTTTCTAGCTATATTACAATAAAGAAAACATTTTTGGCTACCCTACATTCTTTGCCATTGATTGCTTCAACAGTACAAGTGGTCCCACCTCTATTTGTTTCCTTTCTGGAAGTCAAACTACTACTGTTATGACTGGGACCAATCCCCAAAAATCTTCTGCTACAAAGCATCCAAAGTTCCCCAATGGAACAAGCCGATGAGCTCTCACCTTCTGAGCGTGAAGATAGTGTCTTATGAGCTATTTGAACATTTTTCATCTTATTGTCATTTTTTTCTGTACATAGATGGCCCTTTTCTGTGAACTATGGTTCTTCACTCATGAGCTTTTCTCTAGTGTGCTTTGAATGGTTCCTCACTCTTTTTTTTATTATCATTGATTGTTCATTTTAGTACTATGCACTTATATATGTATCGCCTATATTTTTTTAGTGATGAAAACCAGATAGTGAAACATTGTCTATTTTTATTTTCTGCTTTTAAATTTGCTTTGCTCTATTGTCTATACATGACTATGGGGGTTGCTATCTTGCTTGAATTGCAATTAACAGTACTTAGAGCTTTATAGCAGCCTCATATTCCATGGAGACAATGGACAGAAGGGGACTTTTGTGAACAAATTGATATGTGTACATGTTAACTGTGCTTCCTTTGTACATATACAAATAAGGAAGATGGAACAATACCTCTGCAGCTCAACCTATTGGCTGTCAGCATTCCTTCAAATCAATGCTTGACCTTTTATATGATTGGAAATTTAAAACCACGCCAGAATCCATATAGACAGCTGTTTTTTGCCCCTCATCAATGTACAATAGGATCCTGGCTTGGCTAGTGAGAAGCCTGTGATGTGGGTCAGGAGGAATATCATCTCTCCTTAGGGAGAGCACCAAGAAGGTGAGCGAGGAGACTTATAAGGCCATCCATGCTCCTCTGGGTAATATGCAAATAACAAACAATACCTCTGTGGCGCCATATTTTAGATGGCAGCATTCCTTCAACTCAATGCTTGACCCTTTATATAGGTCTGTAGAGGAGCATGGATGGCCTTATAAGTCTCCTCACTCACCTTCTTTGTACTTAGTTATGTGTAAACACACTATATTTTGTGGATTCAACCTGTGTTCAGGGTATTATATGGACAGTGTGCTGTGTCATGTAGTTCTTCACCCCATTTTTATGTAGAGTGTGTTCACTTATTATAATAGGTGTCACTGGTAAATAATATACAAAGGAGGGGTAGCACCATATTTTCAGTTTAGTAGCCATCTTAGGAGCACTGAAACACACTCAGTGTTGCCCACAGTTAAACCCTTTTGTGTAATGGGCCATAGTGGGAATGAATTACTACTTGTACAGCAGGGAAGGCGAGAGCAGGAGCTGCAATAGGAAAGGCTTGCTGTAGGGTTGGGTGAACCGGACTTGTTTTGGGTAGAGCTTAGCTACCTTTTTGCTGAAATTCATCAAACTGACCAAACCAAACATTTTAAAAGTTTGCTCAACACGAGCTCGCTGTATGCCACTGGCACTTTATAGATGCTCAGCTTGACAGTGTCATAGTAGAAGCTAACACTGCTCCAAAGGCCTGGGACATACATCTCTAAACAAGAGGAACTGCAGCATGCGCTAGCTGGATTGGCTAGGGAGAAGAAGCACCACTGTGTTTTTACACTATTCTGCTTTGAATCTCTGTGAGAGAACCTTCCTCTTGTCCTAGTTGATCTCTGTAGGGGAACCAGACAAGGTTGTCGGCTTTCACTTTTGCGTTTTATTCTAGCCATCAAGCCTTTAGCCTTGGTTACAAGCAATATTATTAATGTGACGGATAAATTCTCATTGTTTGCAGAGAACATATTGCCTTTGTTGATCTCTCTGTAGTTTGTCTCCTTAACCTAGACAGAACTTGAAATTTATTCAACCATAATTTTGGATTTAATTTTACCATTCTAAATCATAAGCTTTAAGTAATTATCGGAATCAATGCCAATTATTTGGGAATTTCACTTGAAAAAATTCCTATCTTGAGATATTTCTCTCACCTTTTGGTATTGTCTCTACTTCAGTCAAAATTAATCCCCATTTGCATGATTAAGAAAAGAATCTATGAGATAATAGCAATCATATTATATAATCCTTCAGGTTGGGTCATATTAGCCTCAATTAAGATGAGGTTATAAGAGTAGCTGCTGTATAATTTTCAAACTCTTCCAATTTCTGTACCAAAATGATATTTAGATCTTTTTCAGTGTAAAATAATATATTTTGCTTGTGCTTCTAGAAGACCAAGATAGATATATTGAATAATGTCAAGAAAAAGGAATTTCTGCGCTCGTATGAAGAGAGTAAAAAAGATGGCTTGAGAAAGGTGCATGTTTATGCACCGAAACGAGTTGCAACCGAATAACGTCTTTTCCTTTAGTGTACACGTGGAAGTCTGTGTACTTGGATACTTGAGGATGACACTCAGAGGAGGGGCTTCTGCTGATCACATCCCCCTCCTTTTCAAGTAAGTGTTCTTTTGCCATTCCTCATATGGGAGTTGTTAACTCCTTTTTCTTTTTTACTCTCTTCATACGAGCGCAGAGATTCCTTTTTCTTGACATTATTCAATATATCAATGTTTTATCTGGGGGAGAACTTATCATTCAGACCCACCCAGCTTTTTTTCTGCAGCTCTCCTTGCATCAAGAAGGATCAATGAAGAATTGAGTACTAACAAAGGGTTTTTCTACAACTGCCCACACTGACGGTTGCTTTACATATATTTTTTCGTCTGTCCAAAGAATTTATTTCCTGAGGCGCTCTCTATACACCTTTTATTTTGTTGAGATAGATATATTGTCCTTATTATATGCTGAAGGTTAAGAGGGGCTTGGGTATACCTTGTTTGGTGAAATATTAACAAGCAGCACAACTGGGTTTTGCTATAACTCTTCATTCTTCGTCTTACAAAGCGTTCTGGGTGACAATTGACTGAGCATTTTGCTCTTCTTCCCTTTATACTTTATTTTCATTATCTAAGGGGGAGCTTCCAATTGTGTTGTGTTCTGCGCATTTTTCCATTCACTGGTTCAGTGGTATAAGTTTTGCAGAAGAGTGAATCTGATCAAGGTTTGCTGTTCAATGTATTGACTCTTAGGAAATCTCTTAAGTTAACCTAGCTATACATTGTTTAATTTGAAGCTTCCAATAGATGTAAATGCTTGATGTTTTACATTTTTAGCTGCCAAAATAATGATCACTAGGCTTTGAAAAAGTCCTACTTTGAAAGTAGAATTGTTTACAACCATTTTGTCAAGAATTATGCTTAATGATAAATTTTTTAGTATTTTTAATGATAAATGTAAAATATTTTTTTTTTGAACATTTGATTTTTATTGAAAAGTTTTTCAATGTAGTTACCGAAATACTAATGAACAAATAAACCAAACCTTACTGAATTGGTTATCACAGAATTTCTTACATAGAGGTTGACATGTGCAACTTAACCCCTTAGTGACGAAGCCTGTTTGCGCCTTAGTGACGGAGCCAAATTTTGGAAATCTGACATGCGTCGTTCAACGTAGCATAACTCCATAAAGGCTTTACATATCCAAGTGATTCTGACATTGTTTTTTCGCCACATGTTGTACTTCATTTAGGTTGTAAAACGAGACCGATATAATTTGTGTATATTTATTAAAAGTACCAATATTGGAAAAAGTTTGAAAAAATTGTCATTTTTTCACATTTTCAACCGTAATAGCTCAAATATGTCCAAACATACTGTACAAATTTTTGATAAGATATATATTTCCATCTGTTTACTTTATTCTGAATGCACACTTGAAAAACTTTTGTGTTTTTTTTAACCATTTAGAGGACATACAAATTTAACATTACTTTTCAGCATTTTGAGGAACACTTTGCTTTCCTGCACCAAACCAAGTTTGCAAAGGCTCATAAGTGTCAGAATAATAGATACCCCCTCAAATGACCCCATTTTAAAAACTACACCCCTTAATGTATTCACTGAGGGGTGTCATGAGTATTTTGACCCCACCAGTTTTTTTCAGGAATTAATTCAATTTAGAGGAGAAAAAATAAAATTTCATATTTTTGCAAATATGTCATTTTAAAGACATATTTTTTTCCTATAGAGCCCATGAAAATGAGGATTTACACCCCAAAATGGATACCCCCGTTTCTCCCGTGTTCAGAAACATACCCATTGTGGCCCTAATCTTATGTCTGGATGCACAACGGGACCCAAAATGAAAGGAGTAGTCGGTGTCTTTCAGAACATAAATTTTGCTTGAAGGCGTTTTAGGCCCCATAGCACTTTTGTAGAGCTCTTGAGCGGCCAAAACCAAAGAGAGCCCCCACCAGTGACCCCATTTTGAAAACTAGACCCCTTAACGAATTTATCTAGGGGTGTACTGCCCATTTTGACCCCACAGTTTTTGAATGAATTCAAGCCAAGCAAAAGGAAAAAATTGTGATTTTCGTTTTTTTGTCAATTCTGTCATTTTAAAAACAGCTTTTTTTGTACAGCACACACATGAATGGAGCCTTGCACCCCAAAATGGATACCCCTGTTTCTCCCGTGTTCAGAGACATACCCATTGTGGCCCTAATCTTATGTTTGCATTCACAACAGGACCCAAATTGAAATGAGTAGTCGGTGTCTTTCAGAACATAAATTTTGCTTGAAGGCGTTTTAGGCCCCATAGCACATTTGTAGAGCTCTTGAATGGCCAAAACCAAAGAGAACCCCCACAAATGACCCCATTTTGAAAACTAGACCCCTTAACGAATTTATCTAGGGGTGTACTGCCCATTTTGACCCCACAGTTTTTGAAAGAATTGAAGCAAAGCAAAAGGAAAAAATTGTGATTTTCGTTTTTTTGTCAATTCTGTAATTTTAAAAACAGCTTTTTTTGTACAGCACACACATGAATGAAGACTTGCACCCCAAAATAGATACCCCAGTTTGTCCCGTGTTCAGAAACATACCTATTGTGGCCCTAATCTTTTGTCTGGATGCACAACGGGGCCCAAAATGAAAGGAGTAATCGGTGGCTTTCAGAACAGAAATTTAGCATGAAGGTGATTTAGGCCCCATTGCCTACTTGTAGAGCCCTTGAGCGGCCAAAACGACAGAGAGCCCCCACAAATGACCCCATTTTGAAAACTAGACCCCCTAACGAATTTATCTAGGGGTGTACTGTGTATTTTTACACTACAATTTTTGAATAAATCTAAGCAAAGCAGTAGGAGAAAAATTACAATTTTCATTATTTCGGCAGTTGTATCAATTTAAAAACAGTTTTTTTTGTACAGCACACATAGGAATGAAGACTTTCACCCCAAAATGGATACCCCCGTTTGTCCCGTGTTCAGAACCATAACCCTTGTAACCCTAATCTACTTAAAGGACACATGGCTAGGCCTATAATGGATGGAGCACCCGTTGGATTTCAGGGTACAACGGTATAAATTCCAGGCCCCATTGCCCACTTATAGAGCCATTGAGCGTCCAAAACGATAAAACCCCCCCACAAATGACCCCATTTTAAAAACTAGACCCCTTAATGAATTCATCTAGGGGTGTATTGCATATTGTGACCCCACAGTATTTGAATAAATCTAAGCAAAGCAGAAGGAAAAAATTACGATTTTCATTTTTTTGGCAATTTTGTCAATTTAAAAACTGCTTTTTTTTGTACAGTTTACATAGGAATGAAGACGTTCACCCCCAAATGGATACCCCCGTTTGTCCCGTGTTCAGAAACATACCCATTGTGGCCCCAATCTACTTACTGGACACATGGCTAGGCCTATAATGGAGGGAACACCCGTTGGATTGCAGGGCACAACTGAATACATTCCAGGCCCCATTGCCCACTTGTACGGAATAAAAATTGACACCTTAAAAAAATATGTGAGCCCGGCTGTGACCCTGCGTACGGCTGCGTAATGTACTGCGCATAACTGCCTACTCACACAGGCGGTCATACGCAGTATATATATATTTTTTTGTTTGTATTTTCCGCACCGTCGCTTAGCGATGACGCGGGTACCCGCAGCCCGTATACAAGGTAGTTGCGTATGGGCTGCGGGTATATCCGCGACCATGGAGCACAATGGGCTCTATGTTGCGGATATCCGCGGTAAAATAGAACCTGCTGCGTTCTCTTTTCTGCGAGTGGATTACGCAATTCCGACCCACTAATGTGGGTGACCATGGAGCACAATGGGCTCTATGTTGCGGATATCCGCGGTAAAATAGAACCTGCTGCGTTCTCTTTTCTGCGAGTGGATTACGCAATTCCGACCCACTAATGTGAGCGGAATTGGGTAATCCAATGCGATTGATCTGCGTATTACCGCGGATCAGAAGCATGCGGAATCCGTAATTCCTATCCGGTCATGTGAGACCGACCTAAGGTAGATCGCTACCTTTTTTTCACGTGACTGGGGACCGCTCAACGAGGCCACCCGTCACTGCTCCAGGCTCTTGGCGACCGTTGGTTGCTGGGAGCAAGGAGATTTTAAATTTCCTGGGCTCCCCGACTCCTGCGCATGTGTCCGATGTTTTGCCGGCGGTCGCATGCGCAGAATCCGGGAACGTTCACGGAAGAAGATTGTGTCGGGGCGCAAATACGGAGGCCTCCGGCAAAAAGTTTCATCTCCTCTCACCGATCGCATCAGTGAGGGGAGATGAACCTTCACCTTTTTTTTACTTTTACGTGATCGCCATTATCCATTGGATAACGGCGAACACGTGATCAGGAACCACTCACCGCGGCCCCCCGTGAAATCTCCAGGCTCTCGGCTAAGTTTTGTAGCCAGGAGCAGGGAGATTTTAAATTACCACGGCTTTTGCGCATGCACCTGCCATATTGGCGACGGGCGCGTGCGCAGAAGCTGGGGTAAGGTCCGCGGATAAATCCGCGGGCCTTAGGTACGTCATTTCATCCTCCCTCACGGATATGATCCGTGGGGGGAGATGAAACGCAAGTTTTTTAAACTTTTTTAAACTTTTTTTATTTAACTTTTTGCACTTTTTTTTTTTACTTTTTACCCCTTTTTTTATTTTTATTTTTTAACTTTTTGCACTTTTTTTTTAACTTTACATGATCACTGTCATCCATTGGATGACAGTGATCATGTCCCCAGTGACATCCCTCTGCTCTTGGCTACACATGGCAGCCAAGAGCAGAGGGATTTTGAATTTCCCGGGGCTCGAGCCCCTCTGTGCACGCGCCCGATGTCAATCATCGGGCGCGCATGCGCAGACGGGGATTTCGGGTCCCGGGACATCGGGACATCGCAGAGGACCGGGGGTGAGTATTTTCACCTCCCCTCATGGATCCGATCCATGAGGGGAGGTGAAACCTTACTTTTTTTTTACTTTTTCAACTTTTTCGCGATCGCCGCTATCTAATCGATAGCGGCGATCGCGGGCCCGGGGACCGCTCACAGCGGTCCCCGGTAACACCTCCTGGCTCCCGGCTACCTTCAGGAGCCGGGAGCCAGGAGATTTTAAATTTGCCGGGGGCTCCCGGGCTTCTGCGCATGCGCGTGACGGCATCGTCTGGCGCGCATGCGCAGAAGGCCGCCGCCGGGTCCGGGAGGACGAGATCTCCGTGGGACACCGCCGACAAGCCGGGTAAGTAATTTCAGCTGCCCTGGTGGAGCCGATCCAGCAGGGCAGCTGAAGAACTAACTTTTTTGACAGTTTTCTTTACTTTTTTGCGATCGGCGCTAGCCATTGGCTAGCGCCGATCGCAATGCCGGGGGGGACTGCCCGCATCCTGGGATGACAGCTCCATGCTGTCGGCTACCTGCGGGCACCGACAGCATGGAGCTGTCACGTCCTCAGGCAAGTGGGCATTAATCCAAAGAGGATGCATAAAACTACGTCCTCTAGGATTAAGGCCCACTTTCTGAGGACGTAGTTTCCCGATGGGGCAGTCGTTAAGGGGTTAAACATAATAGACTTCTAAGTCTCTCTTCCCTCCTCTGTGCAGTAGCTTTGGCTGTAGGCTGGGGATTCCCCAGTAGCAGCTCAGTCTCTCTCCCCACCAGCTTTGTAAAACAAGTTGAATCGCCACAACTGCAGGCAGAGCAACCACGGGTCTCCCAGCACCTCTCTATTGCCTCCTAACCTCTTTCCTGGAGCTGTGTATTGCCCTGCTGTAGTGCTGTGCCAGCTTCTGCTTACTGCCGTTGGCATTGTGGGCCCGTTGCAACGTGTGCTTGCACACGCTCCCATGGGCGCCCCCAAAATTGAGGTCACTGCTTCTTGCTTGCTAAGACTGTGGTAAAAAAAAGAGGGGCTGAGAGAATGAAAGTCTCCTTTACTGCTGTCCAGCAGCTCAGGATGGTCACTCAAGGGCAATTCGCAGGAATGGGAGTCCAGGAAACAAGGTAATTGCATGTTTTTTTTCGTTTGATGGCTTATGAGCTCCTCTTTCATGCGACTGCTCACCCTGCTGGTGTACCACGCCCCCAATAAAATTCTTGATGTCTGGAATCTACCGCTTCAGATTTTGATTGGGTTTTTAATTTCAGCTGATTATGTGATATTGCGCTATTCTTTTGCTGACTCTTTCATTTATAATTTTGTTTCAAAATGTATCTCAAAATCTTAGTAACAAATTGTTGGAGCTCAAAAGGAAGTGAATGAATTTTAAAAAATTATATTCTTATAAAACTCACAACTTATTTATATATAGATATCAACTACATTACTTATATTTCATTAAAGCATAATTTAAAGTATGTAAAGATAAATGGAGTTTCATCATTTAGCCCCATCTGCCTACTTAATACAGTTGAATTAAATACCAGAAACAAGCCTTGAACCTTTCTCATGTTTTTCTAAACTTAGGCAAGCTATTTAAGTCTCACAGAATCAAAAATCACACCACAGATAACGGTTTATCAAATCTGAAAGCTATACAGGAAACAAATACTGTAGTGATCTTTGATTGTGGGAGGTGGAGCAAAAAAAAAGTACTCTCCTATCCTTATAATTGATAAGGGACAGAGCTCAGTGTATAACAGGCATGGACTGGGCAGAGGGGAACAGGTAAATCCCCAGGTGGACCTCGAGTAGGAGTGGGCCCCGAGCCCTGACACCCACCTACACTACATACAGATTATCTGAGATACTGTATGCAATTCACCAAGGCAGTAATTCTTCAAAAAAAACTCTTAGGACAGTCACCGAAGAAGAATAAAATTAAAACTCACTAACTAAAAATTTCAAATCTAAAGTGGACAGAACAACACATATACAAAACAAATGTGAACCCCCTGGGAACTTTGTTAAGGCGTCCCTTAGTTCCACATTGGAAACCCGTATTCCAGAGACCAACCAATTATCACAGATACCTGAACACTAAAGCACCTATTATATCTTTGGATAGCATGTGAGATAGTGATCTCCAAGTAATGATCAGGTATGGTCTTATGGTCGGGAAGGTAAAAAGCTTTTTATTACTATCCTATTGAGCGGTCCCCTAAATGAGAGGGACCCTCAGATAATATTAATTTTCAGAGAGTCAGACAGATAGTGTACTACTTATGCTTTATCTGTACAACAATGCACCCCCTTATTGTAATTGAAATCCCCAATTTGAGATATTTGTCACGAGGAGATAGAGAGGTAGGTGTTTAGTGTTAGCTTTTACAAATTTTTATGAATTTTTATGAATTTTATTGAGCTTTTATTAAATATTTATTAAATTCCAGAGACAGCCCCCAATAGAAGAATAATACTGAAAAATTGCAGGGGATAAGGCTAAATCGGGATTAATATCCCTAATGTAGGTATGGAGATCAATATATCAATGCATCACATTTATATTATTGTAGGGACCCACTACAACGCAAGGAACCGTGAAGTAGTTAGTGGGCTCATGTATCTTGGCCAACATCCAACCAATGCCTTGCATTTATTATCTATCATTCACATGCAGTGTGGCATTAAGACTCCAGGGGGAGCCCAGGGTGGCAGTACCAATGTGGTTCACTGAAGGAAATGCAGGGCAACCCGCCGAATTATCATGGCTTCATTAATAGGTTGCTGGTCTGCATGGTGAACTACATATATCAGAATGGTCTGGCACCCTGTATCCACTATGTGTGGGAGTTTACACCAAGCATCCACCCCCCTCATTATCAAGAGGCAGTGTGAGTGGGTGTTATTATCGGTGTCCCGCACAGGTGTTATTGGCTCCTCCATTTGGTAGTCAGCTACCTGCATGGTGAGAGGAGGATGCATCTATATGCACTCCTCACCCAGTAAGTAACGGCCATTTTCTGTTATTGTTTTTAATTCTTGATTTCCCCTTCTGTGATGCATTTATATATATATATATAGATGAGTCTAAATATTTTTATGCTATATCAAATATTATGTAATGTAACTAACATTTTTTCTCCACTTTTTGTCATATTGTTAGGTGGTGAATGAAATGATCATTGTGTTATCATTAACACTCTAATTTTATGTCATAACAAACTATAAATGTATACATCAGTTAGTTCAATCTGCAAAATGAGTTTACAGAGAACTGGAGTTTTGAATTTGAAGTTAATCAAGTTGTTCTTCTTTGCACTTCTGAGATGTATAAGACTACAATGTCCTTTGTTCTATTAAGCAGTTTTATGCCTTTATTTTATGTACTGTACTCAGGGTCAAAGACATATTTGTGAATGTCAGCTGGAAAGTGTGAAGTGTTAACATTTCCAAGGTTTCTCTGGCAGGGCTGACCTTGCCGTGACTTTAGTTGAATGTAAAAATGTTTGTGAATGTTTACCAGACATGTAGACCTTTTCTAAAGGCCTTATTCTTAAATCTACTCTAAATCAACCTTCCTAAACAATTTTTAATACAGATATTAATATGAATATAATCTCATCAAGAAAGAAATTGTGTTAAACCCATGGTACAATATTTAATTGTATTAATCTTCTTGTCCATGCATTACTGCCATCCCACTCAATTACTGTCCGTAACTACTTTGCTTTATCATGGATGTGTAAAACGACCAACATTGTAACATATAATTATGAAGGTTGTCATCTTGCTTGTTCTAGAAAATTCATGAGGCAATTTTTGATTAACCAGTGAATGCGTCCATAAAACATCCAAAGGCCATTAATTGTTCAAGAGTTTTGACATATCCTTTGCTAAAGGACTTTAAAAATAAGCAACTGGTATAGAAACATTGAAGCCACGACTTCCAGAAAGTTCATATAACTATGATAAACCATGCCTGTCTGTCCTCCAGTAAAAAATGATTCAAGGGGTCAAACAATAAACTGACTAAAAGAAGCAAAGTTCTGGGGCAAACTAAGTAACCTGACGTCAGTTATATACATGTAGGTGAATCATACCATCTTGATTTCTTATTTCCCAGGGTACTGCAGGAACCAGACTATTGCAATAACTATTGTAATTAGAGATGAGCGAATATACTCGTTTCGAGTAATTACTAGAGATGAGCGAACGTACTCGTCCGAGCTTGATACTCGTTCGAGTATTAGCGTGTTCGAGATGCTCGTTACTCGAGACGAGTACCACGCGATGTTCGAGTTACTTTCACTTTCATCTCTGAGACGTTAGCGCGCTTTTCTGGCCAATAGAAAGACAGGGAAGGCATTACAACTTCCCCCTGCGACGTTCAAGCCCTATACCACCTAGCTGCAGTGAGTGGCTGGTGAGATCAGGTGTCACCCGAGTATATAAATCGGCCCCTCCCGCGGATCGCCACAGATGCATTCTGACAGAGATCAGGGACAGTGCTGCTGATGCCGGAGCTGCTATAGGGAGAGCGTTAGGAGTTATTTTAGGCTTCAAGAACCCCAACGGTCCTTCTTAGGGCCACATCTAACCGTGTGCAGTAGTGTGGAGGCTGCTTTTTGCAGTGTTGCACATTTTTTTTTTGTATATTGGCCGTGCAGAGCATTGCGTCCTGCAGTAATTTTACATTGTCCAGGGCCAGTAGTGGTGACGCAGGGACAGAAGACATATTTCCCAAAAACATTTGGGAAAAAAAATCTATTTGGGCTGCCTGTAACCGTCCTCAGTGTACTGGGTCTCTGCTGGGGGTAGTTGTCCTAATTCATACGCAGCCAGCTAAGTGTTACAGCAGGCTTGCGCAAAATTCTTTTCTGCCTCTGTGTTGCCTCTTACATCACCGCTGTATTCCTGTCCACAAGTGTACTGGGTCTCTGCTGGGGGTAGTTGTCCTAATTCATACGCAGCCAGCTAAGTGTTACAGCAGGCTTGTGCAAAATTCTTTTCTGCCTCTGTGTTGCCTCTTACATCACAGCTGTATTCCTGTCCACAAGTGTACTGGGTCTCTGCTGGGGGTAGTTGTCCTAATTCATACGCAGCCAGCTAAGTGTTACAGCAGGCTTGCGCAAAATTCTTTTCTGCCTCTGTGTTGCCTCTTACATCACCACTGTATTCCTGTCCACAAGTGTACTAGGTCTCTGCTGGGGGTAGTTGTCCTAATTCATATGCTGCCAGCTAAGTGTTACAGCAGGCTTGCACAAAATTCTTTTCTGCCTCTGTGTTGCCTCTTACATCACCGCTGTATTCCTGTCCACAAGTGTACTGGGTCTCTGCTGGGGGTAGTTGTCCTAATTCATACGCAGCCAGCTAAGTGTTACAGCAGGCTTGCACAAAATTCTTTTCTGCCTCTGCTGTGCGTTCCATAAGCGAAGTCAGCCTCCAACCAAGGGCCAATAAGCGGCACATTTAATTGCAGCGTTCTCTTTCTGCACTACTGGTAATACAGCATGCTGAGGGGTAGGGGTAGGCCTAGAGGACGTGGACGCGGTCGAGGACGCGGAGGCCCAAGTCAGGGTGTGGGCACAGGCCGAGCCAGTGCGGTGGTCAGGGGTAGAGGCAGGGCCAGACCGAATAATCCACCAACTGTTTCCCAAAGCGCCCCCTCGCGCCATGCCACCCTGCAGAGGCCAAGGTGCTCTAAGGTGTGGCAGTTTTTCACAGAGACGCCTGACGACCGACAAACAGTGGTGTGCAACCTTTGTCGTGCCAAGATCAGCTGGGGAGGCACCACCACCAGCATGTGGAGGCATATGATGGCCAAGCACCTCACAAGGTGGGACAAAGGCCGTTCACCGCCTCCGGTTTGCACCACTGCCTCTCCCCCTGTGCCCCAACCTGCCACTGAGATCCAACCCCCCTCTGAGGACACAGGCACGAGTGCCTACCGGCCTGCACCCACACCCTCACCTCCGCTGTCCTCGGCCCCATCCAGCAATGTCTCTCAGCGCAGCGTCCAGACGTCGCTAGCGCAACTGTTTGAGCGCAAGCGCAAGTACGCCGCCACGCACCCGCACGCTCAAGCGTTAAACGTGCACATAGCCAAATTGATCAGCCTGGAGATGCTGTCGTATAGGCTTGTGGAAACGGAGGCTTTCAAAAGCATGATGGCGGCAGCGGCCCCGCGCTACTCGGTTCCCAGTCGCCACTACTTTTCCCGATGTGCCGTCCCAGCCCTGCACGACCACGTCTCCCGCAACATTGTACGCGCCCTCACCAACGCGGTTACTGCCAAGGTCCCCTTAACAACGGACACGTGGACCAGCACAGGCGGGCAGGGCCACTATATCTCCCTGACGGCACATTGGGTGAATTTAGTGGAGGCTGGGACAGAGTCAGAGCCTGGGACCGCTCACGTCCTACCCACCCCCAGAATTGCGGGCCCCAGCTCGGTGCTGGTATCTGCGGCAGTGTATGCTTCCTCCACTAAACCACCCTCCTCCTCCTCCTCCTACGCAACCTCTGTCTCGCAATCAAGATGTGTCAGCAGCAGCACGTCGCCAGCAGTCGGTGTCGCGCGGCGTGGCAGCACAGCGGTGGGCAAGCGTCAGCAGGCCGTGCTGAAACTACTCAGCTTAGGAGAGAAGAGGCACACGGCCCACGAACTGCTGCAGGGTCTGACAGAGCAGACCGACCGCTGGCGTTCGCCGCTGAGCCTCCAACCGGGCATGGTCGTGTGTGACAACAGGCGTAACCTGGTGGCTGCTCTGCAGCTCGGCAGGCTCACGCACGTGCCATGCCTGGCCCATGTCTTTAATTTGGTGGTTCAGCGCTTTCTGAAAAGCTACCCACACTTGTCATACCTGCTCGGAAAGGTGCGCCGGGTCAGTGCACATTTCCGCAAGTCCAAGACGGACGCTGCCACCCTGCGCACCCTGCAACATCGGTTTAATCTGCCAGTGCACCGACTGCTGTGCGACGTGCCCACACAGTGGAACTCTACGCTTCACATGTTGGCCAGACTCTATGAGCAGCGTAGAGCTATAGTGGAATACCAACTCCAACATGGGCGGCATAGTGGGAGTCAGCCTCCTCAATTCTTTACAGAAGAGTGGGCCTGGTTGGCAGACATCTGCCAGGTCCTTGGAAACTTTGAGGAGTCTACCCAGATGGTGAGCGGGGATGCTGCAATCATTAGCATCACCATTCCTCTGCTATGCCTCTTGAGAAGTTCCCTGCAAAGCATAAAGGCAGACGCTTTGCACTCGGAAACGGAGGGGAGGGAAGACAGTATGTCGCTGGATAGTCAGAGCACCTTCGTGTCTATATCTCAGCGCGTTGAGGAGGAGGGGGAGGAGCATGAGGAGGAGGGGGAAGAGACAGCTTGGCCCACTGCTGAGGGTACCCATGCTGCTTGCCTGTCATCCTTTCAGCGTGTATGGCCGGAGGAGGAGGATCCTGACAGTGATCTTCCTAGTAAGGACAGCCATGTGTTGCGTACAGGTACCCTGGCACACATGGCTGACTTCATGTTAGGATGCCTTTCTCGAGACCCTAGCGTCACACGCATTCTGGCCACTACGGATTACTGGGTGTACACACTGCTCGACCCAAGGTATAAGGAGAACCTTTCCACTCTCATACCCGAAGAGGAAAGGGGTTCGAGAGTAGTGATGCTATACCACAGGACCCTGGCGGACAAACTGATGGTAACATTCCCATCCGACAGCGCTATTGGCAGAAGGTGCAGTTCCGAGGGCCAGGTAGCAGGGGAGGCGCAGAGATCAGGCAGCATGTACAGCGCAGGCAGGGGAACATTCTCCAAGGCCTTTGCCAGCTTTATGGCTCCCCAGCAAGACTATGTTACCGCTCCCCAGTCAAGGCTCAGTTGGCGGGAGCACTGTAAAAGGATGGTGAGGGAGTATGTAGCCGATCGCACGACCGTCCTCGGTGACGCCTCTGCCCCCTACAACTACTGGGTGTCGAAGCTGGACACGTGCCCTGAACTCGCGCTGTATGCCCTGGAGGTGCTTGCTTGTCCTGCGGCTAGCGTCTTGTCAGAGAGGGTGTTTAGTGCGGCTGGGGGAATCATCACGGATAAGCGTACCCGCCTGTCAACCGACAGTGCCGACAGGCTTACACTCATCAAGATGAACAAAGCCTGGATTTCCCCAGACTTCTCTTCTCCACCAGCGGACAGCAGCGATACCTAAGCAATACGTAGGCTGCACCCGCGGATGGAAGCATCGTTCTCTATCACCATCAAAAACGGGGACCTTTTTGCTTCATCAATCTGTGTATAATATTCATCCTCCTCCTCCTGCTCCTCCTCCTGAAACCTCACGTAATCACGCCGAACAGGCAATTTTTCTTAGGCCCACAAGGCTCAGTCATATAATTTTTATAAACAATTTTTATACGTTTCAATGCTCATTAAAGCGTTGAAACTTTCACCTGAACCAATTTTTATTTTAACTGGGCTGCCTCCAGGCCTAGTTACCAATTAAGCCACATTAACCACAGCGATTAATGGGTTTCACCTGCCCTCTTGGTTGGGCATGGGCAATTTTTCTGAGGTACATTAGTACTGTTGGTACACCAATTTTTTGGGGCCCTCGCCTACAGTGTAATCCAATTAATTTTTTGCCCACCTGCATTAAAGCTGACATTACATCAGCTGTGATGGGCAATGTAATGGGATATATTTATGTACCGCCGGTGGCTTCCTGGCACCCACCCATGCTGTGGGTCCACAGGGAGTTGTAACTGCATGTGTCCACTTCTAAAGAACCCCAGTCTTACTGGGGCATGCAGTGTGGGCCGAAGCCCACCTGCATTAAACATGACATTACCTCAGCTGTGATGGGCAATGCAATGGGATATATTTATGTACCGCCGGTGGCTTCCTGGCACCCACCCATGCTGTGGGTCCACACGGAGTTGTAACTGCATGTGTCCACTTCTAAAGAACCCCAGTCTGACTGGGGCATGCAGTGTGGGCCGAAGCCCACCTGCATTAAACATGACATTACCTCAGCTGTGATGGGCAATGCAATGGGATATATTTATGTACCGCCGGTGGCTTCCTGGCACCCACCCATACTGTCGGTCCACACGGAGTTGTAACTCCCTGTGTACACTTCTAAAGAACCCCAGTCTGAATGGGGCATGCAGTGTGGGCCGAAGCCCACCTGCATTTAATTGGATGTTACCTGAGCTGTGATGGGCACTGCAATGGGATACATTTATGTACAGCCGGTGGGTTCCAGGGAGCCACCCATGCTGTGGGTGCACACGGAATTCCCATTGCGGAGTTGTACCTGCCTGTGACTATTTATAAAAAACCGCGGTCTGACTGGGGCATGCAGACACCTTGACAGAATGAATAGTTTGTGGCACATAGGTTCCCCATTGCTATGCCCACGTGTGCAGCTCCTGATGGCGGTGGCACAGGATTATATTTCTCATTGCTTCTGTACAGCATTGTGGGCTATCGCTCCGCCCCTTTTAAAGAGGGTCGCTGCCTAGCCGTGCCAACCCTCTGCAGTGTGTGCCTGTGGTTCCTCCTCATGGCAGACGCACTTATAAATAGACATGAGGGTGGTGTGGCATGAGTGCAGCTGAAGGCTGCGCAGGGACACTTTGGTGTGTGCTGTGGACACTGCGTCGTGCGCGCGCGGGGGGGGGGGGGGGTTGGGCAGCATGTAACCCAGGAGAAGTGGCAGCGGAGTGTCATGCAGGCAGTGATTGTGCTTTGTTGGAGGTAGTGTGGTGCTTAGCTAAGGTATGCATTGCTAATGAGGGCTTTTTAGAAGTAAAAGTTGTTGGGGGGGGCCCACTCTTGCCGCTATTGTGGCTTAATAGTGGGACCTGGGAACTTGAGATGCAGCCCAACATGTAGCCCCTCGCCTGCCCTATCCGTTGCTGTGTCGTTCCCATCACTTTCTTGAATTGCCCAGATTTTCACAAATGAAAACCTTAGCGAGCATCGGCGATATACAAAAATGCTCGGGTCGCCCATTGACTTCAATGGGGTTCGTTACTCGAAACGAACCCTCAAGCATCGCGATAATTTCGTCCCGAGTAACGAGCACCCGAGCATTAAGCACATTTTAATTATAATTACATATAATTACATTTTTTTATATATAGTCACAGGCAGGTACAACTCCGCAATGGGAATTCCGTGTGCACCCACAGCATGGGTGGCTCCCTGGAACCCACCGGCGGTACATAAATATATCCCTTTGTAGTGCCCATCACAGCTGATGTAATGTCGTGCTTAATGCAGGTGGGCTTCGGCCCACACTGCATGCCCCAGTCAGACTGGGGTTCTTTAGAAGTGGAAACAGATGCATTTACAACTCCCTGTGGACCCACAGCATGGGTGGGTGCCAGGAAGCCACCGGCGGTACATAACAATATCCCATTGCATTGCCCATCACAGCTGAGGTAATGTCATGTTTAATGCAGGTGGGCTTCGGCCCACACTGCATGCCCCAGTCAGACTGGGGTTCTTTAGAAGTGGACACATGCAGTTACAACTCCCTGTGGACCCACAGCATGGGTGGCTCCCTGGAACCCACCGGCGGTACATAAATATATCCCATTGCATTGCCCATCACAGCTGATGTTATGTCAGCTGTAATGCAGGTGGGCCAAAAATTTATTGGATTACACTGTAGGCGAGGGCCCACAAAAATTGGTGTACCAACAGTACTAATGTACCTGAGAAAAATTGCCCATGCCCAACCGAGAGGGCAGGTGAAACCCATTAATGGCTTTGGTTAATGTGGCTTAATTGGTAACTAGGCCTGGAGGCAGCCCAGTTAAAATAAAAATTGGTTGAGGTGAAAGTTTCAACGCTTTAATGAGCATTGAAACGTATAAAAATTGTTTAGAAAAATTATATGACTGAGCCTTGTGGGCCTAAGAAAAATTGTACGTTCGGCGTGATTACGTGAGGTTTCAGGAGGAGGAGCAGGAGGAGGAGGATGAATATTATACACAGATTGATGAAGCAAAAAGGTCCCCGTTTTTGATGGTGATAGAGAACGATGCTTCCATCCGCGGGTGCAGCCTACGTATTGCTTAGGTATCGCTGCTGTCCGCTGGTGCAGAAGAGAAGTCTGGGGAAATCCAGGCTTTGTTCATCTTGATGAGTGTAAGCCTGTCGGCACTGTCGGTTGACAGGCGGGTACGCTTATCCGTGATGATTCCCCCAGCCACACTAAACACACTCTCTGACAAGACGCTAGCCGCAGGACAAGCAAGCACCTCCAGGGCATACAGCGCGAGTTCAGGCCACGTGTCCAGCTTCAACACCCAGTAGTTGTAGGGGGCAGAGGCGTCACCGAGGACGGTGCTGCAATCGGCTACGTACTCCCTCACCATCCTTTTACAGTGCTCCCGCCAACTCAGCCTTGACTGGGGACCGGTGACACAGTCTTGCTGGGGAGCCATAAAGCTGTCAAAGGCCTTGGAGAGTGTTCCCCTGCCTGCGCTATACATGCTGCCTGATCTCTGCGCCTCCCCTGCTACCTGGGCCGCGGAAATGCGCCTACGGCCACTAGCGCTGTCGGATGGGAAGTTTACCATCAGTTTGTCCACCAGCGTGGTATAGCATCATTCTCGAACCCCTTTCCGCTTCGGGAATGAGAGTGCAAAGGCTCTCCTTATACCGTGGATCGAGCAGTGTGTACACCCAGTAATCCGTAGTGGCCAGAATGCGTGTAACGCGAGGGTCACGAGAAAGGCATCCTAACATGAAGTCAGCCATGTGTGCCAGGGTACCTGTACGCAACACATGGCTGTCCTCACTCGGAAGATCACTTTCAGGATCCTCCTCCTCCTCCTCCTCCTCCTCCTCCTCTGGCCATACACGCTGAAAGGATGACAGGCAAGCTGCATCTGTACCCTCAGCAGTGGGCCAAGCTGTCTCTTCCCCCTCCTCCTCATGCTCCTCCTCCTCCTCCTCCTCTGGCCATACACGCTGAAAGGATGACAGGCAAGCAGCATCTGTCCCTTCAGCAGTGGGCCAAGCTGTCTCTTCCCCCTCCTCCTCATGCTCCTCCCCCTCCTCCTCAACGCGCTGAGATATAGACATGAGGTTGCTCTGACTATCCAGCGACATACTGTCTTCCCCCGCCTCCGTTTCTGATTCCAAAGCGTCTGCCTTTATGCTTTGCAGGGAACTTCTCAAGAGGCATAGCAGAGGAATGGTGACGCTAATGATTGCAGCATCCCCGCTCACCATCTGGGTAGACTCCTCAAATTTTCCAAGGACCTGGCAGATGGCTGCCAACCAGGCCCACTCTTCTGTAAATAATTGAGGAGGCTGACTCCCACTGCGCCGCGCAAGTTGGAGTTGGTATTCCACTATAGTTCTACGCTGCTCATAGAGTCTGGCCAACATGTGGAGCGTAGAGTTCCACTGTGTGGGCACGTCGCACAGCAGTCGGTGCACTGGCAGATTAAACCGATGTTGCAGTGTCCGCAGGGTGGCAGCGTGCGTGTGGGATTTGCGGAAATATGCGCAGAGCTGGCGCACCTTTCCGAGCACGTATGACAAGTGGGGGTAGCTTTTCAGAAAGCGCTGAACCACCAAATTAAAGACATGGGCCAGGCATGGCACGTGCGTGAGGCTGCCGAGCTGCAGAGCCGCCACCAGGTTACGGCCGTTGTCACACACAACCATGCCCAGTTGGAGGCTCAGTGGCGCAAGCCAGCGGTCGGTCTGCTCTGTCAGACCCTGCAGCAGTTCGTGGGCCGTGTGCCTCTTCTCTCCTAAGCTGAGTAGTTTCAGCACGGCCTGCTGACGCTTGCCCACCGCTGTGCTGCCACGCCGCGTGACACCGACTGCTGGCGACGTGCTGCTGCTGCTGACACATCTTGATTGCGAGACAGAGGTTGCGTAGGAGGAGGAGGAGGGTGGTTTAGTGGAGGAAGCATACACCCCCGCAGATACCACCACCGAGCTGGGGCACGCAATTCTGGGGGTGGGTAGGACGTAAGCGGTCCCAGGCTCTGACTCTGTCCCAGCCTCCACTAAATTCACCCAATGTGCCGTCAGGGAGATATAGTGGCCTTGCCCGCCTGTGCTTGTCCACATGTCTGTTGTTAAGTGGACCTTGGCAGTAACCGCGTTGGTGAGGGCGCGTACAATGTTGCGGGAGACGTGGTGGTGCAGGCCTGGGACGGCACATCGGGAAAAGTAGTGGCGACTGGGAACCGAGTAGCGCGGAGCCGCCGCCGCCATCATGCTTTTGAAAGCCTCCGTTTCCACAAGCCTATACGGCAGCATCTCTAGGCTGATCAATTTTGCAATGTGCACGTTTAACGCTTGAGCGTGCGGGTGCGTGGCGTCGTACTTGCGCTTGCGCTCAAACTGTGGCGCTAGCGACGTCTGGACGCTACGCTGAGAGACATTGCTGGATGGGGCCGAGGACAGCGGAGGTGAGGGTGTGGGTGCAGGCCAGGAGACGGTACTGCCTGTGTCCTGAGAGGGGGGTTGGATCTCAGTGGCAGGTTGGGGCACAGGGGGAGAGGCAGTGGTGCAAACCGGAGGCGGTGAACGGGCATCGTCCCACCTTGTGGGGTGCTTGGCCATCATATGCCTGCGCATGCTGGTGGTGGTGCCTCCCCAGCTGATCTTGGCGCGACAAAGGTTGCACACCACTGTTCGTCGGTCGTCAGGCGTCTCTGTGAAAAACTGCCACACCGTAGAGCACCTTGACCTCTGCAGGGTGGCATGGTGCGAGGGGGCGCTTTGGGAACCAGTTGGTGGATTATTCGGTCTGGCCCTGCCTCTACCCCTGGCCACCGCACTGGCTCGGCCTGTGCCCACACCCTGACTTGGGCCTCCGCGTCCTCGCCCGCGTCCATGTCCTATAGGCCTACCCCTACCCCTCAGCATGGTGTATTAGCAGTAGTGCAGAAACAGAACGCTGTAATTAAATGTGCCGCTTATTGGCCTGTGGTTGGAGGCTGACTTCATTTACGGAACCCCAGGAAATAATTTGGCGCACGCCTGCTGTAACACTTAGCTGGCTGCGTATTTATTTGGAGAACTACTACCCCCAACAGACACGGACCCAGAACACTGAGCACAGTGACAGGCAGGCCAAATAGATTTTTTTTCAATATTTTTTTCAAAAGGACCACTGCGTATATTAAATCTATAATATATGTCTTCTGGCCCTGCCTACACAATTCTGTCCCTGCAGTGTGTCACGGAACTGCAGTGTTGCACTGTTATTAACTGCAACAGACCGGTGATTTCAGGGCCAGGAAATAATTTGGCGCAAGCCTGCTGTAACACTCAGCTGGCTGCGTATTTATTTGGAGAACTACTACCCCCAGTAGACACGGACCCAGAACACTGAGCACAGTGACAAGCAGGCCAAATAGATTTTTTCCAAATATTTTTTTCTAAAGGACCACTGCGTATATTCAATCTATAATATATGTCTTCTGGCCCTGCCTACACAATTCTGTCCCTGATGTGTGTGTCACGGAACTGCAGTGTTGCACTGTTATTAACTGCAACAGACCGGTGATTTCAGAGCCAGGAAATAATTTGGCGCAAGCCTGCTGTAACACTTAGCTGGCTGCGCATTTATTTGGAGAACTACTACCCCCAGCAGACACGGACCCAGAACACTGAGCAAAGTGACAGGCAGGCCAAATAGATTTTTTCCAAATATTTTTTTCTAAAGGACCACTGCGTATATTCAATCTATAATATATGTCTTCTGGCCCTGCCTACACAATTCTATCCCTGGAGTATTACTGCAGGGCGCAATGCTCTGCACGGCCGATATACCAAAAAAAAAAAAAAGTGCAACACTGCTAAAAGCAGCCTCCACACTACTGCACACGGTTAGATGTGGCCCTAAGAAGGACCGTTGGGGTTCTTGAAGCCTACAATAACTCCTAACGCTCTCCCTGCCTCCACACTTCTGTCCCTGGACTATTACTGCAGGGCGCAACGCTCTGCACAGCCGATATACAAAAAAAAAAAAAAAGTGCAACACTGCTAAAAGCAGCCTCCACACTACTGCACACAGTTAGATGTGGCCCTAAGAAGGACCGTTGGGGTTCTTGAAGCCTACACTAACTCCTAACACTCTCCCTACAGCAGCTCCAACACGATAGCACTGTCCCTCAGCTATGTCACAACGCATCTGAGGCGAGCCGCGGGAGGGGCCGATTTTTATACTCGGGTGACACCTGATCTCGCCAGCCACTCACTGCAGGGGGGTGGTATAGGGCTTGAACGTCGCAGGGGGAAGTTGTAATGCCATCCCTGTCTTTCAATTGGCCAGAAAAGCGCGCTAACGTCTCAGAGAGGAAAGTGAAAGTAACCCGAACATCGCGTGGTACTCGTTACGAGTAACGAGCATCTCGAACACGCTAATACTCGAACGAGTATCAAGCTCGGACGAGTACGTTCGCTCATCTCTACCCATGAACAGTTTTGAACCTACAACTAAAGCACTGCAAAGCAATAATACTAACAATGGACTACCTCTCTTATCTATTCTGCTCCACAGGAGGGGAAGAACAACAGGAATAAACACAAAGAGAACCTTTAAAAGCCCATCCATTTGCATTATACTGTATTTTTCCAGCAATCTATTAAGAAGTGCCACAGCCATGTTGTAAGGACCGGCAGTTTGCGGGTCCCTCGTGCCCTCACCGCCGGTCCTGTCACACAGGCTGCTGCTGTGCGGCGCGGGGGAGCCCCGGTCCTCGTCACCTCCCCTGGCCGCCGAGCTCCTCCTCACCGCCGGGTTGCTAGGGACGCGGTGGCTGTTGCCCCGGTGTGGTCCTCTGTATCATGGCAACCAGGCATGTGTCTCCTTCCCTGCCTCCTGCAGCGCTGGGGGCGGGTTCCTCAGTGCTGCTGGGTGCACTCAGCTACTGTCTGACTCCCCGTTCTAGTCAGCTGCTGGGGCGTGAGCTCTGACAGCATTTAAACCTGCTTGTGTCTGCATTCCAGTGCCAGTGTTAGTTTGGTCTTCCTGCTACACCAGCATACTTCTTGTTGTGACTCCTGACTTTTGACTCCCTGTTTTTGAACTTGACATTGCCTTTGTCTGACGCTCTTGTACCGCGTACCCTCTCGTTGCCGACCCGGATAGTCTGACTCTGCTTGCTGTTTGTTCCAGTGTCTGTCTGTTTGTTAGTCCCAGTGTTCCCCTTCCCTAGTGAGTGTAGGGACCGTCGCCCTGGGCCTTAGCCCAGGGGGGCAAGTAGGTAGGGACGGGGGTTATGGATATTCTCAGGGACTTCCAGTTTCCCGGACCCCGAGTCATGACACGTCTTACTAGGAAATGGTTAATAGCAGCCATAAGGGCCTTCAAAAGAGGGGTTAAAATTTCTTTGGACAATTTTAGTATGGTGATATGCAAAGTTTCTCCAGAGCTCTGGATATTAAACTAGGATGACAATTACAAAACAATTAAGCCATAATTAATAAATAAATAATGAATGCATGACCTGCTTATTTTAAGACTCCAGTGAACATATTTTAAGATGTTAAGATACCATTTGTAAATTAGATGTGCAAAAATCTGGAAAACGATGTCTTATTATTTGTTTATGCCTGCTTTAATTACAATCACTCCACACAAGAAAATTTTTCTTGCATAAACAAAGACCTTTGCTCCTAGAAAATAAAATGGGAAAATATTGGATATTTTAAGTAAAAAGTTAAAATTGATAAACTAGAACATTCCAAAAATTGTTAACCAGTGTCTGTCTAATGAAAGTGCTAATGAGTTATAATGACTTTGGATTGTGTACTGTAGTCATTATAGATGAATACAATCTGAAATAATCACTAGTGACCTATTTTGGAGAATTTCTCAGGTCTAAATGCAAAGGGGTTTTCTGATCTCTTTGAGCAGTGGTGGCAGTAGAGGGGGTGACACAGATATAAACTCTACCCCCCCCCCCCCCCCAAAAAAAAAACTACCCACCACCCTGCTGCTACACTTCTGCTTTGCCATTGCTTCTGCTACTTCAGCGCCTTGTTTGCTAGAGCTATGATGATCACGTGGGTTGTCTACCCATGTGACTGCTGCAGCCAATAGGAGGACGAATAGGGATGTCATCAGTGACATCCTGTAAACCTGGTTTGGGCTGTATTAGAAGCCCATGTGACAGGGTTATGAGATGTCTCTGGGTTTTCTCGCCTGGTAATGTCACCTGTCAGATGCCATGACTTTGGCGCTTTTGCGCCATGGTGAGTATATTGATTTTCTATAGTTTTGGGCATGAGGGCCCAAAACTATATAAAACAATAACCTAGAAAACACATTTAAATAAATTTGCACTAAAGATGTATGTAAAACAATAACAGGGAACGATTGGATATTTGCATAGCTCGTATTTACTTACATTCTATAGATGTGTTTAACATTTAAGTCATAATTTGGAAACAGTGCTTCTATTAGGTTACTTGTCCCTCTCAGCATTACACAAAGAACACTGAAATCAGAGGTAACTGAAACTGGCTATTCATGAAAAGAGCATAATTTACAACAGTTACATTGTCAAACTGTTCTTGGTTACCACAGCATGAACAAAGCTTTTAAACAGTGCTTTCCTTTTGTCTTGTTTTCTATTGACGGCTGGGTGCTCATTTTAACCTTATCAAAACATTTATGCTTTCGCGGCCTATGAAGTCAAACCATGTAATGTCCAAAGATAGACATTCTTGACATGGCTCAACAAAACGGAATTGATCTTGCAACCCTGAGGACATTAAACATAGTATGAGTATTCTGACTCTCAACTCCCACAACATGGTTGAATTAAGGTTCATAACCTGCTGCAGTATGGCACAACGTATTTACAATGCTAGAAAATGTATCTGAGTTCAACTGAAATCACTGAAGTTGTAGCTTGCTTCAAAGCACTAAATTTAAACATAAATGACAGCTAGATAACATAAATGACTTTGTAAAAAAAAGTGGGTTTTGCCATCATGAACTTTACTCCACAACAATAAATTTAAACAGATATTCTAATATATTTATATTTGCTGTGATAAATGTTTATGTTTTCATGAAAAGAAAAGGCATATTGTATTTAAAGTAAAATTATTTACACAAAAAATGAAAAGTAACATATCACAAAAAATTGTATAATTTTTATTCTAGAACCTTAGTAAGGCTGCATCTAGCATACCCAACAGAAGCATAATTTACAGTTTCCAGGTCCCAATGCAAAATCTGTATCTTTAATCAGCTCTGATGTCTTCTTATATGGTGGAGAGGCCATTATAATCAATGAAACACGAGGGTCTGGGTGAGTCTGCAACTTCTGAAAATCCTTTAGTTCCACCACAGTAGGGGGGGGTTGACATTACAATTTCATCAAAGTCCGTGGTTCCTTCATGAGGTTCCATTAGAATACCTGAAATGGGATTCCGACAGGATCCTGAATGAAATCATATACCTTCATTAGCAATCTTCAGTAGTCAACTACGCTCTTATGTCTAGTACAAGCGCCCTTTTATATGGGACGACTGTCAGGCACAAGAGGTTTCAGGATCATCATTCAGCAAATGGAGGTGGAGTGAGCTGAAAATCTCTTCCAGTTGATCACCTCCATTTACAGTAAACAGGTAGTTGTTCATGGTGGACTCAAACAAACTGTCAGCCATGATGGTGGCCTGACAGTGTAGAGTTCACCATCAGGGCGGGTAATTTATTGTTTTTGAACGTATCTAAAGCTAGCTATTTCAATTTAGTTAGCTCTGATCATTCAGTGTCTATTAAGACTCTCATATCCAATCAACGAGCAAGAGATAGATAGTAGGGAGAGCTGTTAGTGTCTGACACCTAATTTACTGGTGAGAAAGGGAAGACTCTGCTGGAGCTCTAAAATTTGATCCGCTAATGAGTAAAAGACTGAGGGCTTTGATAGCGTCAATATTTTTGCTTCAGATTCACCACTGTTGTGAATGAATGAGAAATTTACTGAGTGATAACTCTATCTCAGGTTCAAGGTTTCTTGAGCCTGAGGACCCAAGTAATGGCTTGGAAAAACAAATTGAGTCATAGACAGAATCTAACTGTTGAACTCAGCCAGAATAAACTGGAATTCTATTGCATTTTAGCTAGATACCACTTGAAAAATTTCTAGCCATAGACATAATCTAACTGTTGAACTCAGCTAGAATCAGCTTTGTTTAGCTAATATTCAGCTTTATGCAGCTAATGCCACCTGGCAAAATTCTTTGTTGAGCATTAGACAGAATTAACCCCTTAAGGACATGGCCTATTTTGGCGTTGAGGACTAGAGATGAGCGAACGTACTCGGTAAGGGCGATTTCGCAATCGAGCACCACGATTTTCGAGTACTTCACTACTCAGGTGAAAAGTACTCGTGTGCGTCGGGGGTGAGCAGGGGGTTGCAGAGGGGAGTGGGGGGGGGAGACGGAGAGAGAGAGGGCTCCCCCCTGTTCCCCGCTGCTACCCCCCGCTCCGCCGCGCCTCCCCCTGCCCCCCGGCGCATCCGAGTACTTTTCACCCGAGTAGTGAAGTACTCGAAAATCACGGTGCTCGATTGCGAAATCGCCCTTACTGAGTACGTTCGCTCATCTCTATTGAGGACCAAACGATTTTTGGTATTTTTTCATCTCCATTCTTCAAAAGCCATAACATTTTTATTTTTCCGTTGATGCGGCCTTATAAGGGCTTGTTTTTTGCATGGCGAACTGTAGTTTTTATTGGTACCATTTTTGCATACATAGACTATATTGTAAAACTTATATTATTTTTTTTTTAATGATCGTAGGAAGAGAAAACACATCCATTCTGCCATAGATTTTTTAAAAAGAGTTAATTATGCAGCATAAATGACAGACTATTTTTTTCTGCAGGATGGTACGGTTACAACGATACCAAAATTCTTATATTTTTGGTTTTTTTCCACTTTTCCACAATAAGAACCCTTTTTTTTGAAATTATTATTTTTTTCTAAATTGCTGCACTTAAAGTCCTATAACCTTTTTTATTTTTCCTATGACGGAGCTCTGTGAGGGCTTATTTTTTGCGAGATGAGCTGTAGTTTTTATTGGTACCATTTTGGGGTACATACATTTTTTTTAATCACTTTTAGGCCTTAGTCACATGGGCGTTTTTTGCCGCGATTTGCGGATCGCATGACGGATGCGCATCCGCAAATTGCGTGACCGGGGCCGAAAAATCCCCCGAAAAAACTGCTCCTAGCCGCGTTTCAATAGAAACGAGCCGGAGATGTCCAGCGCATTGAATTCAATGGAGCCGGCAATACAGCCGGCTCCATTGAAAGCAATGCGCTGCGGGCGATCTCACGATGAATTGTCGGGAAGGGCTTAAATATATAAGCCCTTCCCTGCAATTCATCCAGAAATGTGTAAAAATAAAAAAAATATATATACTCACCTTGTCCCAGCAGACGGAGTTCAGCCAATCAGAGTCCCTGCGCAGGGACCAATCAGGGGCAGCTCTCACTCACACCCACTCACACCCACTGCCAGCCGGCAGCGCTGAACTCCGTCTGCCGGGACAAGGTGAGTATATATATATTTTTTTTATTTTTACACATTTCTGGATGAATTGCAGGGAAGGGCTTATATATTTAAGCCCTTCCCGACAATTCATCCCGCGATCGCCGGCAGCCCATTGCTTTCAATGGAGCCGGCTGTATTGCCGGCTCCATTGAATTCAATGGGCAAACATCGTTCTTCTCTGCCACAGCTGTTACAGCTGTGGCAGAGAAGAATGATTTGTCTAGTATATGCTCTCAATGGGGTCGGCGCTGCTGCCGCCGGCACCATTGAGCGCATATAGAGAAGAGAACAGGAATCGCAGATCGCAGATAGGTGCGATCTGTGATTTCTGTTCTATAACTTATCGGACGAGCGCATAAAAAGCGCTCATGTGTCCGATACCATTGCAAAGCAATGGTTTTTTAAAATCGCCGGATGCATGTGCATGCGCAAATCGCGCAAAAAACGCCCATCTGACTAAGGCCTTATTGCGTTTTTCGTGAGGCAAAATGCTAAAAATTTGCATTTTGCCTCAGTTTTTTAGATTTTTTTTTACGCTTTTTGCCGTGCAGGATAAAAAGCATGTTCAATGTATTGTATGTGTGGTTACGGATGCGTCGATACCAAATATGTGGGATTTATTTTTATTTTTTTATGCTAATGTGAGAAACTTTTTTTAATATTTTTATTTTTTGGACTTTTTTTTCTCTTCCTTTCACACAATCTGTGTCCCTCTGAGGGACTTACACTGCAGGAATGAAGATCGAAACGATAAGGCATGGCAGGACTTCTCTCCTGCCATGCCTTTTCGCTTATTATAGCGATCTTAGGCTCTGGCAATGCAGGACGCCAGTATTTGGCATCCTGTTGGCATAGCAACCAGCCAGGCTCTCGCCATTATATCGCGAGAGCCGGCTGAGGTCACAGAGGGAGCGTGCTCCCTCTGTGAACCCTTTCCCTGCCGCGATCTACTCAGATTTCGGCAGGGAAGGGGTTAACAGCGGGTGGGCGCATCTCCGATGCCCCCCCGCTGTCACAGCGGGAGACCGGCTACTAGTAACAGCCGGTTCCCACTGCGGGATAGCGTGAGATTTGCTATGATCCCGCGCTATCCATATGACGTAAGGGTACGTCATTTTGTGGGAAGTACCCCGCTATCATGACGTACCCTTATGTCATGGGGAGGGAAGGGATTAAACTACTGAACCTGAATAAGCTTTGTCAAGCCAGAATTCAGTTCTAGTTGACTATCATCACCTGAAAAATTTCTTTTGTTAGGGGAACTGCACCCCTTTCAGTATTGTTCAGATAAAATAATAGGTGGAAACTGACATATCCATTAAACCTATTATTGTATCCAGTATACTTGCTTATTGATTTTGAGCCCAAAATCTTTTCCACACTAGTTACTAAAACTATGCACCCAAGACAATTGGCCACTTTTTGATGATGTATGTTGGAATTCTATGTGTGTAGCCATTTACATTGAGGGTGACTAACTCATTAGAGTATGGAGAGGTATAAGGATTCCTCAAAAAAAAATTGACACATGCTTCTGGACGTTACATTATCCTGCACGCCAGAAAATCGCTTTACTGTGAAAATTACACAATTTATTCTAGTACATTTAGCCCTTTTTCAAAATTTTATCAAAAAAGTTTATAATTTTAGGCATCATCTGTGAATAGGGCTTAAATATGTACTGACTAGAGATGAGCGAACACCAAAATGTTCAGGTGTTCGTTATTCGGAACGAACTTCCCGCGATGCTCGAGGGTTCGTTTCGAACAACGAACCCCATTGAAGTCAATGGGCGACCAGAGCATTTTTGTATTTCGCCGATGCTCGCTAAGGTTTTCATGTGTGAAAATCTGGGCAATTCAAGAAAGTGATGGGAACGACACAGCAACGGATAGGGCAGGCGAGGGGCTACATGTTGGGCTGCATCTCAAGTTCACAGGTCCCACTATTAAGCCACAATACCGGCAAGAGTGGGCCCCCCCCCCCTCCCAACAACTTTTACTTCTGAAAAGCCCTCATTAGCATGGCATACCTTTGCTAAGCACCACACTAGCTACAACAAAGCACAATCACTGCCTGGATGACACTCCACTGCCACTTCTCCTGGGTTACATGCTGCCCAACCGCCCCCCCTCCCCCCCCACAGCGCACACCAAAGTGTCCCTGGGCAGCCTTCAGCTGCCCTCATGCCACACCACGCTCATGTCTATTTAGAATTGCGTCTGCCATGACGAGGGACTGCAGGCACACACTGCAGAGGTTGGCACGGCTAGGCAGCGACCCTCTTTAAAAGTGGCGGAGCGATAGCCCACAATGCTGTACAGAAGCAATGAGAAATAGAATCCTGTGCCACCGCCATCAGGAGCTGCACACGTGGGCATAGCAATGGGGAACCTATGTGCCACACACTATTCATTCTGTCAAGGTGTCTGCATGCCCCAGTCAGACCGGGCTTTTTAATTCATAGACACAGGCAGGTACAACTCCCTATTGTGAAGTCGTGGTCGACCCACAGCATGGGTGGCTCCCTGGAACCCACCGGCGGTACACAGAAATATCCCATTGCATTGCCCAACACAGCTGAGGTAGTAATGTCGTGCTTAATGCAGGTGGGCTTCGGCCCACACTGCATGCCCCAGTCTGACTGGGGTTCTTTATAAGTGTACAGATGTAGTAAAAACTCCGTGTGCACCTACAGCATGGGTGGGTGCCAGGAAGCCACCGGCGGTACATAGAAATATCCCATTGCATTGCCCAACACAGCTGAGGTAGTAATGTTGTGCTTAACCCTTTCCAATCCAATTTGTATATGGTTTTCCTAGGGGGCTTACTCTTTTTCTGCTGTTATACAACGGCGCTATATGCTGGCTAAAGCCAGTACTGCATGAGCTGACACGTAGGATAGGCTCCGACAGCAGAGAGGCTGGCAATATACAGTAAGAGAACCCCGACGGACGTCTACCAACAACGGAGCTGTACAGCCTTAAACCCTAATGTCTTCACAGGTCACACAGTGGACTGGAAAGGGTTAATGCAGGTGGGTTTCGGCCCACACTGCATGCCCCAGTCAGACTGGGGTTCTTTACAAGTGGACACATGTAGGTTAAACTCCCTGTGGACCCACTGCCTGGGTGGGTGCCAGGAAGCCACCGGCGGTACATAGAAATATCCCATTGCATTGCCCAACACAGCTGAGGTAGTAATGTCGTGCGTAATACAGGTGGGCTTCGGCCCACACTGCATGGCCCAGTCAGACGGGTTCTTTAGAAGTGTACAGATGTATTAAAAACTCAGTGTGCACCTACAGCATGGGTGGCTCCCTGGAACCCACCGGCGGTACATAAAAATATCCCATTGCATTGCCCAACACAGCTGAGGTAACGTCAGCTGTAATGCAGGTGGGCTAAAAATTAATTTGATTACACTGTAGGCGAGGGCCCACAAAAATTGCTGTATCAACAGTACTAATGTACATCCCAAAAATTGGCCATGGCCAGCCAAGAGGGCAGGTGAAACCCATTAATCGCTTTGGTTAATGTGGCTTAAGTGGTAACTAGGCCTGGAGGCAGCCCAGTGTAACGAAAAATTGGTTCAAGTTAAAGTTCCAATGCTTTTAAGCGCATTGAAACTTATAAAAATTGTTCTGAAAAATTATTTGAGTGAGCCTTGTGGCCCTAAGAAAAATTGCCCGTTCAGCGTGATTACGTGAGGTTTCAGGAGGAGGAGCAGGAGGAGGAGGAGGAGGAATATTAGACACAGATTGATGAAGCAGAAATGTCCCCGTTTTGGATGGTGAGAGAGAACGTAGCTTCCATCCGCGGGTGCAGCCTACGTATTGCTTACGTATCGCTGCTGTCCGCTGGTGGAGAACAGAAGTCTGGGGAAATCCAGCCTTTGTTCATCTTGATGAGTGTTAGCCTGTCGGCACTGTCGGTTGACAAGCGGCTACGCTTATCTGTGATGATTCCCCCAGCCGCACTAAACACCCTCTCCGACAAGACGCTAGCCGCAGGACAAGCAAGCACCTCCAGGGCATACAGCGCTAGTTCAGGCCACATGTCCAGCTTCGACACCCAGTAGTTGTAGGGGGCAGAGGCGTCACCAAGGATGGTCGTGCGATCCGCTACGTACTCCCTCACCATCCTTTTACAGTGCTCCCGCCGACTCAGCCGTGACTGGGGAGCGGTGACACAGTCTTGGTGGGGAGCCATAAAGCTGGCAAAGGCCCTTAAAGACTGTTGCACTGCCTGGGATGTACATGCTGCTCGATCTACGCACATCCCCTGCTACCTTGCCCTCGGTACTGCGCCTTCTGCCACTAGCGCTGTCGGCTGGGAATTTTACCATCAGCTTGTCCGCAAGGGTCCTGTGGTATAGCAACACTCTCGAACCCCTTTCCTCTTCGGGAATCAGAGTGGGCAGGTTCTCCTTATACCGTGGATCGAGCAGTGTGTACACCCAGTAAACCGTCGTGGCCAGAATGCGTGCAACGCGAGGGTCACGAGAAAGGCATCCTAACATGAAGTCAGCCATGTGTGCCAGGGTACCTGTACGCAACACATGGCTGTCTTCACTAGGAAGATCACTATCAGGATCCTCCTCCTCCTCCTCCTCCTCCTCAGGCCATACACGCTGAAAGGATGACAGGCAATCAGCCGGTGTACCGTCAGCAGCGGGCCAAGCTGTCTCTTCCCCCTCCTCCTCATGCTCCTCCTCCTCCTCCTGTACGCGCTGAGAAATAGACAGGAGGGTGCCCTGACTATCCAGCGGCATACTGTCTTCCCCCGCCCCCGTTTCCGAGCGCAAAGCAGCTGCCTTTATGGTTTGCAGGGAATTTCTCAAGATGCATAGCAGAGGAATGGTGACGCTAATGATTGTAGCATCGCCGCTCACCACCTGGGTAGACTCCTCAAAATTACCAAGGACATGGCAGATGTCTGCCAACCAGGCCCACTCTTCTGAAAGGAATTGAGGAGGCTGACTCCCACTGCGCCGCCCATGTTGGAGTTGGTATTCGACTATAGCTCTACGTTGTTCATAGAGCCTGGCCAACATGTGGAGCGTAGAGTTCCACCGTGTGGGCACGTCGCACAGCAGTCGGTACACTGGCAGCTTAAAGTGATGTTGCAGGGTGCGCAGGGTGGCAGCGTCCGTGTGGGACTTGCGGAAATGTGCGCAGAGCCGGCGCGCCTTTACGAGCAGGTCTGACAAGCGTGGGTAGCTTTTCAGAAACCGCTGAACCACCAAATTAAAGACGTGGGCCAGGCATGGCACGTGCGTGAGGCTGCCGAGCTGCAGAGCCGCCACCAGGTTACGGCCGTTGTCACACACGACCATGCCCGGTTGGAGGCTCAGCGGCGCAAGCCAGCGGTCGGTCTGCTGTGTCAGACCCTGCAGCAGTTCGTGGGCCGTGTGCCTCTTATCGCCTAAGCTGAGTAGTTTCAGCACGGCCTGCTGACGCTTGCCCACCGCTGTGCTGCCACACCGCGCGACACCGACTGCTGGCGACATGCTGCTGCTAACACATCTTGATTGCGAGACAGAGGAGGAGGAGGAGGAGGAGGGTGCTTTAGTGGAGGAAGCATACACCTCCGCAGATACCAGCACCGAGCTGGGGCCCGCAATTCTGGGGGTGGGTAGGACGTGAGCGGTCCCAGGCTCTGACTCTGTCCCAGCCTCCACTAAATTCACCCAATGTGCCGTCAGGGAGATGTAGTGGCCCTGCCCGCCTGTGCTTGTCCACGTGTCCGTAGTTAAGTGGACCGTGGCAGTAACCGCGTTGGTGAGGGCGCGCACAATGTTGCGGGAGACGTGGTCGTGCAGGGCTGGGACGGCACATCGGGAAAAGTAGTGGCGACTGGGAACTGAGTAGCGCGGGGCCGCCGCCTCCATGATACTTTTG
This sequence comes from Eleutherodactylus coqui, assembly GCF_035609145.1. Classification (NCBI taxonomy): domain Eukaryota; kingdom Metazoa; phylum Chordata; class Amphibia; order Anura; family Eleutherodactylidae; genus Eleutherodactylus; species Eleutherodactylus coqui. Next base: position 87,054,607 of record NC_089845.1, on the reverse strand, counting down.
AAGGACTCAGTTTCCACAACCCTATACGGCAGCATCTCAAGGCTGATGAATTTTGCTATGCGGACGGTTAACGTTTGAGCGTGCGGGTGCGTGGCGGCGTACTTGCGCTTGCGCTCGAACACTTGCGCAAGCGACGGCTGAACGGTGCGCTGAACTACACTGCTGGATGGGGCCGAGGACAGCGGAGATGAGGGTGTGGGTGCAGGCCATGAGGCGGTAGTGCCTGTGTCCTGAGAGGGGGGTTGCATCTCAGTGGCAGGTTGGGGCACAGGGGGAGAGGCAGGGGTGCAAACCGGAGGCGGTGAACGGCCTTCGTCCCACCTTGTGGGGTGCTTGGCCATCATATGTCTGCGCATGGTGGTGGTGGTGAGGCTGTTGGTGTTGGCTCCCCGGCTGAGCTTTGCGCAACAAAGGTTGCACACCACTGTTCGTCGGTCGTCAGGCGTCTCTGTGAAAAACTGCCAGACCTTAGAGCACCTCGGCCTCTGCAGGGTGGCATGGCGCGAGGGGGCGCTTTGGGAAAGACTTGGTGGATTATTCGGTCTGGCCCTGCCTCTACCCCTGGCCACCGCACTGCCTCTTGCAACCTGCCCTGCTGATGCCCTTGACTCCCCCTCTGAAGACCTGTCCTCCTGAGTAAGCGTTGCACACCAGGTGGGGTCAGTCACCTCATCGTCCTGCTGCTCTTCCTCCGAATCCTCTGTGCGCTGCTCCCTCGGACTTACTGCCCTTACTACTACCTCACTGCAAGACAACTGTGTCTGATCGTCATCGTCCTCCTCACCCACAGAAAGTTGTTGAGACAGTTGGTGGAAGTCCCCAGCCTCTTCCCCCGGACCCCGGGAACTTTCGAATGGTTGGGCATCAGTGACGATAAACTCCTCTGGTGGGAGAGGAACCGCTGCTGCCCAATCTAAGCAGGGGCCCGAGAACAGTTCCTGGGAGTGTTCCCGCTCCTGAGCAGGTGTTATTGTAGTGGAGTGAGGAGGCTGGGAGGAAGGAGGAGCAGCAGACAGAGGATTCGGATTGGCAGCAGTGGACGGCGCAGAACTGCGGGTAGACGATAGGTTGCTCGAAGCACTTTCTGCCATCCAGGACAGGACCTGCTCACACTGCTCATTTTCTAATAACCGTCTCCCGCGTGGACCCATTAATTGGGCGATGAATGTGGGGACGCCAGAAACGTGCCTCTCTCCTAATCGCGCAGCAGTCGGCTGCGACACACCAGGATCAGGAGCTCGGGCTGTGCCCACACCCTGACTTGGCCCTCCGCGTCCTCGGCCGCGTCCACGTCCTCTAGGCCTACCCCTACCCCTCAGCATGCTGTATTACCAGTGATTTGATTTCACAGGCAGGAAATAAATTGGCGCAAGACTGCAGGCCAAATATAATTTTTGCCCTTTTTGGAAAACGAAAGGCCCCACTGCCTCTAGTGAATGAATTATCTAAGTTTAATAACTGTGCTGTGTCCCTGCTAATGTGTCACAGAACTTGAGGGTAGCAGAGTTATTATAACTCTTGGAGAGCAGGTATTTTTTTCCCAATTAAGGAAAGCAAATGGCGAAGCCAGCAGTAAAGCGTAGCTGGGTGCGTATGATTTAGCAATGTTGTTCACGCAGCTCACACGTCTCCACCGCCCTTAGGACGGACAGAGGCTGGACAAATAGATTTGTTTTCAGTTTTTTTCCACCAAAAGGCAGCACTGCGTATATTCAATGAACATGAGAAGTTTAATAACTGTGCTGTGTCCCTGCTTATGTGTCACAGAACGTGAGGGTAGCAGAGTTATTATAACTCTTGGAGAGCAGGTATTTTTTTCCCAATTAAGGAAAGCAAATGGCGAAGCCAGCAGTAAAGCGTAGCTGGGTGCGTCTGATTTAGCAATGTTGTTCACGCAGCTCACACGTCTCCACCGCCCTTAGGACGGACAGAGGCTGGACAAATAGATTTGTTTTCAGTTTTTTTCCACCAAAAGGCAGCACTGCGTATATTCAATGAACATGAGAAGTTTAATAACTGTGCTGTGTCCCTGCTTATGTGTCACAGAACGTGAGGGTAGCAGAGTTATTATAACTCTTGGAGAGCAGGTATTTTTTTCCCAATTAAGGAAAGCAAATGGCGAAGCCAGCAGTAAAGCGTAGCTGGGTGCGTCTGATTTAGCAATGTTGTTCACGCAGCTCACACGTCTCCACCGCCCTTAGGACGGACAGAGGCTGGACAAATAGATTTGTTTTCAGTTTTTTTCCACCAAAAGGCAGCACTGCGTATATTCAATGAACATGAGAAGTTTAATAACTGTGCTGTGTCCCTGCTTATGTGTCACAGAACGTGAGGGTAGCAGAGTTATTATAACTCTTGGAGAGCAGGTATTTTTTTCCCAATTAAGGAAAGCAAATGGCGAAGCCAGCAGTAAAGCGTAGCTGGGTGCGTCTGATTTAGCAATGTTGTTCACGCAGCTCACACGTGTCCACAGCCCTTAGGACGGACAGAGGCTGGACAAATAGATTTGTTTTCAGTTTTTGGGCACCAAAAGGCAGCACTGCGTATATTCAATGAATAACAACTGTGTTGTCGCCCTGCCTATACAATTCTTTCCCTGCAGTATCAATGGAGGGTGCAATGGTCTGCAGAGGCGATTTTGAGAAGCAAAAAAAAATGCAGCACAGCTAACAGCAGCCTGGACAGTACTGCACACGGATAAATATGGCCCTAGAAAGGACCGTTGAGGTTCTTGAAGGCTACACTCACTCCTAACACTCTCCCTGCCTATGCAGCACTTCTGTCCCTAATGCCAGGTGCAACGGTCTGCAGAGGCGATTTTGAGAAAAAAAAATTTGCCACTGCTAACAGCAGCCAACACACAGCTATCAGTGGCCCTAATAAGGACCTTTGGGGGGTCTTGAAGCCTACACTAACTACCAATTCTTTCCCTACAGCAGCTCCGGTACAAACAGCACTGTCCCTCATCTAACTCACACCGCATCTGAGGCGAACCGCGGGAGGGGCCGACTTTTATGTTCGGGTGACACCTGATCTTCCCAGCCACTCACAGCAGGGGGGTGGTATAGGGCTTGAACGTCACAGGGGGAAGTTGTAATGCCTTCCCTGTCTTTCAATTGGCCAGAAAAGCGCGCTAACGTCTCAGGGAAGGAAGTGAAAATAACCAGAACACCGCATGGTGTTCGTTACGAATAACGAACATCCCGAACACCCTAATATTCGCACGAATATCAAGCTCGGAAGAACGCGTTCGCTCATCTCTAGTACTGACTCCTTCTGCCTCAGTGATTCACCCTAACCCAGCAAGTTCAGGACACATGTAAGCCATGACTAACAGTCAATTCGATATAAGAGCCATTATTTTATTTGTAATGCAAAGTGGGAATTCAGTATATATTGTGTGGAATTATTGTATAGCATAAAGTATACAGTTACATGTAAATGATGGACCAAATTGCTTCTATGGTATGATGAGATAATGGGTAACAGGTGGCGCTCGCTGATTAGATAGCCAAAGATGAATATAGTGGAGGTATAGCGTTATTGATGATCTCTCTCAGTGGGGAAGATGGTGGATGTACAGACAGTCACCAAGACATCTTAATACAGTGTAGAAGAGCAGCTAGAGAAAACTCCAATCATGTGGAATGATGGAGTGAGGAATAGACAAAGGCAAAAAAGAAAAAATCTCAGCGCTCAAATTGTTCTAGAGATGGAATGTATAGAGGTATAAAGTAAGTTTGATGTATAACTTACTTTACGGAGGCACCTGTGCTCAGGCGCCTCCCTCTCCTGTTAGATGTATCAAACAAAACCGGCAGCGGCAATCAGGTTCCACAATTTATTAGTACAACGCGCTTCAGCCATACAGCAATTGGCCTTTCTCAAGTTCTATGGTATGATGTGATGTTCTTCATTAAAATAGAATTTTCCCCTGGTTATTAAAGAAAAAATGAGCACAAAAAGTTTAGTTTTTTTTTTCAGAAATGTGTGAAAAATATCATTCTTTGCAAAGTGTACAAATTAAGGAAATATTTGTAAATTGCTGCATCACCAAGGTTGATAGAATAAATTGCTGTTCTAAAGATAACATCTCTGTCCTATTATAAAATCCATTAAGCTACAAAACATTAAGGGTGACGTAAAGTGAAGACATTAGTACAAAGAAATATTGAAACCACTGTGAAAGCTTGTGTAACAAGTAATCTAGATATCTCGCCACTTCATCTTCTGACTTCGTGACTCATTTTTCATGCTTCTAAAATAAATGAGGTAGATTCTCTTAGCTTATGGGCTCCACATAGTTGTCATGTCTGTTCCATTAAAGGAGTTGTCCAGAATTACAAAACATTCAAACCAAGTGGGAGAGATATACGCATAATAATAAAGATGGGAATCACAATATTGTATGTAAGGTGTATATCATTGATTTCTGCACTGCTACACTTAAACAGATGAATTACAGAACAGTCAAATTCTTAATAAAAAAATGGCAACTGCATTAGCACATAAATTACATACAGCTTAAAAAGAACTTCCAAAACACAAGCAGGGCAGCATCCATGAGTGTTATATACTCGGGTGTTATATACTCGTACTCGGGGGAAAAGATTCGGGGGGCGTCAAGGGGGGGGAGGCGTGGCGGAGCAGGGGGTAGCAGCGGGGAAAAGGGGGGAGCCCTCTCTCTCTCGCTCTCCCCCCCACTCCCCGCTGCAACCCCCCACTCACCCACGGCGCTCCCCGAATCTTTTCACCCGAGTACGGAAGTACTCGAAAATCGCGGCGCTCGGGCGAAAAAGGGGCGTGGCCGAGTAGGTTCGCTCATCTCTAATATCCAGTATCATCTATCATAATAAGATTGACATGGATCGCCAATGGAAGTAGATATAGAGTAGTAGAAGAAATAAAATGGTAGTGCTTTCTATGAAACATATACATTAAGTCCAATTGCATTTCACATTATAATAAAAATATCAAAAACACATGTTGAGGAGACCATAAAGGATGATGCTCATCCCATCGCATTTTTAGGCAGAAGGCCTACACTTGGGGCAGTGCTATAATGTATAGAACTTGTATTTCAGCGGCAGCGAGCCAATATCTAAAACTTCATTCATAAAGGCTCATTGAATATTTAATCATCAAACATACTTGTCATATTTTATAGTGCTGTGTGGTGCAAGTAAAACAGACCACCACTCCTGACCCAGCGTCAGCGAACGCTGGATATTAATGTACATGTACACACACACTTGTGCAGCAAATGACACCCTACTGGGCTGGAGTGTGGTGGCTAAGAATGTGTGGACATGTGCCTTATTGTAATTATACAACAGCAAGATTTAGACAGTAACAGCATTGAGCAAGGACTAAGTGAAGTAATCACGGGTAACATAGTATTAACCCTTTGCAATCCAATTTTGGATTCAGGATTTCCTAGGGGGCTTTCTCTTTCTGCCATTATACAATGGCGCCATCTGCTGGATAGAGCCAGTACTGCGGTATGGGACATGCTGGAGAGGCTCCCCGACAAGAGAGTGGCCAGTAATATACAGTAAGAATACCCTGCCGGACGTCTTCCGACATCGGAGCTGTACAGACTTCAATCAGAATGTCTGAAGACGTCAGACAATGGATTGGAAAGGGTTAACTCCACTAAAGTAGTCATATTGACAAAGCAATACATGAATTACGTGATGGGGTTAAAAAGTGATGCAGTTAATGAATGAGTGGGTTTCACAAATGGTGATATATTAGAACATATAATGTATGTAAAACTTTTCAAAATATCTAAGTGGGAGGGAAGGGGCACAATTTTGCAATTTTTTTTGGGGGGGGGGGAGGTGGCTGTTTACAGCATTCTTGGTGCAGTAAAAGGGACATGTTATCTTTATTATGTGGGTGGTCACGATTAAGGCCACAGGCAAGGCTTTATGGGGAGCCACCCATGGGTGCTTTCACAAGGTACCGGGCTGCTAAGGTAACTTAATGGCAGTCTGTGATCTTGTAGTGGGCGGGCAGTTTGGGTGACAGGGGGAGCCTCCTCCCTCTGTCGGGGGATTTAAATGCCACTGTCAATATTGACAGTAGCATTTAGAGGGCTTACTGCTAGGATCAGAATTATCTTATGCTTAGGTTTGTGTTAAGCTGTAGTTATTTCAGTGTGAATGAATAAGACAAAGCAATGGTAAAGAGATATATTGATAGACCTAGCTAAGTCACCCACATATTCCATTGTGGCCTAAGCACACACATAATAATCAACTTGTATTTGGGATACAATGGCTTCAACCCATTGTAAGTGTGCACTCTTAGTCATAGAAATAATAATGGTAATAACTGTTAGGGACAGCGAGTGCGGATCCACTGTGCCAACCAACAGGTTTGACTTAAGGCTAAACCTGAGGACGTTATCCTGCTGACTCTCTGGGCCCTCACCATTTAACCCCTGTACAGGGATTTAGCCGCCACGACCTCTTTGAGTAGTCCTTGTGTGGTTGGCAGAATACAGGCACTGTGCAAACAGGCAGGATGTTGAGCCAGAAACTGGAGCAGAGACAGGACCAAAAAGAGAAAAAATGGTAGGTAATGGAGCAAGGACAAGGACAAATAACAAGGCAGGGAATGGTGCAGACACACTGGCAAAGCAGAGGACCTGTGCTGGCAGCAGAAGCAAAACACGCCAACACTCAGGCAATGAGGGAGGGTTCCCAGGTCAGCTAGATAGGGAGGTAATTTTCCATTATCCTACAGCTGAGCTGGGAGCACTGGAGAAGGTAACCCCTGTAGTGCAGCAGTTCATGCTACAGAGGAAGCAGGATGATGCCTGACAGAAATAGCAGAAGTATGAGAGGCCGACTTAATAGTAACAACAATGATGGTGAAGACGATGGTGAAGCCAACAGTTTTCATGCACATGTGTATTTTAATATAGGGAACATTTTATTACATTAAGCATTTTACAAGCTGCTGAATTATACAAATATATATGAACAAGAAAGAAAAAAGACAACTTCCAACTTGGATCAAAGCTACAGGTAGAAATTTGAGGCACAAGCCAGAAATATGTAAAAAAATTGCTCAGTTAGTGATTAGTGCCAAAGTACAAATACTAAATGTCTGGAGCTGTAACTCTGAAGTCCTTAAAAGAGATAGTAAATCAGACTTACTGAATAGAGATACTCTTACAGTGGGAAATGCACTTCTACCAGACCATTTTTAAAGATCTAGAAGCCTTGGACTATTTATTGTTTTTTCCGATCACCCCAAAAAATCCTCTGAAATCTTCTTCTAGACATTTGTTTGACTTTGTTAAACTTAACATATTTAGACTTTAGTGTTAGGTTGTGCTGCTGAGACCAGTAGTACTATGATTTCTAGGAGCACATTTCCACAGGTGTGGCATAATTGTGTGCTGGCTGGGTGTGGTGATCTCCTGCTAGCCAATCCCCTGGGTCTTTTCTCACATACATACCCAGCTCCTGACAGTATCTGTTTGGTGTACAGGGTGAGCTGACATGTTTCCTTCTGTGTTGCAGCTTGCTGGGTGACTTGCGTCCTTTCGTCTGTTCTGTGCAGCTTGCTGTGTGACTTGTGTCCTGTTATTTCTATGTTGCAGCTTGTTGTGTGACTGGTGTCCTGTTGTCTGTTCTGTACAGCTTGCGGTGTGACTTGTGCCCTGTTGTCTGTGCTGTTGCTGCTTGCTGTGTGAACTGTGTTTGGTTCTGCTGGATCATGTGTCTTGTTAGAGCTTGGACCGTGAGACACGAGGACCCTTGAAGCTGGGCCCACCGCTTAAGTTCATTGGCCAATGCACAAACTAATCCCTCATATTTCTATAACAGCAATCCCATCTGCTTTAGCATGCGGGGATGTTTGATTGTGTTGGTCATTTGTCTTTTGTTATGTCCAGTCCGCAGTATGCAGTTCTCTGTCCAGTTGGTGTTTCCGTCAGCACGTCCAGTCTGAATTCCATTTTAGGTTCCTTTGCTTTTGTTTACCCCGCCCTTTTTGGGCATGTTCATGTGGACCTTGTGCTTATTTTCCTACATGAATGTAACATTCAGATCTCCCTACACAGCCTTAGGCTCCTTTGACATCTGCGTCAGAACCTCCGGGCGGAGGTTCCATCGCAGATCCAATTGCAAATCCTGAAAGAAATGCATCACTTTTTCTTCTGTCTAAATGCTGAGCAGCTGGCTGGAAAGTGGGTGGACCCCAATATAGTCAATGGAGTCTGTCTGGCACTTTTTGGTTCTGTCCAGAGATGGAACCGTTCAGCTGCAGGGATTCTGAGCAGAGCAGGAAACCAGAATCTCCAGTGCAGATGTGAAGCCACCCTTTTATTGTTGTATTTCTAACATCCTACTGTTAAGGTAATCATGTTTTGGATATCCAAAAGATTTCCAATTGACTTTGCAACAATTTTTCTATTTTTTTTCAGGTTTATGATTTTGCTGTATTGGTTTATGATATCCTATTTTCCCTACTAATTCTCTTGTGATCTTCTATGCCTCATTTAAGCATATGTATAGTACTGTGCAAACATTTTTATGTGTAAATGTACCATATGTTGATTCATTATTAAAAAAGTATTCATTAAAAAAAAATAGAAAAAAAATGGTGGGTAAATAATTCTTGACATGCACCTAAGGGTACCTTCACACGAGCATGCTTATGTACATACAGTTGTGTGTACAAAAACACGCTCCTATTAGAAACATTGGTTCCCTATGGTCTGTTTATATGTCCGTGTTTTACAGGCATGCAAACGCACGTACCTGCGAAACATAGGACATGCGTGCACCATAGGTTCATCAATATTCCCCAGCGGGGAGTTCCCTTGTCAGTCAAAACTGTGACAGCACTGTCACAGTGTTCAGTGACAAGGGGACTCCCCGCGGCGAGTAAATAATCCCCTGCCACAGCTGTGACAGCTGTGGCAGAGGATTTCTTCATCTCCACAGGGAGTAAAGAATCCACCACCACAGCTGTGGCAGAGGATTTCTTTATCCCTGCGGGGAGTAAAGAATCCCCTGCCACAGCTGTCACAGCTGTGGCAGAGGATCGCGATGTTCTCCCAATGCTTTCAATGGGACCGGCACTTCTGCAGTCCCATTGAAATCAATGGGCTGCTGGCAAGCCCTGCAGGGATTTTCGGGGAAGGGCTTTAAAAATAAGCCCTTCCCTGAAAATCATCCCTAGAGTGTGTTAAAAAATTTTTTTTAAATTACACTCACCTCTCTTCAGCTGCCGGGACTCAGGCGCATCTAGCCTGTCTTCTCCTTGCACTGCTCTGATGCTCTTTCAGCAGGCGGGGATTTAAAATCCCCACCTGCTGAAAGGGCTGTATCTGATTGGCTGAGTGCTGTGACTCCCAGCGGAGATGGAGAAATCCTCTGCCACAGCTGTCATAGTGGAGATGAGAAATCCTCTGCCACATCCCTGTGGAGATGAAGAAATCCTCTGCTACAGCTGTTGCAGGGGATTCTCCCCCCCCCCCGGGGAGTTACCTTGTCACTGATCACTGTGACAGTGCTGTCACACTGTTCAGTGACAAGGGGACCCTCCGTGGGGAATATTTACAGGACAGGACAAAAAAAAGAGAGAGGGAGGCGGTTTTGCAGCGTCCAATGCTGCAAAAGGCTTACAGGTGCCTCTATTTAGGCTTTTGAAGTCATTCCAAGGATTTAAGGTGAGCAAGGGTTTTCCGGGCGATGGCGTATTTTTCACTTAACCGTCGTGCTTGGTTGTGTGAATGGATGATAAAACGCTAATTATCTCATTGCGGTAAATAGTCCATTTATGCGAATTTACTGCACGGACGTGTGAAAGTAAATATGCATACACTCATGTGATAGAGCCCTAAGAGTGTGCCCCACTGGGGACTATCAATACACTTATCTACCTCTTTCTTATATAAACCAGTAGAGATAACTGGTGGCCAATGCCATGTTAAGTCATGTTTTGTCAGGTCTTAAGGCCCATTTAAATGGGGCGAATGTCAGGTAAACGATGCCGACACTCGGCCCCGCATACAATCACTCCCATGTTGTTACATGGAAGCTAGTATCGCTGGCTCGCTCAAAGAGTAGCCAGCTCTGGTGCGGGGAAGCTACAGGAGACTTCACTCCTTTCCCGCCTCCGCCCCTCTCCATTGACTTAACATAGTGGCTGTTCAATACTGAACGGCTGCTATTTACACTGAACAATGAGTGATCAGCTCATCGTCCATTGTTTATTTCGCATAAACGATGGACGATGAAATGAACGCTGATCGTTCAGTGTAAATAGCAGCCATTCAGAATTGAACTGCCGCTACGTTAAGTCAATGGAGAGGGGTGGGTAGCGCAAGGAGAGAAATCTCCTCCTGCCACCCCACTATGAGCCAGTGATACTAGCTTCCGTGCAGCAGCACGAGAGTGAGTATGTGCAGGGACAAATGTCGTGCATCGCTTGCCCATTATTCATCCCGTCTAAGTGGGAAATTACACTGGGCCTGCAATGTATGTGCTGTTTAACATACACTGTATTTTGTTGCAGGCTGATTTGTGTGAAATGCCTTTTGTGAGTTAAACAATAAATTTAACAGAGATTATAATCATTAAGCTGTGTGCGCATTTAAGATTGCAATCATTGCGCTGTGTACTCTCAGAGACTGTGTTGCTTATTAGAGACTGACACTACCAAGCTGTGTTATCTTTAACTGCCATACTGTGTACACATATGACAAGCCTTACCATCAAGCTTTGTGCCAATGTTTGTAAGTATTGCACTTGTTGCCCCAGCCAGAGTAATGTTCTGTTGAATTGACTGTCCTATATACATTTCCATTACTACTCTAAGCTCAAGTAAGGTAATATGTCAGGGTCAAGCGCTATGCACAAAAACTGTCCCTCTTACATGTAAGCCCTTGTTAATTATAAGCATTTATGTCCATTAAAAAACTGCATTGAGCCACCACTTTTTGGAGCTTAGGAATTTGCCTTTAACATCAAATGTATATTTCTCATATAATTTATAAAAGTAAATGCTATAGCTAAAGTTCACAGGATAGAATAATATTCTAGGATAGCGTTAGATATTATTAAAATGAAAAGGGAGCATGAATATATATTGTTTACACTGAAAATATATCTATCTAAATGCAGATAAAAATTCGGAATTTAAATATAATACAAAATGACATCTATGAATTCCTTAATCGGTTCAGCTGAGAAGTCTACTCAAGGTCATCTCGCTTTTAAGGGGATTTACCTTTCACTGCCGAGTTTACTCAAAGAGCAGTAAGATATGACATTTGCTTCTTATAATGGTTGTTGCGGCATAAAGTTGCAGTGATTATTTTCTCTTAAATAATCCTTCTTTGGCTTTGTTTTGTGTTTAATCCATTATTTGATTAGATTACCGAAGCCCTTTTTTTCTTTTCAAGTACTGTAAGCTTTCTTCTTTGTTTTATTATCTATACCCCAAGCTTTTTAAAAATAGAGTTGGTATGTGTGCCAGTTGAAAGTAAGCTCATGTAAAGCTCCTTCAATGGATGGCTGGAATATTAACTACTATAATGCCAACTATTAGCTCAATACATTTAGTGTTATTAAGTAATTAAAGTGTGAACTAAGAGCATAAATTAGTAAAAACAACATATATAGTTTGATTCAAAAACATATTACAATTTAAAGGGGTTTTCCTATCCTATAAAGTAATAGTATATTACTTGACTGTGCCATCATTTTGATCACATGAGGTCATTATCCCCATCTACTCTTCCTTAGTCAGACCTCATCTGGAATACTGTGTCCAGTTCTGGACACCCCACTTTAAAAAAGACATCAACAAACTGGAGAAAGTTCAGAGAAGAGCTACCAAGATGGTGAGCGGTCTGCAAATCATGTCCTATGGGGAATGATTAAAGGATCTAGGAATGTTTAGCTTGCAAAAAAAAAAGGCTGAGAGGAGACTTAATAGCTGTCTACAATTATCTAAAGGGCTGTCACAGTGCAGAGGGATCAGCCCTATTCTCATTTGCACAAGGAAAGACTAGAAGCAATGGGATGAAACTGAAAGGGAGGAGTTACACAAATTAGATATTAGAAAAAAACCTTCTGACAGTGAGGGTGATCAATGAGTGGAACAGGTTACCACAGTAGGTGGTGAGTTCTCCTTCAATGGAAGTGTTCAAACAAAGGCTGGACAGACCTCTGTCTGGGATGATTTGGTGAATCCTGCACTGAGAATGGGGTTGGACCCGATGACACTGGAAGTCCCTTCCAACTCTACCATTCTATGATTCCATGATCAGAGAGGTTCTGGTATCTGGGATTCTGACAGCTTCTAAGAATGAAGGCGATGCATACAGCGCTGGTTTTCCTGCACAGTCAGTGGTCAAGGCACTGCTGTGCAGGAGAAAAACAGTGAAAGGAACTCAACACTACACAAGAGCTGCATCCCCTGCATACTCCAGAGGTCAGATCTCCACTGATCATAAAGTGGTTGCATATCCTAGCATTATGTCATTACTTTAAAATAAGGGAATAAGTCCTTGTCATTTTTTGTATTCTTTTAAAATAACCCAATAGTCTACTTATCTACTGTTTTTCTAACAGTACTGTATTTCTACCTTTGAGTATTATTGAGCAATTTCTATAAATAAATAATCTTCATAAAAAATACAGCCTGTTTTTGGCATATTCTATTGGATGTTGCAATACAGGTGTGTTATGGCCATAGTGGCTGGTAAGAGGCCCATGACCTTTAATGCTCAGTGGGCTCAGTTTACTCCCACTTTTCCCTGCCATGTTGTTATTATATGTTGAAGTTTTTTTTTAGTTTTTTAAATGAATGTAGCCTTTTCACACAATCAAGAAGTATTACCTACCAACCGATGTGAGAATGCTTGGCTGTATCATATCTCTCAATGCTTGACTTGTACTCCATAACATTCGTTGGTGAGGAGGAATGGGCCCTCTGGTCTTCTATACTAGTCATCAGTGTGGTTATCATTGGTGGTCTAATATTTATTACCTAACCTATGTGGCGATCATAAATAACACCCACATTCCTTATAGTGAACATTTTAACTGAAACATTACAGGGTATCTATTATGCAAAATTATGCAAATATCATTCAAGGAATACTGCTCATTTGTCACCAGAAAAATAATTCAATTATATACCTTCATGCACACAGTAGAGCCCATGGCTTTGTACTGCAGGGCAGTGAAACTGTACAACTGAGTGAAACTGTACATCATCTTATATATAAAACGCACAATCTGTTTGTTTGTGTCGTATACAAATTCACAGTTCTGGTTCAATTTAAGTGAAATTTTGCATGAGTCTTCTTCAGCACCAGGTGACAAATACTGGCATAATTAAAAATTGAAAACTCATTGACTTCCCCTGTAATTTTTGTTGCCAACAGCAACCAATCACAGCTCAGCTTTCTTTTTCTTATACTGCTGAGGTAAAATGAAAACTGCACTGTGATTCATTGCCATTTCTTATACTGCTGAGGTGAAATAAAAACTGTGCTGTGATTGGTTGCTAGAGTTAAGCTTTAATTTTTTACACAGCGGAGGTAAAATGAAAGCTGCACTGTGATTGGTTGCTATGGGCAATGCAGATTTTCTTTGGGACAGCTTTCATAAGAGTGCGGTGCTGGGCTACGTTTTGTGGCCCACTTTGTATATTCCAGCACAGCTATTCATTAAATCTTCTATTTAAAAAGCATAATCTGTTTGTTTGTGTCGTATACAAATCTACAGTTCTGGTCTGATTTGAATAAAATTTTGCACGAGCAGGGCAAGAAATAAGCTTCCCATAAAGGAAGTTGAAAAACACATTTTAAGGCCCTAAAATACAGAATTTGAGAAAAAAAATTAATTTTAACATCGGAAGTAGAACCGATCACAAGACTTCTACTCACTTCCACTTCCCCCACCCGGCAGTTTTCCTCATGCATCCCCTCTGCCCCACTCCTTATATATCGGACCATTAACTGTTTTCCCTTCCAGTCTGTGGCTGAGTGCTCAGCCAATCACAGGCACCGCTCAGCCATTCATTAAATTATAAATGGCTGAACGCTGCCTGTGATTGGCTGAGCAATCCCAGGCAGCACTCAACTGTCATTCAATGAATGTGACAGCATCAAGGAGTCCCAGCTGCAGCAGGGGATAGTGATTGCACCGCACTTTATGTGTGAATTTTAGTTGCCTTTTGCGTTTGGCGATTCAGTGTCCTATTTTTTAACGGTGCAAATTTTTTGCGCATATAAAAATTGGACATGTGACCGCTACCATTAAAAAAGGATTGGTTCTAATAAATGCAAAAAACATGCACAACAAAAACGCCCATCTGACTAAGCCCTAAGAGTGAATATGCAAATTGGATTTTAAAGATTTTACTGTTTGATCTAACAAATGATTGGGGCCACAGCAAAATGGCATAGTAACATCAGTTATTATGTAGAAGAAAGAAATAACTTTGAAAGCCCAATTTTCAATAACTAACCCCTCCGGCTTATAGTGCCGCGTAACACACAGGTATGCCACCTAGCTATAGATATATTCTCCCCTAGAAGCAATGACTCCATAATATGTTGTTAGAAAGAGCATGTCATTAAAGGGGTTGTCCCGCGCCGAAACAGGTTTTTTTTTTTTTTCAATAGCCCCCCCGTTCGGCGCGAGACAGACCCGATGCATGTGTTGAAAAAAAAAACAGATAGTACTTCCCGAATCCCCGCGCTCCGGTGACTTCTTACTTACCTTGCGAAGATGGCCGCCGGGATCTTCACCCTCGGTGGACCGCAGGTCTTCTGTGCGGTCCATTGCCGATTCCAGCCTCCTGATTGGCTGGAATCGGCACACGTGACGGGGCGGAGCTACGAGGGCAGCTCTCCAGCACGAGCAGCCCCATTCAACACGGAGAAGACCGGACTGCGCAAGCGCGTCTAATCGGGCGATTAGACGCTGAAAATTAGACGGCACCATGGAGACGGGGACGCTAGCAACGGAGCAGGTAAGTGAATAACTTCTGTATGGCTCATAATTAATGCACAATGTACATTACAAAGTGCATTAATATGGCCATACAGAAGTGTGTACCCCAACTTTGTTTCGCGGGACAACCCCTTTAAATGTTTCTTGTCTCATTAATATAGATTACGCAAAAAAATAACAAAACACAGCTTTATGTCTACATATTAAGTTAGAGGCATACAGAAGTAAAATGCTGTAATGGGCCCTTTGACATCTGTGAGTCCTGTATCACAGTGCTATACAACTCAGAGGTTGTGCAAAGTCTAAGGGCTCATGCATCTGCCCGTGGGTTCTGCAGCAATGTCCGTCCATAGGACGCAATGCAAAAGTGATTGTTCCATGCACACGAGGGGAAATCAACTGTGTTTTCTCGCTTGCAGATGAAAAATTGCAGAATGCTTCATTTCGGGGCATTTTCTGCAGGGACGGCTTTCATTGCAGTCAATGGAAGCTATCCAATCCGCGATTTATCCATAATGACAGTCCTGGAAATGTTGCATAACCGTGCATGTGCGGCGGTGCGATAGCCGACACATCCGCACACATCCACAGTGCAGAAAAAAGAAGACATGGACAGGTACACAGGGTCGTTGTTCATGGGCACTGGCGGATTTCGTGCAGGATTTTCCACATGTAAATTGTGCGTGCCCGTGTGCATTTGTTTTTCGCGTGGTTCTCTGCACAAGCCATAAAAATGCTAATGGTATAATATATACTTAATGATTTTCAATTAGGAACCTTACAGCTAGAAAGTCATAGGATACCCATGCTAGGACACCAATAGCATTTTACTTCAGAAAGGAATGCAAAATAGGAGGAATGGCATTGCTATTTGAGGAGTAGAATCCGGGATATATTAAGAAAACAACTTTTATTACGCTATGCATTACGGAGCCGAACCAACTCCTTTGTCAGGCCACATTACAACAGCAGGGAACCACAGATTATTTAAATGAACAATTTATGGGGCAGATTTGAGTGTCTGATGTAGTTGGGATTTCCACCAATCCCAAAAAGTTAGCAATCATAAAGTGTAAAACATGTTTAAAAGAATATCCACCAAATGAACAGACAATCAATTAATACATGATTATAATATAGTGAATAAAATGATAAATAAAACTAAAATAGTAATATAGGAGTATAGACAGAGTAATAAAATCGATTCTGCAGCCCATATAAATGCATACAGAACAATAAAAACAATTAAAATACATAAATGGAAATGTAAATAAGTAGATGACAAAGGGTAAATGAAATAATCTAACAAAAGGATAATCCATAAACCATAATTAATAATTCACCTGAGCAAACAGTAGATGGGATATAGAGTGGATTGCCTAAAAACAGCCCTAATAGTTTTTTTTAAGAATGCCCATAAATAAATTACCGTATTTTCCGGACTATAAGGCGCACCGGATTATAAGGCGCACCTTCTATGAGCGCCTTATAAGCAATCTTGCTTCATATATAAGGCGCACCGGATTATAAGGCGCAGCACATTAGTGCTGTGCAGGGGCCGGAGAGGCTTCTATCAAGCCTGATAGAAGCCTGTCCGGTCAGATCGCGGTTGCTAGGCAGCCAGGGGCCTTCTGAAAGGCCCTAGGGCTGTCTATGCAGAGCGCCTAGCAAGTCGTGCGCTAGATGGGCACTCTGCATAGACAGCCCTGGGGCCTTTCAGGAGGTCCCCGGCCGCCTAGCAACCACACAGCGTCCCACGATCTCATCGTGGGACGCTGTACGGGCCCCCTGAACATCGGTTGCCGGCTGTGCTTACAGCGGGCACCCGGCGGCAGCAGTTCTGATGAGCCGCGCCGCTCGTTAGGACTGTTAACACTTTAAATACCGCTGTCAGAGTGGTATTTAAAGTGTTAACAGTTCTGACAAGCGGCGCGGCTCGTCGGAACTGCTGCCGCCGGGTGCCCGCTGTAAGAACAGCCGGCACCCGACGTTGTATGGAGCAGGATCCACCCGCGATCCCGCTCCATACTACTACTTGTTTGACTTGCGAACGGGCTCCCGGAACGGAACCTGTTCGCAAGTCGGGGAGCACCTGGACTGTCGGGTTCATATATAAGGCGCACCGGATTATAAGGCGCACTTTCTATTTCTGAGAAATTCTCAGCATTTTATGTGCGCCTTATAGTCCGGAAAATACGGTAATGTATTTTGGTTGAACAACTAGGGTAATAAAAGGAACGAGAAAAAAAATCATTTTGATAGGTATTCATCCTGGGTAACCAGCAATGAAAAAATCTTTAGTTTATGAGAGATCATATCGCAACAGAGACGGCGTAATTTGCTGTATCTAAAAGAGCCTCCTAGGAAAGGGAAGATACCAGAGGATTAAGTGATTTTTTAACGCATACGGCTAGGAGTTAATAAATTGCATAAAGTTGGGGATCTCCTATAATAATAGCGACTTAGGGAATTCTGTCTTTTAATAGTGGATCCTTCTGAAGGATATGTGAATGTTTTCTTAGAATATTTCTTATTAGTTTATGTCCTGGATTTTAGACTGTAGTCTAATTAAACTACGCATATGTTAGGGTTGTGGTTAGAAGCAGTTTTTGGCTTTTTGTGGAGCCACTCCACTTGTGTTAGTAAACCAGCATTTTTCTGTTTAAAACATTTCTGAGGAATAGTAACTTGTTCTCTAAAAGATGCACAATTAGAACAGTTCCTGCGAATATGTTTAAACTGCCAAAACAAAATGTTCTTAAGCAAGGGCAGGTACTGCTTACTTCTGTGGTCAAGAAAACTATTGATGTCTACCTCCTTGACATGAGTCTTTGTACTGAGTTGTTTCTTGCAACCAAACTAGATGCAAATATCCAAAAATATTATTTGTTGAGCAGATTGAAAATACGTAAAAGAAAGACCAAAGGGGTTGCAATTCAAACACTCCACAAAACAATCTATTCCCCTTTGTTTACCTTTCCAGGTTAGTCTGTCGTCAAAAACTGTCTCTCTTTTTGATTCAGGAGACCTTGTTTCCATGCGAGGTTTATCAGTTCATCATAGTTGGGATAAGGATTGAGAGAGAAAAGTAAAAGTTGGTGTCAGAGAGGATATTAAAGACTTCTTCAAGATAATCACATTTATCCTGAATGACGACACCACCCCCCTTATTTGCTGCCCTTATAACAATATCATCATTCTCACTGAATGGGCTCAAGACATACCTTTCCTCCATCGTTAGGTTCTCCTTCATAGTAATTGGGGTTTTCAGACCATGAAAGCCATTATTAACCATGGAATAAAATGTATTCATATGGGAACCTCTTTGTTGGAGAGGATTGAAATGGGACTTGGGGTGAACATCAACAGTAATTGTTTTGGTATGAGAACCTAAATCTGATGTAATGTTAATTGCTCCCTTAAAGGCAGAGGCATTAGTTTTCAATAAAATAGAGAAATGACGCTTCAGGCTTAGCTTGCAAATGAAAGAATTGAGATCTAAAAATAATTGGAAGTTGTTAGAAGGCATTGAGGGACATAAGGAAAGACCTTTGGCAAGTAGTGACATTTTGTGCTCATTAAGAGCATATGTAGATAAATTTAATATCTCACTACTTGATTTTGTTCTTCCTGGCTATAATGTTTTTTTTTTTTTTACTTTAGTCCTCTTTTTCTACTATCCCTACATCCTCTATCTCTTTTTTTCTTTTCATTGATTATCGGGTTGTCATCAAGAAGTACTTTGTGATGGTTTGATTGATGAAGCTTGTTAGCAAAGGTAAGAGTACAGAGGTCATATGCATGTCAAGTGTCAAATTAGATATTAATTGAGGACTGAGTTTGGATGGTAAGTCTAAAAAAGAGGCTCCTGAGATAGTATTGGAACCTGAAGAAGGTTGGTTATTACAAATGACAGTATGATCAAAACTTTCCAATGAGGTTGGGTTTAGATTATATGATCAGATCTTCAGTTCTCTATATTGACCCCTGTAGGAATGTTATCTGTGCATGGAATTTCAATACTCATGGGGCAGAATCTTTCCCCAACTAAATAGGGAGGAGAGGTGTATCCTTATTTTGCTCATGCAAAGTTAACTGAGATGACCTGGAATAGTTGGATGACAGTGGTAAAGCCCCCTTATCAATATAAACTGACAATTGGGAGATTCTGGGGATATTGTTACCCGTACCCTCATCAGAGCTACCCACTGCTACAACTGAATTTGTGTCAGGGCCAGGTATCACATTGGTAAGTTCTTCCAATTTTCTATTAAGTTCCTTGTGTCAGAAGGCTTCCTTCGGAACTGATTGAAGGGAAATGTAGCAAAGTAAAGCTTAATTTGTAAAAGTGGAGATCATAGGTGTATCTAACGTAGTTGTTGGATAATCAAATAGAACAGGGTCATGGTGGGAACTTATAGTTGAGTAGTGGGCCTGATAATGTGGGTATGGTTCCAGAACCTGATATCACAATAAAAATATTTCTAGCATAAAGTTACAAAAAGCATAACATTTCCATTTTGGTCATTTTTTCATAATGCTTCCATTAGTTTAGAACTAGAAATGAGGGGAATTTTGAAGAGTTTAGTTAGGCTGCTTCAGCAAATTTTCTCAAAAAGTTTGGTTTGAATCCATCTGGAAGTTCATAATAACCTCCAAAACAAGAGTGTGTTATGGTTCAATGCTTAGCTTTGCTGCCTTTCAGTGTTGAGATCCTAGGCCCAGCTCTCACCAAGGACAACATCTGCATAGGCTTTATGAAAAATTCCATGCAGATGTTGTCCTTAGTCAGATTTGAATGACTTTAGCACTGCAGGGCAACAGTACTGACCTCTGAGACAACACTTCTTTTTCCTTCTCTAAAAGAAGGAGGGGAAGAACAAGAACCACAACATTACAAATATCATACATGTTGTCAGATTTGAGCCTAGGACTCCAGCACTCCAAGACAGCAGTGCTACCTACTGAGCCACTGGCGTAACTATAGGGGATGCAGAGGATGCGGTTGCACCCGGGACCAGGAGCCTTAGGGGGCCCATAAGGCCTCTCTTCTCCATATAGGGAGCCTGTACTATGAATAAAGCATTATAGTTGGGGGCCCTGTTACAGGTTTTGCATTGGGGCCCAGGAGCTTTAAGTTACGCCTCTGTACTGAGCCACATCCATGGAAGAAGCACCACCACTGGGCTCTTAGACAGTGTTTAGTATTTGTTTTAGGGGTTTTAATGAACTTACTTCCAATTTGGCAGTAATAAACCACCCGAGTTTGGAATTTTCTTGGGGTTCAGCCTAAATGAATTTTTAGCAAAGTTTGAAATCAGGGTCGACAAGTTTGATTCATTCATCTTTATTTGGGATGCTAATTTCTGACACAGTAGAAATAGGCATGCTTTGTTTAAGCCCAATGTCTTGGGATTTTTTTAGATGTTCTTGATGTTAAGATAATGTTGAAATGCTATTGAATATATCAAACACAAATTTAACAGTATACTATTTTTGCATTATTTTATGTTAGTATATGCTGCTTTATACATGAAATCGCATTTGATGTAAATATAGCATGAACTGCACTGCAACAAATGTTTTGCCTTGTTTTCTTTGAGTCATGTTTTACAGTATACATGAATTTGCAGTTTCCACTTTTCAGCGTTATACAGGCATTTTCCAATGAAAGAAATTGATCCCATTGTAACACATGGCATCACACATAAATGGATGGCAGTCAGAGTTCCATTTTCTGCTAAATGAAAGCCTCCAATAAACTTTTACCCTTCTCATTCTTGACTATTTTAGTACTGCTGTCAATAGAATGTTATTGTGTTCTACACTATGTTCATAAAAGAATATGTCTTTAGGTTATAACTTGTAACTTGAACTTCTATGATCTCAACCAAAGCTCCTTATTGTGTTACTTTTAGACACTGCATTTTCTTTAAATAGCTATTAATTGCTGCACTACTATAGATGCTTTACTTGATTCCATTGTAGTTTGAATTCAAAGCTGTCTGTGCAATCCTTTTAGGATATTTGCATTTTCACATCTGGTTTCCCTATTTTTCCTCTAATCGTATTATTATGTATGCTGCTCTGTGATAAACTTTTTGTCTTGTCTGCAATAGTTATAAACTTTTTCAAAGCATTTCTATTCACTTTGAAACTAAGAAGAAAAAGTAACGTGTCACATGGGTGAAAATAAGGAGAACATATTGAATATAATGTTCTCGCACTGTCTAAAAAGAGCATAACATATAACAAGAAAATGTTAATGACTTAATATTGGGGTCGTTTGCATATATTTATCCAGCTACACTGTGATTTTATAGGAAATTCACTTGCTTTTATATTTTATGATTATTTAAATGTGGCACAAACATCTTTGTAAATATATTTTATTATTCATTTACTTTAGTATTCCTTTTGATAGCTGGGAACTAATTAAGAAAAAAAATGGCTTAAATGTGTAAATTAATACTTACCCACTGTGTGAGGAAATTATGTGCTAATAAAGGAAAACACAGTTCTATATCATTTTAATGTATTTCATAAAAATATGCAGAAGAATAATATAAATGTGGAAATTATACAAAAAATTGAGAAATATAATATAATTAGATATTAATAAGGATAATATAATATTAAGTAATAATTGGAATGGATGCAATTTAATCATCTAACATAGTAACACAGTATGTTAGGCTGAAAAAAGATATATGTCTGTCTAGTTCGGCCTATTACCCCCCTAATGTTGATTCAGTAGAAAGCAAAAAAAATCTAATAAGGTCAAAAAACAATTTTCCTCATTTAAGGGAAAAAAATTCCTTCCTAGCCTGGCAATCAAAATAATCCCTGGATCAATAACTCTTCTGCAGTAATTAGTGACTATAACATGTAATATTAGTTATTCTCATAGAGCTGGGAATCTCCAAATGAAACAATACAGGATTAATTTTTTCAATGATTTTGAAAGGACCAATAAACCGTAGGCCTAATTTGATGGACTGTTGCTTAAGTTTTATGTTCTTAGTCGACAACCACACTAAGTGTCCCGCTAAGAAATTAGTCCCCATTATCCGCCACCCGCTTGGAATTTTGAAACATCATCCAAAGATTATTCTGAATATTCTCCCACATCACCTCTATGTTAGAGGATAACTCATTGTCCCGTGGCACCTTTGAAATCTATTTAGAAGAGGGACTAAAACAGGGATGGAACCCAAAATTACAAAAGAAATTATCTATTGTTCAATGCAAATTCAACTAAAAGCAATAACCTCGACCAATCCTCCTGATTCTCTAAAACATAACACCAGAACTATTGTTCCAGACTCGGTCTGTCCATTAGTCACCAAATGATATGCTGAGGAAAAGGAGAGCTGAATTTCCAACCAAGAGCAAACAAAACACAGAGCGTGGAAACAAACTGGACCCCATAATCGGAGACGATGTTCACTGGTAACCCATGTAATATTACAATATGAGTAATGATGAACAATCTACACAAGGTTTTAGCTTTAGGAAAACTGGGAAGAGCCACAAAATGACACATTTTGCTAAAATTATCAACCACAACCGAGAGGACAGTGTTACCCTCAGAAAACTGCAAATCCATAATAAAGTCCATAGACAAATGAGTCCAAGGTTTCATGGGTATAGGCAAAGGCATCAACGCCCTGGTAGGGGGATTATGAGGCGATTTTGTTCTGCCACAAACCTCACGAGAAGATACTGAAATTAAACAGCACTGAGCAAAGCACAAGATCACGTTAATTAGTCCTGACAAATTACCCACAAGTGAAACAGAGCAAGTCTCACCTTATACCACTTCCACCAGAGCCAGAAGATGAAGAAACACATACAAAACCTGTGCCACAATACTAGAATGAGGAGATCCCAGAACCACCACAACAATAGTTTTGTATAGTCTGCAAATATTGATATTTTATTGTGCAATCATTCTCCCAGGTCATTAATAAATATATTTAAAAGAACAGGGCCCAATACTGTCCCCTTTGGTACCCCACTAATAATTGTGACCCAATTCTAGGTATCCTTCTTAAGGAAAAACAATACCCTTCTGGACCCATGTCTATAGACCTCTCACTAGCCAAGCCAGAAACCTGTGGCACACTCATTAGGGGCAATCACCTGGAAACAGCTGTCTATGCGTGGTTTTTCTGAGTTTTACTCACAATTCTTATTCATTGTTATAAGGCTTCTTTAAAAAAATCTGACATTGACTTGAAGAATGCTGACTTCCAATAGATGGAACTGCAGAGGTATTGTTCCATCTTCCCATTTGCACAGAAAATGAAGCATTTTAGTATAGAGCATATATGCACAAATGTCAAGTTAATACAACTGAAATAAACAATAAAATACATTATTAAATATGTACTTTAATACCCTACCCCAAAACGTAGTAATGGCAAATGGTTTAGCAACATTCAAAAAAGGGCTAGATGCTACTGTAATAGCAAATGGAATTTAGAATTATAATTAAATGATGAAGGTTGAACTTGATGTCTTTTTCAACCTAACTTTTTTAAACTAAACAAATATGTATTATAATCACAATCAGTTATAACCCAATTGAATGTCTGAGCTACAATGCTGGGCAATAGTTTACTTTTTCAAGTTTTCTTTTTATGAGGAAAAACTGATAAGTCCTTGGCTTTGACCACAAAAGTTAAAATAGAGCAATTAAATTTCATAGTGAGTCTACATAGTACCCTCAGATATCAATACACTTTGACTGCAGTGTTGCAACTTCTTCAACCCATCTACAAATAATTCCTTTGGTTGGGTGGCAGACCAGGCATTCGTCTTTACAATTCCGTTAGATATGGAGGCAATTTTGATTCCCTTTAGGTGTTTCTTCAAATTAGAAAACAAATGATAGTTTCAGGGTGCCAGATCAGGTGAATAAGAAAGATGATCCAGCACCTCAAAGCCCAGGCCAGTCAGTTTGTTCTGGATGATAGTTTCTGTGTGTGATGAGATATTGTGCAAGAAGAGAACTCTCCACTCCTTTTAGACTTCAATTTCTCCTTCAATTGATCCATAAGTGTTGTGTAATACACAACTATGATAGCAGTCCCATTAGTCCACAAGGAGTATCCCATCTTTATGCCAGAAGACAGATGCTATCACCTTGGATATTGACCTCTGCATTCTGAACTTCTTTAGATGTGGGGAACCACTTTATCTCCATTCTTTGAACTGCCTTTTGACTCAGTATTAGAGATAAGCAAGCATACTCGCTAAGGACAATTGCATGTTCTGCCTCCGCAGATGATCTAAGGCATCCTCAGTGCTGATGTTGTGTACTAAGAAGGAGAAGGAGTCATTCGTATGCAAGTGATCAGTGAGTTCTTGTATATAAGCCAGTGTTGAAAGCATTGATTCCGGGAGAGAAAGCAAGACACAGATAACTGGGACTGTGGACTTTGTATGTATGCCCTGTGTACCTCCACTGCTGTTTTGCCTATTCTACTATTAGATTGTATCCTATGTTGGATTTACTACTTTCAGTAAAGCGGACATCATCAACCATTCCAGGTGTGGGCTCTAATTATTCCAAGGAGGAGCCACATCAAAGGAAAGGAACGGTGGCATCACCCATGACAACTAAAGACTTTCAAGTAACTTTGCCCATTTACGATCCCCTTTCATCTTCCCGTGGCCTTCCCCTGTGGCGACGTGGATGGGTCCTGTGCTACCCGGAACTGGGGAGGGGATGGTAGAGCCACTGTGACAAGAGACCATCTTTACCCCCACTGTCTCCTCGGCTGTGGGCCTGCTCTGCAGACACTGCAGGGAGGAGTTTTTGCATCATGAACAGGTTAAAAACGCTTCTGTGCCGCATGTATCCAGTTGTGGTAGCGTACTAAAGTCAATTTCTGTTCAAATTTTTTTCAAGCAAGAAAGAAAGCCTCTGAGCCATCGCCAAGGACAAAGTTTGGCCAGCTATCAACATGCAGAGTGAAGGTTCCACCTTCATATGTGTCTCAAATGCAGTATTGTCTGTGTTATACTACTAGACAAAGTAGAGTTACCCTCATTCCATTTTATTCAGGAGAAAAGTATGGACTTTTTGGATGCACAAGATGGCACCCGACATTTTTCTTACTGCGCACTACCTAAACCTGCAAAATTTTCCCACCACTTTGTTCCCGCTGTGGTTAAGGGAAAAGTAGAGGGGGATAGCCCCACTGTGGAACAACAGCACCACCCAGGGGTGGAGCCTAGCAACCTCGTGAGTTTACCGCTGCAAGCTTCTTCAGGGTCCAGTGAGAATTTTCCTGTGTGCAGGATGTCCACCAGCGCATACAGAGTTTTACCTACAGGTTACCCACTATGCCCACCAAGATTCTTTTTGGGTGATGAGCCAGACCCGTTAGAGCTACTCCCTACAATTTCTTCAGTTTCTTCATCAAGGGATGAAATAACTACAGAACCTGTTGTCTCCACTCCCAGCAACAAGTGTTCCTCACCTGTTCAGGCCACCAGTCAAGTCTCCCATGATACTGGTTGTACGTGATGCAACTCGAATTTCTCTTGCTCCAGGGAAAAGAACCTTTTACAAAGTCAAGACTCCTGAGGGGAGTAAAGAATTTCCACACCCTCCGTGGATCCTTATCCACAAAGACAATTTAGAGGCTAAGGACTTATTGCCCCCACCTCTATGCCCTTACATAAAGGAGTATGGGGACTATAATTTCTATTTTATGTTTGTGGATGACCAACAAGAGAAGCCACCAGAGAGGTCCCGATGGAAGCCATTTGACTTCTCTGTCAAAAGGGACATTCACGGGACTCTGATCCGTTGGACTTAAGAGCCCCACGGCGGCAGTTGGCTGACTGTTTTAAGCCAGTCCAGGAAGAAGAGGACTACACTGCAGAGGACGCTTAAGTAAATGCCTACTTGAGATCTAGTCCCTCGTTGTGCTCTTCAGCAGGAATCAGGTCTTAGAAAAGTGGTGTCACCACTACAGGATTTTCTACGGGGTCAGAAACAGAGGAGCCCATGGTATCCTTGTCCCACAAGACGTGGTACTATATACTTTTTCTGTCAGATTCTTTATTAGTTTAGTAGTAAAAGCTTGGTATGCCTTCCTACTTAATCATAAATAGAAAGAAGTGCAGTAGTGTTCTATAGACTTCTACAGACACCTTGCTCGGATTCTGCACAACTCAAAGTTTGTATGGAGCGGTCATATGACTGTGTACATGAAAACCTTATTCTGCACTATTGCCTGCTATGGCTCATGAGTATTTGTCTAACTTTTGTCAGCTTCTAAAATTGTTTGTGCTGTTTAAATTTGTTAATTATTTATGTTAAAAATGTTAAAATTTTGAGCAGCAAAATTGACTTATTTACTTTATGGCCTTCAGATTTATAGAAATTACTATTTAAACAGTTATTGAGCAATATGTCATTATTATCCATTCATTATCAAGTGGGCTTTGTAAATAGTATAACTATAGTAAGTGAATGCTAATAATTAATAATATAATGTATGTACTTAAAATTTCTAAACTGCCATACCTCCATAAACCCTTTCTTAACAAAGTGCCATTGGCCAGCTATAAGGACTATAGATACCAGAGGATATACAGCAATGTTAAATATTCTTGTATTGACTAATAGCAAAAATATTATATATACAAGCTTTCAAGGCTATTTAATGCCCCTCCATCAGGCTTAGGGGGGGTCCCACATGAACGCATTCTAATTGCGGAATTCGCGATCGTTGTCCATGCGGACTTTCCATTGCAAAACTCAGGCATTGAGAGCCATGTAGTTTAGATTTTTCCTCCAGACTTGTAGATACAAATTGCGTAATCCACAAGCGAAAGAAAATCGCAGTATGCTCTATTTTGCCACTTACTCCACGCGGACGGCCTCCATTAAAGTCAATAGAGGTGTCCGGCCCGCAGCCCATATGCAATTAACATTGCGTATGGGCTGAGGGTACCCGCATCATCTCTAGGCGATGGTGTGGGAAATACAAACAAAGAAAACATACACCTGGGGACAAATTAAGCCCACATGTTAATGTATGGAAAGTTCCCATTTGTTTAAATTCCCATATTTTTCTGTCTCTGTTATTTTTAAAAAGTACTTTGATTATCAAAACGTTCAGATCCATTACATTGTGATCTGGTCCAGAGAAATGGTTTCTCACTGGTTTATCTAGCTTATTGTATGTCTGTGTAGAGTCATCCTGGACTAGAGCCTTTGTTTTATTACTCCAATATAAAGTCCATCAGGGCACCCTGTACACTGTATAATATACAGCACATTGGAAGGCGTACATGAGAAAGTGTAAGTGATTCTATAGTCCTACTGTATTTTGGGTATGTGGGTACAGATTAGAGATGAGCGAGCACCAAAATGCTCGGGTGCTCGTTACTCGGGACGAACTTTTCGCGATGCTCGAGGGTTCGTTTCGAGTAACGAACCCCATTGAAGTCAATGGGCGACCCGAGCATTTTTGTATATCGCCGATGCTCGCTAAGGTTTTCATTTGTGAAAATCTGGGCAATTCAAGAAAGTGATGGGAACGACACAGTAACGGATAGGGCAGGCGAGGGGCTACATGTTGGGCTGCATCTCAAGTTCCCAGGTCCCACTATTAAGCCACAATAGCGGCAAGAGTTCCCCCCCCCCCACTGTCAGCATAAAGATCGTTCTCCTCTGCCATAGCTGTAACAGCTGTGGCAGAGAAGAACGATGTTTGCCCATTGAATTCAATGGAGCCGGCAATACAGCAGGTTCCACTGAAAGCAATGGGCTGCCAGCGATCGCGGGATGAATTGTCGGGAAGGGCTTAAATATATAAGCCCTTCCCTGCAATTCATCCAGAAATGTGTTATAATAAAAATATATACCGGTGTATAAGGCGACGGGGCGTATAAGACGACCCCCCAACTGTCACCTTATACGCCGGCAATACAGCGGAGCAAAGAATAAAAATCATTACTCACTTCTCCTGGTGTTCTGCGGCGCTGCTGCAGGCTGTCGCTCCCTCCTGGTCCCCGGCAGAGCATTGCTTTCTGGACGCAGTGGTTGAAATCCCCGCCTCCAGAAACACACGTGCCTTCAGCCAATCACAGCCATTCAATGACATCATTGTCATGGGCTGTGATTGGCTGAAGGCACCTGTGTTTCTGGAGGCGGGGATTTAAATCCCTTCGTACAGAAAGCAATGCTCTGCCGGGAACTAGGAGGGAGCGACAGCCTGCAGCAGCGGCACAGAACGCCAGGAGAAGTGAGTAATGATTTTTATTCTTTGCTCCACTGTATTGCCGGCGTATAAGGTGACAGTTGGGGGGTCGTCTTATACGCCCCGTCGCCTTATACGCCGGTATATATTTTTATTGTAACACATTTCTGGATGAATTGCAGGAAAGGGCTTATATATTTAAGCCCTTCCCGACAATTCATCCCGCGATCGCCGGCAGCCCATTGCTTTCAGTGGAACCTGCTGTATTGCCGGCTCCATTGAATTCAATGGGCAAACATCGTTCTTCTCTGCCACAGCTGTTACAGCTGTGGCAGAGAAGAATGATTTGTCTTCTATATGTTCTCAATGGGGTCGGCGCTGCTGCCGCCGGCCCCATTGAGCGCATATAGAGAAGAGAACAGAAATTGCAGATCGCACATAGGTGCGATCTGCGATTTCTATGGCCTAAGAAGGACCGTTGGGATTCTTGAAGCCTAAAATCACTCCTAACGCTCTCCCTATAGCAGCTCCGGCATCAACAACACTTTCCCTGAACTATGTCAGAATGCATCTGTGGCGAGCCGCGGGAGGGGCAGATTTTAATACTCGGGTGACACCTAATCTCGCCAGCCACTCACTGCAGGGGGGTGGTATAGGGCTTGAACGCTGCAGGGGGAAGTTGTAATGCCTTCCCTGTCTTTCTATTGGCCAGAAAAGCGTGCAAATTTCTCAGGGAAGAAAATGAAAGTAACCCGAACACCGCGTGGTACTCGTCACGAGTAACGAGCATCTCGAACACCCTAATACTCGAACGAGTATCAAGCTCGGATGAGTATGCTCGCTCATCTCTAGTACAGATGTGTTGGTAGGATGTGGATACAGATCTTGCATTTTCTGTTGTTACAAGGGAAAGTGCCAGTTTCTGCTGGTAATAAGACGGCACTTCAGACAAGATTTTTTAAAGGTTGGTTGCTGTTTGCATGAAAGGAGAAGTAAATCCGTGAATATTTCCTTAACTCTGTCTTTGTAGAGTATGGGTTGGAGATCAGCAGTGATTCTTCTTGTTGTTCTCTTCCTTCTGTTTGTATTCCAAGAGGCTGTTCCATGAAACCCTTGTGGCTATGTGGTTCAGCTCATCTATAACTAGTAAATGGTATCCCTCTTATAGGAAAGTATTCAGAGAGGGTATACAGAAAACCAAACCGCCACTCTATAGCTATTAGTATAGTCTCATATTAACAAATTAGCATGCAATTAAAATAGGTGGTAAGGAGTAACAATGAGAACCATAAATATTCTGCAGCTTCTTAGACTAACCGGAAGTGGCAGATGGTATTCACATAAATGGCATCTCTGTTGGTCCGGTGGACAAAGGTGGCTCATATGTAGATACTGGCTGGTATGCCCAGCTTCGCCTGAGTTAATTTGGTACAGGTGTTTACCTATTGATCACACAGAAAATTTTATGAAGTCATGGTTACTTCCGAGGAACCAAGAAATAAAATATGTATACACATAGAGGAGTGTTAGATACTCCTCAGACTGCATGTACCGATGTCCCTCTGCAGAATGTGCCACGCCTCCCACTTTCATCACTTTTTACCCTTAAAGATAACACCCCTTTAACTAAAATTTAACCCCAGACTGGAGGTTGCAGCCCCTTCTGAGCCTTAAAGGCTTCATCTTTGCAGTCCATGACCGCTTCCTTATATACTCTACAGCTTTTCAATATATGCACAGAGGTCAGTTAGATTGTTCTCAGTATATACACATAGGGGTGAGGTACATTCTCCCCAGTATATACAAACAGAGATGAGGTAGATACTCCTCAGTATATACACATACACGTGGGGTAGATTCTCCTCCGTATATACACATAGAGGTGATGTAGATTCTCCTTAGTATATACACATAGAGGGGATGTATATTCCCTTCAGTATATACACATAGAGGTGAGGTAGATTCTCCCCAGCATATGCACATAGAGGTGAGGTAGATTCTCCCCAGCATATGCACATAGAGGTGAGGTAGATTCTCCCCAGCATATGCACATAGAGGAACATTGGATTCTCCTCAGTATATACACATAGATGTGAGGTAGATTCTCTTCAGTATATGCACATAGAGGTGAGGTAGCTTCTCTTCAGTATATGCACATAGAGGTGAGGTAGATTCTCTTCAGTATATGCACATAGAGGTGAGGTAGATTCTCTTCAGTATATGCACATAGAGGTGTGGTAGATTTCCCTCAGTACACAAATCATTTCCCTAGGCTTTTCACGCTTAGAATTGAATATTGAAGTTGCGACCTCTTTACTTTTCCTATTTAGAATGTAAAGAATGGTCATAGCAAATTTCATGTTTGTGCAGTACAGATGTGTTATTAGTTACATTACATAAGGGGTCACTTACTTTCGTGTTTAGAAATGAATAATTGAGTTGTGACTAGAGATGAGCGAACGTACTCGGATAAGCACTACTCGTCCGAGTAATGTGCTTTATCCGAGTACCTCTCTGCTCGTCCTGAAAGATTCGGGACGCGCTGCGGAGCGGGGAGCTGCAGGGGAGAGCGGGGAGGAACGGAGGGGAGATCTTTCTCTCCTTCTCTCCCGCCCGCTCTGCCCCGCTCCCCGCTGCGACTCACCTGTCAGCAGCGGAGCGCCCCGAATCTTTCAAGACGAGTACAGCGGTACTCAGATAAAGCACATTACTCGGACGAGTAGTGCTTATCCGAGTATGTTCGCTCATCTCTAGTTGTGACCCCTTTACTTTTCTAGCTAGCTTTAGATAGTTTCAGCTGTGCCACGCTTGGAAGCCTTGAATTGGCACAAAAGACAGAGGCTATTTTAATTGCTGAAGGAGAAAGACATACATTCCAGCTTATTGAAAATTCTTCTTAGGGGAGGAAACTATCCCTCAATGCTGATAGAAAAAGGCATACCTCTCCACATGCTGAAGAGTCTTCTGAACGGTGGCACCTATGGCTCACTGCTGATAGAGAAAGGAACACTTCTCAATGCTCACAAGAATCTTATACAGAGAGGCAAAATCATCTCTCTAGCAACAGAGAATGTCATGTTATTCTGGGGGAAACAGAACTACCATAGTGAAGATCTAGTCACCTCCAACATAACCGAGTTCAAGTACTAATAGCTTTACTAAGAAACCTAAATTCACCCAAACTATGCAGTAGCAGCTGTCTGCAAGTTAACATTCTTGAAAAACAACTTTACAGGAGTAACTATTTTTAAAGATTACAGCATCAAAAAAAAGGTGTTGATACCAAAAACACTGATTATCCATATAGCTATTTTCTCTTACAGTTCAAATGGTTGTGATTCCCAGTAAAGCTTCCTTCTGCAATGAGTATTAACATAACATAGGGACAAATATTGAGGGGAGCAGGCATGAATTTGCACATTCTGTGTTTTTCCACACAGTTATCTTTATGTGGCAGGCTTAAAAGGTAAGTAAGTTCTGAAGGTAAACCTTATGTCCTTACCTCGGATGGTCTGTAAGTAAGTATGGTCTGTAAAGAAACTCTATAACACTTACAGAATTGTGAGCATAGCTACTTTTCATTAAATTCAATTTTAACACAGGTGGAGTCACGAGCACAGCTAGTATAATACACCCCCCCTTACATAGTCACTTAGTAAATAAGGTTGAAGAAAACACATGTCCGTCCAGTTCAGCTTATCATTTCATAATGTTGATCCAGAGGAAGGCAAAAAAAAAAAAAACAAGTAAAGAATAAGTTTCCTCATTTTAGAGAACAAATTCCTTCCGACTCCAAATCTGGCAGCCAGAATAACTCCTTGGATCAATAACCCTTTTAAAGTAGTCAGTGACTATAACATGTAATAGAAAGGCATCCAGGCCACTCTCTTAGCAAGTTTTTCTTATACCATATCACTTACATTTTTTTTTATTCTCATTAACAGGGTTGTTTGAGTCAAGTCTTTTTCATTTGTTTAAACTCAAACATCCTATCAGGTAAATTTAAGTTGATAAACAGAGGCAGAGCAGGTGCGATTACAAAGATGCATATTTTCATGAAAGTTATCCATGTTAACCAAAAATACTGAACTTGAATTGTACAAAATGCCATTGGAACTTAAATACAGCATCTCTGCTAATCAAATATACAGCATCTATGCTAATCAAAGATATAGCAGCTATGCTAATCATTCCAAATCTGCTTTCCTAATGGACTACCATCCACAGCAAGTGTTTTGTGCAATGACCCAATTTTTGCTTAAGTAGTAAAATGAAAATAAAAGATTGCAAAAATAAATCAGGATTTTGAGCTGGGAAGAATCATATTCGATTTTTATTTGAACTCCATATATCCATTTTATTCTAACCAGAAAAGTCATAGTATGAAAAAAGGAAAAGAAAAAAAAATATCTTCAAAAATGTGGTAAGAATTTTTGTCGACATTTTCAAAAGCATTAATAAAGGAAAAAATGAGTTGGTGGCAGGTATAATAATATATGTCAGAATACATTCATGCAAAGGTTATCAGGTTTTCTATCCTATCTATCATTTTGTAGAACAGCAGATCTGCTTTATCTCAAATGGAATTTTCCCTTTAACCTTAAAAAACTGTCATGGGATATTTATGAAATATTCATTTTTATCTGATTATTTTTTCATGCTAAATTGTAGACTTTGAAAACACAAATTATATGCTAATATAATTTGTCTATAACCAGAAACAGAATTAGAATGAGAAATGAGCTAGGGTTTGAGGGATGTATACTTAAAAGACTAAATAAAGGTAAAACTTACTAATAATGTTAATGATGGGGCAATCTAAATAATGTTACATATTCAAGTAGTTATAAGAAATCACACTTAATAATAATGCAATTCTTTACTTGTGGTTTTCACTGTAGATACTGAGGGCTCTATTTTTTTTTAAGAAAAACACTACTAGGATATACTTTTTTAAAGCAGACACCTAGGCATGAGAAAGCTCACTGAGAAACAACCCATAGTCTCACTAGGAGAGTGTTGTGGAGATGCTCCATGACATATGCAGAGCTCACTGTGTAGGAAAGTGGAAAAGAGAGGTAAACCATGTCCATTATCTATTCTCGTTGGGGTAATTCTTGTTATTTGACTAGAAACGTTCTCTCTTTTTTAAATTGAAATTAAATAATTTTTATCGAAATCATATTTTTAAATACACCTTTCTCTCTCACCCCCTCTAAATCCCATCAATGTTTCTAGAATATCTCAGCACTCAATATGAACCATCCAGTCGATATATCAGACCATCTTCCCCACATTTCCTCAAACATAGTCAAACGGCCCCTTTTTGATACATCTCCCTTACAAAAGATATAACCTGTCTTCTTTTATATTTGTGACAAAATCTTTTACTATACAGGAGGTTGGGGTTGGGGGGCGACTGTATCTAACAGGCCGAAAATGCTTATGCTTCTGATACAATGCTCTCTCACTATGCATCTTCTAAATTCCCAAAAGAGTAGGCACATAAACCCCATCACCAGTAACCATTGTACAACTTCTGGGATCAAAACCAATATCGACGAGATATATATTTTTAATTGTCTCTAGTACCTCATTCCAAAATTCACTCAATATGAAAAACATCCCCCACGCTCATGAACCCATAGGAATTGATAGTAGGAATCTCAATCTGTGGATACTACTTTATTTGAATGCGACGCATTTCGGCAATCACAGTATTGCCGTTCTCAAGCATTTAAATAAAGTGGTATCCACGGACTGAGATTCCTACTATCAATTCCTATGGGTTCCTGAGCAGGATTTTTTTCATATCGACTGCATTTGACCTGAGCCCCACAGCTTAGCTAAGTGTTGTATCCCAACGACGACTCTCCAAGAGGTTGGATAGAGAACCCAGGGTGGTTTACAAGCTTCCACGGATATCGGGTGCCAGTGAATTCTCTACCCAGAGAAGTCCACTGTGCACCAGGTGAGTACTCATTCACCTGCTTTTTTCATTATTAATTTTGGTGGATCATGAGGCGCTGATTGATATATTTCTTTATTTCAAAATTCACGCAATTTTACACGATCTCGGGCCATATGCATTAAATAGGTACCACTAGACTGGAAGATAGAACCAACTGCTGAGCACTGGACATATGCATTAAATTGACACTATCCATATAATATTTCGGAAAGTCTGAGTTACATATAATACCTGTGTTATACAACTTTAATGGAGTAGGATAAACTCTATGCACTAAATATAATTGCGATACACGTTGACTTTCAGATAGATATATCAATAGAATCATACGTAATACTATAGCCCATTTATTTTCATTAATATGGCCTAAATCCTTTTTCTCATTTTTCTTTCATCTTTATTGGGAATTGCTGTAAATACTAAGAAAGTGTCTGTCTATATAGTTAAGATATTGCACCCTTT
Source organism: Eleutherodactylus coqui (assembly GCF_035609145.1). Taxonomy (NCBI): domain Eukaryota; kingdom Metazoa; phylum Chordata; class Amphibia; order Anura; family Eleutherodactylidae; genus Eleutherodactylus; species Eleutherodactylus coqui. The sequence goes on along the minus strand of NC_089845.1, from coordinate 87,019,946 downwards.
GTAGCTCCAGAAGACTCAAGAAAAATTCACTGAAGGCTATTGAACTGTACGCACAGATACTGACTGAGCCTGAGCAGCAAACGCATGTTGTAACTGAAGGAACTGGAAAATGTAACTATGGGGAACATCATAAAGCTCCCTAAATTATTCACAGCTATAAAAAAGACCTCCAGAATGTACCTGCTACAAAAAGATTACCCCTCTGTTTTCCTGGGGTGAAAATACCTCCAACCTAAAAACTCTGGCAATTTAGGGTTCCTCCAGAAGGGGATGCATATATTAAGTCTGTCTAGTTGCAAAATCCGCCTAAATGTATTCCATAATTTAATTCTAAAAATATGTTGGATATAGTTCTTATTTTTCCTCCTCTCATCCCTCTCTCACATACCATCATAAGGGGGCTACAACCTGTCATTTAAAAAAACTAATCTACCATTCAACCCGACACTCTTCCTTTTCCCCATCCCTTTAACTGTTGCAATTGAGACACCAAAAAAAATTCTAAACATTTGGAATTGCCAGTACCCCAGACAAATTATCCCTTTGAAGAATCTGCAATTTAATCCTAGCAGATTTTTTTTTCTATAATAAATTCCTAAATAATATCATATAAAGTCTAAAAGGATATTGTGATTGAATCCAAACTGGGGAGTTTTGAGGTATATAAGGGAGTTGTGGCATCAGAACCATTTTAATAAAATTTCCTCTGGCAATTACCAACCTTAACCTTAACCTCAAACTTTCACACCAATGGAAGCAAATTGGCAGACATATATAGTCTTGAGGCTTAAAAGGTACCATAACTCCCAAATATTTGAATTCCTTCAGTAATTGTAATTGTGTATGTTCCAATGAATAGTTCACCAACAAAGGATCTAAAGAAACAATTACAGATTTTCCCCTGTTAATAGTAAGACTCAACATCCTAATAAATATATCAAAAATGGATATAATAAGACTTATTGATCTACTTATATCCCCCATATACATTAATAGATTATTTGCATATAGTGAGATATGTTAATAAATTTCTCCATACTGCAGTTCAACAATATTGTGTGATTACATGAACAAACCAGCCAGAGGCTCAATTGTCAAGGCAACGAGAAGAAGGGACACCCATGCCTTGTCCCCCTCTTTAACACTATCTTAAAATGTGACCATGTACACTCACTCTTCCCCTGACATTGAATAGAGCAGTTTAATCCATGCCAAAAATCTCTCAATGAAACCCCTCCTATGAAGAACAGCACACAAAGAATTACACTCAGTGCCTTCTAAAGCTTTAGCAGTATCAAGTGAAAAAACAGCCCTGTTCTCACAAACTCAATGGTACACCTGAAGATTTAAATAAAACCTCCTTAAATTAATAGCAGTTAATTTATTTGTAGAGATGAGCGAGCGTACTCGTCCGAGCTTGCTACTCGTTCGAGTATTAGCGTGTTCGAGATGCTCATTACTCGAGATGAACACCACACGATATTCGAGTTACTTTCATTTTCATCTCTGAGACATGAGCGCACTTTTCTGGCTAATAGAAAGACATGGAAGGCATTACAACTTCCTCCTGTGATGTTCCAGCCCTATACCACCCCCCTGCAGTGAGTGGCTGGCGAGATCAGGTGTCAGCCGAGTATATAAATCTGCCCCGCCTGCGGCTCACCACAGATGCATTCTGACAGAGATCAGGGAAAGTGCTGCTGATGTTGCTGCTGCTATAGGGAGAGCGTTAGGAGTTATATTAGGCTTCAAGAACCCCAACGGTCCTTCTTAGGGCCACATCTGACTGTGTGCAGTACTGTTGAGGCTGCTGTGAGCAGTGTTGCACAATTTTTTTTTTTTTGTATATCGGGCGTGCAGAGCATTGCGTCCTCAGTCTGCAGTCATTGTACAGAGTATAGGGCCAGTACTAGTGAGGCAGGGACAGTGGTACAGGGAAAGAGATATTCAGGCTATATAGGCAGTGGGCTTTTTCAAAAAATTGGGGAAAAATACTATATTTAGGCTGCCTGTGACCGTCTTCAGTGTACTGTGTGTCTGCTGGGGGTAGTAGTCCTAATTAATACGCAGCTAAGCGTTAGAGCAGGCTTGCGCAAAATAGTTTCCTGGCTCTGCTGTCTCCATTACATCACCGCCGTCATCCCGCCAGAGGCAAACAGTATACATAATATACGCTGCCTACAGTATCTGTCTGCTGTATCAGCCCAGCATTTAAAAAATAGAAGCAAAATACTTAAGGCCTACTAGTGGCCTTTGGCCACTTGAGTGCTTCTGCGCTGTGAATTCCACTAGCTCAGTCATACGCACCTAAGTCACAGTGCAGGCGTGCGCAAAATTGTTTCCTGGCTCTGCTGTCTCCGTTACAGTACCGCCGTCATCCCGCCAGAGGGAAACAGTATACATAATATACGCTGCCTACAGTATCTGTCTGCTGTATCAGCTCAGCGTTCAAAAAAATAGAAGGAAAATACTTAAGGCCTACTAGTGGCCTTTGGCCACTTGACTGCTTCTGCGCTGTGAATTCCACTAGCTCAGTCATACGCACCTACGTCACAGTGCAGGCGTGCGCAAAATTGTTTCTTGGCTCTGCTGTCTCCGTTACATCATCACCGTCATACCGCCAGAGGGAAACAGTATACATAATATACGCTGCCTACAGTATCTGTCAGCATTTAAAAAAATAGAAGCAAAATGCTTAAAGGGGTTGTCCCGCGCCGAAACGGGTTTTTTTTTTTTTTCAACCCCCCCCCCCCGTTCGGCGCGAGACAACCCCGATGCAGGGAGGTAAAGAAAGCTCACCGGAGCGCTTACCTGAATCCCCGCGCTCCGGTGACTTCTCTACTCACCGCTGAAGATGGCCTCTTCCTCCGTGGACCGCAGCTCTTCTGTGCGGTCCATTGCCGATTCCAGCCTCCTGATTGGCTGGAATCGGCACGTGACGGGGCGGAGCTACACGGAGCTACACGGAGCCCCATAGAAGACTGCAGAAGACCCGGACTGCGCAAGCGCGGCTAATTTGGCCATCGGAGGGCGAAAATTAGTCGGCACCATGGAGACGAGGACGCCAGCAACGGAGCAGGTAAGTATAAAACTTTTTATAACTTCTGCATGGCTCATAATTAATGCACAATGTACATTACAAAGTGCATTATTATGGCCATGCAGAAGTGTACAGACCCACTTGCTGCCTCGGGACAACCCCTTTAAGGCCTACTACTGGCTCAGCATTTAAAAAAATAGAAGCAAAATGCTTAAGGCCTACTACTGGCCTTTGGCTACTTGACGGCTTCTGCGCTGTGAATTCCACTAGCTCAGTCATACGCACCTATGTCTCAGTGCAGGCGTGCGCAAAATTGTTTCCTGGCTCTGCTGTCTCCGTTATATCACCACCGTCATCCCGCCAGAGGGAAACAGTATACATAATATACGCTGCCCACAGTATCTGTCTGCTGTATCAGCTCAGCGTTTAAAAAAATAGAAGCAAAATACTTAAGGCCTACTAGTGGCCTTTGGCCACTTGACTGCTTCTGCGCTGTGAATTCCACTAGCTCAGTCATACGCACCTACGTCACAGTGCAGGCATACACAAAATTGTTTCCTGGCTCTGCTGTCTCCGTTACATCACCACCGTCATCCCGCCAGAGGGAAACAGTATACATAATATATGCTGCCTACAGTATCTGTCTGTTGTATCAGCTCAGCATTTAAAAAAATAGAAGCAAAATACTTAAGGCCTACTACTGGCCTTTGGCAACTTGACTGCTTCTGCGCTGTGAATTCCACTAGCTCAGTCATACGCACCTAAGTCACAGTGCAGGCGTGCGCAAAATTGTTTCCTGGCTCTGCTGTCTCCATTACATCACCACCGTCATCCCGCCAGAGGGAAACAGTATACATAATATACGCTGCCTACAGTATCTGTCTGCTGTATCAGCTTAGCATTTAAAAAAATAGAAGCAAAATACTTAAGGCCTACTAGTGGCCTGTGGCTACTTGACTGCTTCTGCTCTGTGAATTCCACTAGCTCAGTCATATCCACCTACGCCTCAGTGCAGGCGTGCGCAAAATTGTTTCCTGGCTCTGCTGTCTCCGTTATATCACCGCCGTCATCCAGCCAGAGGGAAACAGTATACATAATATACGCTGCATACAGTATCTGTCTGCTGTATCAGCTCGTCATTTTAAAAAATTGAAGCAAAATACTTAAGGCCTACTACTGGCCTTTGGCTACTTCACTGCTTCTGCGCTGTTAATTCCACCAGCTCAGTCATACGCACCTACGTCTCACTGCAGGCGTGTGCAAAATTGTTTCCTGGCTCTGCTGTGCATTCCGTAAGCGAAGTCAGCCTCCAACCACAGGCCAATAAGCGGCACATTTAATTACAGAGTTCTGTTTCTGCTCTACTCGTAATACACCATGCTGAGGGGTAGGGGAAGGCCTAGAGGATGTGGACGCGGGCGAGGACGCGGAGGCCCAAGTCAGGGTGTGGCCACAGGTCGAGCTCTTGATCCAGGTGTATCGCAGCCGACTGCTGCGGGATAAGGAGAGAGGCACGTTTCTGGTGTCCCCAGATTCATCTCACAATTAATGCGTCCACGCGGTAGACCTTTATTAGAAAATGAGCAGTGTGAGCAGGTCATGTCATGGATGTGCATCCAGCAATCTATCGACCACCCAGACTTCTACGCCGTCCACTGCTGCAACTCTGAATCCTCTGGCTGCTGCTCCTCCTTCCTCCCAGTCTCCTCACTCCATTACAATGACACATTCTGAGGAGCAGGCAGACTCCTAGGAACTGTTCTCGGGCCCCTGCTCAGAATGGGCAGCAATGGTTCCTCTCCCACTGGAGGAGTTTGTCGTGACCGATGCCCAACCTTTGGAAAGTCCCCGGGGTCCGGGGGATGAGGCTGGGGACTTCCGGCAACTGTCTCAAGAGCTTTCAGTGGGTGAGGATGACGATGAGACACAGTTGTCTATCACTCAGGTAGTAGTAATTGCAGTAAGTCCGAGGGAGGAGCGCACAGAAGATTCGGAGGAAGAGCAGCTGGACGATGAGGTGACTGACCCCATCTGGTTTGCTAAGCCTACTGAGGACAGGTCTTCAGAGGGGGAGGCAAGTGCAGCAGCAGGGCAGGTTGGAAGAGGCAGTGCGGTGGCCAGGGGTAGAGGAAGGGCCAGACCGAATAATCCACCAACTGTTTCCCAAAGCGCCCCCTAGCGCCATGCCACCCTGCAGAGGCCGAGGTGCTCAAAGGTGTGGCAGTTTTTCACTGAGAGTGCAGACGACCGACGAACTGTGGTGTGCAAAGTTTGTCGCACCAAGATCAGCCGTGGAGCCACCACCACCACCAGCATGCGCAGACATATGATGGCCAAGCACCCCACAAGGTGGGACGAAGGCCGTTCACCGCCTCCGGTTTGCACCACTGCCTCTCCCCCTGTGCCCCAACCTGCCACTGAGATCCAACCCCCGTCTCAGGACACAGGCACGACCGTCTCCCGGCCTGCACCCACACCCTCACCTCCGCTGTCCTCGGCCCCATCTAGCAATGTCTCTCAGCGCAGCGTCCAGCCGTCGCTAGCGCGACTGTTTGAGCGCAAGCGCAAGTACGCCACCACGCATACTCATGCTCAAGCGTTAAACGTGCACATAGCCAAATTGATCAGCCTGGAGATGCTGCCGTAAAGGCTTGTGGAAACGGAGGCTTTCAAAATTATGATGGCGGCGGTGGCCCCGCGCTACTCGGTTCCCGATGTGCCGTCCCAGCCCTGCACGACCACGTCTCCCGCAACATTGTACGCGCCCTCACCAATGTGGTTACTGCCAAGGTCCACTTAACAACGAACACGTGGACAAGCACAGGCGGGCAGGGCCACTATATCTCCCTGACGGCACATTGGGTGAATTTAGTGAAGGCTGGGACAGAGTCAGAGCCTGGGACCGCTCACGTCCTACCCACCCCCAGAATTGCGGGCCCCAGCTCGGTGCTGGTATCTGCGGCGGTGTATGCTTCCTCCACTCAACCAACCTCCTCCTCCTCCTCTTACGCAACCTCTGTCTCGCAATTAAGATGTGTCAGCAGCAGCACGTCGCCAGCAGTCGGTGTCGCGCGGCACGGCAGCACAGCGGTGGGCAAGCGTCAGCAGGCCGTGCTGAAACTACTCAGCTTAGGAGAGAAGAGGCACACGGCCCACGAACTACTGCAGGGTCTGACAGAGCAGACCGGTCGCTGGCTTTCACCGCTGAGCCTCCAACTGGGCATGGTCGTGTGTGACAACGGCCGTAACCTGGTGGCGGCTCTGCAGCTCGGCAGCCTCACGCACATGCCATGCCTGGCCCACGTCTATAATTTGGTGGTTCAGCGCTTTCTGAAAAGCTACCCACGCTTGTCAGACCTGCTCGTAAAGGTGCGCCGGCTCTGCGCACATTTCCGCAAGTCCCACACGGACGCTGCCACCCTGCGCACCCTGCAACATCGGTTTCATCTGCCAGTGCACCGACTGCTGTGCGACGTGCCCACATGGTGGAACTCTATGCTCCACATTTTGGCCAGGCTCTATGAGCAGCGTAGAGCTATAGTGGAATACCAACTCCAACATGGGCGGCGTAGTGGGAGTCAGCCTCCTCAATTCTTTACAGAAGAGTGGGCCTGGTTGGCAGACATCTGCCAGGTCCTTGGAAACATTGAGGAGTCTACCCAGATGGTGAGCGGTGATGCTGCAATCATTAGCGTCACCATTCCTCTGCTATGCCTCTTGAGAAGTTCCCTGCAAACCATAAAGGCAGACGCTTTGCGCTCGGAAACAGAGGCGGGGGAAGACAGTATGTCGCTGGATAGTCAGAGCACCCTCATGTCTATATCTCAGCGCGTTGAGGAGGAGGAGGGGGTGGAGCATGAGGAGGAGGGAGAAGAGAGAGCTTGGCCCACTGCTGAGGGTACCCATGCTGCTTGCCTGTCATCCTTTCAGCGTGTATGGCGTGAGGAGGAGGAGGATCCTGAAAGTGATCTTCCTAGTGAGGACAGCCATGTGTTGTGTACAGGTACCCTGGCACACATAGCGGACTTCATGTTAGGATGCCTTTCTCGTGACCCTCGTTACATGCATTCTGGCCACTACGGATTACTGGGTGTACACACTGCTTATGTACCGCCGGTGGGTTCCAGGGAGCCACCCATGCTGTGGGTCCACAGGGACTTCACATTAGGGATTTGTACCTGCCAGTGTCTATGTATTAAAAACCCCGGTCAGACTGGGGCATGCAGTGTGGGCCGAAGACCACCTGCATTTAATCGGACGTTACCTCAGCTGTGATGGGCAATGCAATGGGATATATTTATGTACCGCCCGTGGCTTCCTGGGACCCACCCATGCTGTCGGTCGCCACGGAGTTGTAACTGCATGTGTCCACTTCTAAAGAACCCCAGTCTGACTGGGGCATGCAGTGTGGGCCGAAGCCCACCTGCATTAAACTTGACGTAACCTCAGCTGTGATGGGCAATGCAATGGGATATATTTATGTACCGCTGATGGGTTCCAGGGAGCCACCCATGCTGTGGTTCCACAGGGACTTCACATTAGGGATTTGTACCTGCCAGTGTCTATGTAGTAAAAACCCCTGTCAGATTGGGGCATGCAGTGTGGGCCGAAGACCATCTGCATTTAATCGGATGTTACCTCAGCTGTGATGGGCAATGCAATGGGATATATTTATGTACCGCCAGTGGCTTCCTGGGACCCACCCATGTTGTCGGTCCACACGGAGTTGTAACTGCATGTGTCCACTTCTAAAGAACCCCAGTCTAACTGGGGCATGCAGTGTGGGCCGAAGCCCACCTGCATTAAACCTGATGTTACCTCAGCTGTGATGGGCACTGCAATGGGATTTATTTATGTACCGCCGGTGGGTTCCAGGGAGCCACCCATGCTGTGGGTCCACAGGGACTTCACAATAGGGAGTTGTACCTGCCTGTGTCTACTTATAAAAAACCCCAGTGTGACTGGGGCATGCAGTGAGGGCCGAAGCCCACGTGCATGTAATCTGACTTTAGCTCTGCTGTCCAGGGGATACATTTATGTACAGCCGGTGCGTTCCAGGGAGCCACCCATGCTGTGGGTGCACATGGAATTCCCATTGCGGAGTTGTACCTGCCTGTGACTATTTATAAAAAACCCCGGTCTGACTGGGGCATGCAGACACCTTGACAGAATGAATAGTATGTGGCACATGGGTTCCCCATTGCTATGCCCACGTGTGCAGCTCCTGATGGAGGTGGCACAGGATTGGATTTCTCATTGCTTCTGTATAGCATTGTGGGCTATCACCCCACCCCTTTTAAAGAGGGTCGCTGCCTGGCCGTGCCAACCCTCTGCAGTGTGTGCCTGCGGTTCCTCCTCATGGCAGACGCACTTATAAATAGACATAAGGGTGGTGTGGCTCTGAGGCCAGCGTGTGGCATGAGTGCAGCTGAAGGCTGCGCAGGGACACTTTGGTGTGCGCTGTGGACACTGGGTAGTGCGGGGGGGTTGGGCAGCATGTTACCCAGGAGAAGTGGCAGTGGAGTGTCATGCAGGCAGTGATTGTGCTTTGTTGAAGGTAGTGTGGTGCTTAGCTAAGGTATGCCTTAGCAATGACTCATTTAATACATGAGGATCACTCTGACTTGATGACAAATAAATAGAGATGAGCGAGCACCAAAACGCTCGGGTGCTCGTTACTCGGGACGAAATTTTCGCGATGCTCGAGTGTTCGTTTCGAGTAACGAACCCCATTGAAGTCAATGGGCGACCCGAGCATTTTTGTATATCGCCGATGCTCGCTAAGGTTTTCATTTGTGAAAATCTGGGCAATTCAAGAAAGTGATGGGAACGACACAGAAACTGATAGGGCAGGCGAGGGGCTACATGTTGGGCTGCATCTCAAGTTCCCAGGTCCCACTATTAAGCCACAATAGCGGCAAGAGTGCCCCCCCCTCCCAACAATTTTTACTTCTGAAAAGCCCTCATTAGCAATGCATACCTTAGCTAAGCACCACACTACCTCCAACAAAGTACAATCACTGCCTGCATGACACTCCGCTGCCACTTCTCCTGGGTTACATGCTGCCCAACCAGCCCCCCCCCCCTCCGCACGACCAAGTGTCCACAGCGCACACCAAAGTGTCCCTGCGCAGCCTTCAGCTGCCCTCATGCCACACCACCCTCATGTCTATTTATAAGTGCGTCTGCCATGAGGAGGAACCGCAGGCACACACTGCAGAGGGTTGGCACTGCTAGGCAGCGATCTTCTTTAAAAGGGGCGGGGCGATAGCCCACAATGCTGTACAGAAGCAATGAGAAATATAATCCTGTGCCACCGTCATCAGGAGCTGCACACGTGGACATAGCAATGGGGAACCTATGTGCCACACACTATTCATTCTGTCAAGGTGTCTGCATGCCCAGGCAGACCGCGATTTTTTATAAATAGTCACAGGCAGGTACAACTCCGCAATGGGAATTCCGTGTGCACCCACAGCATGGGTGGCTCCCTGGAACCCACCGGCTGTACATAAATGTATCCCATTGCAGTGCCCTGGACAGCAGAGCTAACGTCAGATTAAATGCAGGTGGGCTTCGGCCCACACTGCATGCCCCAATCTGACCGGGGTTTTTAATTCATAGACACAGGCAGTTACAACTCCCTATTGTGAAGTCCCTGTGCACCGACAGCATGGATGGGTGCCAGGAAGCCACCGGCGGTACATAAATATATCCCATTGCATTGCCCATCACAGCTGAGGTAATGAAAACAAAGATCTGGTACCGTGTTAGCTGAGGTAATGTCATGTTTAATGTAGGTGGGCTTCGGCCCACACTGCATGCCCCAGTCAGACTGGGGTTCTTTAGAAGTGGACACATGCAGTTACAACTCCGTGTGGACGGACAGCATGGGTGGCTCCCTGGAACCCACCGACGGTACATAAATATATCCCATTGCAGTGCCCAGCACAGCGGAGGTAATGTCATGTTTAATGCAGGTGGGCTTCGGCCCACACTGCATTGCATGCCCCAGTCAGACTGGGGTTCTTTAGAAGTGGACACATGCAGTAACAACTCCGTGTGGACCGACAGCATGGGTGGGTGCCAGGAAGCCACCGGCGGTACATAAATATATCCCATTGCAGTGCCCAGCACAGCTGATGTAACGTCAGCTTTAATGCAGGTGGGCAAAAAATTAATTGGATTACACTGTAGGCGAGGGCCCCAAAAAAATGGTGTACCAACAGTACTTATGTACGTCAGAAAAATTGCCCATGCCCAACCAAGAGGGCAGGTGAAACCCATTAATCGCTTTGGTTAATGTGGCTTAATTTGTAACTAGGCCTGGAGGCAGCCCAGTTAAAATAAAAATTGGTTCAGGTGCAAGTTTCAACGCTTTAATGAGCATTGAAACGTATAAAAATTGTTTACAAAAATTATATGACTGAGCCTTGTGGGCCTAAGAAAAATTGCCTGTTCGGCGTGATTACGTGAGGTTTCAGGAGGAGGAGCAGGAGGAGGAGGATGAATATTATACACAGATTGATGAAGCTAAAAGGTCCACGTTTTTGATGGTGATAGAGAACAATGCTTCCATCCGCGAGTGCAGCCTACGTATTGTTTAGGTATCGCTGCTGTCCGCTGGTGGAGAAGAGAAGTCTGGGGAAATCCAGGCTTTGTTCATCTTTATGAGTGTAAGCCTGTCGGCACTGTCGGTTGACAGGCGGGTACGCTTATCTGTGATGATTCCCCCAGCCGCACTAAACACCCTCTCTGACAAGACGCTAGCCGCAGGACAAGCAAGCACCTCCAGGGCATACAGCGCGAGTTCAGGCCACGTATCCAGCTTCGACACCCAGTAGTTGTAGGGGGCAGAGGCGTCACGGAGGACGGTCGTGCGATCGGCTACGTACTCCCTCACCATCCTTTTACAGTGCTCCCGCCGACTCAGCCTTGACTGGGGAGCGGTGACACAGTCTTGCTGGGGAGCCAGAAAGCTGTCAAAGGCCTTAGAGAGTGTTCCCCTGCCTGTGCTGTACATGCTGCCTGATCTCCGCGCCTCCCCTGCTACCTGGCCCTCGCAACTGCACCTTCGGCCACTAGCGTTGTCGGATGGGAATTTTACCATCAGTTTGTCCGCCAAGGTCCTGTGGTATAGCATCACTCTCGAACCCCTTTCCTCTTCGGGTATGAGATTGGAAAGGTTCTCCTTATACCGTGGGTCGAGCAGTGTGTACACCCAGTAATCCGTAGTGGCCAGAATGCGTGTAACGCGAGGGTCACGAGAAAGGCATCCTAACATGAAGTCAGCCATGTGTGCCAGGGTACCTGTACGCAACACCTGGCTGTCCTCACTAGGAAGATCACTTTCAGGATCCTCCTCCTCCTCCTCCTCCTCAGGCCATACACGCTGAAAGGATGACAGGCAAGCAGCATGGGTACCCTCAGCAGTGGGCCAAGCTGTCTCTTCCCCCTCCTCCTCATCCTCCTCATGCTCCTCCTCCTCAACGCTCTGAGATATAGACAGGGGGGTGCTCTGACTATCCAGCGACATACTGTCTTCCCCCGCCTCTGTTTCCGAGCGCAAAGCGTCTGCCTTTCTGCTTTGCAGGGAACTTCTCAAGAGGCATAGCAGAGGAATGGTGACGCTAATGATTGCAGCATCGCCGCTCACCATCTGGGTAGACTCCTCAAAGTTTCCAAGGACCTGGCAGATGTCTGCCAACCAGGCCCACTCTTCTGTAAAGAATTGAGGAGGCTGGCTCCCACTGGGCCGCCCATGTTGGAGTTGGTATTCCACTATAGCTCTACGCTGCTCATAGAGCCTGGCCAACATGTGGAGCGTAGAGTTCCACCGTGTGGGCACGTCGCACAGCAGTCAGTGCACTGGCAGATGAAACCGATGTTGCAGGGTGCGCAGGGTGGCAGCGTCCGTGTTGGACTTGCGGAAATGTGCGCAGAGCCGGCGCGCCTTTCCGAGCAGGTCTGACAAGCGTGGGTAGCTTTTCAGAAAGCGCTGAACCACCAAATTAAAGACGTGGGCCAGGCATGGCACGTGCGTGAGGCTGCCGAGCTGCAGAGCCGCCACTAGGTTACGGCCGTTGTCACACACGACCATGCCCGGTTGGAGGCTCAGCGGCGCAAGCCAGCGGTCGGTCTGCTCAGTCAGACCCTGCAGCAGTTCGTGGGCCGTGTGCCTCTTCTCTCCTAAGCTGAGTAGTTTCAGCACGGCCTGCTGACGCTTGCCCACCGCTGTGCTGCCGTGCCGCGCGACACCGACTGCTGGCGACGTGCTGCTGCTGACACATCTTGATTGCGAGACAGAGGTTGCGTAGGAGGAGGAGGTTGGTTTAGTGGAGGAAGCATACACCGCCGCAGATACCACCACCGAGCTGGGGCTCGCAATTCTGGGGGTGGGTAGGATGTGAGCGGTCCCAGGCTCTGACTCTGTCCTAGCCTCCACTAAATTCACTCAATGTGCCATCAGGGAGATATAGTGGCCCTGCCCGCCTGTGCTTGTCCACGTGTCCGTTGTTAAGTGGACCTTGGCAGTAACCGCATTGGTGAGGGCGCGTACAATGTTGTGGAAGACGTGGTCGTGCAGGGCTGGGACGGCACATCGGGAAAAGTAGTGGCAACTGGGAACTGAGTAGCGCGGGGCCGCCGCCGCCATCATACCTTTGAAAGTCTCCGCTTCCACAACCCTATACGGCAGCATCTCCAGGCTGATAAATTTGGCTATGTGCACGTTTAACGCTTGAGCGTGCGGGTGCGTGGCGGCGTACTTGCGCTAGCAACGGCTGGACGGTGCGCTGAGAGACATTGGTGGATGGGGCCGAGGACAGCGGAGGTGAGGGTGTGGGTGCAGGTCAGAAGACGGTAGTGCCTGTGTCCTGAGAGGGGGGTTGGATCTCAGTGGCAGGTTGGGGCACAGGGGGAGAGGCAGCGGTGCAAACCGGAGGGGGTGAACGGCCTTCGTCCCACCTTGTGGGGTGCTTGGCCATCATATGTCTGCGCATGCTGGTGGTGGTGAGGCTGGTGGTGGTGGCTCTCCGGCTGATCTTGGCGCGACAATGGTTGCACACCACTGTTCGTCGGTCGTCTGCACTCTCAGTGAAAAACTGCCAGACCTTTGAGCACCTCGGCCTCTGCAGGGTGGCATGGCGCGAGGGGGCACTTTGGGAAACAGTTGGTGGATTATTCTGTCTGGCCCTGCCTCTACGCCTGGCCACCGTACTGCCTCTTCCAACCTGCCCTGCTGCTGCACTTGCCTCCCCCTCTGAAGACATGTCCTCAGTAGGCGTAGCAAACCAGGTGGGGTCAGTCACCTCATCGTCCTGCTGCTCTTCCTCCAAATCCTCTGTGCGCTCCTCCCTCGGACTTACTCCAATTACTACTACCTGAGTGATAGACAACTGTGTCTCATCGTCATCATCCTCCTCACCCACTGAAAGCTCTTGAGACAGTTGCCGGAAGTCCCCAGCCTCATCCCCCGGACCCCAGGAACTTTCCAAAGGTTGGGCATCGGTCACGACAAACTCCTCCAGTGGGAGAGGATTTGGAACCATTGCTGCCCATTCTGGGCAGGGGCCCGAGAACAGTTCCTGGGAGTCTGCCTGCTCCTCAGAATGTTTCATTATAATGGAGTGAGGAGGCTGGGAGGAAGGAGGAGCAGCAGCCAGAGGATTCAGAGTTGCAGCAGTGGACGGCGCAGAATTCTGGGTGGTCGATAGATTGCTGGATGCACTTTCTGCCATCCACGACAGGACCTGCTCACACTGCTCATTTTCTAATAAAGGTCTACCGCGTGGACCCATTAATTGTGAGATGAATGTGGGGACGCCAGAAACGTGCCTCTCTCCTAATCCCACAGCAGTCGGCTGCGATACACCTGGATCAGGAGCTCGGCCTGTGCCCAAACCCTGACTTGGGCCTCCGCGTCCTCGCCCGCGTCCACATCCTCTAGGCCTACTCCTACCCATCAGCATGCTGTATTACCAGTAGTGCAGAAACAGAACGCTGTAATTAAATGTGCTGCTTATTGGCCTGTGGTTGGAGGCTGACTTCGCTTACGGAACGCACAGCAGAGCCAGGAAAGAATTTTGCGCAAGCCTGCTGTAACACTTAGCTGGCTGCGTATGAATTAGGACAACTACCCCCAGCAGAGACGCAGTACAGTCAGGACGGTCACAGGCAGCCCAAATAGATTTTTTTTCCCAAATTTTTTTGGAAAAGCCCACTGCCTATATAGACTGGATATGTCTTTCACTGTCCCTGCCTCACCACCACTACTGGCCCTGGACTATGTAAAATTACTGCAGGATGCAATGCTCTGGACGCAATGCTCTGCACGGCCGATATACAAAAAAAAAGAAAATGTGCAACACTGCAAAAAGCAGCCTCAACAGTACTGCACACGGTCAGATGTGGCCCTAAGAAGGACCGTTGGGGTTCTTGAAGCCTAAAATCAATCCTAACACTCTCCCTATAGCAGCTCCGGCACCAACAGCACTTTCCCTCCTCTGTGTCAGAACGCATCTGTGGCGAGCCGCGGGAGGGGCCGATTTATATACTCGGGTGACACCTGATCTCGCCAGCCACTCACTGCAGGGGGGTGGTATAGGGCTTGAACGTCGCAGGGGGAAGTTCTAATGCCTTCCCTGTCTTTCTATTGGCCAGAAAAGCGCGCTAACATCTCAGAGATTAAAGTGAAAGTAACTCGAACATCGCGTGGTGCTCGCCTCTAGTAACGAGCATCTCGAACACGCTAATACTCGAACGAGTATCAAGCTCAGACGAGTACGTTCGCTCATCTCTAATCACTATATACAGTACCACACATCATTTATTGAAATAGTTTGGCAGTGAATGGGTCATTCAATACTGCATACTGAACGTAAGTATTATCTCTCTCACTGTCTTGGACAGTGAGGGAATTAATTGTAATATTCTTGCTGTTCTTGGGCAGAGAAGTGGTAAATGTTAGGATCTGTGGTGGTATAGGACAGGGAAAGGGTTAATGTTTATATATGTACGGTCTACGGCAATTAAGGAAGTTAATTTAAAAATCCATGGTGAATTGGACAGTCAAATAATTAAATTTAAGAAAATGTGTCAGGTAATGGAAGAGTTAATATTGCATCTGGCATCCAGTGCCTTATTTTCCTCTCCAGGCTCTAGTTTTGTCCTGTCTGCAACATGAGGCTGAACACTGACTGTTCAGCTTACCGTTTCCTTTCCACTCTGATCACAGAGATGTGTGCAGAAAAGAGAGGGAAGACTGTTCAGCTGAACAGTTCTCTCTATAATTGTGACTAAGGGCTCGGTCACATGGGCGTTTTTTGGTTCGATCTGCAGACGCGCTTGCGATCTGCAGATCTATAGACCCAATGCATCCCAATGGGAGCAGGCACATGTCCATTTTTTATGCAGGTGTGCGATGAATTATAGGACACAACGATTCGCAGAACGCGCCTATCTGCGCTCAACGGGGCCAGCGGCAGCAGCGCCGCCCCTATTAAGAACATATACTAAAGATCGTTCTCCTCTGCCACAGCTGTAACAGCTGTGGCAGAGGAGAACGATTTTCGCCCATTGAATTCAATGGAGCCGGCAATACAGCCGGCTCCATTGAAAGCAATGGGCTGCCGGCAAGCGCTGGATGAATTTTCGGGAAGGGCTTAAAATAAATAAGCCCTTCCCTGAAAACCATCCTGAAAATGTGTAAAAATAAAAAAAAAAGTATACTCACCTTTTTCCTGCAGCCGGAGTTCAGCCGCGTCCGTCCGGCAGTTCCCCTGAACTGCTCTCTGTAGTATTCAGCAGGCAGGGATTTAAAATCCCCGCCTGCTGAATGGGCTGCCTCTGATTGGTCACGGCCCTCACTAATCAGAGGCAGCTCTCACTCACCCATTCATGAATTCATGAATGGGTGAGTCAGTACTGCCTCTGATTGGCTGAGCGCAGGGACCAATCTGAGGCAGCTCTCAGCTATTGGTCCCTGCTCTCAGCCAATCAGAGGCAGCACTCACCCATTCATGAATGGGTGAGTGAGCTGCCTCTGATTGGTGAGGGCTGTGACCAATCAGAGGCAGCCCATTCAGCAGGCGGGGATTTTAAATCCCCGCCTGCTGAATACTACAGAGAGCAGTTCAGCAGAACTGCCGGCCGGACGCGGCTGAACTCCGGCTGCAGAAAAAGGTGAGTATACTTTTTTTTTATTTTTACACATTTTCAGGATGGTTTTTAGGGAAGGGCTTATATTTTAAGCCGTTCCCCGAAAATTCATCCAGCGCTTGCCGGCAGCTCATCGCTTTCAATGGAGCCGGCTGTATTGCCAGCTCCATTGAATTCAATGGGCAAACATCGTTCTTCTCTGCCACAGCTGTGGCAAAGATAGCGGGCAGCGCTGGGCCGTTTAGCTGAAAACGCTGCTAGGTGCAGATTTTTCATCGAATAGTCGGCCCCGGTCACGCGATTTGCGGATGCGCATCCATTATGCGATCCGCAAATTACGGGAAAAAACGCCCGTGTTACTTAGGCCCAAGGAATGCTCTGTCTGATCTTTTCACTGAGCAAGAGTAGCTTCTGAGCTCCACTGCTATGTAGCTCAGAAGAAAATTACAGGCTGGACTTGCATTTAAGAAAAAAAAACAAAAACGCAGAGATAGGGCAATTGCAACAGTAAAACCTCCCCTTGCATACATCTGGGGTTGGATCTTCTGCTGACTACATTTGTAACTTGCAATATTAAAATTGGGAAGTTGCACTACAAAAAGTCTCCATGTAGCTCCAGGCAAAGAGGTTCTGCTTCATCATGTGGTAACTGCAATCCGGAGTCATCTGAATAAAAAGCCTTTGTTGATAGAAATAGGTGGAAGCTTTTGTCGACAATTCATATAGAGCAGAGGCATAACTTAAATCTCCTGGGCCTCAATGTTAAATCTGTTGCAGGGCCCTCCTAAGGTTACATAAATGTCATAAAACAGCTCATATAGGTCAAGCCCCCTTAGGTTATGCTGGATGGAAGTTATAATTGG
The DNA here is from genome assembly GCF_035609145.1 of Eleutherodactylus coqui. Classification (NCBI taxonomy): domain Eukaryota; kingdom Metazoa; phylum Chordata; class Amphibia; order Anura; family Eleutherodactylidae; genus Eleutherodactylus; species Eleutherodactylus coqui. The sequence goes on along the minus strand of NC_089845.1, from coordinate 87,002,885 downwards.
ACTCCATCTGTTTATAATGAGAAGGATTCTAATAAAACATTGTATTAGAAAATTGCTATTCATACAATCCTCTACAACTGTAGGCTTCGTAGAATAGCTCCTAAATTGTGCTTCACTTTAATAACAGTTTAGATAAGATTAGTCTATATAAAGATAGAAACAACAAAAACTAATTTCTAGATTATTGTTTGGCATCCTACCAGGTACAGTTCATGAAACAAAGGAATAGCATTTTTGAGGGATGTGAAGTAAAATGCTGTTTATTTTAACCCCCTTAGGGCAACGGTCAGACAACGCTCTTTTTTGCCCGCCTATGGGCGGGCAAAAAAAAAGCGCTGCTGCAAACACATGAACGGGCAAAGTTCCATATGTACAGTGCATCAAACTTTGCCTGTTCACTGGAGTAGCTGTGCTTGAAGAAGCGCAGCTACTCCACAAAGGTTCCCTCATCTCTGAACACTGTGACAGTACAATTGCAACAATACAAAATGTGCGTAGTTTTGTTTTTGCTGTACCAAATATTTTTGGAAAACAAAGTTATTTTCTGCCGCCATAACTTTTTTATCTTTTAATCAACATAGTTATGCGAGGGCTCATTTTTTGCTGGATGTCCTGTAGTTTCTATTGGTACAATTGTGGAGTACATATGACTTTTTGATCACTTTTTATTACATTTCTTCTTGGAGACCAGGTGACCAAAAAAAAAGCACAATTCTGGTGTTATTTTTTTTCTGATGACGTTCACCAAGCAAGGTAAATTATACATTACTTTGATACACTCGACTTTTATGGAAGCAACAGTACTAAATATATATTTTATTTAGATTTTTTTAGATAAATATGGAAAAGGGTTTTTTTTTTATTACCTTTTAATTTATTTATTATTAAAACTTTTTTAAACCAATTTTTTCTGTTTTTTTCATTCCCCATAGGGGACAATAACTTGCGATGGTTTGATTGCTTCTGCACTATGATGTAATACTATAGTATTACATTACACTGCGATCTGATTGGCAATCTATCAAGCCATGCCACAGGTATGACTTGATAGGCAATCTGCAATGGCAGCTCTAGGGTTTTCAGAAGGCCCCCAGCTGCCATGGCAGCTACACAGCACCGTGCAATATCATTGTGGGGGACCTTCGGGACCCGTGATCAATTGCGGCATTTAAATGTCGCTGACAGAATTGTCAGCGGCACTTAAATGGTTAACAGCTCTAATCAGTGGTGGTGCTGATCAGAGCTGACTCGGGTGAGTATACGCTGTAAGAAACAGCCAGCACTCACATTATATGGAGCGAGATTATTTACATTTTTTTTATACACAAAGCAGACAATTCTAAGCATTTTTTTTAATATGGTTATTCAACATATTCTGTACATTTTTAGTAGAAAAAATCTCTTTGCTAAGCAAAATCTGTCTTCAGCTAGCAGCATAGCTGAATACGGATAGGGGATAGGAAATAGTAAGATGCCTGCTATACTGTGACTGCAAATGTATTAAAGGCTTGTAGTAAGTGTTGCTGAGATTTAATCGTACTGATACCTAACCGTAAGCGCTGTGTGAGAAAACGTCCTGTGCTGCCTTTCCTCACATTACACCCGCTCCCCACTGAAACCCAACCTTTTAATATCTCAGTGTCTTGGATGCATCTCTCAGTATTACACCTGATTCAGCAACACACTTTCTAGAACTTGTGTGAGAAGAATAGATTCCAGAGGAAGAGTGGATGTTATAACAAAGACGCTAAAAAAAAAGTGCACAGAAATGGGGGTTGTGCAAAATAATGCACAGATAAAGATGGCCAAACAGAGCTAGATATTACCACTACACAGAGCCAAATGATATTGCAACAAAGTTCCTGCATAGATCCACTATACAGTATGTAGACTCGCTGATGTGCTATCTGAAGTTCATATTCATTTCCTTAACTGATGATGACAATAAGGAGCTTGATAACTACAGGTCTGCTGCCACGCAGGAGTAGGGATTACTCTGATGTTTAAACTGTTCTTCGGTACTAGTGCAGTATGTCTCCAACGGAAGTATGGATGGAGACACGGGTTGGCTGGCGGAGTTATAGTGAATGCCCAGGTCACAGCTACAGCTGCGGATTGGCAGTCTCACACACATACCTCTGCAGACACACATATACTGGCCATCCCCCTGACAGCTCACACATCTCCCTGCCGACCTCCCATCTCTGCCCCCGTCTCACCCCCCCCCCCGCCCCATCTTCTGTGGCAGCCGGCCCCACTGTCACTCTCCCCGCCGTCCTCCATCTCACCGAGCCGCACTTGCATCTCCGCTCCTGTCCCCTGCTTCCAGCTCAGCCAGCCCCGCTGTCACCATTCATGCCGCCCCTCTGAGCCGCGCTCGATCTCCCAACCTGTCCTGTCCCCTGCCGCCTTCAGATTTGGCAGTTCCAGCAGGGAGGAGGATAAGGATTAAGGCTGTTCCCCGCTGGCTCATAGACATATGAGGCTTGCCCACCACCACTTTCAGATTTGACCACTTGAGCAAGGGGAATCAGCAGAAGGATGGAAGCTGTTCACCGCCGGGTCACCGCCACTGCCAATTTTCAGATTTGGCTGCTAAACCAGGGAGGAGAAGGATGAGGATGAAGGCTGTATACCACTGGCAAGGTAGCCAATCGGCAGCTGTGGGCATGACCTCGGTGTTCACTATAACTCAGGCCAGTCAATCCATGGCTCCACCCATACTTCTGGTAAAGACATACTGCACTAGTACCCTTTTCTTCCAGCTAAGGCCTTGTTCACATCTGTATTAGGGCTTTCTGTGTTCTGTTTTTAATGGACTAAATAGTGCAGTCTGCAGAACTATTTCATAGAATCATAAAATGGTAGAGTTGCAAGGGACCTCTAGGGTCATCTGGTCCAACCCCCTGCTCAGTACAGGATTCACTAAATCATCCCGGACAGATATTTGTCCAGCCTTTGTTTGAAGACTTCCATTGAAGGAGAACTCACCACCTCCCGTAGTAACCTGTTCCACTCATTGATCGCTCTCACTGTCAGAAAGTTTTTTCTAATATCAAATTTGTGTCTCCTCCCTTTCCATTTCATCCCATTGCTTCTAGTCTTTCCTTGTGCAAATGAGAATAGGGATGATCCCTGTGCACCATGACAGCCCTTCAGATATTTGTAGACAGCTATTAAGTCTCCTCTCAGCCTTCTTTTTTGCAAGCTAAAACATTGCCAGATCCTTTAACCATTCCTCATAGGACATGATTTGCAGACCGCTCACCATCTTGGTAACTCTTCTCTGAACTTGCTTCTGTTTGTTGATGTCTTTTTTAAAGTGGGGTGCCCAGAACTGGGCACAGTATTCCAGATGAGGTCTGACTAAGGAAGAGTAGAGGGGGATCATTGCCTCACTCTAGACTCTATGCTTCTCTTAATGCATCCCAGAATTGTGTTTGCCTTTTTGGCTGCTGCATCACATTGTTGACTCATGTTCAATCTATGATCTATTAATATACCCATGTCTTTTTTACATGTGCTGCTTAACCTAATTCCTTCCATTCTATATGTGCTTTTTTTCATTTTTCTTGTCCAGATGTAGGACTTTGTATTTCTCCTTGTTAAATACCATTCTGTTAGTCGTCGACCACTGTTCAAGTTTTTCTAGATTTTTTTTTGAATAGTCTCTCTCTTTCCTAGTGTTAGCTATCCATCCTAGCTTTGTGTCGTCGGTAAATTTGATCAGTTTCCTATCAATTCCTTCCTCCAGATCATTTATAAAAATGTTGAACAACACTGGCCCCAGGACAGAGCCTTGTGGTACCCCACTTGATACATTCCTGCAGCTGGATGTGCAGCCATTTATAACCACTCTTTGAGCACAATCACTCAGCCAGTTGTGAATCTACCTAACAGTTGCCTTGTCAATCCCATATTTGGTCACTTTTCAATAAGTATGGTATAAGATACTTTGTCAAATGCTTTACTAAAGTCAATATATACTATATCTACCTCATTTTCCTGATCAATCCAGTTGGTTATTCTGTCATAGAAGGAAATTAGATTCATCTGGCATGACTTGTTTGTTACAAACCCATGCTGGCTCTGGTTAATTACTCCATTTTATCCAAGTACTTGCATACATGCTGTTTAATAACTTGTTCAAAGATCTTTCCCAGTATAGAAGTCCGGCTCACAGGCCTGTAGTTTCCTGGATCCAACTTCTTCCCTTTTTTGAAGATAGGGAAAACATTTGCCCTTTTCCAATCTTCTGGGACTTCTCCAGTTCTCCAGGAATTTTCAATGATTATGGCAAGTGGTACAGCAATTACCTTTGCTGCTTCCTTTAGTATCCTAGGATGTAATTCATCTGGACCTTGAAACCATTTAAGTTAGCTAAGTGTTCCCTGACCATCTCTCTGCTTATAAATAGTCTGCATTCTTTTATTCCACTAATAGCACCGGGAAGATCAGTTGATGTTACATCTACTTTCTGAGAGAAAACAGATACAAACTAGGAATTTAAAAGTTTAACCAATTCACAATTTTTATCTTGTAAGCAATCAATAGCATCTTTGACTTTTCTTTTGCTTTTTACATACCCCAAAATCCTTTTTTATTGCTTTTGGCCTCTGTTGCAAGCCTCAATTCATTATTAGGGTGAAGTCACACGAACGTATATATCGGCTCGGTTTTTACACCGAGCCGATATACATTGTCCTCATGTGCAGGGGGGGGATGGAAGAGCCAGGAGCAGGAACTGAGCTCCCGCCCCCCTCTCCGCCTCCTCTCCGCCCCTCTGCACTATTTGCAATGGGAAAAGGTGGGACAGGGGCGGGGCTAAGTTCTGCGAATTAGCCCCGCCCCCATCCCACCTCTCCCCATTGCAAATAGTGCAGAGTGGCGGAGAGGAGGCAGAGAGGGGGGCGGGAGCTCAGTTCCTGCTCCTGGCTCTTCCATCCTCCCCCCCCTGCACACGAGGACAACGTATATCGGCTCGGCGTGAAAACCAAGCCGATATACGTTTGTGTGACTTCACCCTTAGTTTTAGCTTTTCTGACATTTGCCCTACAGTTTCTGAAGACCGCATTATATTCTTCTTGGGATAATCCCCCTCTCTTTCCATTTGACAAACATATTTTTCTTCGTTTTTAACATGCGTACAAGTTCTGTGTTCATCCATCCTTGTCTCTTTACATGCTTCCCATTCGTCCTTCTTTTAGGGATTGTTAACGATTGTGCTTTGAGAATCTCATTTTGCAATATTTCCCAACTTTCTTGGACATTTCTGTCCTTAAGAACAACCAGCAATTGGATTCTTCCTATCCTCTTTCCTATCCTTGAGATCTGAGTTTTCTCAGGTCTTCCTCCCCTTTTTATACAAAATTTAAGGGTACCTTGATCACTGCCTCCTAAGGTCCCAGCCTCTCTTACTTCCCCAACCATTTCCTTCCTGTTGGTAAGAATTAGGTCAAATATAAGATAATCCCTTGTTTTATCTTCTACCTTTCAGAAGATAAAGTTGTCAGCAAGAGCGGATAAGAATTTGTTGGATCCATTACTTTTACCCGAGAGAGATTCTCAACAAATGTCTGGATTGTTAAAATCTCCCATGATCACTATGTCATGCTTCATTGAGAGCTTGGCCATCTGATGTAGAAAGAGTTCATCAATATCTTCTGCTTGTCCAGGCAGCCAATAGTAAATGCTCACAATAGTGTCCTTTCTGTTGTTCTCTCCTTGTATTTTTACCCAAACAGTTTCTACAGAACTACCATGCTCTGAAGCTTGAATCTCTGTGGAGATGAATGTTTTCCTAACATACAACGCAACACCTCCTCCCCTTTTTTAGGTCTGTTTCTTATAAATAAGTTATATGCGTTAAGTCTTGTATTCCAATCATGTGTGTAATTCCACCACGTTTCCGTGATGCCTATGACATCATATTTCTCTTCCTGTGTTAGGAGCTCCAATTCTCCTTGTTTGTTTCCCATGCTCTGTGCATTTGTGTAGAAACATTTTAGTTTGTGATCAGTGTCTCTTGCTCCTCTACTTGCCTTCTGAATTTTTTTGTCTTTGTTCTTTCTTTCCACTTCTAATAGCAAGGTTCTCAAACGTATTAATTTCACTTCCCTTCCCATATTTATTCTAGTTTAAAGCTCTCCTAATGGGTGAAGCAAGGCACCCACCAAATATATGCTTACCTGTTTTTGTAAGGTGCAATCTGTCTCTAGCAAGCAGTCCATCGTATAGGTAATTTACTCCATGTTCTAGAAATCCAAATCTTTGCTGACTGCACCATCGATGTAGCCAGTTATTCACCTCTAGAATCCTGTGCCATCTCCTTTTTTTATGGCGATCCACTGGAAGGATAGATGAAAAGAACACCTGTGCTCCTAGTTCCTTCACCTTCTTTCTGAGGTCTTCAAAGTCTCTGCAGATAGTTGCAAGGTCCTTTTTTGCAGTGTCATTTGTGCTATTAAAAACCAGAATAAAAGCAAACTCAAAGCATTATGGCTTTTTTTGAAAACCCATCGAAATCAGTGAGGAAAACAAATGGGAACATTCAATTCTGTTTTTCTGTTACAAAAATGGAACACAGAAATGCAAAACTCTAACACTGATGTAAATGAGCCCTAAGATGATAAAATAGCTAGAGAACTGAGTGGCTAAATGGTTTGTCATTTGCTATCTAGTTTCCCAGTTTCTCCAGAGAATGGAGCGCTACTGCAATACTCTGACAAGACACTCACTGTGATCTCAGCTCTAAATATAACTAGAGGAAGTGCAGTTGTAAGGGATGGATTGGTTTAGGGTCCTTTAGGAAAGGGCAGATATGGAGGTGCTGGTTTGAGCGCGAACAGAGGAAATGTGTGAAGTGAGAGGGGTGGGATTTGGAATATCTCGAGTATCTCCTGTGGACTTGAACCTCCTTCGAGGAAAATGTGCACAGAGAAAGATTCCTAATTTCTTGTACGAGGTGAGTCTAGGCAGTTCGTCCAACCATCTGGAGAGTAAACACTTTTATAGCTGCCTGTATAGAAAAGTCTCTCTATTCACACGGGAGAGGACTTATACTCTTAAAAGCTTTTGTACAATATTTGTTTGTGTAGTTGTGTGTTAATTATGCCTATTATTATTTTTCCCTGCCTGTCCCATCTGCTAGCAGCTAGACTATTATATCTCTGTGTATGAAGCAAAAAGAAAGCAAAGTAGCTAATATACCAAGTAATCATATATTTTGGTTACAAGTTGCAACATGATCTATTATGACTGCAGCAATATGCTTATTACTTAAAGTGCTACAACCATTTAAAAAATAAATTGTTCAGTTGTGCACCCAAACAGAAGTGATTCTATGGCCTTTAATTAGCTCAGAGACAATAGTAATGGATATAAAGGACCATTGTGGAATACTCATGGGCAATTGAAATACCCACACTATTCATTCTGTTAGCAAAATAATGAAAATAAATAGCGTTATTAGAGAAAATCATAATATGCTTTTAGTTCCCAAGGCATGGTGCCTTGGACATAAATAACATTTCTTCCAATTTAGAGATTTTATAGTCCAGGATTTTTCTTGTAAAATATTACATTTATAATCCATGCATTAAGGTACCATTTTACTGACAAAATGGTTACATCATTATTGTGTATCACCACAACTTACATTCAGCCACTTTATTACATAGCAATTTTTCAAATTGCATTGATTGCATGGCCACTTTTAGCACTTTGTAGTGCAGTACATTGAAGCAATGAAATAATGTGATCTGCTGACAGACAAAAGCTGAGATTCTGCAATACCATAATAGAAGACCAGGAAAAAACTGTACAGATAAATACAACCAGCACTATGATCACATATAGTGTTATGTATGCATGAGGATCCTTCTTATATTTTATATGTTAAGGCTGAAGGCATGAAAAAAGGAATTCCACAAAAGTTTCCTGTACAGCAGGTGGCAGGAAGCATTGCTGTGCAGAGAAGTACTTCAACCTAATGGTTGATGGGTTTCAGGCAAATAAAACCTCACTGATATGTAATGATATATCATCACTTACTGCAATGGTTAACCCTCTTTCAAGAGTGGACATTTCACTCATACACATAAGACCCTATTGCTTCATAAACATGAATATCTTGCTAATCTGAACATTTTTCATCACATGATTAACCTAGATCAATACACTGTGTATTATCATGTGTATTCATTAGAGATGAGCGAGCATACTCGTCCGAGCTTGATGCTCGTTCGAGTATTAGGGTGCTCGAGATGCTCGTTACTCGTGAATTCATGAATGGGTGTGAGTGAGAGCTGCCTCTGATTGGTGAGGCTGTGACCAATCAGAGGCAGCTCATTCAGCAGGCGGGGATTTTAAATCCCCGGCTGCTGAATACTACAGAAAGCAGTTCAGGAGAACTGCCGTCAAGACGCGGCTGAACGCCGGCTGAGTATAATTTTTTTTTTTATTTTTACACATTTTAGGATGATTTTCAGGTAAGGGCTTATATTTTTAAGCCCTTCCCGAAAATTCATCCCGCGCTCGCCGGCAGCCCATTGCTTTCAATGGAGCCGGCTGTATTGCCGGCTCCATTGAATTCAATGGGCTAACATCGTTCTTCTCTTCCACAGCTGTTACAGCTGTGGCAGAGGAGAATGATCTTTATGCTGACGGTGCAGGGGGGGGGGGGGGGGTCTCACTCTTGCCACTATTGTGGCTTGATAGTGAGACCTCGGAGCCCGAAATGCAGCCCTGCATGTTGCTCCTCGCCTGCCCTATCCATTTCTGTGTTTTTTACATGACTTTGGTGATTTGCTAAGATTTTCACAAATGAAAACCTTAGCGGAGCACCAGTCATATACAAAAATGCTCGAGTCGCCCATTAACTTCAATGGGGTTCGTTACTCGAAACGAACTCTCGAGCATCACTGAAAGTTCGACTCAAGTAACGAGCACTCGAGCATTTTGGTGCTCACTCATCTCTAGTATTCATATATTAATCAGGTGCTTAAAGTGTTTTGGTGATGAGAGTAGGATCCCAAGGCTGCAAGACAAGGGTAAGGTTTAAGGGCATACTCTATATCCGTGATGGCGAACCTATGACACGCGTAGCCATAGTCTCTGACATGCAGCCACTTACCTCGTTAATGAATACCGGCAGGGGCCGTGACTCCCCTGCTGGTATTCACTAACCAGCACTACTAGCAGCGCTGTGATGTCAGTGTGCACTGGGATCCTCCTCCCCCCATCCCCCGATGTCTCCTACCTGTTGGTTCCGCGAGAGCGTCCAAGGGAGGAGGCGTCCTGCAACACACTGACGTCACAGTGTGTGCAGGAGATCATCGCTGTTGGTGGCGCATCGGGCACAGGAGAAGCGGAGCATCCACGAGGTAAGTACGTGGGTCTCGTGGGGGGCAGTCACCACTGGGGGTCCGCTGTAAGGGGGCAGTCACCACTGGGGGGCCCCCACTGTAAGGGGACAGTCACTGCTGGGAGGCCCACTGTAATGGGGCAGTCCCCACTGGGCGGCCCACTGTAAGGGGGCAGTCACCGCAGGGGGGCCCTCTGTAAGGGGGCAGTCACCGCTGGGGGGCCCACTGTAAGGGGTCAGTCACCGCTGGGGGGCCCACTGTAAGGGGGAAGTTACTGCTGGGGGCCTCTGTGGGGGGCAACTAATGCTGGGGGCCGCTGTGGGGGGCAGGTAATGCTGGCATCCGCTGTGGGGGGCAGATACTGCTGGGGGCTTCTGTGGGGGGCAGATACTGCTGAGGGCCTCTGTGGGGGGCAGATACTGCTGGGGGGTGCTGTCGCTGCTGGGGGCCACTGTGAGGAGCACTATCACTGCTGGTGGCTCATCATTACTGAGATACGTGAGAGGGAGGCTAGGAGAGGCGAGGGCCTGTGCTATGGGTGTTTTGGGTTTATTAAATACAGTTATACATTACAATTATACATATTTGTTAAACTATAAATATCGCAAATTTATGGATTTTTTCTCGAAGTGACACACCAACCGAGTTATGCTCCGTTTTTTGGCGAATTTTGACACACCGAGCTAAAAAGGTTGCCCATCACTGCTCTATGTTATAAGACATACACTGCAATGATCTGCTTCATTAAGTCCTATATGTGACAAGTGTTATGCCATACCGATGCTGGATTGGAGCCACAGGTGTAGTAGTCATGCCGGTCACTGGAGAGTAGTCAAGATAGCTGGAAGTTGTTATCGGGGAGTCACGGTAAGCAGTAGAAGGGGATGAGATGGAAGAGTAGTCAAATAGAAGCCAGAGGTCAGCAGCAGTAAGTATCGATACAATCGCAGAGAAGCAAGCGGAAGAGAACCTTGATCAAGGCAGCGGAGCACAATAATCGTGCACTCGATCTGAGGCACAGTCAGGCTTTTATAGGAAGTCCTAATTAGTAGCAGGATGGAGTCAAAACAGGAAGACAGGAAGTGGATTTAGCAGAAGCAAGGAAACCTAGAACAAGGCTGGGTTTCAGCAAGGAACTGCCCAAATCCTGGATAGCCCAGGGCATAGAGCTGCTGACAGTAGGTGTGTCATTCATAAAAGTAGGTGTTGCCTACTGATGGGGTGAGGTGAAGAAAAAGACATGCCAAGATAGTAAGCAGAGAATAGTCGCTGTTGGCCTACCATCTGGTTCATGCTAGCGCTGCACACTGGAATGGAAAAGATCTGGAAGAGCTTGGTTCTGGTGCGGCCTGTTGGTAGGCAGTAACTTTAATGAGAAAGAAATCGATGGTGAAGTATTCTTTATTGAAAAGTTTCTTATTCAGCTAATGTAATATGTTTCAAGGTACACAAACCTCTTCATCAGACAGCTGGATTGCACATATATGGGTATATGAAAAATCACCTCAGGAGATCCAATAGATGTAAATGCATTGACCATTGTTGGCAGTTAGGCTTGGATGGTTGAGGGCAGCAGAAGTTGTTTTAATTGGGTGCTCAAAGTGTTGTGTATATGAGTGTATGATACCCAGGCTGCAAGACAAGGGTAATGCTGCAGGGAATGCTATATGTTATAAGTAGTACACTGCAATATTCTGCTTCATTTTTGGTGGCCTATTGATTGGAAGAGTTACCTGCTACAGATAACTCAAATAATAATATGGTACTGCCCATGTGAATTGTAGTCTGAGACTACTACTGTTAAGTTTGTTAGGATACAAGACTCTGTGGTCACTAAGATTGGAGAGCCGGACTGAAGCAAAGCATAAAGGAAGTCCAGCATGATAGGGCCTGCAGGCAGAGGAGGAAATTAAGTACAGCTAGCGGATGGGAACAATAGAAGGGAGGCATTACAATACTTTCTAAAGTGTATGCAAGTCATATGGGTGGCAAGTATTAGTGTCTCACCCTACCTCTTATGGTCATAGCTGCTCATGTTGAAAATTTTAGGTAGAAGGGAAGACTTAGGAAGGAGGCAATTTGTGTGGTATTGGGTTCTTGCCCTGGTCCAATGGAATGAGTGTATTAGAAGTATAGCTGTTATAGCAACATGGGTTGGCAGGTTGGGGGTCCTTGTGTTGATGCAAAATTGGTGCTAGTGGATTCATTTTGGTTATATTCCACCCAAATTATTCAGAGTTATTATTTTGGTGTGGCATTCTTTGGGCTCCTAATGGATGGTGTCCCAGGGAGTGAATGGATATTTGTGAATAGTCATCTGCGATTAGTTGTAGTATCACTCAGGGTACTTTTAGACAAAGCGATTTATCGTTTGCATAAGCATACAATGTCAGGGTTCACCCATTCAACTGGTTTATATAGGAGATAAATTGTTTGCTCATTCACTTGCAAATCGCTCAGTTGCTTACATTGACTGATGAATGACTGAACGATTAGTATTCAAATCAAACAACTAGCAAACGAGCCAATGATTATTTTCATGCTTGCATGAGATTGAATGATAAACCAATGAATTATCGTGCATCATTCGATTGTTGGCCGTGTTTACATTGAGTGATTATGGTTCAACTTAATTTTTTGAACTATAATCATTCCCTTTCGTCTGTGGTGTCCAGTAGGAGGTAATTAAAGAATGTGGACAGCTTGGCGGACAGATTTTCTAACTCCAAGGATCCCTTCCATTGTATTTTTTTGAGTATTTTTCTGGGTGGACTGTTTGAGGTTAATGTTTTACTATATGTGTGTGTTGAGATTTGGTGAGTTATAATTTAAATACCAAGGACTGATCTCTACTGCGCCAATGTCAAGATATTGATGAAATTTGATTGACAGACTCAGACAGGAAGATATCATTTGGAGAAAAATGAGCATCACAGAGGAAAATGACTACAATTATGTTACATGGAATGTAATATATGTCATGTTACATTTTGAATATGTTACATAAGTTTTTCACTAAACATTAGAAATGAGCGAGCGTACTCGGAAAAGCACTACTCGCTCGAGTAATTTGCTTTATCCGAGTATCGCTGTGCTCGTCCCTGAAGATTCGGGTGCCGCTGCGGCTGACAGGTGAGTCACAGCGGGGAGCAGGGGAGAGCGGGCGGGAGAGAGGGAGAGAAAGATCTCCCCTCCGTTCCTCCCCGCTCTCCCCTGCAGCTCCCCACTCCGTGCCGGCACCCGAATCTTCAGGGACGAGCACAGCGATACTCGGATAAAGCAAATTACTCGAGCGAGTAATGCTTTTCTGAGTACGCTCGCTCATCCCTACTAAACATACATTTTAAGGTGAGTTGTCTGAATGCTTACTTTTCTTGCTATATATTATTCAACAGACAATTAAACTTTTAAGAAATATAACTCTCTTTACACCCTTTACAACCAGCTACTGTTTGGCATTATACAATCCTGCAATAGCTGCAGCTTCTAAATGAGTCCCATGAGAAGTACACAGCGCGATGTCGCTCGCTGACAAAAAAACACTATTGATGTGATAAATGAATTTAGTATATGATGCCAAATCTTATGTTTGCCAATTGCATACATTTTTCAGCAACAAAAATGATGTATTATGTCAGAAATCATAAAGGTTTGAAATTTACATAATTGCTGGGAAGGTGCAGAATTAGCAGAAACCAAACCAAATATAATGTAGACATTTCATGACCATTGCCTTCTGTACAGTTTCATCCTCACTACTTGTCCTGTCGCTTTGCTTTTTATATTGACAGATTTAATATTATTCAAAAACTATATTTAAAGGATAAATATGCAGTGAGTTAAAGTGCATATGGGAAAAGTCAAACTGAAAAATACAATATATGTCAAGTTTTTCTTAGTGTATTTTTACTAGAGTGTTTACGATATACTGTATGTGTGAATCATTTTGTCACTGTGCATTACCCAGTGTACAAAGTTCACACTGGAGCTGGTTTTAACCTTTTAAAGTATGTGCCCTTGTTTGGTCCTTAAAAAAAAGAGTTTCTGTTATCCCGATCACCGATGGCCAACCTTGTACAGCTGAGTCAGGGGCGGTGTAGGCCAGTTACAGGTAAAAGGTGTCCCAGACGTGGAACCAATATGCCTTAAAAGTTTTAGATTGGAATTCCCCCTTAATGGCATGAAAACAGAATTGTAAGAATTGCACCTTATGAAGTAATTGCCCCATATTGGACATGAAAAGTGAGAGGTAACTCACCTGGTACATGATGGGTTAACCCTGACTAGGGAAATCCCACCTGCACCCTCTGTCCGAGACAACGTGTAGAGAAATTCTTTGTCCACAATCCAAATGTAGTTAGAGAGACGTCAGGAGCCAAAAGCTATCTGGAACCTAAGTGCTCTCATCAAGATACAACCGAAAAAAATATAAAAGAGCCCGCGCTCAGTGGGAGCAAAGCAGCACAAAGTGCAATATGTGGAACCCCATGTGCGTTAGTTCCATACATAAATTTTCTTGCTATACGTGCCTTTTTCAAGCATGCTTTTTTTTTTTTACTGTATGAGTCATTACGGATGTGACAATAACAATTATGTAAAGTTTTTCTGAAGGCCAATGCTAGGACCCTGGTTGCCATGGCAGCCCATCGGCACACTGAAATCGCATCATGGGAGCGATTGAGTGACAAATGGAGCCCCCCTGTGTTAACCACTTAGATGCCCCAGTCAGCATTGACTGTGGTATCTAAGGGATTAAAGTAATCTTGGCTGTTAGTGTGGGATATGGGCTGTACAATAACAGCTGGCGCCTGTAAGTAATGGTGTGGGCACAGCTTCTGAGTCCATGCCATCATTGCACAGTAATGGCATGGGAGTTCACATTAACTGGATAGTAGCAACAACATGCTATTACAATGTAAGGTGCTGAATGTCTTAAGAAAATGGGCATGTAGTTAGCAAGAGAAATAAAGCCTCTTTTTGCGATTTTTATACAGTTTTATTGTAATCTTAGTGATTGTTATGGCATGCCAGGACCTAACAATGATCTCTAGGCCTGCCATGTACAAAAGGCTGTTAAAGGCAGGAAAAAAGAGCCTATTCATACATTTTCAAGGACAAGAGTAGCGTATTTCATTTACGAACCAGCCAGAAAATGGCAATCCAAGTTTTTTTGCGTCCGAATTCTGGGACCAAAGATGCAAACAATTATGTGAATAAGACCTTAAAGAGTTTGTTTCATGAAGTTTACTTACCCCCTATCAACAGGAGTATAATTAATGTACAAACTGTTTACTATTCTGGCAATCTGACTAAAATATATGAAGTGGTAGTTCTGTGGGGTCCCAACAGTCGGGGCTCCACCGATGAGATACTTACCTTCTATCCTGTAAATAAAGGCTAAGTATATGTTGTAGGACAACCCCTTTAATAAGCCAACATTGATATGTATAAGGTCACGTTTGTGATAGTTTGTGCTCCTGGGTCTTGTGGTGCTATGCACATCTCTATGGGTTGATTTGGCTGGATTAATCTAGCCAACCAATCACCTGGGGTTGTGCACATAAATTCCAGGCCTTCTATTTATGTCCAGTTAGGGGGATGTACGTTCATGCAGGCTAGGTGAATAATCCCTGCATTGAACATAACATATAATACACACTAATAGTAATCAAGTGGAAATAAAAAAAAAATTTAAACAAAGTCAAGTATAGAAAAACAAATAAAAGTTCACCCCGCCCTTTTGTCACCTTGCGGCTCTCTAAAAATATGGATTAAACAGAGAACAAAAAGTCATATGTACCCCAAAATGGTAGCAATAAAACTTCAGCTCACCTGACCTCATAAAAATAAGCCCTTGCGGTTGTCTGCGGAAAAATTAAAAAAGTCATGGATCTCAGAATATTGTGACAGAAAGCAATTGTTTAAAAATTTTTTTTTTTTCTGTTAAAACTTACCAAATACAATATAAATGTTCTATCTCTCAGATCTTTGTGACCCACAGGATAAAGCTAGGGCTTATTCACATTAACAATATCCTTGCGCGTGTTTTGTGCAATGTGATGCACACAAAACTCATGTGAATATGATCTCTATTCTTTTAAATGGATTTCTTCACATGAGCGATGGAAAATAAAAGGCAGCATGCTCCAATTTTTGGCGTTCTGTTGGAACGCCTCGCCCATTGTTTTCAATGGCACTTCAAAAGCCATCACATGGCACTCGCATGCCTCACGATGAGCATGTGAGCACAACACAATGTTTCCCATTGAAGTCAATAGAAAACACTTCTG
This sequence comes from Eleutherodactylus coqui, assembly GCF_035609145.1. Taxonomy (NCBI): domain Eukaryota; kingdom Metazoa; phylum Chordata; class Amphibia; order Anura; family Eleutherodactylidae; genus Eleutherodactylus; species Eleutherodactylus coqui. The sequence continues at coordinate 86,987,230 of NC_089845.1, read as the reverse complement.
AAGATATCACATGTGAGCATCGTAATTTCACAGAAGCAATACGATTTTGAATAAAAAAAGCTTTGCGTCGCTGTGAAAAACACATGTTGGCAAGCGCAATATCGCGCCGAGTTTCTCTGCCCAATATCGCACTTGCCTGTGTATCAGGCCTAACATGCCATTTCCACTACACAGTGAATGATGTAAAAACGTAACCAAAAAACTATTATGGAACGATACATTTTATTTTTCTATTTCACCCCACCCTTGTTTTAAGCTGCTTTTTCGTGGAATGAGAACCTCACGATTCTTGTTTTCACAAGCGAACAAGCTGGTTGCATTATCACCAGGGCAGCCTGTAGACTGCACAATTCTCATTGAGAATCATGTAGTTCTCGTTCACTTATTGTTTAGTGTTTCTCGTAGGGATGTGAATCACAGAACGATCAGTGCTTAAACTGCACAAGACGTGCACGAGCCGGCGCTGATTTGTATGCCGGCTGAAACTGAACGACGAATGGGAGCCTCACGATTGTCGCTCATCATTCAGCTATTGGCTTACATTTAAACTGAGCTATTATCGTTCAGTTTTGCTGATTTGAATGATTTTCAGAACGATAATTGCTCAGCCTAAGGGTGGCTTCACAAGAGCGTATCCGTATGCGTACTACGTGCCCGCAAAAGCTCGCGTTCACGTACGTGCAAAAACACGCGTAAACGAAGCTCTGTGCTTTTTATATCTGTGCGTTAAGAACGTGCATTTTTGTGTGAGGCGTGCGCACATAGATGTGCTCTAATTTGTGCGCGTCTATCCGCATTCCTGCAAGTATGTCCTGCGCAAATAGCTGCACATTATGCTCTGAGCGTCTCGATTTGCTTGCTGGGATGGCGAAACCATTTTTTCCTTTCCCCACAACCCCTTTTTTTTTTCTATTCTCCACCTGCACAGGCTGTGTGAGGATGTTGCTCCCTTTACTTCCCTTTGTTGCTTTTTAGCGTGCAATAAAAGTCACTTCTTAAATCCCCTATTTTTTTTTAAAAAAAGGAAGCAAAAAAACCAAAAAAAACCCACTTTACTTGTTTTCCTCAAAAATCTCACTACAAAGTGTTTGCGTTAAACCGCCTGCACTGCTCAACCCCTCCCCACCCCCAAAAATAAAAAGGAGAACTTGACAGCGAACACCCGCACGCACAATGCACCGTTTGTAGCAAAACGCAACGGACAGAAAAAAAATCTGTGGATGCACATTCTTTATTTTTTTTTTAAATCAAAAAGAAAAAACCTATTCATGCCTTAAAGGGGTTGTCTCGCGAAATCAAGTGGGGTTAAGCACTTCTGTATGGCCATATTAATGCACTTTGTAATGTACATCATGCATTAAATATGAGCCATACAGAAGTTATTCACTTACCTGCTCCATTGCTAGCGTCCTCGTCTCCATGGTTCCGTCTAAATTCGCTGGCGGCTTGCTTTTTTAGACGTGCTTGCGCAGTCCGGTCTTCTGCTCTGAGCACGAGCGCTTCAGTGTGCTCGCCGCTACAGCTCTTCTGCGCATGCGCAGACGAGCTGTATCTTCTGGGGAGCGCGCTGGAGCGGCCATTCTGCTACCCTCCTCTCTTAGAGGAAGGTGCAGAGCCGCCCAGCCGCCCAGCAGAGCCGCCCAGGTAAGTGATGGGTGACGGACTGACGGGGGTGACGCGTGACGGACTGCCGCTGTGGCCCCGGAGCCTACCGCTGTGGCCCCGGAGCCTACCGCTGGGCCCCGGAGCCTACCGCTCAGCCCCAGGGCCTACCGCTGGGCCCCGGGGCCTACCGCTGTGGCCCCGGAGCCTACCGCTGGGCCCCGGAGCCTACCGCTTTGGCCCCGGAGTCTACCGCTGGGGAGCCGGGGCCTACCGCTGGGGAGCTGGGGCGTAGCGCTGGGGAGCCGGGGCGTAGCGCTGGGGAGCCGGGGCGTAGCGCTGGGGAGCCGGGGCTAGCACGGGGAAGCCGGGGCTAGCGCGGGGGAGCCGGGGGCTAGCGCGGGGGAGCCGGGGCCTAGCGCCGGTTACCTGCTGCCTGGCGGTGGGTGACTGGTCGGCCGCGTTCAATCCCGGGGTCCGGTCGGCGGCTGCGGGGCGTCTGGTTGTCAGGGAGACACAGCTGGTAGCGTCTCGGGAGCGCGCACGTCGGGCTACAGCAAGCAATGGGAAAAGAGCCGGCGGCCATCTTGGGGAAACTTTTTATAAGTTGCTGAAACGCTGGAACTGTAAGTAGAAACCAGCTAGAAAAGTCATTTACAGGGGGGCTTAGTAATGTTTGCTTAATAAGGGGGACTGGGCAAAAAAAAAATTTCACTGCTTCCTCGAGACAATCCCTTTAACCGGCAAGCCAAGACAGTATGGAGTGCTTAATGCAAAGGGAAAGCCACAAAATACATTTAAGGGTGCCTACCCACTTGTGTTTTTTTTTCTGTGATGTTTTGCTTTTTTTCTCAAGAGCAATTAGTATAGAATGTGTTCTTGTCCATCTGAGGGTTTTTTTCCGTTTCGTGGGGTTTTTTCACATAGGAACTGCTCGTTTGCACGCCGCAAATAAACGGACATATGAACACAACACAGGAAAAACATGGTTTTAATAGGCGCATGATTTTGTGCGCGCGACTGTACGCGCATAAACAAGCTCATCTGAAGCCACCCTAAGGGCTTAAACAGACGTACATGTTATGCCACAATTTTGCGGTTGTGAAACTCCTGCGCACATAACGGGACAAATACAACCCATTGACTTCAATAGGTTCATGCTCACTTATTCCTCTGTGCTCATGCAAAGGAATATGACCTGCTCTATCTTGTGCGTGTTTGCGCACCTAAGAGCCCCATAGAGGTCAATTGGAGGTGCGCAAACACACACATCTACCTGTGAAGGTATGCTCTATTTGCAGCACATATCTACAATCACCGACATCCTGTTGGGCTAATTAGCTATTTAAATTAGCGTGGGATAATTTCCCTTGCCTGTGTGAACAAGCGGTGCCTGCTCAAATGTGCACAGTATTTGCACAGTCACGAGCACAAAATACACTTGGTCACTGCACAAAAAATGCACATGAGCGAGCGTATTGCGTAATGCGCTTGTCTTTCAAAGCCCTAAATGCAACATTACTTATGTTGAGCTGTTTACATTTTTATAGTTTTTTGCAAACTGATGAAAATTTGTAAATTTGAGAAATAACCTTAATTCACAATAAGGGTTGAATAACTTTGATTGCAACTGTACACACATAGTACCAACCATGCCGATTCTGACCAAATTTTTACGAAAGCTATTGAATGCAAAGTAATCTTGGAACATTAAAGCCCTTTTACACGCAATGATTATCACGCAAAATCAAAACGTCCGAAAATGAATGATAATCGTTACACGGAAATGTGGGCATCGTGCACTTTTCGTTTGAACGAAGGATTTCACTTCACTTGAGATCCGTCGTTCAGCCACTGAAAGTCTGAGCAAATACATTCCATTTGAATGCATTTCACTCATTTTTTAAAAGACTGCAGGATGTTCTCTGAGCGCCATATTCACACTAGCTCAAAGAGAACAATAGAATGCGTAAGTATCTGTTTACACAGCTGGGCATGTGTTTAAAAACACACTGGGCTCTGCAAACAACTCCTAGAGGTCCTTTTACATTCAAATGAAGATGATAAAACGTTAATAGCCATTAACACATTCTGTAAATACATTCCTAAATTTTTCAATATTTCAGTCATTTGAAAGATTATCTTTAGAGATGAGCGAGCACCAAAATGCTCGGGTGCTCGTTACTCGAGACGCACTTTTCGCGATGCTCGAGGGTTCGTTTCGAGTAACGAACCCCATTGAAGTCAATGGGCGACCCGAGCATTTTTGTATATCGCCGATGCTCGCTAAGCTTTTCATTTGTGAAAATCTGGGAAATTCAAGAAAGTGATGGGATCGACACAGAAACGGATAGGGCAGGCAAGGGGCTACATGTTGGGCTGCATCTCAAGTTCCCACGTCCCACTATTAAGCCACAATAGCGGCAAGAGTGCCCACCCTCCCAACAATTTTTACTTCTGAAAAACCCTCATTAGCAAGGCATACCTTAGCTAAGCAGCACACTACCTCCAACAAAGCACAATCACTACCTGCATGACACTCCGCTGCCACTTCTCCTGGGTTACATGCTGCCCAACCCCCCCCCCCCCCCGCATGACCTAGTGTCCACAGCGCACACCAAAGTGTCCCTGCGCAGCCTTCAGCTGCCCTCATGCCACACGCTGGCCTCATAGCCACACCACCCTCATGTCTATTTATAAGTGCGTCTGCCATGAGGAGGAACCGGAGGCACACACTGCAGAGGGTTGGCAGGGCCAGGCAGCGACCCTCTTTAAAAGGGGCAGGGCGATAGCCCACAATGCTGTACAGAAACAATGAGAAATCCAATCCTGTGCCACCTCCATCTGGAGCTGCACACGTGGGCATAGCAATGGGGAACCCATGTGCCACACACTATTCATTATGTCAAGGTGTCTGCATGCCCCAGTCAGACCGGGGTTTTTTATAAATAGTCACAGGCAGGTACAACTCCGCAATGGGAAATCCGTGTGCACCCACAGCATGGGTGGCTCCCTGGAACCCACCGGCTGTACATAAATGTATCTCATTGCAGTGCCCTGGACAGCAGAGCTAACGTCAGATTACATGCAGGTCGGCTTCGGCCCACACTGCATGCCCCAGTCACACTGTTTTTTTTTATAAGTAGACACAGGCAGGTACAACTCCCTATTGTGAAGTCCCTGTGTACCCACAGCATCGGTGGCTCCCTGGAACCCACCGGCGGTACATAAATAAATCCCATTGCAGTGCCCAGCACAGCTGAGGAAACGTCAGGTTTAATGCAGGTGGGCTTCGGCCCACACTGCATGCCCCAGTCAGACTGGGGTTCTTTAGAAGTGGACACATGCAGTTACAACTCCGTGTGGACCCACAGCATTGGTGGCTCCCTGGAACCCACCGGCGGTACATAAATAAATCCCATTGCAGTGCCCAGCACAGCTGAGGTAACGTCAGGTTTAATGCAGGTGGGCTTCGGCTCATACTGCATGCCACAGTCAGACTGGGGTTCTTTATAAGTAGACACATGCAGTTACAACTCCGTGTGGACCGACAGCATGGGTGGGTCCCAGGAAGCCACCGGCGGTACATAAATATATCCCATTGCAGTGCCCTGGACAGCAAAGCTAACGTCAGATTACATGCAGGTGGGCTTCGGCCCACACTGCATGCCCCAACCTGACCGGGGTTTTTAATTCATAGACACAGGCAGGTACAACTCCCTATTGTGAAGTCTGTGTGGACCCACAGCATGGATGGCTCCCTGGAACCCACCGGCGGTACATAAATAAATCCCATTGCAGTGCCCAGCACAGCTGAGGTAACGTCAGGTTTAATGCACGTGGGCTTCGGCTCACACTGCATGCCCCAGTCAGACTGGGGTTCTTTATAAGTAGACACATGCAGTTACAACTCCGTGTGGACCGACAGCATGGGTGGGTCCCAGGAAGCCACCGGCGGTACATAAATATATCCCATTGCAGTGCCCTGGACAGCAAAGCTAACGTCAGATTACATGCAGGTGAGCTTCGGCCCACACTGCATGCCCCAACCTGACTGGGGTTTTTAATTCATAGACACAGGCAGGTACAACTCCCTATTGTGAAGTCTGTGTGGACCCACAGCATGGGTGACTCCCTGGAACCCACCAGCGGTACATAAATAAATCCCATTGCAGTGCCCAGCACAGCTGAGTTAACGTCAGGTTTAATGCAGGTGGGCTTCGGCTCATACTGCATGCCCCAGTCAGACTGGGGTTCTTTATAAGAAGACACATGCAGTTACAACTCCGTGTGGACCGACAGCATGGGTGGGTCCCAGGAAGCCACCGGCGGTACATAAATATATCCCATTGCATTGCCCATCACAGCTGAGGTAACGTCCGATTAAATGCAGGTGGTCTTCGGCCCACACTGCATGCCCAAGTCATACCGGGGTTTTTAATACATAGACACTGGCAGGTACAAATCCCTAATGTGAAGTCCCTGTGGACCCAGAGCATGGGTGGCTCCCTGGAACCCATCGGCGGTACATAAATGTATCCCATTGCAGTGCCCTGCTCAGCAGAGCTAACGTCACATACAATACAGGTGTGCTTCGGCCCACAGTGCATGCCCCAGTCAGACTGGTAATATGTACCTTAACAGTAACCGCGTTGGTGGGAATGTGGTGGCGACTGCGGACCTAGTAGCGCGGTTTTATTTAGTTGGTTTTCGGAATGTGGCCAGGTTTAAGTGGGCCGTGGCGGGGGGATGGTGGGAGGGGGGCTCTCTTGTTGTGTCGGTAAAGGTGAAATTCTTGGACTGTCACCAGACGGACCAATGCAAAGGTATTTGCCAAGAATGTTTTCATTGTTGGAGGAGGAGGGGGATGTTTTTAAGGAACTACGTGTCCTCTCCACGTGTCCGTGGTTATATGCACCTTAACAGTAACCGCGTTGGTGGGAAATGGCCTCGCCACCATCATGTCTTTGGGAAGCCTCCGTTTCCACACCCCAGTGACATAGCATTAGCAGCGGTATAGGTAGAGCCCAGAATTAGTAACATTTCAGCGGTAGCATTAGAGACAGGCCCCAGTAACATATCACTAGCAGCATTATAGGAGGAGCACAGTATTAGTTCCATTTCAGTAGTAGTAGCAGTCCAGACAGGCCCCAGTAACATATCACTAGCAGCAGTATAGGGGGAGCACAGTCTTAGTTCCATTTCAGTAGTAGCAGCAGTCAAGACAGGCCACAGTAACATTCCCGTTGCAGCAGTTTAGGGAGATAATAGTCTCTTTCACATTTCAGTAGTTGCAGTATAGACAAGGCCCCAGTTACATTTATGTAGCAAAAGTGTAGGCCAACCCCACACACCTTGCTGTACCATGAGTGCAGGCGAAGCCCTTAAAAATGACTAGGATTACACTGTAGGCGAGGGCCCAAAAAAATTGGTGTACCAACAGTACTAATGTACCTCAGAAAAATTGCCCATGCCCATTGCTTAATGTGGCTTAATTTGTAACTAGGCCTGTAGGCAGCCCAGTTAAAATGAAAATTGGTTCAGGTGCAAGTTTCAACGCTTTAATGAGAATTGAAACGTATAAACATTGTTTACTAAAGTAATATGACTGAGCCTTGTGGGCCTAAGAAAAATTGCCCGTTCGGCGTGATTACGTGAGGTTTCAGGAGGAGGAGCAGGAGGATGAATATAATACGCAGATTGATGAAGCTAAAAGGTCCCCGTTTTTGATGGTGATAGAGAGCGATGCTTCCATCCGCGGGTGCAGCCTACGTATTGTTTAGGTACCGCTGCTGTCCGCTGGTGGAGAAGAGAAGTCTGGGGAAATCCATGCTTTGTTCATCTTTATGAGTGTAAGCCTGTCGGCACTGTCGGTTGACAGGCGGGTACGCTTATCCGTGATGATTCCCCCAGCCACACTAAACACCCTCTCTGACAAGACACTAGCCGCAGGACAAGCAAGCACCTCCAGGGCATACAGCGCGAGCTCAGGCCACGTGTCCAGCTTCGACACCCAGTAGTTGTAGGGAGCAGAGGCGTCACGTCAGATTAAACGCAGGTGGGCTTCGGCCCACACTGCATGCCCCAGTCAGACTTCCATCCGCGGGTGCAGCCTACGTATTGTTTAGGTACCGCTGCTGTCCGCTGGTGGAGAAGAGAAGTCTGGGGAAATCCAGGCTTTGTTAATCTTTATGAGTGTAAGCCTGTCGGCACTGTCAGTTGACAGGCGGCTACGCTTATCCGTGATGATTCCCCCAGCCGCACTAAACACCTTCTCTGAGAAGACGCTAGCTGCAGGGCAAGCAAGCACCTCCAGGGCATACAGCGCGTGTTCAGGCCACGTGTCCAGCTTTGACACCCAGTAGTTGTAGGGAGCAGAGGCGTCACGGAGGATGGTCGTGCGATCTGCTACATACTCCCTCACCATCGTTTTACAGTGCTCCCACCGACTCAGCCTTGACTGGGGCGCTGTCGGATGTGAATTTTACCATTAGTTTGTCCGCCAGGGTCCTGTGGTATAGCATCACTCTCGAACCCCTTTCCTCTTCGGGTATGAGAGTGGAAAGGTTCTCCTTATACCGTGGGTCGAGCAGTATGTACACCCAGTAATCCGTAGTGGCCAGAATGCGTGTAACGCGAGGGTCACGAGAAAGGCATCCTAACATAAAGTCCGCCATGTGTGCCAGGGTACCTGCTTGCAACACATGGCTGTCCTCACTAGGAAGATCACTTTCAGGATCCTCCTCCTTCTCCGGCCATGCAGGCTGAAAGGATGACAGGCAAGCAGCATGGATACCCTCAGCAGTGGGCCAAGCTGTCTCTTCCCCCTCCTCCTCATGCTCCTCCCCCTCCTCCTCCTGCTTCTCAACGCGCTGAGATATAGACATGAGGGTGCTCTGACAATCCAGCGAAATACTGTCTTCCCCCGCCTCCGTTTTCGAGCGCAAAGCGTCTGCCTTTATGCTTTGCAGGGAACTTCTCAAGAGGCATAGCAGATGAATGGTGACGCTAATGATTGCAGCATCGCCGCTCACCATTTGGGTAGACTCCTCAAACTTTCCAAGGACCTGGCAGATGTCTGCCAACCAGGCCCACTCTTCTGAAAAGAATTGAGGAGGCTGACTCCCACTACGCCGCCCATGTTGGAGTTGGTATTCCACTATAGCTCTACGCTGCTCATAGAGCCTGGCCAACATGTGGAGCGTAGAGTTCCACCGTGTGGGCACGTCGCACAGCAGTCGGTGCACTGGCAGATTAAACCGATGTTGCAGGGTGGCAGCGTTTGTGTTGGACTTGCGGAAATGTGCGCTGAGCCGGCGCACCTTTCCGAGCAGGTCTGACAAGCATGGGTAGCTTTTCAGAAACCGCTGAACCACCAAATTAAAGACGTGGGCCAGGCATGGCACGTGCGTGAGGCTGCCGAGCTGCAGAGCCGCCACCAGGTTACGGCCGTTGTCACACACGACCATGCCCGATTGGAGGCTCAGCGGCGAAAGCCAGCGGTCGGTCTGCTCTGTCAGGCCCTGCAGCAGTTCGTTGGCTGTGTGCCTCTTCTCTCCTAAGCTGAGTAGTTTCAGCACGGCCTGCTGGCGCTTGCCCACCGCTGTGCTACCACGCCGCGCGACACTGACTGGTGGCGACGTGCTGCTGCTGACACATCTTGATTGCGAGACAGAGCTTGCGTAGGAGGAGGAGGGTGGTTTAGTGGAGGAAGCATACACCGCCGCAGATACCACCACCGAGCTGGGGCCCGCAATTCTGGGGGTGGGTAGGACGTGAGGGGTCCCAGGCTCTGACTCGGTCCCAGCCTCCACTAAATTCACCCAATGTGCCATCAGGGAGATATAGTGGCCCTGCCCGCCTGTGCTTGTCCACGTGTCCGTTGTGGAGACGGTCGTTCCTGTGTCCTGAGAGGGGGGTTGGATCTCAGTGGCAGGTTGGGGCACAGGGGGAGAGTCAGTGGTGCAAAGCGGAGGTGGTAAACGGCCTTCGTCCCACCTTGTGGGGTGCTGGCCATCATATGCCTGCGCATGCTGGTGGTGGTGAGGCTGGTAGTGGTGGCTCCCCGGCTGATCTTGGTACGACAAACCTTGCACACCACAGTTCGTCGGTCGTTTGCACTCCCAGTGAAAAACTGCCACACCTTTGAACACCTCGGCCTCTGCAGGGTGGCATGGCGCGAGGGGGCGCTTTGGGAAACAGTTGGTGGATTATTCGGTCTGGCCCTGCCTCTACCCCTGGTCACTGCACTGCCTCTTCCAACCTGCCCTGCTGCTGCACTTGCCTCCCCCTCAGAAGACCTGTCCTCAGTAGGCTTAGCAAATCAGGTGGGGTCAGTCACCTCATCGTCCAGCTGCTCTTCCTCCGAATCCTCTGTGCGCTCCTCCCTCGGACTTACTGCCCTTACTATTACCTCACTGATAGACAACTGTGTCTCATCGTCATCGTCCTCCTCACCCACTGAAAGCTCTTGAGACAGTTGCCGGAAGTCCCCAGCCTCATCCCCCGGACACCGGGAACTTTCCAAAGGTTGGCAATCGGTCACGATAAACTCCTCTGCTGGGAGAGGAACCATTGCTGCCCAATCTGGGCAGGGGCCTGAGAACAGTTCCTGGGAGTCTGCCCGCTCCTCAGAATGTGTCATTTTCATGGAGTGAGGAGGCTGGGAGGAAGGAGGAGCAGCAGCCAGAGGATTCAGAGTTGCAGCTGTGGACGGCGTAGAAGACTGGGTGGTCGATAGATTGCTGGATGCACTTTCTGCCATCCACGACAGGACCTGCTCACACTGCTCATTTTCTAATAAAGGTCTACCGCGTGGACCCATTAATTGAGAGATGAATCTGGGGACACCAGAAACGTGCCTCTCTCTTAATTCCGCAGCAGTCGGCTGCGATACACCTGGATCAGGAGCTCGGCCTGTGCCCACACCCTGACTTGGGCCTCCACGTCCTCGCCCGCGTCCACGTCCTCTAGGCCTACTCCTACCCCTCAGCATGGTGTATTACGAGTAGAGCAGAAACAGAACGCTGTAATTAAATGTGCCGCTTATTGGCCTGTGGTTGGAGGCTGACTTCGCTTACGGAACGCACAGCAGAGCCAGGAAACAATTTTGCGCACGCCTGTAGTGAGACGTAGGTGCGTATGACTGAGCTAGTGGAATTCACAGCGCAGAAGCAGTCAAGTGGCCAAAGGGCAGTGGTAGGCCTTAAGTATTTTGCTTCAATTTGTTTAAATGGTGAGCTGAAACACCAGACAGATACTGTATACAGCGTATATTATGTATACTGTTTCCCTCTGGCGCTATGACGGCGGTGATGTAACGGGCACAGCAAAGCCAGGAAACAATTTTGCGCAAGCCTGCTGTAACGCTTAGCTGCGTATTAATTAGCAACTACTACCCCCAGCAGACACACAGTACACAGAAGACGGTCACAGGCAGCCCAAATATAGTATTTTCCCCCAATTTTTTTGAAAAAGACCACTGCCTATATAGACAGTATATCTCTTTCACCTTTCCCACTGTCCCTGCCTCACCAGTACTGCCCCTATACTCTGTACAATGACTGCAGACTGAGGACGCAATGGTCTGCACGCCCGATATACAAAAAAAAATAATTTGTGCAACACTGCTAAAAGCAGCCTCAACAGTACTGCACACGGTCAGATGTGGCCCTAAGAAGGACAGTTGGGGTTCTTGAAGACTAAAACAACACCTAACACTGTCCCTATAGCAGCAGCAGCATCAGCAGCACTTTCCCTGATCTATGTCAGAATGCATCTGTGGCGAGCCGCGGGCGGGGCAGATTTTAATACTCGGGTGTTACCTGATCTCCCCAGCCACTCACTGCAGGGGGGTGGTATAGGGCTGGAACATCACAGGAGGAAGTTGTAATGCCTTCCATGTCTTTCTATTGACCAGAAAAGCGCACTAATGTCTCAAAGATGAAAGTGAAAGTAACTCGAACATCGCGTGGTGCTCGTCTCGAGTAACGAGCATCTCGAACACCCTAATACTCAAACGAGCATCAAGCTCGGATGAGTACGCTCGCTCATCTCTAATTATCTTTGCATGTAAAAGGACTGTTAGTGACTGATTTTTAAATAATTGTATATATTTGATGCACGATAACAAAACAAAAATATGAACACATTGAAAAAAGAACCTAAAACTAAAAATCATGCAAAAAAGCTCTGAAAACCAGGGTAGCAGGCAAAATAGACCCTTTTTCTAATGCACAACAGGCTTTATTGCATACATAGATGATAGATCTTGTATCTGTGACCTGTAACACAATATCTAAAGTATCAGTTTCTCTGTTTCCAGTAATTATGAAGTCATTAAGCTTACGCAACATGCTCAATCAATTTAGTGTCTTGTGATATATGACTCGTACAAATTAATGATTGCCATATGCTATAAAGACTTCCTGTCATTGATGTGTGATTTTTTAGAAATTCTGACTAAATTATGATGTTAACCATTTCATTTAAAATTATAGTGTAGTTCTTTTACGAATTGGGTTTTTATCAGCATTTTCGAAACAGATAGGGAATTTGTTACGTCAGTGTAGGCTGTGGGAACAGCGATTTTCACGAACACAACCTAAATAAGGGCTGGAGAGAGGAAAGGGGAGTAAGAAATGTGCATATAAACAACAACAGGCAACATACACCAAAATACTTATGTGGAGAAGACTGGTGGTGATAATACCATACACACCAGCCCCAGCCAGCTCAATCATCCTACACCTGCAGTTCCCAGAAGCACAACATGACAGCATTATATATCTATATGTTTGTGCTAGAACGCTGGGGGGTGGGGGATTAAAGGTGTTAATTTTGGCACACGCCACATTAAAGATTAGCAATAAAGATGAGCAATAGAGATGAGCGAGCACCAAAATGCTCGGGTGCTCGTTACTCGAGTCAAACTTCCCGCGATGCTCGAGGGTTCGTTTCGAGTAACGAACCCCATTGAAGTCAATAGGCGACTCGAGCATTTTTGTATATCGCCGATGCTCGCTAAGGTTTTCATTTGTGAAAATCTGGGCAATTCAAGAAAGTGATGGGAACGACACAGGAACGGATAGGGCAGGCGAGGGGCTACATGTTGGGCTGCATCTAGGCGAGGGGCTACATGTTGGGCTGCATCTCAAGTTCCCAGGTCCCACTATTAAGCCACAATAGCGGCAAGAGTGGCCCCCCCCTCCCAACAACTTTTACTTCTGAAAAACCCTCATTAGCAAGGCATACCTTAGCTAAGCACCACACTACCTCCAACAAAGCACAATCACTGCCTGCATGACACTCCGCTGCCACTTCTCCTGGGTTACATGCTGCCCAACCCCCCCCCCCCCCCCCCGCACGAGCCAGTGTCCACAGCGCACACCAAAGTGTCCCTGCGCAGCCTTCAGTTGCTCTCATGCCACACGCTGGCCTCATAGCCACACCACCCTCATGTCTATTTATAAGTGCGTCTGCCATGAGGAGGAACCGGAGGCACACACTGCAGAGGGTTGGCAGGGCCAGGCAGCGACCCTCTTTAAAAGGGGCAGGGCGATAGCCCACAATGCTGTACAGAAGCAATGAGAACACCAATCCTGTGCCACCTCCGTCAGGAGCTGCAAACGTGGGCATAGCAATGGTGAATTCATGTGCCACACAGTACTCATTCTGTCAAGGTGTCGCATAGCTCAATCCACACTGCAAGGGGAAAGCCGTCAGCGCTCTGCCCCCTACCCAAGTAAGTCAGTGCCTTTGTGCCAGACAGGTCAAACACCGCAATGGGAACTAAGTTTGCACCACCAGCATAGGTGGGTCCTAGGAAACCCAAGGCATGAACAAAAAATTGATCTGAGCGGCCAAAAATGGCAGACTTGCACCGCACCCACGGCATAGGCCTCGACCCACAGATTCAGCAATCCTAGGTTGGAAGCGGACTTTCACTGCATCCAGGACATAGGCCTCTGCACAAACCCTCAGCAATCATGTGCCTACAGCGGACTCCAATGCTAGCGTAGCTGTGCACGTCTCATTAGCACTGTATTGCTCCTGTAGTTTGTCCCAATGCAGTGCCCCGGATAGTAGAGCTAACGTCAGATTAAATACAGGTGGGCTTCAGCCCACACTGCATGCCCCAGTCAGACTGGGGTTCTTTATAAGTAGACACAGGGAGGTACAACTCCGTTTGGACCGACAGCATGGGTGGGTCCCAGGAAGCCACCGGCGTTACATAAATAAACCCCATTGAATTGCCCAGCACAGCTGAGGTAACGTCAGATTAAATGCAGGTGGGTTTCGGCCCACACTGCATGCCCCAGTCAGACTGGGGTTCTTTATAAGTAGACACAGGCAGTTACAACTTCGTGTGGACCGACAGCATGGGTGGGTCCCAGGAAGCCACCGGCGTTACATAAATAAATCCCATTGCATTGCCCAGCACAGCTGAGGTAACGTCAGATTAAATGCAGGTGGGCTTCGGCCCACACTGCATGCCCCAGTCTGACCGGGGTTTTTAATACATAGACACAGGCAGGTACAAATCCCTAATGTGAAGTCCCTGTGGACACAAAGCATGGGTGGCTCCCTGGAACCCACCAGCGGTACATAAACAAATCCCATTGCAGTGCCCTGGACAGCAGAGCTAACGTCAGATTAAATACAGGTGGGCTTCGGCCCATACTGCATACCCCAGTCAGACTGGGGTTCTTTATAAATAGACACAGGCAGGTACAACTCTGTGTGGACCGACAGCGTGGGTGGGTCCCAGGAAGCCACCGGCGTTACATAAATAAATCCCATTGCATTGCCCAGCACGCCTGAGGTAACGTCAGATTAAACGCAGGTGGGCTTCGGCCCACACTGCATGCCCCAGTCAGACTTCCATCTGCGGGTGCAGCCTACGTATTGTTTAGGTACCGCTGCTGTCCGCTGGTGGAGAAGAGAAGTCTGGGGAAATCCAGGCTTTGTTAATCTTTATGAGAGTAAGACTGTCGGCTCTGTCAGTTGACAGGCGGCTACGCTTATCCGTGATGATTCCCCCAGCCGCACTAAACACCTTCTCTGAGAAGACGCTAGCCGCAGGTCAAGCAAGCACCTCCAGGGCATACAGCACGAGTTCAGGCCACGTGTCCAGCTTTGACACCCAGTAGTTGTAGGGAGAAGAGGCGTCAGCCTTGACTGGGGAGCGGTGACACAGTCTTGCTGGGGAGCCATAAAGCTGGCAAAGGCCTTGGAGAGTGTTCCCCTGCCTGCGCTGTACATGCTGCCTGATCTCCGCGCCTCCCCTGCTACCTGGCCCTCGGAACTGCGCCTTCTGCCACTAGCGCTGTCGGATGTGAATTTTACCATCAGTTTGTCCACCAGGGTCCTGTGGTATAGCATCACTCTCGAACCCCTTTCCTCTTCGGGTATGAGAGTGGAAAGGTTCTCCTTATACCGTGGGTCGAGCAGTGTGTACACCCAGTAATCCGTAGTGGCCAGAATGCGTGTAACGCGAGGGTCACGAGAAAGGCATCCTAACATTAAGTCCGCCATGTGTGCCAGGGTACCTGTACGCAACACATGGCTGTCCTCACTAGGAAGATCACTTTCAGGATCCTCCTCCTCCTCCAGCCATACACGCTGAAAGGATGACAGGCAAGCAGCATGGGTACCCTCAGAAGTGGGCCAAGCTGTCTCTTCCCCCTCCTCCTCATGCTCCTCCCCCTCCTCCTCCTCCTCCAAAACGCGCTGAGATATAGACATGAGGGTGCTCTGACTATCCAGCGACATACTATCTTCCCCCGCCTCCGTTTCCGAGTTTAAAGTGTCTGCCTTTATGCTTTGCAGGGAACTTCTCAAGAGGCATAGCAGAGGAATGGTGACGCTAATGATTGCAGCATTGCCGCTCACCATCTGGGTAGACTCCTCAAAGTTTCCACAGACCTGGCAGATGTCTGCCAACCAGGCCAACTCTTCTGTAAAGAATTGAGGAGGCTGACTCCCACTACGCCGCCCATGTTGGAGTTGGTATTCCACTATAGCTCTACGCTGCTCATAGAGCCTGGCCAACATGTGGAGCGTAGAGTTCCACCGTGTGGGGACGTCGCATAGCAATCGGTGCACTGGCAGATGAAACCGATGTTGCAGGGTCCGCAGGGTGGCAGCGTCCGTGTTGGACTTGCGGAAATGTGCGCTGAGCCGGCGCACCTTTCCGAGCAGGTCTGACAAGCGTGGGTAGCTTTTCAGAAACCGCTGAACCACCAAATTAAAGACGTGGGCCAGGCATGGCACGTGCGTGAGGCTGCCGAGCTGCAGAGCCGCCACCAGGTTACGGCCGTTGTCACACACGACCATGCCCGGTTGGAGGCTCAGCGGCGAAAGCCAGCGGTCGGTCTGCTCAGTCAGACCCTGCAGCATTTCGTGGGCCATTTGCCTCTTCTCTCCTAAGCTGAGTAGTTTCAGCACGGCCTGCTGACGCTTGCCCACCGCTGTGCTGCCAAGCCGCGTGACACCGACTGCTGGCAACGTGCTGCTGCTGACATATCTTGATTGCGAGACAGAGGTTGCGTAGGAGGAGGAGGAGGAGGGTGGTTTAGTGGAGGAAGCATACACCGCCACAGATACCACCACCGAGCTGGAGCCCGCAATTCTGGGGGTGGGTAGGGCGTGAGCGGTCCCAGGCTCTGACTCGGTCCCAGCCTCCACTAAATTCACCCAATGTGCCGTCAGGGAGATATAGTAGTCCTGCTCGCCTGTGCTTGTCCACGTGTCCATTGTTAAATGGACCTTGCCAGTAACCGCGTTGGTGAGGGCGCGTACAATGTTGCGGGAGACGTGGTCGTGCAGGGCTGGGACGGCACATTGCGAAAAGTAGTGGCGACTGGGAACCGAGTAGCACGGAGCCGCCGCCGCCATCATGTTTTTGAAAGCCTCCGTTTCCACAAGCCTATACGGCAGCATCTCCAGGCTGATCAATTTGGCTATGTGCACGTTTAACGCTTGAGCGTGCGGGTGCGTGGCGGCGTACTTGCGCTTGCGCTCAATCAGTTGCGCTAGCGACGGCTGGACGCTGCGCTGAGAAACATTGCTGGATGGGGCCGAGGACAGCGGAGGTGAGGGTGTGGGTGCAGGCCGGGAGACGGTCATGCCTGTGTCCTGAGAAGGGGGTTGGATCTCAGTGGCAGGTTGGGGCACAGGGGGAGAGGCAGTGGTGCAAACCGGAGGCAGTGAACGGCCTTCGTCCCACCTTGTGGGGTGCTTGGCCATCATATGCCTGCGCATGCTGGTGGTGATGGCTCCACGGCTGATCTTGGCGCGACAAACCTTGCACACCACAGTTCGTCGGTCGTCTGCACTCTCAGTGAAAAACTGCCACACCTTTGAGCACCTTGGCCTCTGCAGGGTGGCATGGCGCGAGGGGGCGCTTTGGGAAACAGTTGGTGGATTATTCAGTCTGGCCCTGCCTCTACCCCTGGCCACCGCACTGCCTCTTCCAACCTGCCCTGCTGCTGCACTTGCCGCCCCCTCAGAAGACCTGTCCTCAGTAGGCTTAGCAAACCAGGTGGGGTCAGTCACCTCATCGTCCAGCTGCTCTTCCTCTGAATCCTCTGTGCGCTTCTCCCTCGGATTTACTGCCCTTACTACTACCTCACTGATAGACAACTGTGTCTCATCGTCATCGTCCTCCTCACCCACTGAAAGCTCTTGAGACAGTTGCCGGAAGTCCCCAGCCTCATCCCCCGGACACCGGGAACTTTCCAAAGGTTGGGCATCGGTCACGATAAACTCCTCTGGTGGGAGAGGAATGATTGATGCCCAATCTGGGCAGGGGCCTGAGAACAGTTCCTGGGAGTCTGCCTGCTCCTCAGAATGTGTCATATTCATGGAGTGAGGAGGCTGGGAGGAAGGAGGAGCAGCAGCCAGAGGATTCAGAGTTGCAGCTGTGGATGGCGTAGAAGACTGGGTGGTCGATAGATTGCTGGATGCACTTTCTGCCATCCACGACAGGACCTGCTCACACTGCTCATTTTCTAATAAAGGTCTACCGCGTGGATCCATTAATTGCGAGATGAATCTGGGGACCCCAGAAACTTGCCTCTCTCCTAATCCCGCAGCAGTCGGCTGCGATACACCTGGATCAGGAGCTCGGCCTGTGCCCACACCCTGACTTGTGCCTCTGCGTCCTCGCCCGCGTCCACGTCCTCTAGGCCAGGGTTCCCCAACTCCAGTCCTCAGGGACCGCCAACAGGTCTTGTTTTCAGGATTTCCTCAGTGTTGCACAGGTGATGTAATTATGGTTGGTGCCTCACATATTGCCACAGGTGTTCTTACCATAGGATATCCTGAAAACATGACCTGTTGGTGGTCCCTGAGGACTGGAGTTGGGGACCCCTGCTCTAGGCCTACCCCTCAGCATGGTGTATTACGAGTAGAGCAGAAACAGAACGCTGTCATTAAATGTGCCGCTTATTGGCCCTTGGTTGGAGGCTGACTTCGCTTACGGAGCGCACAGCAGAGCCAGGAAACAATTATGCGCAAGCCTGTAGTGAGACCTAGGTGTGTATGACTGAGCTACTGGAATTCACAGCGCAGAACCAGTCAAGTGGCTAAAGGGCAGTGGTAGGCCTTAAGTATTTTGCTTCAATTTTTTAAAATAGTGAGGTGAAAAATCAGACAGACACCGTATGCAGCGTATATATATTGTATACTCTTTCCCTCTGGCGGGATGACGGCGATCATGTAACGGACACAGCAGAGCCAGGAAACAATTATGCGCAAGCCTGTAGTGAGACCTAGGTGCGTATGACTGAGCTACTAGAATTCACAGCGCAGAACCAGTCAAGTGGCCAAAGGCCAGTGGTAGGCCTTAAGTATTTTGCTTCAATTTTTTAAAATGGTGAGGTGAAAAACCAGACAGACACCGTATGCAGCGTATATATTGTATACTCTTTCCCTCTGGCGCTATGACGGCGATCATGTAACGGACACAGCAGAGCCAGGAAACAATTATGCGCAAGCCTGCTGTAACGCTTAGCTGGGTATTAATTAGCGACTACTACCCCCAGCAGACACGCAGTAAACTGAAGATGGTCACAGGCAGCCCAAATATTGTATTTTTTCCCAATTTTGGGGAAAAAGCCCACTGCCTATATAGCCTGTATATGGATTTCCCTGTTGGAGGATGACGGTGGTTATTGAAAGCACAGTGCAGCTAGAACAAAATTATGCGCAAGGCTGGGTATTAATTAGCGACTACTACCCCCAGCAGACATGCAGTAAACTGAAGACGGTCACAGGCAGCCTAAATATTGTATTTTTTCCCAATTTTGGGGAAAAAGCCTATTGCCTATATAGCCTGTATATGGATTTCCCTGTTGGAGGATGACGGTGGTTATTGAAAGAACAGTGCAGCTAGAACAAAATTATGCGCAAGGCTGGGTATTAATTAGCAACTACTACCCCCAGCAGACACGCAGTAAACTGAAGACGGTCACAGGCAGCCCAAATATAGTATTTTTTCCCAATTTTTTTGAAAAAGCCCACTGCCTATATAGCCAGTATACCTCTTTCCCTGTACCACTGTCCCTGCCTCACCAGTACTGCCACTATACTGAGTAAAATGACTGCAGACTGAGGATGCTATGGTCTGCATGCCCGATATACAAAAAAAAAAAATTGCAAAACTGCTAAAAGCAGCCTCAACAGTACTGCACACGGTCAGATGTGGCCCTAAGAAGGACCGTTGGGGTTCTTGAAGACGAATATAACAGCCTAACACTCTCCCTATAGCAGCTACAGCAAGACGGCACTTCCCCTAATGTCTCTCAGAGTGCATCTGTGGCGAGCCGCGGGCGGGCCCAGTTTATATACTCGGGTGTCACCTGATCTCCCCAGCCACTCACTGCAGGGGGGTGGGATAGGGCTGGAACTTCACAGGAGGAAGTTGTAATGCCTTCCCTGTGTTACTATTGGCCAGAAAACGGCGCAAAATTTTCTGGGAAGAAAATGAAAGTGACTCGAACACCTCTTGGTGCTCGTCTCGAGTAACGAGCATCTCGAGTACCCTAATACTCGAACGAGCATCAAGCTCGGACGAGTACGCTCGTTCATCTCTAATTAGCAACTTTACTCCTTTTTATGCCACTCTTCAGATATTTTTCTTAAAAAAATGAGTGGGCTCAAGGAGAAGGAGCTGTTTTTTCCAAAGCCCAACAAATTTACCCTAATTAATGCTAGAAATCGGGGCACAAATTTGCTGGCATGGATTTGCATTTCTGGTGTATGCACAGCCAAAGGCACATCAAAATTTTTAAGATGCATGCACCTCTAATTAGATCTAGTGCAACTTTTTACTGCTGCTAAAGACTGTTGTAAGTTCACAAATCTTTAGTTAATTCTCCCCAAAGTCTTAATAAAATATAGGATGCACAACGAATAGCTGCTAAAGTGTAATTTCTACCGACTGTAAATTCTGTTCCCTCTAGGCTGAATTCACATGAGTTTAAAAAACTTGTCCATGTTGTGTCCATTAAAAATTGATGCTTTTTCATCCAAGTAAGCCTCCTTATGCCATCTGTATGCAGTCCGTGTGTCTGTTTTTTATTTCAGTATGTCATTCATTTTTAACATCAGAAAAAAAAGAAACATGAAACTTGGACAAAAGGACTGAAAATACATTGGGGCACATTTATTACTGCTGCTGTGCCAGAATTCTGGCATAAATTGCACCTTTGTGCAACTCAATTTAGTCAAATTCACTATAGATCTGTGCCAAATGAATGGATATTGTGCCGCTCATTGCACTTTTCCAACGTGTTTGGAAAAGTGTTTGAGTAAAGTGAGTTTTTAAAACATATTTAAGAACTACGAGTTTTTAAAAAGTTATGGCACTTTTGTAACAAAATTTCTCACAGTCTAGTAACCAGAGTGGCAAAGAAAGCAACCGCACATTTTTAGACATATTTAAATTTATTAGCTTAAGGTCCATTTAGATGGAACGAATGTTTGGCAAACGTTGCCCGACACCTGTCCCTGTGTGTCCTCGCTGCTGTTTCTATCATCACTCTCTCCAGCTCCTCTCCGGGGGTAAGCGGAGGGTTGCAGACAGGAGTTGGGGGGGGGAGCTCCCCCCTGTTCCCAACTGCTACCCCCCGCTCCACCATGCCGCCCCTCGCCCCCCAGTGCCCCCCTAATCTTTTCACCCGAGTAGCCAGGTACTCGAAAATAGCGATGCTCGATTGCAAAATCACCCTTAACGAGTATGTTCGCTCATCAATAATTCTGACCTATAAAATAAAGTTATCATATCATTTTTGTTGAATTGTGTATGCCATAGAAACCTGATGCACCCAAAAGATGGCATAATTTCAGTTTTTTTTCATTTCACTCTATTTTGTGTTACGTTTTTCAGTACATTATATAGTACTATTATAAAATACATCTCATCCTGCAAGAAATAAGCCCTTAGACATTTATGTGCCAATGGTTAAATAAAAGAGATCTGTTTTTTAAAAGGGGGGAGGAAAAGTAGAAAATGGAAAAAAAAGGACCACCTCCCTAAAGGGTTAAAGACATTTGGGTTTTTTTTTCTCTTAGCAGTTTTCTTTTTATTGAAAATTTTGAAATGAAAGTGTACCTTACAACTGTTAGGATAGGGGAATGGATAGGGGAGGAGGAAGAGGGGAAAATTAGCAGGTAGACCCATGTGAATCAACATAGCCAGAGCTAGTCTCCTAGGTCAGTGATTACCAACCAGGGTGCTGCACCTCTCTGGCTGGAAATCACGTTGGTACAGGTGTACCTTGATGCCACCGGACGCTGGGGGTGTGACAGGGCTTAGATAGAGGGACAGCCGTGTTACACCCCTAGCTCCCGATTGGCTATAGAGTGTGGATTGCCTTACCAGCTTACCCACATGCTGCAGGTGTGCCTCGTGTTCTGGCTCTGCCACTCACAGTCCCCCTGGCGTGTGTGCCTCCGCTGCCCCATGTTCCCATCAGTGCTTCGCTGCTGTCTGCTCCCCGCTGTCACTCTCCACGGCTCCGTCACATCATTTCTGCCTCTTGTCCTGGCTGCTGTACTGACAGTTCCGTGCGGTGGGCAAACCCAACTCCTGCTCTCTCCCCTGGCCTGCTGCTGTCTCCCCTTGGCG
Organism: Eleutherodactylus coqui; assembly: GCF_035609145.1. Taxonomy (NCBI): domain Eukaryota; kingdom Metazoa; phylum Chordata; class Amphibia; order Anura; family Eleutherodactylidae; genus Eleutherodactylus; species Eleutherodactylus coqui. The sequence goes on along the minus strand of NC_089845.1, from coordinate 86,965,494 downwards.
CTGTGTTGTGAGCTCCTGCTGTCTTCAGTTGGCTGCTGCTGTTTCCAGTTATGACCGCGGCCCTGCTGCTCCTGCTGTCTACCCTCTGGCCGGTGCCGGCCCCGGCGCTGTGGAATCTGCTTCAGCTTTCTCCCCTTGGCTGCTGCTGTCTCCCCTTAGGTGAGCCGGCTGGTAAGGTGCTAACAGTGGCGAGAGATGGAGTAGTGCGCTTTTTGACAGCAGGGGACACAGGCGGCAACATTCTGGCAGTGGCGGGTGATCGTGGGACTGCAAGTAGGAGGTAAGTATATGAGTTGGGTGGTTAATGTTATTACTGGAGGAGGTTAATGTAGTTACTGGGGGGTAGGTTAATATTTTTGCAAGTGGATGAGATTTTGAAAATCATCCACACGGTGTGGAAACAATCTGCACAAAACCGTTGTGGATATTGACATGTGGTGTGGGATTTAATTCTACAACATGTTAATTTTAAATATAATGTATATCAATAGCCCATCCAGCGCTCTTGCCTATGTGTTTTTTTAAACAGCCCTTTCCTTTTTATAACAATGGCGGTAAAAATCATATGTTGTAACAAGCCACACCCTAGCCACACCCCTGACCACACCATAACCCCACCATAGCCACACCCCTAACCACAAACCCATTTTGGTAGGGCTGCCGCACTATTAAAAATTTTTCCCAGGGGTGCCCCAAGGCTGAAAAGGTTGGGAAACTCTGTCCTAGGTAGTATAGAAGTGTTGTTATTGCATAAAGTCCATCCCATGTTGTTCTTAGAGCCAAGGGGGGACAAATGAAATGTTATATATTGACATTATTTTCATTGTTCCAAAACATCTTTCATAGCTTCTTAACAAATTGAGCATGTATTCTCAATTGCAAGCTGACCAGTTCCTCAAATCTGTAAATTTCATCCACCTTCCTTACCCTGGCATTAGCTGTAAGTGATTAACCCTAGTGTGATACCAGTTTCAAAGAGCAGGACTGAAATGAACAAAGCTGGGGTCAAATAGACCCATTGGTACCACACAAGGGTTAACAATTTGTGGTGATGTTATTTTTAATTTTCAGTTACAATCTATATTTTTTAAATCCTGCATTTTTCAGTGACAATAGAGCATAATTCTAGTCTGTCACTTCCTGATCTGTAGAGAAAAATTTTCAACAGTCATTTTACTAACATCACAGGCAGTATTGCACTGAAAAGTAAACACCTATATGTAGATAACACATGATCCTGGTCAACACTGAAATTGTTGCTGACTTAAAAAGGTCCCAATCTGTAGTATCTTGGTGTGCTGAACACAAATATAACCTAAAAAAATGGTGTGGAGAGCGCCAAGCAACCACACAAATGACTGTTACTTCTGCTTGGTTCCTCCTCTGAGATAACGAAGCAAAATAAGTCAAGAATACTCTACCCCAACATTCCATCTGCATTGAGACCAGTTCCAGATGGTGAGAGACTTCCTATTCCAGAACCTCCAGCAGAATATTCTCTTGATTCAGCTGATGAGGATGAGGGTGAGCCAACCTGTTCTTCTCTTGGTCCCTTAGCATACAGTGATCCAGATTTTCACTGTGGTGTATCATCAACCCCACACAGAATAACACAGGGAGAACTAAATGATCCAGTTTGTGATTTAGACTTATCCAAGGCAGAACTGCTAGGTTCAGGACTCCAACAATGGAATCTTCTAGAAGAAGATGTCACAATGACTTGATATCGAAAGCAGAATATGATATTCTGTTCTGATATTGAGGGTCTCATGAATGCCTTAGAAATTACTCACAAGAATAGAGACTATTTGTAGACCCTTTGAAACGGAGTCTTAAGACTGTGATTTTGCACAATGTAAACAGTCTTCCATCTATTCCAGTAGTACATGCTGTCCACATGAAAGAGACATATGATAACATAAAGCAGCTATTGAGTTCCATTGAGTACAACAAGTACAGCTGGCACCTCTGTGGTATTTGAAGGTAGTTACCCTTTTAATTGGACTGCAGCAGGGATATACAAAATACACATGTTTCTTACATGAGTGGGATAGCCAAGCCTGGGAATTGACTACTTGTGGAAGGACCGCTCGCAGACAAAGTGTAGCAGTTGGAGAGAAGAATATCCAGCACCCAGCTCTGGTTAAGGCTCACAAAATCCTAGGTTTGATGAAGAACTTCATGAAAGCCATGGACTGAACTTCGCCAGCTTTCCGATACCTTCATGAAAAATTCTCACAACTCAGTGAGGCAAAGATTAACCCTTTGCAATCCAACTTTGGATTCAGGGTTTCCTAGTGAGCTTTCTTTTTCTGCCATTTTCAAATGGCGCCATCTGCTGGCTAGAGCCAGTACTGCAGTATGTGACATGCTGGAGAGGCCCTAGACAACAGAGCGGACAGTAATATACAGTAAGAATACCCTGCCAGATATCTTCCGATATCGGAGCTGTACAGGCTTCAATCAGAATGTTGGAAGACGTCAGACAGTGGATTCAAACGGGTTAAAGAGGGAGTTTTTGTGGGTCCTCCGATTTGAGAGCTCTTCAAAGATGACTGGTTTAACAACTTGCTACAGGGTGATGAGAAACAAGAATGGAATGCTTTTCGCCTAGTGTCTACAAAGTGTTTCGGGAATGTTAGGGCAGAAAACTACAAGGAACTAGTACAAGACATGCTAATGCAGTATCAGAAACTTGGCTGCAATATCTCTTTAAAGATCCACTTTCTTCATTCCCTTCTGGATTTTTTTCCAGACAACTGCGGTATGGTTAGTGGTGAACATGGCAAATGTTTTCAGCAATGTATCGCAACAATGGAACAAAGATAGTAGGGAAAATGGTTCACTACCATGCTGGCTGACTACGGCTGGACACTCCACAGAGATGCTTCTGAACAGCTGTACAAAAGACAGAAAAAGAAATCTGATACGTAGTCTATGACTTGATTTTTTACAGATATTAACCATTGGTCTATTACTATTGGCATGCATTTCGTGATGTTGCAGATTACAAAAAAATAGAGTTTTTTTTTGCATTTGTCATATTTGTGTTGAGTACATAAAAATTGATAAGAAATGACTAATTTTATTTCAGTAACATGACTTTTGTAAAAATGTGTTGACCATTAGCTGTGACTATCTACTTCCCCTTTCTGCAAAATGACTTCTACAGGTCTCAGATCATGCCTAGAGTAGACTCCCATACAAAGTCAGTGGGTCAGCTCCTGTCCGTTGTGTGGACTTAAACACATGACCATGATTTCATTACGTTTCGAAGAGGTGAAAATCACTTGCATAAAACAATATCATTGATTTGAATGGTTTTGTTTTGACTAGCGTGATTCTCACACGATATTACTATGGGCGAGAAAAGATAGGCCTTGCCCTATCTTTCTTTCATGTAGTTTTTCTGCATGCAAAAAAACATAGGGCAGGGCCTATCTTTCTGATTTTTATTTTTACCGCGTGCAATAGCGCGTAATTTAAACTGTAAAAAAAATAATTTTGACTTGTTCATGCACAAATATGCCCTGTAGAGGTGAGCGTATTTGCGCATGTGCTCGTCCATTTAAGCCCTTAGATTGGTTAGTAGATGGTGGAAGCACAAGAAATTCAGTCTTCGGAAAACTCAGCTTCACATTAGAGAAGACATGATGTTAGAGACAGAGGGCAGACAATCACTGGTGTTTAGCAGTAGTGAGGGCTTAAAGGGGTTGTCTCACGCCGAAACGTTTTTTTTATTATTCAATAGGCCCCCCGTTCGGCGCGAGACAAACCCAAGGGATGGGTTAAAAAAAAAAAGTTTATTACTTACCCGAATCCCCACGCTGCAGCTACTTCTTTATTCCTTTACCAAGATGGCCGCCGGAATCTTCACCCACGATGCACCGCGGGTCTTCTCCCATGGTGCACCGTGGGCTCTGTGCGGTCCATTGCCGATTCCAGCCTCCTGATTGGCTGAAATCGGCACACGTGACGGGGCGGAGCTACGAGGACCAGCTCTCCGGCACGAGCGGCCCCATTCACCAGGGAGAAGACCGGACTGCGCAAGCGCGTCTAAAAACGCCAGAAGACAGCGAATTTAGACGGATCCATGGCGACGGGGACGCTAGCAACGGAGCAGGTAAGTGAATAACTTCTGTATGGCTCATAATTAATGCACGATGTATATTACAAAGTGCATTAATATGGCCATACAGAAGTGCTGAACCCCACTTGATTTCACGAGACAACCCCTTTAAACAGATTGGCATGATTTTGTCCCGTTATGCAGCCATGATTAATTTCAATGGTTTTGTTTTCACTCCCGAAAAGAGAGGGCTTACATAATACTATGTATGAGAAAGTTAGGGCAGGACCTATATTCCTGCCTTTTTTTTCAAACTAGTGCAAAGAAAAAAACATTAATGTACAACTGCACTCCGTAGCTGTGAGCATAGTTGTGCATACGCCCATCTGTTTGAGCCCTGAGGGAGTGATGTCTTGGGATGAAGTATATAATTGTGGGTCATCAGAACAATGATGGTACTGAAACTAACAGCAAAGAGAAAATGGGAGAGGACAGAGAATTTAACCCTGAGCAACACCAACAGCAAAGGGATGAGGAGATGTAGACCCGCCATATGATAAAGTGAACGAGCGGTCATAGAGGTAGAATACCAAGAGAGAGAAGTGGCCTCAAGGTACAATTATCTTTGTCAGTGTTGGACATGCTCATGTTTATAGATGTTATGCTCCAAAGATATAGCAAGGCTCAATTCTTAATTATTCATATCGCAGTGAGTTAAGAAAACTCAGTAGGTTTACTTGTAGTCAGGGAAAACAAGAGATCTCAAGATTCAATAGCAGATGACATGATAATCTCTTCTATAATGCATGCACTGACAAATGCATCTCTTCTAATATAAATTAATAGTTACAAAGATATGGCTAATATGTCACCATGAGATAGAGCAAGGCACTTAAGATGTGAATCCTCTTGAGCCATCTTGCGCACAGTGGTACACTGAAATGAACAATTTTTGCTTCATGTCTTGGGGCAGTGCTAGCTGGTTCATATGAACCTTTGTAGAATCTACTGAATAATGAATCTATGGCTTTTGAGACAGCACAAGTTTTATTACTATAGATCTGTGAGTTGCAGAACCATATGGTAGAAGTGATGATGAGAAATATGTTTTTGTTCTCATTATGCCAAAATGTAAATGCTCACAAAAATCCTCTAAATCATTTAATTTTGAAATATTTTCTTTTTCTGTATTACTGTTTCTAATCTCTGATAGTAAAAAGAAAACAAGATACCATAAATCGAAGGATAGAGCAAGGTTACATAACAGCTACATAAAACGATTTGACTTTGTCTTTAAGGGTTTATTGACAAACAATGTTTTTGGCTAATTAATGGAGCATAAGAAAATAGGCCCAAAATTCGATGAAAATAAGCATATCCTTTTAAATCATAGAATTAACAGTAGTGATTTTTTTTTAAAAAATCATACAATTGTTCAGAGGTAAAAAAAAAAAAATTGCAGCATGTGCTATTCTTGTCCGATGTTTGGATGAGAACAATACAGTCCTGCGCATCAGACAACACATGGATGGGGAAAAAACTGTGGCATGTTCTAACTTTTCACGTTCCTTGGAACACGACACCCATTGATTTCTATAGAAGCTTTAATACCTTACATGGCTCTCACATGCTGTGGGATGTGCATGTTAACGCGATGCAAAGTTTCTCATTGAAATCAATGGGAAACACTTCTGATCCTCTATCGCTCGTGAAACTCTCCCGAGAGGATCGGAACTTCACTGATGCGAGGTGTTTTTGCCTGAAAAATGCCTTGCATCCATGAGTATATCGCACATTCACTATCGGGCTGAGTTTCATGGCCGGATATCGCGCTCACCCATGAACGAGGTCATACACATGAACGATGTTTTCCTGCATGGCAACGCGATACGATGCTATGCGAGAAACAAATCACGGCATGTTCTATCTTATGCATGCTCTTGCATCGTACCGCCCATTGTTTTCAATAGGGCTGGTGGCAGCATCACACTAGGGGCACACTATGCAATGCGAGGTCTCCCATTTAGAACAATGGGAGAAACTCCACTATCCTCTGCTGTGGCTGACAGCCATGCCAAAGGATCCCTGCATCCCTGAAGTGATGCAAAGCTGGCAATTCACATGGGTACTGGTATATCTTGTCTCTCTCGGAACTATGGGTGGAGACAAGTGTTTGTCCTGGTGAAGTAAAATGAAGCACCCACTGCTGCTGATTGGCTAACTGACATTCTTCCCGATATGCGAAGTAAGACCTGTACCCACCTCTCTGTGCTCTTTTCACTCTCCAGCCACTCGGACATCTGTCCCAGCCGACCCCTCTGTGCTCCTGTCACTCTCCAGCAGCTCGGTCTTCTGTCCCAGCTGACCCCTTCGCGCTCCTGTCACTCTTCCAGCCGTTCAGAATTTTCGCCTCCCGCCAGCCTCCTGTAGGCGCTCCAATGACTGCGGCACTGTTAGCCTCCCCTAACCTGCCACTGTTGCAGGCGCCGTGCCTTCTTTCATCCATGCTCCAGCACTGTACGTCCCAATGTAAGTCTCCACAGCGGGCTGCCTTCAGAGCTGGCATATATGCTCATGACCAGCGCCGCCGCTACAGCTAGCCCCGCTGCCAATCTTCGCCGGTCCTGCTTCTGCTACTCCAGGACTGCTCTGTGTCTCCAGGACCCCCGGCAGCTGTAAACTGGCATCCAGATTGTGAGTGCTGCTCCACCAGTAATGTTGTAGCTGCTCCTGCTGTATCCTTGCTATAGCGGCGAGCAACACAATAACACTAACACTAACCCTAAACCTATCCATAACCGTTACACTCACCCTAACCCTACACAGAGCTACAGGGGGGCGTTACATAGGTGTTCCCTGTCATTGTGCTGGGCAACCCATGTCTTCACCCATACTTTCGGTGGAGACAAGATACACCAGTACCGTTCACATGATGTGTAGTGCGATATAGGAGCGGGATTCACGGCCCTACATAGCACTCGCCTGTGTGAAATTAGCCTAAGGGCGAGCACCCACTGGCGTTTGCGTTTCCCGCGGGAAAAAAACGCAGCGTTTTCGCCGCGTGTCCCGCGGTTTTTCCGCGCGTTTTCCGCGGCGTTTTTCGCGGCGTTTTCACGGCGTTTTCGCGGCTTTGCCATTAATTTCCATGGAGAAAAATAAGGACACATATGCAACTGACAGTTCCTATGTTAAAAACGCAAACGCAATGCAAAAAAAACGCCAGTGGACAGGAACACATGTTATCTCTATGCCTGTGCAGGAAAAACGCAAAACGCAGGTAAAAAACGCCAGTGGGTGCTCGCCCTAAGTGTTTATGACACATTGATATGTACTGCCTACATGTCAGCACTAGTATATAGCTGAATAGCTCTCCCTAGTACTGGAGCAAGGATGACATGCTAAGTAAATGGTTATAACTGATCATCCCTTGTTAAAAATGTGCTCTGAGTTAGCAGGAATAGCTAAATAAAAAATATAAAGAACCCAAACCTAAAATGTGTGCAGGAATGGCACAGCTGCAGGAGATGAAGCTTGGAAGTTCACATTTGACATATTTTGCTCATCTACTGCAATTCTCAAACTCCTTGTTAACTCATATACATAGTCAAGTGACAGAAGAGATTCCTTAATGTTAGATACATACGAAAGTTATATTTATCTCCTTTCTCCTCCATTACAAACTGTGAACTTTAAAACTTGAAAGAAGTCATTGTTGTATTATGAGTGGCTCAAGACTGTCATGAAAAGTCTATGAAAAGTGAAATGCTTGACAGCATGGAATGTGTTCTGGATGCGTTGCTTGATCCATGTTTCAAGGGAAATTGAAGCCACAGGTTGAGGACATAGATCAGTAGAGCTACCATGAATATAGATTATCTATTGTCATTCAGTCACTCATTCATTTGGGAACGGAATGTCTAATTCAAGCTTCACTGAATTTTCTTCACTGCTGAAACATCATTTGTGCTGCTTGTATTTTCATGAAAGTCATGCACTGAATATGGCATATAGCGCCATGAATGAAATTTCATACAATGAACCGTGAGTTTTAAAACTACTATATCTAAATACATAACCCATCACATTTTACCATGAATGTGAAGAGAGAAAATCAGACACCGACAATGCAGTTCTATTAATAATGAAATATTTCACTTTAGCAAAAAGTGAAAAATAACCATTATTTTCTAAAACCAAATTGAGGGCTTATTCACACACGCGTATATCGGCCGATATACGCTGCCCCTCTGATGCATTGGATTACAGTGCATCACTGCACAGGGGTGTATTTCCGTGGCATAAAAGTGCCCGACTGGGCGCCTTCACACTGGCGGTGGCAGCTGCATAGATTCCTATGAGAGTCTATGAGAAGGGAGGTTGGGGGGAGTTTAGCAACGTGACTGCTAAACTCCCTTCCCCTTTTCTTCTCCTCTCTTCCTCTTCCGCTGTTTGCAATGGGAGGGGAAGTGATGGGGTGGAGCTAAGCTGACGTAAATGGGCCCTTAATCAAAGATATTGGCGGAATATCACTAGTATGTCCATCATTGTCATGATCCTACTACTGTGAGCCCCGCTGATTACTGAAGTAAAGTGTGGTAGGGTAGAATGTCACTTTGTCTCCAGTTGGCTTCACATTGGGTGACAATAATGGCTTTCCCAACAGCTCCGCCATTTCCTTCTACTGATGAGCAGGAGTCATAGCAATCAGACACTTCTAGATTGGGAATTAATTGCATATCACAGCAATATGCAACCTACTGTATGTCTCTGGTGCGACTACCCCTTTAAATTAAAACAATTGTAAGACATTCATGAATGAAATGTTTGGAAAAAAAGAATGACTACAATGGGTGCACAAATTAAGAGCTCTAATATAAATAATTAAAATAGGGGACTCCACCCAGGACACAGAGGGAGCAGGACATGCTTAACAGAGCTCCTGAGAACACCATCCCCCAGAGACACCGGGCCCCTCTAGTGCCATAAAAAAGGCAGCTGTAGGGGATGGACATCTCCCCTGCTTGCTCGGTGGAAGCCCCCCACACCATAGGAGAGACACCCGGGGAACCCTCCATGAACCTCCAGACGCGGCCCGCTGGGACGGGGAGCCGGAGTGCAGACGCAGGGAGAAAAAAAAAAGAATACAGAGCCTGCAACCCGCCGGGACCTTACCTTTCTCGGAGATCCCCGGTAAGCTCTGCTGAACCGCTGACCCCCGCCCGTATCGCGCCGGAGATTTCCAGAGTGCTACGGCCTAAGTGACACCTGAAGGCGCGGCCTAGATTTCTGGCCGCGAAGACCACGGTACCCCCCGATCAGAGCCGCGGAAAAGAAAAAAGACCCCGGGGATTTCAAGGAATACGTTAAACTTCACTGGAATAACTATGCAGACGATAACAGGGAACATATGGAAGATGTGACCTTATTCTGACAGGCCTATTATAAGCTACGTATCCCACAGGAGAAAAAAATTCCAAAAACAATTCGAGACCTTACATGACTCCCTATTGACAGCACAAAAAGAACACATAGACTCCCAAAGTGACAATTCATACCAAATATTTCTCACAGCAAAACACCTACTAAACACGTTTGTACATACCCACGCACACTGACAAACACAACTGACAAGAAATAAATTCTATAGGTGGGGTAATAAGACAGGACGAATACTAGCCAACCTGGCCAAACAACGACAGCCACACAAACCAATACTAACCCTAAGACGCCCAGACGGAGGTAATCTAACAACAGAACAGGAAGAGGTGGCCCAAATACTATACGACTACTTTGAAAACCTCTATAGGGCAGAACCAGCCAATATACAAGACATAAATAATTTCTTGGACACAATGGGCTTGACTAGAGTTTCCGACGAACAAATATCTTTATTAGACGCTGAGATACAGGGGGAGGAAGTAAAAGGCGTGATTGCGGCGGCAGCAGGGGGAAAATCGCCGGGACCAGACGGATTTTCGACAGAATACTATAAAATACTCATCACAGACATGGTGCCAATATTGACCCAACTTTATAATACAATAAACACAAATAACACGCAAGCTGAGGACTTTGGAATCTTCAGAACAATCTTGATCCCTAAACCCAACAAGGACCCGTTAGATCCACGCTCATATAGACCAATAGCATTGCTAAATTGTGATTACAAGTTTCTGTTCAAGATACTGGCTGACAGGCTCCAACTCATCCTCCCCTCCATACTTGACCCATCACAGAAAGGTTTCACACAGGGGAGAAGTGCTTTGAAGAATATCAGAGCTGCCATAGCGGTGACGGTCGCTGCACAAAATGCTGGAAGCCCAATGTTGATGCTCTTGAGTTTGGACGCTGAAAAAGGATTCAATAAAATGGCCTGGCCATTCCTAGATATGACTCTTGGAAGACGTGGCTTCAGACAGACATTTGTAAATTACATTAATGTCATGCACACAAATGCCACCACTACCCTCACAGTTAATGGTCTCAATACCCCGAATATTGACTTGTTTAGAGGGGCCCGATAGGGCTGCCCTCTCTCACCGCAACTTTTCAACCTATCAATAGATCCACTACTCCGATACCTAACGCACACTACATTCTTCACAGGAGCGTGTTACGGAGATTCAAAAATTAAAGTAGAGGCATTCGCAGATGATCTCCTATTAATAAGCAACAAATCCAGGGAGACACTGACACCTCTATTACAGGAAATTGAGAGAATCGGAAAACTCTTGGGATACATCCCAAATAGAGATGAGCGAGCACCAAAATACTCGGGACGAAATTTTCGTGATGCTCGATGGTTCGTTTCGAGTAACGAACCCCATTGAAGTCAATGGACGACCCGAGCATTTTTGTATATCGCCGATGCTCGCTAAGGTTTCCATTTGTGAAAATCTGGGCAATTCAAGAAAGTGATGGGAACGACACAGCAACGGATTGAGCAGGCGAGGGGCTACATGTTGGGCTGCATCTCAAGTTCCCAGGTCCCACTACTAAGCCACAATAGCGGCAAGAGTGAGCCCCCCACCCTCCCAACAATTTTTACTTCTGAAAAGCCCTCATTAGCAATGCATACCTTAGCTAAGCACCACACTACCTCCAACAAAGCACAATCACTGCCTGCATGACACTCCGCTGCCACTTCTCCTGGGTTACATGCTGCCGAAACCCCCCCCCCCCCCCCCGCACGACCCAGTGTCCACAGCGCACACCAAAGTGTCCCTGCGCAGCCTTCAGCTGCCCTCATGCCACACCACCCTCATGTCTATTTATAAGTGCGTCTGCCATGAGGAGGAACCGCAGGCACACACTGCAGAGGGTTGGCACGGTTAGGTAGCAACCCTCTTTAAAAGGGGCGGGGCGATAGCCCACAATGCTGTACAGAAGCAATGAGAAATATAATCCTGTGCCACCGCCATCAGGAGCTGCACACGTGGGCATAGCAATGGGGAACCTATGTGCCACACACTATTCATTCTGTCAAGGTGTCTGCATGCCCCAGTCAGACCGCGTTTTTTTATAAATAGTCACAGGCAGGTACAACTCCGCAATGGGGATTCTGTGCGCACCCACAGCATGGGTGGCTCCCTGGAACCCACCGGCTGTACATAAATGTATCCCATTGCAGTGCCCTGGACAGCAGAGCTAACGTCAGATTAAATGCAGGTGGGCTTCGGCCCACACTGCATGCCCCAACCTGACCGGGGTTTTTAATTCATAGACACAGGCAGTTACAACTCCCTATTGTGAAGTCCCTGTGGACCGACAGCATGGGTGGGTGTCAGGAACCCACCGGCGGTACATAAATATATCCCATTGCATTGCCCATCACAGCTGAGGTAACGTCATGTTTAATGCAGGTGGGCTTCTGCCCACACTGCATGCCCCAGTCAGACTGGGGTTCTTTATAAGTAGACACAGGCAGGTACAACTCCCTATTGTGAAGTCCATGTGGACCGACAGCATGGGAGGGTCCCAGGAAGCCACAGGCGGTACATAAATAAATCCCATTGCATTGCCCAGCACAGCTGAGGTAATGTTATGTTTAATGCAGGTGGGCTTCGGCCCACACTGCATGCCCCAGTCAGACTGGGGTTCTTTAGAAGTGGACACATGCTCTGTGTGGACCGACAGCATGGGTGGGTGCCAGGAAGCCACCGGCGGTACATAAATATATCCCATTGCAGTGCCCAGCACAGCTGATGTAACGTCAGCTTTAAGGCAGGTGGGTAAAAAATTAATTGGATTACACTGTAGGCGAGGGCCCCAAAAAATTGGTGTACCAACAGTACTTATGTACCTCAGAAAAATTGCCCATGCCCAACCAAGAGGGCAGGTGAAACCCATTAATCGCTTTGGTTAATGTGGCTTAATTTGTAACTAGGCTTGGAGGCAGCCCAGTTAAAATAAAAATTGGTTCAGGTGCAAGTTTCAACGCTTTAATGAGCATTGAAACGTATAAAAAGTGTTTACAAAAATTATATGACTGAGCCTTGTGGGCCTAAGAAAAATTGCCCGTTCGGCGTGATTACGTCAGGTTTCAGGAGGAGGAGCAGGAGGAGGAGGATGAATATTATACACAGATTGATGAAGCTAAAAGGTCCACGTTTTTGATGGTGATAGAGAACAATGCTTCCATCCGCGGGTGCAGCCTACGTATTGTTTAGGTATCGCTGCTGTCCGCTGGTGGAGAAGAGAAGTCTGGGGAAATCCAGGCTTTGTTCATCTTGATGAGTGTTAGCCTGTCGGCACTGTCGGTTGACAGGCGGGTACGCTTATCTGTGATGATTCCCCCAGCCGCACTAAACACCCTCTCTGACAAGACGCTAGCCGCAGGACAAGCAAGCACCTCCAGGGCATACAGCGCGAGTTTAGGCCACGTGTCCAGCTTCGATACCCAGTAGTTGTAGGGGGCAGAGGCGTCACAGAGGACGGTCGTGCGATTGGCTACGTACTCCCTCACCATCCTTTTACAGTGCTGCCGCCGACTCAGCCTTGACTGGGGAGCGGTGACACAGTCTTGCTGGGGAGCCAGAAAGCTGTCAAAGGCCTTAGAGAGTGTTCCCCTGCCTGTGCTGTACATGCTGCCTGATCCCCGCGCCTCCCCTGCTACCTGCCCCTCGGAACTGCACCTTCGGTCACTAGCGCTGTCGGATGGGAATTTTACCATCAGTTTGTCCGCCAGGGTCCTGTGGTATAGCATCACTCTCGAACCCCTTTCCTCTTCGGGTATGAGAGTGGAAAGGTTCACCTTATACCGTGGGTCGAGCAGTGTGTACACCCAGTAATCCGTAGTGGCCAGAATGCGTGTAACGCGAGGGTCACGAGAAAGGCATCCTAACATGAAGTCAGCCATGTGTGCCAGGGTACCTGTACGCAACACATGGCTGTCCTCACTAGGAAGATCACTTTCTGGATGCTCCTCCTCCTCCTCCTCCTCCGGCCATACACGCTGAAAGGATGACAGGCAAGCAGCATGGGTACCCTCAGCAGTGGGCCAAGCTGTCTCTTCCCCCTCCTCCTCATCCTCCTCATGCTCCTCCTCCTCAACGCGCTGAGATATAGACAGGAGGGTGCTCTGACTATCCAGCGACATACTGTCTTCCCCCGCCTCTGTTTCCGAGCGCAAAGTGTCTGCCTTTATGCTTTGCAGGGAACTTCTCAAGAGGCATAGCAGAGGAATGGTGACGCTAATGATTGCAGCATCCCCGCTCACCATCTGGGTAGACTCCTCAAAGTTACCAAGGACCTAGCAGATGTCTGCCAACCAGGCCCACTCTTCTGTAAAGAATTGAGGAGGCTGACTCCCACTGCGCCACCCATGTTGGAAGTGGTATTCCACTATAACTCTACGCTGCTCATAGAGCCTGGCCAACATGTGGAGCGTAGAGTTCCACCGTGTGGGCACGTCGCACAGCAGTCGGTGCACTGGCAGATGAAACCGATGTTGCAGGGTGCGCAGGTTAGCAGCGTCCGTGTGCGACTTGCGGAAATGTGCGCAGAGCCGGCGCACCTTTCCGAGCAGGTCTGACAAGCATGGGTAGCTTTTCAGAAAGCGCTGAACCACCAAATTAAAGACGTGGGCCAGGCATGGCACGTGCGTGAGGCTGCCGAGCTGCAGAGCCGCCACCAGGTTACGGCCGTTGTCACACACGACCATGCCCGGTTGGAGGCTCAGCGGCGAAAGCCAGCGGTTGGTCTGCTCTGTCAGACCCTGCAGCAGTTCGTGGGCCATGTGCCTCTTCTCTCCTAAGCTGAGTAGTTTCAGCACGGCCTGCTGACGCTTGCCCACCGCTGTGCTGCTGTGCTGCGCGACACCGACTGCTGGCGACGTGCTGCTGCTGACACATCTTGATTGCGAGACAGAGGTTGCGTAGGAGGAGGAGGAGGAGGAGGGTGGTTTAGTGGAGGAAGCATACACCGCCGCAGATACCACCACTGAGCTGGGGCCCGCAATTCTGGGGGTGGGTAGGACGTGAGCGGTCCCAGGCTCTGACTCTGTCCCAGCCTCCACTAAATTCACCCAATGTGCCGTCAGGGAGATATAGTGGCCCTGCCTGCCTGTGCTTGTCCACGTGTCCGTTGTTAAGTAGACCTTGGCAGTAACCGCGTTGGTGAGGGCGCGTACAATGTTGCGGGAGACGTGGTCGTGCTGGGCTGGGACGGCACATCGGGAAAAGTAGTGGCGACTGGGAACTGAGTAGCGCGGGGCCGCCGCCGCCATCATACCTTTGAAAGCCTCCGTTTCCACAACCCTATACGGCAGCATCTCCAGGCTGATAAATTTGGCTATGTGCACGTTTAACGCTTGAGCGTGCGGGTGCGTGGTGGCGTACTTGCGCTTGCGCTCTAAAACTTGCGCTAGCGACGGCTGGACGGTGTGCTGAGAGACATTGGTGGATGGGGCCGAGAACAGCGGAGGTGAGGGTGTGGGTGCAGGCCAGGAGACGGTAGTTCCTGTGTCCTGAGAGGGGGGTTGGATCTCAGTGGCAGGTTGGGGCACAGGGGGAGAGGCAGCGGTGCAAACCGGAGGCGGTGAACGGCCTTCGTCCCACCTTGTGGGGTGCTTGGCCATCATATGTCTGCGCATGCTGGTGGTGGTGAGGCTGGTGGTGGTGGCTCCCCGGCTGATCTTGGCGCGACAAAGGTTGCACACCACTATTTGTCGGTCATCTGCACTCTCAGTGAAAAACTGCCAGACCTTTGAGCACCTCGGCCTCTGCAGGGTGGCATGGCGCGAGGGGGCGCTTTGGGAAACAGTTGGTGGATTATTCGGTCTGGCCCTGCCTCTACCCCTGGCCACCACACTGCCTCTTCCAACCTGCCCTGCTGCTGCACTTGCCTCCCCCTCTGAAGACCTGTTCTCAGTAGGTGTAGCAAACCAGGTGGGGTCAGTCACCTCATCGTCCTGCTGCTCTTCCTCCGAATCCTCTGTGCGCTTCTCACTCGGACTTACTCCAATTACTACTACCTGAGTGATAGACAACTGTGTCTCATCGTCATCGTCCTCCTCACCCACTGAAAACTCTTGAGACAGTTGCCGGAAGTCCCCAGCCTCATCCCCCGGACCCCGGGAACTTTCCAAAGGTTGGGCATCGGTCACGACAAACTCCTCCAATGGGAGAGGATTCGGAACCATTGCTGCCCATTCTGGGCAGGGGCCCGAGAACAGTTCCTGGGAGTCTGCCTGCTCCTCAGAATGTGTCATTGTAATGGAGTGAAGAGGCTGGGAGGAAGGAGGAGCAGCAGCCAGAGGATTCAGAGTTGCAGCAGTGGACGGCGCAGAATTCTGGGTGGTCGATAGATTGCTGGATGCACTTTCTGCCATCCACGACAGGACCTGCTCACACTGCTCATTTTCTAATAAAGGTCTACCGCGTGGACCCATTAATTGTGAGATGAATGTGGGGACGCCACAAACGTGCCTCTCTCCTAATCCCGCAGCAGTCGACTGCGATACACCTGGATCAGGAGCTCGACCTGTGCCCACACCCTGACTTGGGCCTCCGCGTCCTCGTCCGCGTCCACGTCCTCTAGGCCTACCCCTACCCCTCAGCATGCTGCATTACCAGTAGTGCAGAAACAGAACGCTGTAATTAAATGTGCCGCTTATTGGCCTGTGGTTGGAGGCTGACTTCGCTTACGGAACGCACAGCAGAGGCAGGAAAGTATTTTGCGCAAGCCTGCTGTAACACTTAGCTGGCTGCGTATGAATTAGGACAACTACCCCCAGCAGAGACGCAGTACAGTCAGGACGGTCACAGGCAGCCCAAATAGATTTTTTTTCCCAAATTTTTTTGGAAAAGCCCACTGCCTATATAGACAGGATATGTCTTTCACTGTCCCTGCCTCACCACCACTACTGGCCCTGGACCATGTAAAATTACTGCAGGATGCAATGCTCTGGACGCAATGCTCTGCACGGCCGATATACAAAAAAAAATGTGCAACACTGCAAAAAGCAGCCTCAACAGTACTGCACACGGTCAGATGTGGCCCTAAGAAGGACCGTTGGGGTTCTTGAAGCCTAAAATCAATGCTAACACTCTCCCTATAGCAGCTCCGGCATCAACAGCGCTTTCCCTGATCTCTGTCAGAATGCATCTGTGGTGAGCCGCGGGAGGGGCCGATTTATATACTCGGGTGACACCTGATCTCGCCAGCCACTCACTGCAGGGGGGTGGTATAGGGCTTGAACGTCGCAGGGGGAAGTTGTAATGCCTTCCCTGTCTTTCTATTGGCCAGAAAAGCGCACTAACGTCTCAGAGATGAAAGTGAAAGTAACTCGAACATCGCGTGGTGCTCGCCTCTAGTAACGAGCATCTCGAACACGCTAATACTCGAACGAGTATCAAGCTCGGACGAGTACGTTCGCTCATTTCTAATCCCAAACCTAGACAAAATGGAGGCCTTGTTGCTAAAGCAGCCGGCCAAACCCCCATGGACAACTCAGTAGCCTTTTCACTGGGAAAAGCAATCCATACAATATGTGGGAATTCGGATCACAAAAAACCCATCTAAACTGTACAACCCAAACATCGAACCTTACATTAAAAAACTGGAAACAACCCTAAACATGTGGAGGAACTTTATGGTGTCTTTTTTGGGGAGGACTAGCCTTCTAAGGATGATAGAATTCCCGCGCCTGCTGTACATCTTACACTCTCTACCCATATTCTTAAAACTAAAAGACATAAAGAAAATCAATTACTTGTACAGAAATTTCATTTGGGGGGGGAGTAACCACGTATAGCTCTTAAAACATTACACAAACATTGAATTAATGGCGGAGTTAACCTACCCCATCTAAGGGACTACAACTTAGCAGTAAAAGCCCGGACTATCCACGACTGGATTCACGCCCAATCACATTTCACAAACCTACCACTAGAACAGAAAATGGCCACTCCAATATGACTGCAAAATGTCCCACATTGTTCCTATACAGAACTACCAGAAACAGTCAAACACAACCCCTTGATAATTGTGGCGTGGAAGGCATGGGACAGACTATGCCGGGATAGTCAAGCATCACCACACATATCCCCATATCTATCATTAATTAACAATCCCAATTTCCAAGATGGCAATCCCCATAATACCTTTTTTGAATGGGAGGCCCATGGAATAGACTAAATAGATAAATTATTATATAAAAGAGAAAAACGGGTCCTGTCATACGAAGAAATGAAACAAAAATACCCAGAGATTTTGATCCCAATGTTTGCATATCTACAGGCCAGATACTACATCCTGAAGCTTTTGCTGCAGTTTTGGGAGTTTGATTGGGCACAGACAGGCAACACATGGATCTCTAGATCAACAGGATTATGAGGAACTATCTCTAGGCTATATAGAGCAATAAGAAACATGAGGGAGCAGGATGACATGGACTCAGGGGTTGGACGATGATCTTTGGACAACTCAAACTTTACGCCCACGTTGATTAAGGAATCCCTATCATCAGCCTACAAATACTTGCCGTTGGCTAGATTTCTAGAGATGAGGCTACAGATTGCGCACAGATCGTATTTAACCCCTGTTAGGGGATACCACAAGGGAAAATATTCTGCCTAAAACTGTTTCAAATGCAGGACACCGGGCATTGGTCTATACCATTGCCTGTGGACATGCCCCTTGATACAGGATTTCTGGACCCGAATCTGCGAATACACCAAAACACACTTGACAAATTTTTGCCCACGGGAACCCGTATGGGCAATTTTTGGGTATTTAGATCCTAAGATATATCGGTGCTCAAGGGGAGTTCGCAAACTGTTGCACTTTGTGGCAGCGGCGGGACTGAAGGCTATATTACTGACATTTAAACTGTTCCTGGACAAGCTGGCATTCCTAATCCAAATGGACTGGGCTGAGACGTCACTTTTTAAGGAAAAAATGGTACAGTCCTTCTTCGAAACTTGGGGGAGCTTCGTCCAGTTGCTGCCACAGAGGGTAAGAGAAAAACTAAGAAACTGCTTCCATCATACATGCTGGTTCCAGGAGCAGGTGGCGGTGGGTGACCTACCAGTTTAGGGTGGTGTGTTGATCAAAATAATATAATTATAATAACTGCAACAACAGTAATACAATATTATTGTTTCTAAGTAATGGTCACACAGTTTTAGCTGAATTTCGGCTGGTGTTGGGTAGACTTTATAACTTTTCAGCATTATTTTAAATGGTATTAAATTGGGGGGTGGCAAATATGGCTTTGGATCATATTCAAATAACAAACAAAGGACATATTAATTCAGAAATCACGGAAGGAAGCTATACTCACTCATACAAAATACAAGGGCAAGTATAAACACCACATCCCTCAGTATGCAGATGGGCAGATTGCTATATGGAGGAGCATTGCACAGGTGCAATACACTGATGAACAACGACTCACACACCTACCACATATTGGGAGGACGGGCTGCTTAGCAATCTTCATGTCTGCATGCTGAGGAAGGTGGTGTCTATACCTGCCCTATTATCAGGATACAAGTAAGTATGGAGTACATGATTTTGTCTTTAATACAGCATATTTCTCTTATAACTGGGGCTTTTACAGCAGTCCCCGTTACATGGGAAATTAGCACTAATAATGTGACAATTGTCAGAATCGGGGCTATACTGGGTCTAGTAAAACCAAGCAGCACTATTAATTGACTGATACAGGCAGAGGAATAGACAGATCAAGAAGGCAGAAATTGTTAAGAAATGTTTTTGCTTCCTCTATTGGGTGTTCGGCCTCCTCTGCTATTCTGCATCAAAATGGTTTTATGATGCTGCAGAATAAAGCCCCCTAACAACAAGATGATGTGTTTTTACAACAGCCGTTAAAGTGACTAAATTACGATAACAAGGAGATGTTCTATTCTGTGCGGGAAATCGCACGGATGGCTTTCATTGCAGTCAGAAGGCACTGCAGAGTATCGCGGGAATCCCCATCGCTGCACTGCGCATGCACACCGGCTCGCCAGGCAAGACACTCGTGGCGGATCTGGCAGGTGAGTATTGGGTCTCTGGGGGGTTCCGGGTCTGATTCTGCTGTGAGAGTTTGCAGTCACAATCCAACCCGGACGTGGGCATGAGCCCTTAGAAAGCTGAATACATAAAATCACAAAATCAAAACTCCAGTGAACATAATCAATGCACTGACATTTTAAAAGCATTATTAAACGACACTAAATGGCAATAAGCACTCAATAACAAATAGAAATTGAGTAACCTCAGCCACTAAATAAAATGGATCAACCTTTATTAGGTCAATTTATGCAAGCATTAAATATGAACGCCACATACATGTCGCGGTATTAATGGGGTACAAAGCACAAAATGGAAACAATATCACATAAGTAGCTTAGAAACTATACCATATAGAATACAAATCTAGTTATAAATATAGTGCAAATGTTTGAGTAGCAAATAGTGTAAATCCACTATTACCTAGCTATAGATAATCATAAAGCACAACAGAGCACAGTGTGTTTTATACTTCACTATAAACTTTGAAGTAACATCTGAGTGCAAAAAAACAAGCAAAAGAAAAAAGTTGTTACAATAGGGCGGGTTTACTTTGTTTTGGGGCTAAGAGTGACAAATGTATGAGGAGACGCAAGCCTATTAATACATTTGTCTGATCTAGCAGCACCTCCATGCAGCAGATGGAAAACTATGCCAGCCTAGAGCTGGCATAATTTTTTGCTATGGTATATGCCAGTTTCTGACATACATCATAGTAAATGTGATGGTTCGCACACAGCCACTTTCCCTAAACTTAGACCCCACCTACTTTGTAAAAAAGGTTGTGGAACTTGGTGTTAAAGCCAAAAAAGTCACAATTTTGGTACGTGCTCCAGAAAATTGGAGTACAAACATTTACATGTATGCCTCTGTGTGTGAATCCAGCCTAACAGTAAATTTTGTAACTAAGGTCACTGGCAGTACTTTGTGTTGGATAACTAAATTGTTGAGAGCTGTTAGATAAATCAGAAATGCATTGAGATTTAGCACGGTGAAGAGCTCTGTAGATTAGTAACAGACTTTTGAATTCAATTCTAGAAGAGAAAGGTTAACAATGTAATGACCAACACAGAGTAACAGCAACATTTATTAGATAAAAAGATCAAGTTCATTTCGGCTTTTATGATGAATTGAATGGACTGAATGATGGACTGAAGTGATGAGTTAGTAAAAACTCTTAAGGGCTTAGAGTTTTAAGGTAGCACTCATTTGTCTTCTTTTCATGGTGTGTCTTTCTGTACACTGTTTGCACCATAGCGCATCATTTATTATTGTAATTCTATATGTCTGCAATGGTACTTGTGGCCACCAAATGACACTGTAGGGCCAAAGGACTGTCCACTTGTAGCTTAAAGAGAAGGCTATGTCATCGTAGAGGCTTTTCCTGGGGACTGACTTGCAGCCTAGACAGGAGGTAGTTGAGCATTGTGTTCCTGAGACAAGTATGTGCAGAGCAGAAGGAGCTATCCGGAGTAGGCCAATGGGGTCGCCTCTGATGCAGTGCTACAACTCACAAGATTCATTCTCACACACAATTATTTCTCCTTTGGCAAAGAGAAATTCCTGCAACTCACAGGGACTGCCATGGGCAGTAAAATGGCACCGCAATATGCCAACCTTTTTATGGCAAAACTGGAGAGTGACTTTCTGGCCTCTTGCCCCAGCAAACCATTGGCCTACTTCCGCTACATTGATGACATCATAATCATCTGGACCAACACCGAACAAGAACTAATAAAATTCCATGAAAGATTCAATGCATTCCACCCCACCATAAACCTGACATTAAGCTACTCGCATACAGAAATCAAGTTTTTGGACACCACCATAAAGATTTCAAATAACTCAATACAGACATCCCTGTACCGAAAACCGATTGATCGGCCCACATACCTCAGATGGGACAGTTTCCATCCTAAACACATCAAAAAGTCCATTGTCTACAGCCAGGCCATCAGATACAACCGGATCTGCTCCAACCCAACAGACAGAGAGGAACATTTGTACCATCTTAAAAGAACATTTATAAATCAGGGCTACCATCCCACCTCAATTGATGACCAAATCACCAGAGCCACCAGGATACCCAGAAGTCAACTACTCCAATTCAAGGAGAAGGAAAGAAACAATCGTGTGCCTCTAGTAGTGACCTACAATCCGCAACTAGAGGTACTAAGGAAAACCGCAAGAAAACTCCATCATACCCTGCACAAGGATGACCGTCTGAAAACCATATTCCCGGACCCTCCGCTTCTGTGTTACAGGCAACATCCTAACTTGAGGAACTTTATAATCAGGAGTGCATTACCCTCTGACACACAAAAAGGAACTTATCCCTGTAATGTAAGGAGCTGTAAGACCTGCTCACATGTACTGACTGCGGACAGGATACGGATCCCCAACACACAGCAGGACTATAAGATCCCAGGGACATTTACATGTTCCTCGTCCAATGTTGTGTACCTGATCATGTGCAGTAAATGTCCTGTTGGGGGTCTTTATGTTGGAGAAACAGGACAGAAACTCAAAGCCAGGATGAGATCTCATCGCCACACGATTGAACACAGAAGAAGAGAATTACCTGTGGCCGAGCACTTCTCTAACCACGGACATGACATAGGAGATATGAGAGTTTTGATATTGAAGGGTGGTTTCAAGTCACAAAACCACAGAAGAATTTGAGAATATAAATTGATAACAACCTTTGACACGCTGAATACTGGGTTAACTTATTCCCCAGGATTTATGCGTGAATGGGAAGTGTGAGACGTGATTGCACAGATAAGACCCCCATCAACAGTAATTCAGGGACCATAAACTTTCACTCCCTTATCAGTATTTAGCTAAAAATGTTTGTGTATCTCTTATAACAATTCGAGCCTGTTGACCTTTTTCCCCCCCTCCAACAGTAATTTAGGGACCATAAAACTTTCACTCCGCTATCAGTGCCTAGACAAAAAAAAGTTTGTTTTCTGGTTTGCAGAATTCCTTTTAAGTGCGAACCAATCACATCCATATCTGTGCCTTGTCATAAGTATGTATGTTATAAGTGTGTATAAATATGCATGCCTCTTCAGATCCAATCCATTTAAGCCGGAAGAAGTACCCTGCGTTGGTACGAAAGCTCGCTATTATTACATCATGTATTTTTGTTAGCCATTAAAAGGTATCATATCTACAAGATTACGTCGTTTCTCTTGCTGAGAACAATCACAATATTGAAGAAGGGATGATGTATGCACTGTGAAGAAAAATGATCAGTATTTTAAAAGCAGTGCAGTCAAATGTTTGAGGTATTCAGTCCTCCAGTGTCATGGACTACAATTACATTGCCTTCATATTTGCAGTACTCGTCTCCACAGCTTTTAGGGAGCACATTTTTTTCAATT
Organism: Eleutherodactylus coqui; assembly: GCF_035609145.1. Taxonomy (NCBI): domain Eukaryota; kingdom Metazoa; phylum Chordata; class Amphibia; order Anura; family Eleutherodactylidae; genus Eleutherodactylus; species Eleutherodactylus coqui. The sequence goes on along the minus strand of NC_089845.1, from coordinate 86,942,517 downwards.
ATTATTGTTGTAATTCCTTTAAAATGTATATCTTAAGATTTGCTTGTTTAAAAGGTTTGCAACACAGACATTCACAATGTTTTTCCTAAGACCAGAGAACACATGAAACAAGACAGAAGAACAACACGAGTTATGACTAAGAGCTGGATGACAGCTCGAAAGGCATCAAAAAACAGTGTTCCTTTTTTTGTCTTTTTCAAGATTGGATTTTAATTACACTTCAATAAAGCCGATTTTTAATGGATGCTGGCTTTTTCTTCTTTCTCCGCTTTGCCTTGACTCCAATCAAGTTTGATGCAACCTCTCGGGTGAGCTGGTGTCTTTTGTTTGCTGTTACATTGTATAAAGTAACAAATTCTGCTATACTGTTTTTGACAAAATTCAGCTTATGGCGCACTATACAATTTCTTTGTACACGATATTATATAGGTAAGTCAAGTTGGCACTCAAGCTGTATAGAAAATAGACGATTACCTTACTCTAAGTTATGTAATGCAAGTCAAAGTTTCAAAACAACAGCTTACGTGATACCCTACATGTTATTTCTTAAACGCAGCATGGACCTATGAAATTAGGTGGGAACTTGGAATTCCCAGTTTGTCGCCCTTAGAATAGTTGCCAAATGGTGTTGGCTGCCTGAAGAAAGGAATTTCAGAACCAGAGACATCCTGCATAATTAAAGGAACAATGTTATAAGTTCCAGAGATTTGAGGTGGAGAACATACTCATGGAACCCACTTTCACAGACCCCAAATGTGTCAACTCTAAAAAGAGAGGGAAGGCTGCACACAAGTTTTTGATGCTAGTAAGTGCAGAAACTTTATTTGTGCTCCAGTGACCTAGAGCAACATCTCAGACCTCATAGGTCCTTTTCAAGCTGAAAATTTGCATTGAGTAGGAGGCCCGATTCACCATGAAGCTGAAACCTGTACCACTGAAAAGCTTGATCAGAAATTTGAGTGCTGCCCTCCCTCTTTGTTTGGATCTAAAACCAGAGACATAGTTGTGGAAGTAGCTGACGTTAAAGGAAGGCAGAAAGCCAGACTTAGTCAAAAATATGGGAAAGTTCTGAGGTGTTAGCACAAAGATGGATCAAACACAAGATCAATGGACACACTTGGACCAATCTAGGAGGTCCAACTAGTCATAAGATAAGTCAAAACCCAGCAACATGCTAATCAGATGGCCAACAAAATGCAGGGCCTGGAACATCATAACAGAGAATGCAGGGTCCAAGACTACTGTCAGACATTAACACTGAAGTTCATACAGAGTGAACTGAGAGTGGGCTGAGTTTTAATAATCTAGTTACATTGAGTAATTTCACATTGTCAAGGACACAGTGGAGTAAAAAAAGCATATATTGTATATACTGATCCTCATATGCAATGATGTGTATAGATGCAAATAACCATACATAAACTTGGTAACAACACAAAGTCATCTGGCGAAAATACAATATTACATTTATATTTAAGAATACAAGTTTTGTGACCAAGGTGCTGTGTATCCTATACCCTAAGGTCTGTCTCTTTGGCCTTGTGGAAGACATTCCGGTCGATGCGGCAGCACGCATCCTATACAAATAGGTTTTTTCTTCTATGCTAAAAAGGTATTACTTAATTGGAAAAATCCCCCCCAAAAAAAACACTAGGGCAGCCTGGCTGCGTGAGTTAAACAGTTTTCCCCCTCTATATAAATTGACATATATAGCTAGGGGATGCCCTGCCAAGTTCACCAAGATATGGGGTCAGTGGGTTGACTGCCCCAATACTGCGCTTGGCGTATCTGACCAGCTCCTCTTTTTTGGGAAAAGGTATTTTCTCTGTTGGTTGTTGTGACTTGTATGAACAATATGTATACACAATATTGGAAGTGAAGCTGTAGGTTTAGTTTATAGTTGTTTGTTCTATTTGTTACAATTCCTCAGGTTGGGAGATTTCGTCTCCTTTGTTATAATGGTCAAAGTTGCTTAAAAAAATTTTTAAAAAGGGGGTATTATAAACTCTGAAGGGAGTGAGAAAACTGTAATGTTTTAATTTTGTGAAGTATTCTTGATGACTCTCCCTTGTTCTGTAGTGTGATGTAAGACATGCCCAATAAACATTCCTTTAACCCCTTAGTGACCGGGCTTTTTTGCTTTTTTCCATTTTTGTTTTTTCCTACTCCCTTTTAAAAAATCGTAGCTCCTTTATTTATCCATCGAAGTCACTGTATGAGGGCTTGTTTTTTGCAGGACGAGTTGTATTTTTCAATGGCACTATTTATTGTACCATATAATGTACTGCAAAACTTTTTAAAAATTCTTAGCGGAGAGAAATGGGAAAAAAAACGACATTCCACCATCTTTCGGTGTGTCCTGTTTCTACGACGCACAAACTGCAACAAAAACGACCTGATATTTTCATTCTATGGGTCAGTACGATTACTACGATACCAAACTTATATAGTATTGTTTTTGCTGTAGTACTTGTATTTTTTTTTAAGATATTACATTTTTCTTAATTATTTTCTGCGGTCATTTTGTGCGCGCAATAACTTTTTTATTTTTCCGTCAATGTAGTTGTGTAAGGGCTCATTTTTTGCGGGATGTCCTGTAGTTTCCGATAGTATTAATTTGGAATACATATGACTTTTTGATCGCTTTTTATTGCATTTTTTCTGGGAGACAGGGTAACTAAAAAAATGCATTTCTGGCGTTCTTTTTTTTTTTTTTTTTGGACGATGTTCACCATGCAGAAAAAATAATGCACTACTTTGATAGATCGGACTTTTACGGACGCGGTGATATCAAATACATATTTTTATTTTATGATTTAGATTTTTTAATAATAGATATGGCAAAAGGGGGGTGATTTAAACTTTTATAACTTTTTTTTTTTTACAATTTAAAAAACTTTATTGATCTTTTTTTTTACTTTACTTTGAAGTCCCCCCGGGGGACTTTAACATGCGATGCTTTGATCGCTCCTGCAGTATGACGTAATGCTATAGCATTACGTCATACTGCTTTTTTACAGGCAGTCTTTCAAGCCACCCTGTGTGGATGGCTTGATAGGCAGTCTGCTAAGGCAGCCCTGGGGCCATTCATTAGGCCCCCGGCTGCCATGACACCTGCACGGCTCCCCCGATCTCACCGCAGGGGGGCCGTGCGGGACCCCCGAACAGCGTTCGGGGCATTTAAAGGGTTAATAGCCGCGAATGGCCGAGCGCGGCTATTGCCCGCGGGTGTCAGCTGTAATAAACAGCTGATGCCGCGCTGTATGGAGGGAGATAGCGGCGCTACCTCCCTCCATACACGTCCTGCAGCTGCAGGACGTAAAAACACTATGGCCCGGTCGTTAAGGGGTTAAATAAAAAGAATACAAGTTTTGGTTAGTGATATGCGGCACATAGACTTATTCTCTCTATAAATAAGTAACAGAACATATTTGTTTTAGTAAGGTAACAGTAGAAAATAAAGCCTCAATGTTTAACTAGTTTAGGACCAAGTACCATAAATATACGCCATTTTGTCCAGGATTTAAATCATGCACCATAGCATAAATACAATGTGGGATTAAAGCTCCTACTCCTCTAATCTAGCAGGGGCAGGTCGGGTGCTCGGCTGTCAGAGACAGTTGAGGCCCTCAAGGAGGAGACAGAAGTAGTATTAAACTGCTTCTGCCTACTCTTTTAAAGGCTACATAGCTCTCAATGAGCACTATATACAGAATAGAGGAAGCGGCACTGCTGTTTCCTTTATGGCAGGGGTCCCCAACTCCAGTCCTCAGGGACCACCAACAGGTCATGTTTTCAGGATATCCTATGGTAAGAACACCTGTGGCAATGTCTGAGACACTGTCAATAATTACATCACCTGTGCGATACTGAGTAAATCCTGAAAACAAGACCTGTTGGTGGTCCCTGAGGACTGGAGTTGGGGAACACTACTTTATGGGACCTGGTGATCAGGTGTTTCCCATCTCAGAGCTACAGCATGTTAACAGACCACAGAGCAGCTATCACAGTGACTATTGTCACCATAGGGGATGCTTTCCCCTTTAACTGGAGCACCTATGGATGCCCCAGTTATAGTAGAAAACTGTGAAATTTAGAAAAAAATAACAGCGTGAATGTCTCCTAGAGACGTTAAAAAATGTTTCAAAAAAGAAAATAAAAACTTACAGAATAAAATGTAAGTATATTAAAAATAGAACGTAACCCACTAGCAACACCAACCTAAACTGTCACCATATAAGAGAGGACAGGACATGGGCCTAGATAGAAGTAAGAGACCCAGGGGAAAAATAGCAAACAAGCTGCAGAAACCAGTAGCAGAACACAAAGAAAGTTGGAGCAGAAGCAGAATACCACCCAGCATAAACACAGCAAGGAGCTGGATGCAGACAGAATAGCTGCAGCAGCTAACATGCAGTCATGAAAGGAAGTACACAACACCACCAAAGCACCATGGGAAAGGTCTGGGGGGTGTAAATAGGAGGTTGATTGCAAATCACCTCCAGCTGGATGGAGAAGCCAGACACAGTAACTCTGCAGATGCTGGAACAAAGTGAAGCAGACTCAGGAAGAAGGACGCCGCCCATGTCTGCCAGACCCAACAGTGAAGCAGCCCTTAGAGAACTAACTACAGATCTTCTGTGAATGTAGGCATGTTCAGATCCTTCTGTCTCTTTATGTAATCTCTGACAGACTCAATGATGTTCAGACCAGGGCTCTGTTGGGGCCAAATCATCACTTCCAGGACTCTTTGGTCTTCTTTATAATGAAGATAATTCTTAATGATATGTATGTTTTGGTTCATTGTTCTGCCGCGGAAAACATTTGGAGCCAGTCGGCTGTCTCCCTGATAGTACTGCATGATAGCTAAGTGTTTGCCTGTTTTTCTCAGCAATGAAGACACCAGTAATTCTGACCAAATCACCAACTCCATTTGCTGAAAGGCAACCCAAAGTTTGCAAGGACTTTCCACCATGCTTTACTGTTGCCTGTAGACACTTAGTATTGTACCTTTCTTCAGCCTTTCGGCAAACAAACTGCCTTCTGTTGCAGGCAAATTTTTCAAATTTTGACTGATCACTCCAGAGAACCTGCTGTCACTATTCTGCACTCGAGTATCTATGTGCTCATGCATAGCTAAGTGATTGGCCTTGTTTCTAAATCGAACATATGGCTTTTTTTGGTTGTAATTCTTCCATGAAGACCACTTTTGGACAGACTTCTCTGAACAGTAAATGGATGTGTGTTGGTCCCTATGGTTTCTGCCAGGTTTGATGGCACTGCTGGGCATATTTCAATTTGGAAGGGAAAAGTCATAATATGTCTTTCATCTGCTGCACTAAGTTTCCTTGGCTTACCACTGTGTCTACAGTCCTCAACATTGTCCGTTTTTTTTTGTTCTTCTTCAAAATAGTTTTAGCAGCACATCTTAAAACCCTAGTCTGCTTTGAAATAGTTACCTGAGAGAGACCTTGCTGATGCTGTATGACTTGTGTCTTGTGGCTGTGCTCAGTCTTGTCAAGGTGACCCATAAAATTAAACTGTCTTCCACAACCTCACCCTTGTAACAGACTTTGGCTGCTTAATGTGATTTTGTGCATATTTTTTGTGTGCAAATATGCGGTGCATTTGTGCACATAAATACACACAGCAGTGGCTGAAGAATGCGGGCGAAAACGTATTTCAATCACACAAACTCTAGGCATACTTGAATGACCGAAACACACCTATGCCTGTGTGAACAAACCCTAAGGCCGCCTTCAAACACAGTGTAATCTTTTTTCAGACCGTGAAACACAATATGAAAAAATCTGGTCGTTTTGGTACCGATACTCGCTCACTATGCATCTACGGAATCCAAAAGCTAGATCTTTGACCCTCTCAGAGAAATCTAGTTTACCATCTGATATATCCTCTACTTCTCAACATATTTATAAGGTTCTTATCGACAGAGCTAATAAAAAAAAAAGAGATTACTTTACCTTGCCAACACAGGTGCACCAATTTGACAAGCTACAAGCACGGCCCAACTCCCCTCACCCCATGATCTTTCCCTTATATGTTTTTCCCACTGTCTTTTATATTTGTCTTTCCCTAAATATTACTTTTGTTACTGGTCTACTTATGCTAATTCTATTTTATTTTATTATATTTTACTAGGGGGTTTTCTAATAAAGTAACATAATTTTGAAATTTACTTTTTTTTACTCTGTAAGAATTGTTACATGGTATGTAATTATGGGCATTGGCTCAACTTTGTAACCCCCTGACTAAATACATGAATGTAATGTTGAAAGTCATATTTAATATGCTTTGACCTTTGTAAAATCAATAAAAATTTTGTTAACCACAGTGTAATCTCTGCGGGCTTTCAGCAGCGGAAAACCCACAACAATTATGCTAGGAGACACAATGGCCAAATCCACATCTAAATGGTGTGGATTTGGCAATGTTTTTTCTTACAAATCTTCTGCGGAATTTAATCCTTGTAATTCAATGGTTGAATTTTGCAGCAGAAATCTGCAACATAGACATGCTGTGGATTTAGAAGGAAATTTTTCAAATCTGCTCCACATGGCTTGTACTGTAAATGCAGCAATTCTGCGAGCAGAATTTATTTTATTAGACATGAACTGTTAACTTTCATGATTTAGAACCAATTGTCTTGCTACACCTGCACTTGCAGGTTCAGCTGAGCAATTATCGTTAACCTAAAGTACTAGCAGCAGACACTAGTGCTCGTGTAATAGCAACCTTAATACTTGTTCGTTCCTTGTTTAGTTTGTTTTCACCTAATTGTTTTTTCTTTTATATCATCCTATTGCCCTATTGTATTTCTATATATTCACAGGTGTATTTTTCTGTAACAGTCTCCACCTACTATAAGCCATTTATAATATTGGTGTTTTTACGTGGCCGAGGGTCAGAAGTCGGCTACAGTTATACCTCTTGTATTGCCTTTGATATTTCTCATAGCTGTAAGTTCAATATCTTATGTGCAAATGGAAGTAATTGAAATTGATGATAATAATAAGTGTGACATAACTTTTTGACGTTATTTCTTGTTATTAAAGCCGAAAGAAATGCATTGCTGACAAAGTCCCTATCATGTAGCAGAGTAATAACACACCAAAAATCGAAAAGATACTTTATTTCATACCTTTAGAAAATATTAGTCTAATGAGAAACTGCTCTGAAAAGGAAAATATGCAATAGTCTAACTGGATTTTAATCATGGTGCAATGATGTTTGTAAAGTTCCTCCACAAATGCTCATTTGTAGATGCTATCTTGTTTTTAATTAAAGCCCAAAACTGGCACACATAAATCAATAGACATATTGAAATGCTTCTCTCCACTGCTGATTTATAAGCTATCATTTTAAAATGATTAAGTGTAAGGAATTCCCCATAGATTTACATTTGGCACTGCTTAATGTTTTGTCAGATTGCCAGTAGCATCTTGCTGTGTGTGTAACATTCTGCTTAAATTTCCTTATACCTATTCATAAACTCAATAAGAATGCAGCAATACCATCAAAACAGATTAGTGTGCTTACAGAGCACAGTAATGGGTTGGTGGAGTTCATGCAGTGTTGGGTTTGCTATATTCATAATGTACCCAAAGAAGATAAAAGAGTTTTTATTGCTGTGTTCATATGATACAACTAAAGAAATACAGAGTTGATTTTTATGTAGAGGCAAAGGGTCAAGTGGATGTTTTCTTCATAGCAGCCAATTATATGCCACCTCTCATTTTTTTCAATGAGCCATTTTGTGGCTAATGGCCATGACCAACGATTTTGCGCGTACCATCCTTGCCTCAATTGCAATCAGCAGCAGTTGCTGCATTTTCTGTGCAGCAGATGCCACGCCTGTCAGTGCCACCCCTAGGGTGTGCACACGTGTTCAGCCCACTTATTAAAGGAACAGTGTGCACACAGCTTTCTCATCTTCAGCCAATCCAACCTATTGTCTGGCTATTTAAGACTTTGTCCCCCAATGGAAGGTGCCTGCGCATTAGGTTTTGTTTGTTTCTGTAAAGGTGTTACTGATTTCTGCCTGGTTCTGATGTGCCCGTTCACCCAGCTTTCTAGTCTTCTCCTGTCCAGATTTTAGGTTGTTACTTGACTAAATTTTGCCTAATTGCCACTTTTCCTGACACTATGTGTGACTTTCTGTTTATGCAAGAAGTCGGACTGTGTATTGACTGGATCTCTACCTGTTCCTCCAGTACTGTGTCACGGGACTTCTGACCAATCTGTGTCAGCTGCCACTTCTTTTGAGACTACTCTTGGCCTAATGGCTTGGGGGGCCTCTGCAGCAAAGACCATATCACAATTGAAGGAGTTAAAGGGTGAAAACCAGGTGAACTTTAGGTGTTGGCCTCAGGAGTATCCCAAATTCAAATTAGTTTTCAGAAGGAATTTTATATATATATATATACACACACATATATACCCTTAAACATTATAACGGTATTAGTGTATCTTGAAGCCACCAGGAACTGGTGGAGTCAAGATTGGTGTGTGTGTGTGTGTGTGTGTGGGGGGGGGGGGGGTGACGCCTCCTGATGCTGATTGGCTGCACAACATGGTGGAAAGCTAGGTCCTGGAAGGGCAATAAGAGCAATGGGAAAAGAAATGCAGGTGCCCATGGTGCAAATTAAGAAAGTAATTTCTAGGTATCTTCTTCGCGGCAGTGTCTGCTCAGTGCTTGGCGTGGCTGCTGCCGGGACTGTCAGCTCCGTACCCAGTGCTCGGACCCTCACATTTGCCGCCCTCACCGCCGCAGGGACTGTGACATATGTGGAAAACAGCACCAAAATGTTATCAAAAGAGACATATATTAACATAGTTTAACACATTCCTTAGACTATATGGATGTGTCCTTACCTACCTTTGCTCTTGGCCGAGCATATTGCACGGTGTGGCATATAATGACCAGCTTTGCAAAAGAAAAAAAGCCTATTCTGGCCACTTAGTTGCTGTGATGCGAGTTGCATTCTGTCAGGGGTTTTGCTAGCATGTAGTGATATCATGTTTCTGTCCAACTGCTACACTGATGCCTCTACCCTGTGCCAATCACAATATTGCACGCCATCCATTATAAAATATATTTTAAACTCATCAGTCTCATCCATAAAGCTCTCCACAGTGCTGCACCACCCTGTATCTTCCTCATCTCTTTCTACGATACTACGTGTGCTCTCAGTGCTGGTCATAATCTTAGACTAATATCCTCCATAATCTGATCCTTCCACTGCTGCCTCCAAGACTTTTCCTGAGCTGCACCTGAGCTGAGCTGCTCTGAAGTATGCGACACCAATCAGGTTAAATACCAATAGCCATAGTTTTAAGAATGCCCTAAAAACACATAAATTCTCTAAATTCTCCCACAGAACCTAATCCCTTACATCCAACACTGTCCCCCACATTCCATGTACTCAAATGCACTTTATACCTATACATACCCAGATACCGTCTGAAGGCGGCTCATGTAGCTTTATGAATATTACCCTATTTAGTAAGAGATGGTTGAACTATTGTACAGAACAAGTATTTCTTTCATCACCCTTATTTCCTCATATTCTATAAACTCTATAAAGGTGCTTTTAGTCTAAACGATTATTGTTTAAAAAAAACGTTCAAAGAACCGAAAGTGAATATAATCATTCGATCTTAAAGTGAGCCAAAGACTGAGTGACGAATGAGAATAGTTCACTTTTCATTCCTTGTTGATTTTATGCAGGCATAAAAGCCATTGTTGGCTCGTTCACTCATCATTCGGATTAAACATCAACCATTCAATCCCTCTCATTCACTTATACAGCGAATGTGTATGGCTGAACAATTCTTATTTGAATGAGCCTGTCTAAACAGGCTGCACGAGAACAATCAAGCTAGCAATGAGGTCACTCGCTCATTTGCTTGTTCAAACAACAACCAGCACATCTAAAAGGACCCTAAGGGTGCATTCACATGAACGTATATCGGCTCGGTTTTCACGCCGAGCCGATATACGTTGTCCTCGTGTGCAGAGGGGGGAGGATGGAAGAGCCAGGGCCAGGAACTGTGCTCCAGCCCCCTCTCTGCCTCCTCTCCGCCCCTCTGCACTATTTGCAATGGGGAGAGCCGGGGCGGGGCTAATTCTTGGAACTTAGCCCCACCCATCCCGCCTCCTTTCATTGCAAATAGTGCAGAGGGGCGGAGAGGAGGCAGAGAGGGGGCAGGAGCTCAGCTCCTGCTCCTGGCTCTTCCATCCTCCCCCCCCCCCCCCGCAGAGGAGGACGACGTATATCGGCTTGGCGTGAAAACCGAGCCGATATACGTTTGTGTGAAAGCAGCCTAAGGGCTCCTGCCCACAGACGAATATGTGCTGCGGATCCGAAGCAAATACCCCCCATAGAATGGTATGGGAAATTGATTTTTCCTGCACACTTGTGGAAATCAATTATGGTTTCCACAAGTGGAGGAAAAATCGCAGCATGCTGCGAAAGGTTGCTGATTCCACGTCATCGCCTAGCAGGAAAGCAGGAGTACAAAAAAAATCTGTACTGCACATGTCCGATGGCTCGTTGTGCGCACCATCAGCAGTACAGATAAAAAATGAAAGCAGCAGGTACGCGTGAACGCTGCTGCTCCCAGGGCTGGATTTGGCATGCGGAATCTGTCCTTGCCGTGTGCAGGCAGCCTACGTTCTTAGCAGGGCCCTCCTATTGTTCCAGCTGTCTACTGGCTTAACATTGTATGTTATGTCTTATTTTGTCTATGTTCCCTCTGATTTGTAAAGTGCTGCAGAATATGTTGACACTATATAAACAAATAAAGATAGATAGATAAATAAATAAGAATGATTATTATGATATTGCATTTTGTTTGTGAGAAATTAGAGTTAAATATCTCGGACCTTATCCAAATTCAAAGAAATGTAAGGTCGGGCACATCAAGAGGTATCCAAGTATATCTGGTGTAAAATGTGAGATCTTCTTGATTAATGCTTCAAGGCTTCCATGATCACATGCGGTAGTACAGGTGCAGCAGTGACCCCCGCCATTACACCACAGCAGCAAAACCACATGTAATTACATAGTGCAGTTTGAACTTGATTGAGGACCGTAGTAATCATACATGTATTTACATACAGTTTTGCTGCGGTGCTATAAATCTGCATCTGTCTGTCTTTACCACTAACGCTTCTTTTCTCTATCTCTATTTTTTTATTTTGCAGCCATCATAGTAGAAATAGTAATTGGTGAACATTTAATTTGAGCAGTTAGGTAGAGCACCAATGTGTTTGCTGTATATTTATACATTGATTCTTATTTGCTAATTTGTAGATGAAAATTATGCATCTCAGATTCGGAAAATCTCCTCCCCAAATACAACATGCAATAATTATACACTAAAAGATAATTAAACTTCCACCTAGGTGCACAGATCCATATCTGCACAGTCTGAAAGAGCCGCACTCCTACGTATGTACAGTAAGTCATTCTTCGTTAGTCACGTATGCACATTTTTGGAGCTATTTACCTGCAATGTAATCAAGCAGCTTTTAAAGATGCTTTTCATATAGTTATTTCCCTACAACTGTCTCTGGGGTAATATGTTTCACAGTATAATAGTTCCTACAATAAATAGCTTTACCTATTAAACAAATGAAACATTTCTTCTGGCTATAAAGACTTTTTCTTGTTACTTTTATTGCTTTGGGAACTAAAAGTTTATCCAAGCTGATCCTCATTAAATTTATACACAAAGGAGATTATTTAAAATCTCCATGTGACTGAGCAAAGTACTACTGTATGTGAATGCAGAATGTGTTGAAAATTGTTCAGCATTGAAATCATCCCTAATTTTATTCCTTGCATTCATTTATTAAAAAAGTTTGTCTGCTTCTATAAAACCAGCTTATTGCCATGATACGAAATTAATCCTTTTCTCAAATTCTTTCCTCCCCACTTACAGTACTTAGACTTTCTCTACATTTTGACAAACAAAAATTAAAACTTTACTGTTCTATCATAACTTGATTATGTTTCTCTCAGAACTGAACTCTTCTCATCCTATTCTCCCAGAAATAAAGGAGAACTCTGGTTCATGCCCGCAGTTCTAGTCTTTTAGCATTTGTATACTTTTTAGTTAAAAGCAGAGTCTCAGCAATGTCAAGAAGTAGTCAGAGGCATGGTTTGGTTACCTCAATATTTGCTTGCAAAAATTACACAGGCAAAGGAAGGGATTGAGCATCTTTATCTAACTTTCTATTATCATCTGCTATTCATTCAAGGAATGCAAAATGATACATTGTGTACCAGGGCCGCACACAAGGTAGGGTTAATATGAGAATAGGCCCAGTGCATGGGTATTAAAATGGCCCTCTCCTCTGTTGTCGCCCTGTTCTTATCTTTGTCACCAAACTTTTCTTTAACGAAAAATCACTTGGGTGCTAAGCACATTACAGCAGTGGCCTCAAAAGCTACTGAGACTGGTGACTGACCATAGTGGTCACGTGTTTAGATGGGCGCATGGCCACTGAACCCAGAAGGGAGAAGAGACCTTGGAGACCAGAGCTGCAAGAAGTCACTAACTTGTTTTATTTTTAGCTGTATCCACGTCTTGAGAACATGGATACAGTTTAAAGTGGTGGCCTTGGCACTTACCATACAGTTGAATAACACTACAATATAGTGCACAAATAACATACTCATATACTCAACAGTAATAAGCTTGCACCCTGAATTATAGCATCAAAATACTGTTTTAAACTATAGTTAGCTAGTAGACTGCACCCCATAAGCAATGCTAGAGGATTGTCTTCCATACACAATGATGTGAGCATAACACCAGAGTAATACATAATCCTTCCAAAAGTGAACCCAGGACAGATATGCACAGTGCCCCTATATATGTGTTATTTTGCGGCATTTCTGATTAAACACAATTTAAAGTTTGTCAAACAGACAAAAATCACAGAAAGCGGCAGTTTAAAGTTTGACTCGAAACAAAGCTCTGAGTCAAATAGGCAGGCCATGCTGACTTTTTTTGGCTGCATTGGGAAGACAGACAGCTCTCTCCCTAGCATAGAGAACAGCTGTCAGTCAACATGCTGCAGGCAAGGAAAAGTTGGCTCCGCCCTCCTCTTTGACTCGAAGTTCCGTGTCAAACTATAAAGTGTACTTATTCTGTAATGTTGCAGCATTTCAGAATAATACACACATGAGTGCATTTGGTCTCAGGTTCATGCTGCCAGTAATTCGGGCAGCATGAGCCGTGTGACAGAGTCTCTTTAACCAGTACAACATAAATGTATGATTGGTGCCAATAGAGGGTATTGTACAGGGCACTATCCAAAATGCCAATTGTAATATAAAAAAATATTGTTTGTTATTTGCAAGTAGATGTATTTACTGGTTACATTGTATAGCAAACATCAGGGCAGATTTACTATTGACAAATTGCTGGTTTTCTGGCACAAATTGGGGAATATCGATTAACTTTTGCACAATAGTTATCCATTGGACAAAAGTCACAATTTTGGCACATGCACCAACAAGGTAATTTTTTGAGCTTTTACACTGGTCCTCGTCACTTTTCCAAAAAGTCAGTGAGGTCTCACTTTAGGGGGTATGACTTCTGTAGCCAAGATTTACAGTAATGTATGCCAGAAATTGGCATATGCTATACCAGAAACTTATACAAGCTCTGAGCTGGCATACATTTTCCTTTAGCACATGAAGGTGCCTCCGGATGGGACCAATGTATTGAGAGGTGCAAGCCTTTTAATACATGAACTATGGTGCATGAACCGCCGGTCTACATAAATATGCCCCATTGTGCTAGAAAACTTTTATATGAGTTGCACAGGATTTATAATGTGTATTAGACACTCTTATGTAGAGCATGAAAAAGGGGCCTGGATTTCTATAAAGGGACAGCCTAAATGTGAAATCATGCACCAAACATTGTGCTACATTTGTGCCAAAATGTTGATGCAAAGTCTGACAAACGATGCCAACTAATAAATTTAGATGGGACAGTCTAAAGATGTGCCTGATTTATCATCCAGCAGAGTCACTGTGATAAATTTGGCATATTTTAAGACTGCTTAGTTTAACGTTGCACTTTCTAATTATTAGACATCGTTAGTAAATCTGCCCCGTCATGTACAATAATTTATTTTAATAAATATCTTATTCTTATTAACATGTTGCATTATAATAGTTAAATAGTCAATATTTTATTGGAAAGTGTAAGGGGACAGTTTGCTATATATGTTTACTATTGTTATATTCCGGTAATTTCACTTCTAGATGTCTAATGAAAAGACATGAAATGATGATAAAGAGATAAGAATATCAATATATTTACATCATTTGTTTATTTATAAGCTGGTAATTGCAAAGTAGACATATCCAATGGAGATAAATGGGATGTCTATGAAGAAATCCTTCATTCCACTCTCAGCACATATTAAGTAATGTACCTCACATCAATTGAGATTGATTTTGTGCAACAATACATAGTTTTGCTCACCACAAGTTGGTAGAATTAAGCATATGCCAAAATCAATTTAATTGTCTGCTCAGTAAAGAGCACTAGCGACTGCTGGCAGAATCAGTGTATTTCCATTTCCAATAATTATTATTCATTCCTAGTTATTCAAGGAAAATTGATTTTAATTTGGCCTTGGAATCTTTGGTTTTCAATTTTAATTTAAAACCCAATTAATGTAGACAAACATTATAATGTTAATTTGCATTCATATTTCATTAAGGGAACTCAGCAGAACAACAAATTTGTTTCATCTAGAACAAATCATATGATACACCCTACAGTTAAACCATAATATTCCCATCATTAAAACTCATAGTTAAAGAAATGCACTTGACTGTGACTTGTTTCAAATTAAAAAAGTCCTAATGGAAAACTTGCTTTTTTCTTAAAATGTGTACTATACATTTAAACATTTAAAGCTATGCTCACATCATGTCTGGAAAGCTCTCAATGTGCATGCCAAACATATCCTTGGGTTTATATCAGCCCACAGAGGCCATAAGAATGTCCTGTAAGTTTATGTCTGGCCAAAATATATTAGCATACTGCAAATAGGTAGACAACACTATATCATGCAATGGCCTCCAGTGGCCCAAAAAACTCAACTTTCAACTATAAAGCAAGACACCCTCTATTTTTTTTCTTTTTAACAAACCTTTATTTGGGGCAGAATTCTAGGTTCTTATGTCTACAACAAGGTTGTGCTCAAAGACCATGAATTTTCAGACTTTTTACTAATGACAAAGAAGAAAAACAACTGTTGCTTCAAGTCAAGGAAGCAAATCAGAAGGCTGTTCCAACATAGGTTACCAAGACGTCTGCTGTCCAGTCCTTAAGCACTCAAAAGAAGAAGATATCAGCAGCACTCACCACCACCAGTCCGGGGGGGGTTCATGTTCTATATGAGTAGTATGCACGCCCAACCGGGATCAGATCCAAATCCCTTGTAAATACAGATGATTCAATGAAGAGACGTCAGGCAGCAGAGTCTTGGTGCAAATTACTTTATGTATCCATCGGAATACAAGCAGATACCTCTACATCACACAGCACTGACTGACAGCACATACCTCTACAGCACTGACTGACAAGTATTTGTGTTGTAATTTTGACTATTTTCATATATTTGGAGGTATTTTGTAGGAACAGCACAAATGTGTAGATTGTCAGGACAAATGCCATTGTCAATACTTGATGTTTTAAAGTATAGTGGTTGTTTTGCAAAAGCAAATAGTTAGTATTAATGTTGTAGCTTGTGTATTTGGCAATCTTGCACATAAGCTCCATTGCTCATCAGTTTGAAGCCCCATCTTGCAGTTGTAATTTAAAGCTAAAACTCTACTCCAACATTACTATTAGCAGATGTAACAAATTAGGACAGTATCTTCCTGTATAGCTGCCACTTTACTTTTTGCCATATCTCTATGGGCCATCCTACTGTGCAGTATATGTTTTTTGTTTTATTTCTACAATGGGAACTTATGTGGGATGGCTCTTACTTTATGGCATCCATTACAGGCATCCATTTAAGATATACATTAAACAGGGGCCATAAACATGATGCGAACAGAGCTTTAAATAAAACTTTCCCTTTTTCTTACCAGCTTTAACAGCGAGATGTCAATAAAGAGTTTTAGAAGTTGGCATAAGATTTAATTGTTAAAAGAAATATATTGTTTAATAAATGGATGCATGTCAGCTTTAATACAGAAAAGTGGCTTTCATTGATCTGTTTAGAGGACTGAACGGATTGTTGCTCTGATCTCTTGTGATATAAAATCTTAATTTCGAACATTTGCTAAATAGATATATGACTTTAATGTATTAGGAAGTTAGTGAAATGATTCTCTTGGGATTGGACTATTTTGCTCAACTTCCAGGATAGCCAAAAGCCATCAAATAAAAAGCTCAGGAGTAGATGTATAAATGATGAATAGGTGTATAAAGCCCAACATTAAACCATTATGTACAATACATCATATAAAAATCAAGCAGATACTTTGTGCTCACATTCACACTTAGTCATGACTGCACAACATAATAGATATACCTGAGCAATATTATTACTTCCATTAATTCCAGAATGAACTGATTGAGTGAAAGACTGATACAGTAGGAAAGAGGACCCTGCCCATGAGAGATTACAATCTGAAAGGAGACAGGAATGCGGTAGGTGAGGGTAGAAACGGCTCATATAATAGCAGGGTTATTCTATAGTTGGCTGTAGAATTTTTTGAAGCGGGGGGTTTTCAGGTTGCTTTTAAAGGTTTTGAAGGTGGGGAGAGCTTGAGTTGGGATAACAAGTTCCAGAGTATGGGAAATGCATGAGACATCTTGGAAGCGATTGTTCAAGAAGCAGAAAAGAAAAAACAGTAAAGAAGGAGGTCTGGTGATAATAAAAATTAGGTGTGGGGAGGTATTTAAAGATAGAGAGGACTTGTTATGCACATCCTTTTATGTCATTGTTAATATTTTGAACTAGATTCATTGGGTAATAAGTAGGTTCTGGGAGAGGGATAAGGCAGAGTTGGAACCCAGATGAAATGTAGATCAACAAGGCAGTAGAGTTAATGGTGGATTGAAGAGATGCAAGAGTGTTAGTTTGGAGGCCAGAGACATATATGGCAGGAGTCTGTCTACATGAGAGATGATGAAGGCATGTACTAGCACTTTGCTGTTTCAAATTTAAGGAGAGGGTAGATTTGAGAATTGTTTTTGAAGTAGAGGAGGCAGAAGGTGGTAGAGCGTGTGGATGTTTCATTTAACCCCTGAAGGACATGACCTATTTTGGCGTTGAGGACCAAACGATTTTTTCATCACCATTTTTCAAAAGCCATAGCTTGTTTATTTTTCCGTCAACTCGGCCGTATAAGGGCTTGTTTTTTGCGTGGTGAACTATAGTTTTTATTGGTACCATTTTTGGTTACATAGACTACATTGTAAAACTTTTATTATTTTTTTTTTATGATCGTAGAGAGAGAAAACGCATCAATTCTGCCATAGATTTTTTTTAAAGCATTAATTATGCAGCATAAATGATACACTACATTTTTTTCTGCCGGATGGTATGGCTACAATGATACCAAAATTCTTATATTTTTTTTAGGTTTTTCCACAATAAAACCCCTTTTTTTGGAAAAAAAATTTTTCTAAAATCATTGCATTCAAAGTCCAATAACTTTTTTATTTCTCCATGGACTGAGCTTTCTGAGGGCTTATTTTTTGCAAGACGAGCTGTAGTTTTTATTGGTACAATTTTGGGGTACATACGTTTTTTAAATCCCTTTTATTGCATTTTTTGCGAGGCAAAATGCTAAAAATTTGCATTTTGCTTCGGTTTTTCAGCTTTTTTTTTTTTTATGCATTTTGCCGTGCAGGATAAAAAGCATGTTAAATTTATTGTACACGTCGTTACGGACGCGTCGATACCAAATATGTGGGATTTATTTATTTTTATGCTAATATGAGAAAAAGCATAAAAAAGGGTTTAACTTTTTTTTACATTTTTATTTTTTGTACTTTATTTTGCTCTTCTTTTTATACCGTGTGTGTCCCTCTGAGGGACTTACACTGCAGCACTGATGATCGCTATGATAAGGCATGGCAGGACTTCTCACCTGCCATGCCTTATCGCTTATTACAGCGATCTTAGGCAATGGCAATACAGGATGCCGGTACCTGGCATCCTGTTGCCATAGCAACCAGCCGGGCTCTTGCGATGTTATCGCAAGAGCCGGCTGGAGTCACAGAATCCTTTCCCTGCCGCGATCTACTTAGATCGCTGCAGGTAAGGGGTTAACAGCGGGGGGCCCATCTCCGATGCCCCCCGCTGTTGCAGTGGGAGGTCGGCTACTAGTGACAGCCGGCTCCCGCTGCGGGATAGCACGAGATCTGCTATGATCTTGCGCTATCCCTATGAAGTAAGGATACGTCATTTTGTGTGAAATACCCCGCTCCCATGACGTACCCTTACGTCATGGGAGGGAATGGGTTAAAAGACACAATCAAAGGTTACCCTGAGGCAGTGGACTGAAAACTAGGGAAAGTGTGTAGTGTTACATTAGTGTAGCACTACAGTACTTATATTTTATTTATTATCTTAAATGTGTACTGTTTATCTGCACTAACATTTTTAGCTTATAAGCCAATGAATATGAGTAATTAAGATAGAAAAGAGACATGAGTAGTGATGATGACTAACATTCATCTATGTATCTGATAACATAGCCAATCAGATAAAACACACAACTCTCATAGTTAAAACATGGTCAACATAGACCAAGCAAGACCAAAACAGCTGTAACCTATAGGGGCATATACTTTTGTAGAGGCTTTGTGTAGAGATGAGCGAGCATACTCGCAAAGGGCAATTACTCGATCGAGCATTGCCCTTAGCGAGTACCTGCCCGCTCGGAAGAAAAGATTTGGCTGCCGGCGGGGAGCCGCAGGGGAGAGCGGGGAGGAATGGAGGGGAGATCTCTCTCTCCCTCTCTCCCCCCCGCTTCCCCCTGCTCACTGCCGCAACTCACCTCTCAACCGCAGCGGCAGCCGTACCTTTTCTTCCAAGCGGGGAGATACTCGCTAGGGGCAATGCTCGATCGAGTAATTCTCCTTAGCGAGTATGCTCGCTCATCTCTAGTTATGTGGTATATGATGCCATGTTAGCAGCAATTCTTTGAAGTGCTGTAAATTGTGAGATGGGGCCTCGATGGACCAGACTTGTTCTTCAGGCACATTGAACAAGTCTGATCACATTGAGATCTAAGAAATTTGGGGGCATAGACCACACCTTGAAATCTCTGTCATGTCCCTCAAACAATTCCTGAACATTTTTTGCAATGTGGCAGGGTACATTATCTTGCTAAAGAAGGCCACCGCGATTTGAAGAATACTGTTGCTATGCAGTAGTGTATAGTACTTGGCTTACATCAATATGAATGCAAAAAACTAAGGCATCATTTTATATGTCTGCCAACTTGCCTTTTTTCTATATTGCATACTGGAGCCCAAGTTAGCAATACATAAGCAGCTCTTTGTCCACATAATGTAAAATACTGTGTGGTTCATCTGGCCAGGACATTTCCTTATTATTCTCTATGGTCCAATTCTGATGCTTACATGCTCCTTGTTGGCACTTTTGGTGGTAGACAGGTTTCACCATGGACATTCTGACTCGTCTGCAGCTACAAAACTCCATACTCCAAAAGCTGTGATGCCATATGAGTTCTATTATAGGCAGAAACTACTTTTTCAGCAAAAGGCATTTGCTCCTCATGCTCATCAATAAGCCTTGGACCACTTTTGATAGGCATTAACTACTGCATATTGGGAGCACCCTACAAGACCTGCCATTTTGAAGATGCTTTGACCAAGTCATCTAGCGATTACAATTTTACACTTTGCAAAGTCGCTTAGATCCTTACATTTAAAATGAGGGCAGCACTCCAAATGGTATATTGAAAAAACAAGAAAGTTTTAAAGTCAGAGATGATTCACCTGACATAAGTAGCCACTTCCCAACAGGGGTGGCTGTCAAACTGATCATCTGAATTTGCTTTAAGACTCAAATTCTGAGCGATTGCCAAAGGTCCCCCATCCTTACTGGATATCCACATGGTGGAGAGCATCTATGGAATTTTCGCAGGTGGAAAACACCCTAGACAAGCAAAGAGATAAGTCGATCAGAAGATAAAAAAGCTCCAGGGATACAATGTAAGACAATCAATTTATGTAGAGTGATACCAAAAAAATGGGACTGTCACTTATGTTTTGAGGGGTTCCCTGTCCAAGAACCCCCAGAAATCCCAGCTTGATAAAGAAGGACACTACTTTTGAAACACGTTGCACTTTCTTCTACTATTTATGCATCCAATAAAATGAAGTTCAAGGTCCATAAGCTGTAAATGTGGACTCTCCCTACATCATCTGTGATAATTTCAAGGCACAGCAGGGATTTATGTGGGGTTAGTGGACACTAACACCCCCCCCCCCCCCAAAAAAAAACAAAAAACATCAGATCCTTATGCTTGTCCATTGTTGCTGCTTTCAACACATCCACTTCAAGAACTGACTGCTCACTTGCTGCCTAATATATCCTACCATTTGACAGGTGCCATTGTAATGAGATAACCAATGTTATTAACTACACCTGTTAGTGGTTTTAATACTATGGTTGATCTATGTCTGCACAAACAGTGGAGCTTACCTATCAATCTTTTTAAGCTAGTTTTCAGGCATGTGCATGTGCCAAAATTGTGACTTTTTGCAGGTTTATGCCAGACCCGCAACTTTTTGAAAAGTGGATGGCTCCGAGCTTCAGCAGGTGGAGACGTGTGATTCATCAATTTATGCAAGAAACTGCGTGCGTTTTAGCAGAAGCCTATGCTTGCTCACAGCAAGCATAAGTTTCAGTCTGGTGCACAAATGTACCGCAAGTAACTATGTACCAATGAATACGAGATCTTAAAACTGTACACAAATAGTCAAACAGATGGTAAACAGAGAAAAAAAATATTACAAATAATCAAGCAAACTGTAAAGGAGGTGTTGCAATAAATGTAACACCTATTATCAAATTCTTCATGCATAGATAAATGTAAGCACTAGAACTTCATATAGCAATATTTACAAATTCTGCAGCCATATCTATATTTATCCTCATAGTTTAACTAATGTATTTATTCTAAATGGCTTCATCTGCTCTGAAGTAAACTAAGGAATAATTTACCACTCAAAGCTAATATACCAAAAGCTTTGCAATACTCTGAATATGTCAATAGATTTGTATGCATCCAGAATGTATGGGTTAGTACTTAAAAAGGACTTTCACTATTGATGACCTATCCTCAGAACAGGTCATCAGTATTTGATTGGTGGGGGTTCGCTATTTGAGATCCCTGCTGATCAGCTGATTCCTGGCACCCCTGTCAGTACGGACAGCCCTGGAAGCAGATAGTACTGTCTGTATTGCATTGGCCCAGTTTGGAGACACAACTCCTACACAAAAATGCAAACAGTAAAAATATCGTGTCAGCTTAAAAAAAAATGTATATGTGCAGAATATAGACGCAATTATCTAAGTACATTCATCCCAGTGAAATAACAAAATAGTCCAAATCTTTGGAGGCCAAGGAAATTCAGAGGCTTAGAGAGAGATGGAGTGGAGACACACCAAGCGCAACTGCAGAGACATTTTAGGGTCACCTCTCTCTGATGCCTGGGGAAGGAGGAGGAGCCCCCAAAACATTGCTGTGTTGCGGTCAGCGTGTCTCCATGCATTTCTTTCTAAAACCCCTTTTACATGGTCCGACAGTCTGTAAAGCAACAGCACAAGCGTTGTCACTACTAAGGTCGTTAGCACTCGTGTAGTACTTTCACACTGAAAGACTTGCCGGCTACTCGCGGGCTCCTCATTTGCTTCTCGCTCCCCGCTCAGCACTTTCTATGGAAAGCACTGGGTGGGGAGCTTTCACACAGCATGAGAAGCCAGCGAACCAGTGAGTGCTAACAAGGTCATTTAGGCTGTCAGAAAAGTCAGCTTAAGGGCGTATTCAGACGACCGTATATCAGCCGCCGTCCGATATACGGCATCTTTCTCTGCAGGGAGTGGAGGCTGGAAGAGCCGGGAGCAGTGATCTGCGCTCCCCCCCCCCCCCTCTGCCTCCTCTCCGCCCCTCTGCACTATTTGCAATGAGAAGGGGTGGGGCGGGGCGGGGGCTAAGTTCCGTGAATTAGCTTTGCCCCTGTCCCACCTCTACTTATTGAAAATAGTGCAGGGGGGTGGAGAGGAGGCAGAGAGGGAGGGGGAGCTCAGAGCACTGCTCCTGGCTCTTTCAGCCTCCTCCGCCTACAGAGAGAGACACCGTATATCGTCCGGCGTGAATACCCGGCCGATATATGGTCGTCTGAATGCACCCTAAATGACTGCTAACAATAAGTGAGCAATAGTTTCACTTTGACGCATAATGATTATCACTCCTTTAGGCTGCATTCCCACGAACGTATATCGGCTCGGTTTTCATGCCGAGCCGATATACGTTGTCCTCATGTGCAGGGGGGGGGGAGGATGGAAGAGCCAGGAGCAGGAACATCTATGTTCTGAATGTAAAATTTTAAAAGCTGAGACGATATTTGCGGTACTTGAATTTTTTTGAAGATGTGTATGAAGTGGCGGGATGCAGGAACCACTTGTAACACCAAAAGAACAGGTTTCACCCTATGGTATGATTTATATTGTATTACTACAGTTGAATTCAATGGGAGTTGTGCCTGCAGTTACAAACTGGGCTGCTGCAGTGTTGACAGAGTTATTTTCTTCCAGCACTGCCCACACTGACAGGGAACCTGGCAATCAGTTGATTGGCAGATATCTTGAGTGGCAGACCCCCAC
The DNA here is from genome assembly GCF_035609145.1 of Eleutherodactylus coqui. Classification (NCBI taxonomy): domain Eukaryota; kingdom Metazoa; phylum Chordata; class Amphibia; order Anura; family Eleutherodactylidae; genus Eleutherodactylus; species Eleutherodactylus coqui. The sequence goes on along the minus strand of NC_089845.1, from coordinate 86,919,575 downwards.
CGATCAGCCGATTAGTCATGCTCCAGTGGTTTTTCAAAGAGGACACCATCCTTTCATTGTTTTGCATCAATAATAAATGTTCATGTATCTGTACAGAGGTTGCTAACCACTGAAGTCTAACTCAGACAACATATGCTTGACAAAGATCACAGCAGTAGTGATCGAAACGTCGCATCTTTTCAGTGTGGATAAAGAATAAAAAGTCCTTATATGAACTCCATTTGGTAAGAAGCTCTATTCTACTGTGCTGCCTTTCATCAATAATCTAACTCAGACAACATAGACCCAATATTTTGGGGAGACACGCACCCCTTCTCCAGCATGATTGTCACATTATGCTCCTGGGACCTGTGGTTTTGTGGGTTTCCATGAGTATACTGCTGCAGGTGTGGGTAATTTGGTTGACTGATTGGGTGGAGTTCTCCAGTCAGCCAATCACCGCCTGTCTGACACATATAAATACCAGCCCCTCTTGCTGGCGGTTGCTGTTGATTTATTCATTGGCCATTTATCTTATGCCCTCTCAGAACCCTGGTGCTTGGACTCATGCATGTACTGCTTTGGGGTTGCTTGCTTGATGTTCTGGGTGGGATTCCCTCGCCTGCTTGTAGGTGTGAACTGTTCTGTTCAGTGTCTGTTGTAGGTGACCAAAAATAAATGGTTTGGACAGCAAACACTAGTCTTTGAATGTGCATAAAATGTATTTGCCAATCCAGATGTTCACATAAGGCAACATTTTGGGCTGAAATTATCTTTATCAAGCATATAAATAAACTTAGAGTATTAGGGGTTAAAGGTAAAAAAGTTCTGCCTGGCTATGGCTAACATCCAGAAGTACAACAGTCAGAAAAAAAAGTTCTGTGATCTGCTATGAAAAGGAAGTGGGACGTTGCTTTATGCCTTATGTGAACATCTGAACTGGCAAATAAATTTTATGTGCATTCAAAATCCAGTGTGTGCGGTCCAAACCGTTTATTTTTGATACTGATAGGGACGGAGGGACTCTGGGACACTGCACCACATCCGATCAGCATGAGGGAGTGCTACCAAACTACAACAGCTAAGCCTGTGGTGACCAGACATTGGGTGTGAACAGCCATGTGTTCAGTGGGAATGTTGTATTTCCCGTCTGTTGGTGTGAACAGCGACATGTCCAGTGTCGGTAGTAGGTGACCAAACATTAGTTGTAAACTGTTCTGTTCAGTTTTTATGTTGTAATTCCCTTGCTTTATGTTTTGCCAGTTTCCATCTAGGGAGAGCTGGGCCTTTAGGTTCCAGCGTGGGGCCATCCCTATTGGGCCACACTTTACCCACTAGGCCCATATGGATTAGTCCTGTGCAACAGAAAAACATGTCAGTAGGAAAGATTGCTATCCTAATATACCCTCTGGTTCATGCACTCCTCTGTGCAGTCATTTGTAACTGCAATCCTGGCACGATAGTTTACTCGGTTCTGATTAGGACATAGTTGCATCTGTACAAGGCCTATACGGGTAAGTCCTGTAGTATGACGTGCTGTCTGTGGAGGCGTTGCCATATGTGTGTATATATATATATATATATATATATATATATAATAAAACTATTATTTTCTTAATTCTTCGGTGCTGTGAACAGGATCTGAACCTGTGCGGGGACTGAACACACCAACAGACAAGGGAATTACAACGTACAGACTGACAGGACAGTTCACACCTGATGTCTGGTCACCTACAACAGACATTAAACCAAACCGTTCACACTCAAAACATCATGCATGCAAGACTCCAAACACCAGTGCCCTGAGGGAATAAGATAAATGACCAGCAAGCACCCTCCAGCAAGAGAGGCTGGCATTTATATGCAGCAGACAGGTGCTGATTGGCTGGCTGGAGAAGTCCACACCATCAGTCATCCAAATCACCCACACCTGCAGCAGTGTACTCCTGGAAACCCGTAGAACCACAAGTCCCAGGAGCTCAATGTGACAATGATAATAATCTGGATCAACAGCATCATCATTGGCAATCCAAGTAACAATATATTATATAACAATAATGATACGTTTAGAAACAATAAATAAATGTTTTGTAAATCACGCATCATTCCAAAAATACATTGAAATTTCAAGCCTCATTTAACCCTTTTTGTTGCATTTCTTCTAATTTAGGGCTCAGTCAGACAGGCGTTTATTCGCACGTAAAAAAGATCGCACTGTGGGCGTTAAAAAAATAGCGTCACCACGTCCATTGCCACCCATATGTTCTATCTTTTGTAGGTGCGAATTTCATGCACATGTAAAATTCGGACATGTGGCCGCTGCAATTGAAAAGCATTAGTTCTATATAGATGCGGATCGCAAACGCACAAAACATGCGCACATAAAAATGCATGTCTGACTGAGGCCTTAACAATCCAAAATGCATCTCACTGTTGCAGGTGCCTACTGTTCTTGACTTCATCTGTCAGGGGTTTTAATGTAATGCCTGATCTTTGCATGCCCAAAGAGTGATTACAAAATCTTGAAACAATATACAAATAGTCAAATAGAAGATGGTATACAGCTAAAAAAAATATTACAAGTAATCAAACAAACTGCAAAGGAGGTGTTGCGGTAAATTTAACACCTATTCTCTAATTCTTCATGTGTAAAAGCAGATAGAAACACTTTGGAACATTCACGTAGCAATATTTACAGATTTTTCTGTCATATCTATATTTACTCTTAGATTCTTAGCATCACTGTTATAAATGACTTCATATATTGTGAAGGAAACGAAGTTAGTACTTATGAATACCAATCACTTGGGAATGACAAGGTACATTCATAGGTGCACCCACCTATTCTGCTTCCTGAGGCGAGCAGTGAAATGAGACCCAGATATACATCTGCTGTAACTATGCTTATACACACACCCACACATATAGATGCACATAAACACACTGTCTGACCGAGGAAGTGCCACAACATGAAGATTTGTCATAGCGTTATGTGCAATGTTCAGAGAAACAACTTATGAATAATGATTCCGTTTTGGGCCAATTACACAATCTGAGAGAGTGATAAAAGACAGTGTCGGGCTTGGATTAAAAAAGAGTCATGGCACACAAATCGCACCAACACACATGCTTTCCCTCCCTCTGCTGCAGCAAATTTTGCTTTTGGCTGGGCTCCCACAAATGGGTCTGATTCCACATGCAGATTTCTGCAATGGTTTGCAGAAAGTATTTGCGAATGGTCATGGAATATTGCGTATGCGATCATTTTTCCGCACAGATGTACGCAATGCACAGCGTACCATCCACACGAAAGAAAGATCTCTTGCTCCTCTTAAGCAGGCATTCCGGCTTTTCTATCTCTTTTCCTATGAAGTAGTGAGCATTTTCGCCATTCATAAGTAATGTTAATTGCATATGGGTGCCGGAGCATTCGCATCTATTGACTTCATGCTGCAATTTTTTTTCCCCGTGCGGAATCTGCAAATCCTTCCTACACGTCTGAGCGAAGTGGCAAAAGTTCATGCATTTCAGTGCCTGTGTATTACCATGCATCGTACGCGCGAACACCGATTACAAAATCCGTAATTCAATCCGTCCATATGAGCCTGGCCTTGCTATCAGAACTCAAGAGTGAAGGTAGTATTGTTAGCTGTCATTTACTAGATAAAACCAATAGATCAGGGCATCTCAAAATGTTTTGACACAAGTCTCACCAGCAAACAAACATTACCATGCAATGCCATAAACCACCCTGTAGCGCGAGACATATACCACCATGCAATGCACAAAACCCCCATAGCAGCACAACATGCATCTAAGTTGCATAATAACTCCCCAATAACATTAAGTACCGCAATGCAACACAAAATAGCTTCCCACCAACACCAAACAAAAACTATAGTGCTGCACAAGATCCTTCCCCAGTACAAGAAGTTTTTTACTATGTAAAACTACTGCTCCAAGTATGACCTGACAAATGTAAAGGATATGCTGACAGTTGTAGGTTCAGAAGCTAGAATGCTGCAGAACTTACACATGAACACAATACTGATGTGACATGGTCACTGACAGAATGCACAATGACACCGAGTGTCTCATGTGTGACATCTTCTGATTGGACTTGTTCCCTTTCTTCACCATCTGGTCCAGACCTCTATAACTTCTACAGCTAAATCTTGTCTCTAGAGAGTTTGCGGTCCAGACATCTCTTGCTCCTCTGAAAAGTAGCACCACATACTGTGCCACCTTAAAATAGAACAACTCATTGCGCCCACCAAAATAAATTATAATACACTGTGCCTCCAGAAATAAATAATAATACACTGTGCCCACCCACAGAAATAAATTATAATACATACTGTACCCCAGGAATAAATTATAATACCCTGTGCCCCCCCCCCCCCCGCAAATTAATTGTAATTCACACCATGCTCCCTCCAATTAATTTTAATACCACCGTGCCCCCTGTAATTAATTTTAATAGCACCATTCCCCATGCAATTGATCATAATTAGCACGGTGGCCCCTGTAATTAATCACAATTTGTACCATAACCCCTGAAATTAATTGTAATATCCACCATGGCCCATGAAAATAAGAATGTCTTACTTTCAAGCAATAAATAGTTACCTGTTTGCACTGTTGCCAAGTTCATCAAGAGATGTCAATATGTCCTCTTTTGGACAGTTTTGGCTTCTATGGAAGTTCTGGTGTTGCAGCATCTCCATGGACTTAGCTTAGTGATCAGAATGCCAAATAGTCCTGACATCTTTTGGGGGACTAGCCTGAGTGATACATGCATCCCAACCCTCCTCTGCCATGGCTGAGGATACTGCGAACACAAGTGATAGGCATGGACAACATGTGGATATTGTGCTTGACATGGTCACCTTGCACAATATCCTTTAAGTTGGCAGTCAGTTAAAGTAGAAAACTGGAGGAGGAACAGCAGCAAATGTGGTGAGCAGAGAACAAAAAGCTACCAACACACTGGGGCAGCAGATAGAGGTAGTGTAACTCTACCCACCTAAATTGACCTAACATTGCCAGCATCAGGACTATCAGGAGGTGTGGAGCAGCTTGCATGTGCCGTGAACAGTGGGAGGATTTAGTCAAATGGGAAAATATACTACAGGTTTCATTATAGGGCTGAGTGCAGCTGTTTGGTCTTTGCATAATAATGTGGTAGAAATCCAACAGGATGGCGCAACCATGGGTCAAATTTAGAGACAGTGGTCAGAAGAACAAAATGTGCACTGCTGTAGTGGGATTGGAGCTCTGAGATGAAGTCACAACCCGCATCTGGTGTCATGTAGTAGTGGCTTCATAAACAACTGCCATTGAAATTCTACGGAGATTTGGATTCTATAATATCAACACTGATAGTTTCACATAGATTGGATGAGACTCATCACATAGATTTGTGGTCTAACCATCTGTTGTAAAGACTGCTTTTCACACTGCAACATCGTAGTGAATAGAGATGAGCGAGCACCCAAATGCTCGGGTCCTCATTATTCGAGTGGAGCTTTTCGTTAAATTCGAGAGCTCTATTCGAATAACGAACCCCATTGACTTTAATGGGAGACTCGAGCATTTTTGTTTGTGACCCGCCGATTGCCGAGCTTTTTTATTTACTTATTTCTCTCTCTCTCTCTCTCTCTCTCTCTCTATTTCTCTCTCTCTCTCTCAAGCCAGCCACAAACCCACAAACTAGCGGTGACGTGCGCAGCGTCGCAGCGGGGAGGGGTCAAATCTGACACGGCGGCGGGGAGGGGCCAAAACTGGGGCGGGGTCGAACACGGCGTGATGCTCGCTCGAGTAACGAGCACCATCGAGTACGCTAATACTCGAACGAGCATCAAGTTCGGCAGAGTACGTTCGCTCAACTCTAGTGGTAAACACTTGCATTGATGTTTCTCCGGAGGTACTTGGCGTGACGAATGGCAAAGTGTGGTGACCAGCGGCAAATCTAGATTCTGTCTCTGCAGTGATCATCTCTGAGCAAGTGTCAGTAGGTGACATGTCAATTGGACTGATTCTTCAATCATTTTGGAGCACTACACAGCTCATCAATGTAGTGTCATGGTTGTGGGTGCCATCAGCATTAACATCTGATCATTAGCCTGTAGTGTCAGAGACCTTTTTTGTCTCGATGGAAGGCACATTTCAGATTCTATTTAATCGAGTATGCTGATTTCAAAAATCAAGACAAAAAAATTCTCCGAAAACCGGAACACCTCCCTAAATGACCGGAAAAAAAGGAAAAATTCACTGCCATGTTTCGATACGAAAAAAAGACTTTAACTATCCTTCTCCTAAATAGTATATGAGTAAATTGAGTAGGCTAATGAGTATATGACTGCTGTAAAGATTGTAATGTTTTTTTTGTACTGTACGTACAGAAAAATAAATAAAAAATAATATGGTTATGATGTTTCATATATTTTGGTTTTAATTAATAATAAATAACGAATATGTTTTCTTTTATTTTGGGCATAAAATAAATAATAAACAACATAAATATATAAAATATGAAAATTATTGATAACAATATGATTTTTTTGGTTTTTCAAGTGTAAATAGGGAGGTGTTCCAGTTTTTAGAAGTTTTTTTTAATCTTGATTTTTGAAATCAGCATACTTGATTACATAAAACCTGAAATGTGCCTTCCATTCAGATGAAAAAGGTCTCCGACACTACAGTCTACTTGATCACCTCTAGTGCATTAGCGGCACATTGAAGGAGCACCGTTATGCTGATGAGGTGCTGCAGTCTGTCACACTACGATCTTTTCAGGGTATACCCAACAACATTTTCCACCAGGATAAAGCATGGCCCATACAGCAAGCATCAGCAGCAATGTTTTGCAATGTGTCCAGGTGATTCCCCTTGGCCAGCATGATCCCCAGATCTCTCTTCAACCAAGATTGGACATCGAGTGAATTAAGATAAACTTTGAGCTACAGCTAATACCACATGGTGAATACTACCCCGCTATATTGTTCGAGCACTCACTGAATTGATGCCACATCATGTTAATGGCTCTATCACCCAACATGGTGGCCCCAAAATTTACTGATCATCCAATTTATTGGGCCACAGGAGATGTGTAACTGTTTGAAATTAAAATTAATTATTCAGAACTTAGTTCTCTATTTCAGTGTTCAGCATCATCTTATTTTGAGCATTTCTTCATGGTGTGGCATTTTTTTCTATGAGTCAGTGTATATACGCCATATGGACACACAGACAAACATATCAAGGAGGAGGTCCTTGTACTTATTCTGCAGGACCCAGGTGTTGACTATTCTGGGTGTTGATGGAGCCTTTTTCTTTACCACCTGCTAGTTCACTGCAGAAGGCTTTGCATGAACAGAAGTAAGGGTGGAAGGTGTCGCTATGCCCCTGGAACAATGCTCGGCAAGCATCTGGTAGCTTATATATTGTATATGCATTGTGGCTTTGCAACTGGGCACAGACTTTTGATTTATGGTGTATTTTTGTTAATGTAGGGCACATCCCTAGTGGACTGAGGTGATGAAGGGATTAATGGTCATATCCCTAGTGGCCTAGAATAAATCTTTGGAGGTCTAGGGCAATTAAAGTATTAACGAAAAGATTTCTGTTGTCTAAGGTAGAGAAAAGGATAATAGGCACCTCCTTTGCCTATCTGGGGCAGGAAAGGAATTAATTAGGCTCATCCCTAGAGGTGCTTTCCTCAGTTTGCTGCTGAACAACAGAAGACAGATCTTCCTACACAGGATTAGAACTGGCCTGGAGGGCAGCTGCATTACCAGTCAATATGCATGCACAGTAATCCTGTCCTCTTGTTAGGAGGGTAAGTCTCTCATCTATCATTAATTTGTCTTGCAGATGACCACACTGTCAGTGTTTATTATCTGCTTGTGTGACTGTCTATGCTCTGTCCTCTTCTCTGCCAGCTATCTTTATTCTCCCTCACTCTCCTCCATCCACCTTGTCTCTGGAAGGGATGTATTTCACATACTGGGCAACAGATAGTACAGAGTCACTGAGTGATAGAAGAAGTGTAAGACGGTACTGTTGTATCTTGTCACCACCAGAAGCTAGGGGTGTGACAGGTGTTAGCAGGAGTGAACGCCTCTGTCACGACCCTAGATGCCGATTGGGAGACAAGATGCAGCAGTAACACCCAGAGAAGCGAACAGCACAATGTGTATCCCGACACATTGGCAGCGCTGTGAGGCGGATGGGGACAATGAGCACCTGCCCCTCACCAGCAGTGCTTGGAGTCCCGGACAGCCCCCGACACAGTGGCAGCGCTGCGAGGCGGACGGGTACAATGAACGCCTGCCACTCACCAGCGGTGCTCGGAGTCCCGGTTAGCACCTCAGTCCAGGAACTACCTCCCATCACTGCTGCATGATCTGTTTCTGTGCAGCTGTACCGCTGCCCCCGCTCTCTGTCTCACTGTACGAGCTGCAGTATCTGCGCCCATGGGCCCAACCCCGCTCTGCTGTCAGTGTTCTGGGTGTGGCTACAGTCACCTTCCATCGCGCCGCTGACATCCAGTCTCGGTCTCCCCCTTCGTCCTCGGTCCAGCCGTGCTGTCTTGCACACCGGGTTAACAAAATTGGTGCTATACCATGAGCCAATGGGAAGTTAGGGTCATGCAAGGGGTATCTACTGCAGCTAAGGCTGTCAGCCCCTAGCTTCCGGTGGTGACAAGGTACAATAGTACCATGTTAGACAATGTCTTAGTAGCTGATAAGTGTTGTCTATGAAGACAGTATGTAAACACGGAACTCCCTTAAACCTTATAATAGAGAGGCATGCATTCAGGTCATAATAATTTATGAGGGGTTTGCGGACACCAGCGAACCGCTCACAAATCCAGGTTGGCTTCTAAATTATCAAAAATGTATCCAAGTTTATTTGAAGAATAGATACTCCTCCTACTGTATGTTTATTCCATAAGCACAGAACAATAGGTTCAATACTAGGAATGCATCTTCTTTTGGAGGGATTACTGATAAATTTGCCTCCTTTCCCAAGCATAGAGACATGTTGAAAATGCGAGATACTATTTATGGCTGGGTGACATACAGCCAATATCATTAAGAACTCTCTTAGCTTAAAGGGCTTGTCCGGTTACTGGAAACCTCTGTGCAATAGGACCCCCTGTGTGAAAATGATAAACTGAAGTATAGCCTGCTGCAGTCCTGATGATTCCTGTGACATATGATATCACAGGAAATCAGATGACTGCTGCAGCCAGTGAAAGGATGCAGTGTCACCGCACATTCTCCTGGCATCACATCCTAAGTGCCATGATGCCAAAAATGTAACAATGTAGCCTTTCATTGACTGCAGTGGTCACGTAACTTTCTGTGACATCATTTTTCACAACAAACCCCAGGACCGCAGCAGGTGGCAACACTGGATCCTGGTGGCTATGGAAGGGTAAGTAGATCTACGCTTATTATTTTCACACAGGAAGTCCTATTAAAAGAGGTTGTCCAGTAACCGGAGATTCCCTTTAATCTGCCCCTGTATATACTGGGGAAATAGTTACATCGTGAATGATAAATAATTCAGTGGAGCAGTCCTTCAATATCTGTATTTTGACAGTAGACCCAAATGCTGTAAGTTCTACCTAACTAAATGTAGATTGCTATAAAGTTATATGGTCATCTGAACATCGTTCTTTGGAACTTTCAAGGGTCTGGGTCTTGCTGTTGTAATGCAGTCATCTAAACTGGCTTTATGCTTTGATGTCTTTGATGTCTGTCTGTTGTCTGCTTTTATTAAACTTACCTACTTATGTGTTACACCTGTCTATTGAAGAAATGTCAAATACGCTCAGGATTATATCGTGTTTAAATGAATCTCTGAAGTTTCTCAACAATGCCAGGACATCTTATCTCAAATAAACTTACATTTAGAAGAATTAGAGAAGTTGTCTCCTAAAGAGAGAGCCTTTCTAAACAGAAGCCATGGATTGCTGTGGGTCTGACTTCTGTAACCCCTTTGGATCAGCTATTGTCATAAATGGAAGCTGCATCTGGTCATGCATTTTACCTGCAGTGACTCTCTCAGGGAAAATGTAGCATCAATCAAATAATGTCAAACAAGGGTGTAACACGTCTACCAAAGCTGGAGCCCTTCTTACAAAAGAGCTCTCCCTCTTGAACCATAGAGAGTGTTTTCTGACAGGAAGTACAACTCTAAGGGCACCTGCACACGAGCGGAAATTCCGCGGCGGGATTTCCCGCGGAATTTCCTCCGCTGGAAGCCTGCATAGGATTCCGTTAACAATACATTCACTGATATGTTCAACATACTTATAATTTATTGCTTTGGCAGAAAAGTGTGCTTTAGTTAATACAAAGTGGCCAGTCAATTTTGCATGCATTATGATGATCTGTATTATAACATAGTTGGCCTTAAGAGCAAGGAAGTCACTATAAATCTTCTTAGTTTGTCAAATACCACATTAAAAGGTGCATATTCTTCACTAAATGCTAACTTGGCCACAGAGATACATCTTTCAAACCTTGCTCTAATGAATCCTTCTACTATATATATATATTTTCCAATGTAAAATATAAATTTATTATGTTAATTGAAAAAAACTGTACCAAATCTAAAAGCATACAGAATGCTCTATGAAAGGCTGCTTCATATTATCTGAAGTATAAAGGAGCGTTGTTCAGTACCATAAGATCATATTACTGATCACACTGTTGTTTCCAGATTGTATAGCAGAAGCAAGAATAATTGGTGTCACGTTTTTCCTGGACTGCTGACAAAACCATGTGGTGATTTGGTACTGGAGCAGTCAGGACAGGCATGTATGCTTGCTACTAAGGTGGCTAGATGGAGGAGCAGATAGAACCAAGGGGTAATAAACAGAGCGGGGCACTCAGAACCCCTTTGATGGAACCTGCCTCGAAGCGTAGCACCCGTCCTGAAAAGGATGACCCCACTACTTGTACAAGGCCAGATCCATGTCATAGCTGAACCAGAGTACAAAAACCAGGGCCAAACAGTAATTGACAACAAATAAAAGACAAGAATATACAGAATACCAAACAAACAGGAAAACAGGGAACTAACCAGAAGACAGGCAGGAGCCAGACAACAGACAAGTAAACTGCACAAACTGACTTGACCAGAAATACTGCTATATAATCGGCACTTCCAGCCAGGAAGAGCTGGATAATATAGTGAAAGGGGAGAAGCTGATTAGCTGACAGAGCTGTCAATCACCAGCCAATACCTCGGCTAACAGCTGCAGGACTAATTAACCTTAACTAGTCAGGACAGGAGATATTGACCCTAGGTAGTCAGGATAGAACCAACTATAGTAAAGGTGTGCTGGCAATGACGTGACAATTGGTTTATTGATAAAGACAGTGTTTTTATGTAGAACACCATTTACTTCATCCTATAAATCTATAAGAAATACATGTTAATATGAGATTGATATGTCCTTTAAAGCTCCGCCATATACTGTGTGGGGACAGCAAAGGCCAGGCTCAGAGATAACGTAGTTTAACATCTTAGATGGTGTGGTAAATAGTATCTAAATAGTTAAACAAAGGAAGGGGTTTCTCTTTGTCATTGATCACTCCCTATAACGTGATTATGGAGTGCTGATAGGCAGGGGTACCCCTAGTATTTCTGCTGGCTGAGGCAAATAGCAAAATTGCGTCCCCTCCCCATACCCTCAATTAAAGTCAATGGAAGCCATCCGATCCTGTCCGCAGCTGACACTGCAGATGGGCACGGATCTAGCAGGAAAGCAGGAGTTTAAAACAAACAAACTGTACTGTGCATCATGTGCGCAGGCGCTCCAACTGGCACTTTCCCACAAATTCACAGTACAGAAAAAAGAAGACCCGTATGTCGGTCGCCGGCTGTGGGCAGGGTCAGATTCTGCTGCGGGCTTCCGCTTGCGTAATCCCACCCGCCCTTGGACATGGGGCCTTAGGCCTAAGGCGCACCCGCGTAGATTCTGCATATCAAATCCACCAGTGGACATTGGGCCTAAAATGGCAATGTCTTTATGGAGTTAATTTATATTTTTTTGGTGCTGTAAATATGTATTCTAACTGTAGAAGAACAAATGGGTTCTACCATACAGTTATTGCTGGTTTCTGTATAATCACTATTGAGCTGCAAAGATGACTGGCAGTATATTATGAGATCTAGTGAATCAAACATATTACAGATAAACTAAGCTTAGGCACCCAGCGTTCTAAGAAGTAACTGGCTAATATATAAGTGAGATAAAAATGTATTATGCTCAACAGTTAAATTGGAATTACTAGGAAAAGAATGAAAATTCTAATACAGGCCACACCACTCAACAGCAAAATAATTTTACTAAGCTAAATGCAGTCATTGTGAAGATCGCCCACTGTGCTCTAGTAGACTGCTGGCAATTGAGCAGCTCTGCTGTATATGAAGAAATATGGTGTCAAAATAGAAAATTCACCCATCTTCAAAGTACAGATAAAGTATGTTTTCACTGATTTTCGCCAACACTCATACACATTTAATAACTTCATAAAATGCACAATTGTTGTTTATAATAACCGCATAAAAATGCAATGTTCTTAGTGCATAATTTGATGGATGAATTCCTAGCTCTGTAGTTATCTCTCTTGGCTGAAAAGCCTCCACTGAACCCCCTGGGACAGATGGGCAAATGGAGTGCATCCCGCACATAGGTAGCCACTCCTACACAAATGCACATGCAACAAACAAAATTACACATCCAACACACCAACACATAGATTAAGCCATCTTTTGAGCAATAATCATTGCGTGTATATCTGCCCATCTTTCAGTTTTCTGCTGAACGATGGATCTCAGTTCGGCTTGAAATCCATCCTTCAGCAGAATTGCTGATAAGACGGACCGCACATTGATTGCTTTGTCTCAGCTGTTCTCAGCTGTGAGCCTTGCTGGCAGAACAAAGAGAATTTATTCAGAGAACAGCGGGTGGTCTTCTGAATAAATTCAGCTACCAGTGGCTCACATGCTAATAATTGGTACTAATAGACATTAGTACCAATTAGAAGATTATGCAAAATGATCATCTTTGAGTTCAAATGCACCTTTGGGCTGCATTCCCACGAACGTATATTGGCTCGGTTTTCACGCCGAGCCGATATACGTCGTCCTCATGTGCAGGGGGGGGAGGAAGGATGGAAGAGCAAGGAGCAGGAACTGAGCTCCCGCCCATTCTCTGCCTCCTCCCCTCTGCATTATTTGCAATGGAGAGAGGCTGAACGGGGGCGGGGCTAATTTCTGTGAATTATTAGGTGATGTATTATTATTTTTTTATTTTTTTCCTGCAGCTAGGGCTTATTTAAGGGTTTTGACAGTAGGATTTCCTACTGTCAAAGTTGCATTGATTCTCATGAAAACTGCGTTTTTGTGCAAATCGAAAAATGCTGTCCTATTTTTTTCCCGAATCAAATTTTAGGGCTTATTCCGAAGTGCGTATATCAGCTGGGTTTTCACTCCCGGCGGATATACACTGTCTCTCTCTCTGCAGAGGGAGGAGGCGGACCGGGCTGGGAGCAGTGCACTGAGCCCCGCCCCCTCTCCGCCCCTCACCACTATTTGCAATGGGAGGGGGCGGAACTAAGCTCCACTCCCATCCCACTCCTCCCATTGCAAACAGTAGCGGGGCCGGAGAGATGGGGAAGAGGGGGCAGGAGCTCATTGAACTGCTCCCAGTCCGCCTCCTCCCCCTGCAGAGAGGGACAGCGTATATCGGCCAGGCTTGAAACCCGTCCGATATATGAACGTCTGAATAAGCCCTTAAACTCATGTAAAAACTGAACATGTGACCGCTTACATTGGAACGCATTGGTTCTAATAGATCTGTTTTAAAAACACGCATAAACATGCGCTTAAAATCCACTCGTCTGACTGAGCCCTTATAGTGCAAAACATACAGTAATTCTTTGGAATTACAAAAATCTCCAAGTTACAAGCCAAAGGGGAATGAACTTTCCCCCAATGCAGTAGGGGCTAGTGATCATTGGGAATCCCTGGAGAAATACTTGGAATCAAGTATCACATCTTTACATCATATTACATATAGAGGCATATACTATATATTTATTTTAACCTTACAAGAGTATAAAAATGTAATACAAATATAAAAGTTAACTACCATTACAGCGTACAGTAAAGGTTCAAAAAAAGAGAGAAGGCAACAACATAAAGCAGTAATATAGTGACAGCAGTAATACTATGGAAACATTAGGAACATTATGGCATGTGCCTCTAATTTATAAAGTGTGACTCATTTAAGTATTCACTGAATGTCTTCCATGTCATATTATCAAACACAGCACAAATGGAAGCTATATCCATTTTAACAAGTCCTGCCAGCCATGAACAATTAACTTTATCATGATGAATACTTTTTTCAGTGTAAGCACAGTTCTGTTTAACATTCAAACAGCAGGAATACGGCTTCCTCTTAGCTAAGGTAATGTTTCTAGAGATGCCCTCAAGCTGATACAAGTATATATTTTGCTGGCATTACTTTGTAGAACACCTGACATTACAGATGTGTAAGTGTGTTTTGAATTTCATAAGATGCTGCTTCAACAGGTTTTTACATTACTGTAGTCAAGTGTATAACCAATGAATATAAAATGTTTTTGAAACCTAACTTTAGATCCTTCAGGGACACTTGCAGGCAATCTTACAGATACAACACCAAAAGAGAAGGAAGTGAGCCAAATGTGATTACATCTGACAGAGCTCTTCAAATTAATTTGACTATGTGAGCAAACTGCAGTTGGTATTACATGCATTATACATATTTTCTTACTAATAATGAATGATAGCAACAATCTGATCGCAATTTCACCATCTTCTCAGCCTGTCTATTTCACTACTTACTACTGTAAGTTAAAAAATGAAAAATGTCACAAAGTTTCAGAAGTGCTAGTGTAGGTTTTAAATTGGTTTTATGGCATATCAACTAGCTATGATAGAATCTTGGCAAAAAGTAGCATGCTGATGTGGTTTTTTTTCAGCATGGTGGCTCAGTGGATACCCCTGTTCCCTTTCAGAGCAGGGGTTCTTGGGTTCAAATTCAACCAAGGGCAACATCTACATGAAGTTGTATGTTCTCCCTATGTTTGCATGGATTTATTTTGGGTGTTTTGGTTTCCTCCCACATTCCAAAAACTTAATAATAGGAACGATGATGCACGACAACTTTAGCTGCACCACAGATCATGTGGCCAAAAGTGTAGGCTTGTGATATTGCAAACTAATAGAAGTCAATGCATTTGTGTTTGCTTCATTTCTTGTGATTATCGGGTCATGGCAACTTGTAGGACACTGCATTAACTTCAATTAGTTTGTGTTTGTCACAAGGCTATACTGCGATCTTTGGCCACCTGGACGAAGTTGCCATGTAGCCCTATCCTTAACCTTTTCCAATCCACTGTCTGACCTCTGAAGACATTATGATTTAAAGCTGTACAGCTCTGATGTTGGAAGATGGCTGTCGAGGTTCTCTTACTGCATATTGCCAGCCTCTCTGCTGTCGGAGCCTATCCAACGTGTCACCTCATGCAGTACTGGCTTTAGCCAGCATATAGCGCCGTTGTATAACAGCAGAAAAAGAGTAAGCCCCCTAGGAAAACCAGGATACAAATTGGATTGGAAAGGATTAATGGGTTAAAAAAAACAATTTGCATTTACTTTAATGGGATAATGCTTGTGGACCACTTGTACACCAGAAAGAGTGTCTGGGAATCCTGGATTTGGGATTAGTGTGAGTCCAATCAGTCAGACCCCTGCCAATCACTTTTTTTTAAAACCTGATGTTTTAGTAAAAATAAAACTACACATCAGTTAAAATAACACCCTCCCAACTCCTCTTCTTTGAAAGGATGAATATCCAGGGAGGAGATTTATTAGGTACATTAGTAATAGAGACAAGAGCATAGAATCAAGAAAGTTGAATACAGCTAGTATGTTTCCTAAGGTCGATTACATTAAATGAAGCAAACGAGTAAAGACATGTGCAATAGAGGATTGTGAAAGTACTAGCAAATCCATTTATTACATAACGTCAACTCATATAATGGGGTAGAATTTCCTAACCTAGAATAAAATTGGTCAGATTGTGAAGGTTATTTAAATAGCCATTATAAACCTACACTAGACACTTTGAACAATAGTAGTGAGGGCCCTACTCACAAGAGCTTATAATCTATGAGAAAATAGGGGTGACATAGGAGGTACGACTGCTTGTTCTGTACAATGGACCAGCCACCTTTTATATAAATAGGATACTATATACTGTGTTTCACCGCTAATAAGCCCTACCCCAATTTTCAGGGGGTGCTTCAAAATATAAGCCCTTCCCCAAAAATAAGCACTAGCTAGGCTACATGTAAAAAAAAAACAAAAAACTCTCCTAGTAGCTGGCGTTTGGGTCCTCGCGCTGGGCTGCCATGCTGCTGCAAGCTGCCGTGTCCTCCTTCACGCTGACAGAGCAGTTCTTCCTGGAAGTGGGGCTTGAATACCCCACTTCTAGCAAGCTAATGCTCTGATTGGTTAATCCAGTGCCGCATCAACAAATGAAAGCCGGCGGTGGATTAACCAATCACAGCCATTCAATGATGTCATTCAATGAATGGCTATGATTGGTTAATTGAGTGCTGGCTCTCATTGGCTGACGGGGCGCTCGATTAACCAATCAGAGCATTAGCTTGCTGGAAATGGGGTATTCAAGCTCCGCTAACAAGAAGAACTGCTCTGTCGGCGTGTAGGAGGGACCCGAATGGGGGCTGCTAGCTAAGTATTATTAGACTCCTCCTGAAAATAAGACACCGTAACTCTTTACATGAAGTAATCAATTGATGGAAACAATAGGGGTGAGGGTCCTGCTGCAACAAGCTTACATACGACAAATAGTGGGGTTATACAGAAGGTAAAGGGGCTGGAGATGTACATGGTATGGCGAGGTGTAGAGTGTGGGATGCTATACACATACACAATGGTCAAATTGTGCCAAATAGTGACCAAATTAGTGTTACTGCAGGGAATGGTTGATTATGGCTAGCAGGGATTGCAGTCACTAGGACATTGAGCATGTTATCAGGGGGAGTACCTGAAAAGGTGTGTTTTTATAGCACGCCTGAAATTTTGTGTGTCGGGGATTACCCGGATAGTTTGGGGTAGTGCGTTCCAGAGTACTGCTGCTGCTCTGGAGAAGTCTTGGAAGCAGGAATGAGAGGTTCAATTTAAAAGGGCACTTAATCTGATTTTATTAGCAGAGCAGAGGGCGCAGGATGGGTGGTGGATTGAGATTAGAGAAGTGATGTAGGGCGGCGCAGCGCTATGGAGAGCTTTGTGGATGAAAGTATAACACATACATACATTATACAGTACTTAACTTGTCATGCTAATAATGCAGCCCAGTCTGTGAGTAGCAGAATATAGAGCAGTAGGAGCTGAGTACATTCATATGTAGCTTTGTGGAAAAAAAATTCTATATAATGTGTCACTTATTGTTTTAAACCTCTGTTTATTTGGGGCTTAGGAGTCTAGTGAGTACTCTTAAGCAGTGACTGATAGCTTTCCCTGTATACAGAAAAAGCTGTCAATCACTTAGTAAGACCAACAATTGGACTCCTAAGCCCAAAATAAGCAGAAGTTAAGATCAATAAGTGACAAGCTACATTGAATCTTTACCCACAAAACTGCAATCTGCTCGGCTCCTCCTGCTCTATAATATGCTGCCTGTAGTTTAGAATGCACTTTCAATATAAAGGTTCCTTACAAGGATAATTGGGATACAGTAGCTTGTAGGATTGCTGACTAAGGTCCAGTAACCAACCAGACACTAATGGCATACACAATCCATATACTATAACAGCCTGTATTATGAAAACATATTATAGTTATAAAATGTTACATGTCAATGTTATTAATAATTATACCTTCACTAGAGATGAGCGTTATTCGAGGCGAGCTTTTCGTAAACTTCGAGAGCTCTACTCGAGTAATGACCCCAATGACTACAATTGGAGACTCGAGCATTTTTGTATGTGGGACGCCGGGTCCCCAGCCTTTTTTTTTTTTTTTCTTGGTTCGTGTTCTCTCTCTCTCTTCAAATGACGCGCGCTGCGTCGTGGCGGGGAGGGACCAAAACAGGCTCGTCGCAGCGGAGAGGAGCCAAAAGCTGGGGTGGGGTTGAACACGATTTGATGCTCATTTGAGTAATGAGCACCATCGAGTACGCTAATACTCGAACGAGCATCAAGCTTGGCAGAGTACGTTCACTCAACTCTAATCTTCACCAATTAATTTGAAATGATTATGAAAATTTTCATATAATTGAACTGAAATATAGTGCTAATATGTTTAAAATGTTTCGGCAGAGCAAAACGCTGTATAAGACTACTTTCATAAGGCGGCATTTTGGGCAGCAGTTTGCTTTAGTATTTGTAAGCCAAAACTAGAAGTTGAATCTACACGGGAGAAAAGTGCAATGGAAAGATTAGCATGTCTCACATGTTTTGGATCCACTTCTTGTTTCGACTTTCAAATGTTTATGTAAAATGTCCCCAATTGCTGTATACATATAGAAATTGTTATCGGACTACAATGTAAGTATGTTATCTTGAATAGGCAGGAAAAACCTAAAAAAGTTAGAGATGCACTGGCTTCGCCTGGCGTTTAACTCTACTATTGGACAATCCAACTTTCCATGCCAACTTTCCATGTACATAAAACTTCTGGCTAACCTGAGTGTTAAACTTGAATACAACACTGCTCCAGTCTCCTTTGCAGACCTTTTTTAGTTGGCTTTTTGACGGTTAAAGTAATCTAAATCAATTAGTCCCTTGACTAGAAGAACAATGGAAACGTAGCATAAACTGACAAAAAAACTGAATTTCATAGCCTTCCCTTCAACGCTTATTCCACTCACCTATGCTTATTAACTAAGTAGGGAAGGTGGTTATGCTAGAATAACAGTGGTCCTTAAGGAATGCTAACAGTCTAGATTTTTTAAAGAAATATCCCAACCTATGGCTACTGTGGAATTTCCAAGATGCTTTGTGAGAGAAAAATTTCCAGTACCCCTAACTTTTTCAGTTTAAACTTGAATGGCTGGAGAATCGTCATATATTGCTTAGAGCATCTGGATAAATTTAGGCCAGCTCTAGGAATTTAGCTTATTCCTATTCCATCATCAATGCCCACCCAAAATCTACAAGATCTTCCACCTCTTCCCAAGACGGAGTCTTGGAAGGCTGTACCTAAGTCTAAGTCACCCAGGGCTAAGAAAAGCATTGTTAAGCTCACCCAACCTGTCCCATGAAGGATTCAGTAGCTGTTTTTTCGTTATTCCATCTAACATGTGTTAATATGCATTACTACCTATGGACTAGCTATTGTAAAGGCCCATTTACATGGGACAAACTGTCAAGCAAATGATACCCAACAGCGCGTTCCAGTGAAACTTGCTCCTGTGCTGTTACACAGAAGCGAGTATCGCTAGCATTGCTCAGAGCATAGCCAGCAGGAAGGCAGGGTGGCTGGAGAGCTCTTTCTCCCTGCTCGTCTCCATTCCCTGTAAGCAGGCAGTCATTCAGAACTGAATGACTGCTGTTTGCACTGAATGGCTAGTTGTTCAATTTTCTGCATGTAGAAATTGAACAACTATTGCTCAGTTGTCCAGTCTCTGCATGTATTTACACAGGATGAGATAATCTTCCCATGTAAAAAGCCTTTCACAGTTAATTTAGAAAAGCCCTTTCTCATGTAAAAGGGCCTTAACCCATTTTCATAACCCAGGCTACGCTTTCCTTTTCTTTTTTCCCGCTGAGTATGTTCAGTTTGGTTGGAACTTTCATGCTACCTTTGTTTAAATATCTCATTAGCACAGATTTTATCTATACTGCCAACACTAAAGTCCATCTAAGCTGTATTGTTGATTGTGCTAAATGTCTGCATGATGGGCATTGACCTTTTGTTCTCATAGATGCCTTCTACCGCACTTAAGGCTTCAATTGTTTAATGTCAATCTCTCTGTAATCTTATATATTGTACTCCATATCTCTTGTCTATCACCCTTACTTAATTGTGTGTAGAAGCTGTGTACTTACAGGTGCTGCCCTTCTACTCTTGGCTCACAGGGATACAAGTATACTCAAGGTCTAATATAATGTGCTGCTCTCTTCCCTCTGTCTTTATTTTCAGCTGCCTGCAGGTAAACCATTATTACTTAAGAGGGTTTTTCACAAAAATGAGGTGAGTGCTTGATCAGGTTTTCTCTTATCATCTCCGCCCCACTTTAATTTTTCTTTATCTCCTGCTTACACTCTGATTACCCTAAGGGCTCATTCACATAAGTGTATTTGTGCAACTTATTATGCATGCAATTTTTATGCACAATATACAATGAATGGAACCCATTGATTCCAATGGCTTCATTTACGTGAACGTATTTTTTCATGCAATGTACGATTGCGTGAAGAAATACGCAACATGTGCTATTTTGAAATCGATGAGCATGCGTCAATATGAATGAAATATGCAGGAAACGTACATTTTCACAGTGTAGAGGGGAAAGATACACAAGTGTGAAGAAGTTACAGGCCGATCTCATTGCTAAATCTGGATATTAAGATTTAGGACAAATTAATTTTTTATCAGATTTAGTGAAAACATCCCTAACTTAGTTCGAAACAATCAAGCTGGCTTTGTTGCTGGCGGAGAAGGTAAGAATAACTTAGCCCATCTATTAATGCTACTCAGTTCTCCTAAAAAGCTAATATACCACTCGACCTGTTGGGAGTTAATGCTGAAAAGTTATTAGACAGAGTAGAATGGCTCTTCACGAGGGCTGTCTTGCATAAATTTAATTTTCCGTCAAAATTAATTGATGCTATCTTTACCTTATTCACCCAGCCCGGTGCTAGGATACGCATTAATGAAGACCTGTCCTTGGCTTTTGAAAATATCAAATGAAACGAGGCAGGGCGGTCCCCTCTCACAGATCCTCTTTATTTTGACTCTTGAAACCCTACTATAAGCAGTTAGACAGGATCAGATGGTTAAGGGCTTGGTTATTGGGAAATACTCAATTCATTCTGTTGCCTTTGCAGATGACATCCTCTTTTTAATAGCAAACCCTGAGGCAATCTGACCTCGACTAACTGAGATTTTTAAACACTATGATACAGTCTCCAATTTTTATGTAAATATAACCAATTCCATTCTTTTAAATTTCACATTTTCCACCCTAAAGGTCTTTGAGCTTCAAAATCCCTCTCCCTATACTTGGTCCTCTTCCACTTTAAATTATTTGGGCATCTCCATCTCAAATAAACTCTCTGACTTATGTACACTAAACTTTTCCCCTCTTGTATCTGAAATCAGATCCCTGTTAGACTCATGTAATCATCCAGTACTCTCCTGGTTCGGCAGGAAAAACTTTCTCAAAACATATATAGTCCCAAAAATCCTTACAAATTACAAATGACCTCTATCCACATCCCCCAGTCCTTCTTCAAAAGCCTTTGCTTTCTTTTTTCAGGTTTTCCTTGGAAAAATGAGATGCCATTTAGTTTATAAACTGATAACCGAGAAGAAAAAGGATGTGGGCACAGGTCTTTCAGATATAATGTAATACTATAGAGCCATACAGCTAAATCGATGGCTGTAACTAATAGCCCCATCTACAAATTACAAAATGCAACAGCTAAGGCTCATTTACAAACGCAGATAACTTTCAAAAGATTGAAAGATCAGTGATTGTTTTGCATAAAGTACTAATAGGCACTAATTGCTATTAGTACTTTATTAGCTTCATTTGTATGCAGATGAGCTTCTGGGAGCTGTTACAGAGCTCAGCAGGAGGTCTGAGCTCTGTAATTAGCTCCACTGTCCAGTGGAGAATTCAGCACCATGGACAGCAGACACAGTGTTCAGTCCTGCTTATCGAGGGTAAATGAAAAAAATGTGGATCTGCGCTCCCCGGAAATATACACTCTCCGGTCAGAAATATTCGCATGAACCAATTTTAATGTACAACGCGTTTCGTCCACTCGGGACTTTCTCTGATGTGCTTGAGAAAGTCCCGAGTGGACACATTAGAATTGGTTCATGCGAATATTTCTGACCAGAGAGTGTATATTTCCGAGGAGCGCGGATCCACATTTTTTTCATTTACCCTCTATCAGCGGCTCTCCTGGTTGAGAGACGGAGGACCCTCTTGGTCTCCTGCTGTCTAGCCCAGTGGGATTACTGGAAACTCCAGGGGATTGGATATTAGGCTCACTTGGATATGGGGTGTTAGTGGGGATCCTCACCAGAGGGCTCCACTATACACCAAGTAAGTTATACCCATTTTTCCTTCTATTCTGCTGTTGCTGTTTTTGGATTGCGTTTTACAGCTTTAATCTTTAAACCCTTTTGGAGCACTGTCCTAATTTGTTTATTTCAGTCCTGCTTATCAGCTGTTCTGCTGGTGGGGCTGAGAACTGGGAACAGCTGTAACAATGTTATCAGCTGTAATCTGCTCTCCGTAGGCAGAACACAGTGTGCGGTTCTGCTTATCAGCTATTCTGCTGAATGACGTTTTTCAAGCAGAACTGAAAACTGTCGTTCAGCCAAACAGAGAAAGATGGGCACATTTAGACACAATTATTGCTCAAAAGATGGCTTTTGAGCAAATATTGAGCGATAAACGTTGTGTCTAAATAGGCCTTTAGCAATGGCCTCACATGGTCATTCCTTTTTAAGGGAACTCTGGTTTCCAGAACTTAGCACATATAGAGTGAGGCACTTCAATCCTCTCTTATGGGTCACCTGTACTCCCTGGGATCAGCACTCTACCCCGCCCTTCCTCACCTGCAACTCCCTTAAACTTACTATCTATGCTTCTCTCAAAGCAACTAGACTTACTTTATATATTACTTAATATCTGAAATAACTTCCCAGACTTCAATCCCTGAAACATTAAAGTCATCAAAGGATTTACCAAGACTTTCTCCCTAACCTGAACCTTTCCCATTTACACACTCATCATATCACATCTTACTTCATGGCTTTCCAGAAACAATTTACTTTAACCAGGCCTTCAATAAACTTGAGAAAAATGTTTGCCTCTAGATGTAGAGCTTCCAGGAAGATCTCTAAATTACTGCATATCTGCATTGTGATTCACATGCTCACGAAGCCAGCTTTTATTATATCAAGGGAAAGGGAACTAAGCATCACCTTAATCAGTGAAAAGAGTAAATTTTACGGCTTTGTGCAATAGTTTCCAATGTAGTGTTATGAAGAAATCCTGCTTGTATCATCCAATGTTGTTGGCTTGGCGTTGTCAGTCATTATTGCGCCATAATAATTTTTACTCTTTTATGTATTAACTCCCCAAGTAATCTGATGAATCAGAGGATTCATTTTCTAACTTGCTCGCATTGGTTATGCCATTGATTGTGAAGAAAAACACAATAATGCGTAAAGCTATTTCTGCAGTGCAGCGCTTGGTGCTTACCTTATAGTTTCTGGCTACGGGCCGATCTCTGCAAGACCTGAAGCATTCGGCAGCCATCTCTGCTCCTTCTTTGAGTACCATTATCCCAGAGATGTGTGTTGCAATACTACAAAGTCTGAAATTGTAGTATTTTAAGGTATGTTGCTGTAAGCACTCAATGTTTTGGTATCACAAGCACGGGTGGGAATGTCAAGTGAAACTACTGCAGTTATTACGCAGGGTGGCTTTCATGCACAGTGGTAGTT
Organism: Eleutherodactylus coqui; assembly: GCF_035609145.1. Classification (NCBI taxonomy): domain Eukaryota; kingdom Metazoa; phylum Chordata; class Amphibia; order Anura; family Eleutherodactylidae; genus Eleutherodactylus; species Eleutherodactylus coqui. The sequence continues at coordinate 86,895,800 of NC_089845.1, read as the reverse complement.
GTTACCATGATTATCGCGAGCTTATTAATGCCTCGTTGATCGCGGTGTAATGCTCCCAGTGTCAGAAAGTGTGACTGCCTAAAGGTCCCTTTACAAGGGATGAATGTCAGGCAAACGATGCCTGACATTCATCCCATGTAAAAAGATACTAACATGGTTTGGTCTTTGCGCAATATTGGGTGCACTAGCTGCTGTTAATTTGTTTATTTAGCGCACCTCATGTTCTTATACAAGGATGGGATGAGCAAAGTAAATCCCCCCCCAATCATGGAGCAGTCACCCAAGGGCAAAAATTAGAGCCCCATGCACTGCGTACATGAGGGAGAGCAGCCTAAATGTTGTAATTAACCCTGTGCCCTTTTTTTGTAGTACCCAAACACCGCAGAAGAATGGACGTCTGTGGCTGATAAATTTGAGCATAGATGCCAAATCCCCAACTGCGGAGGTCCCCTCAATGGCAAACATGTGAGGATTGCACAGCCTGCAAACTTTGGCTCCTACTATTACAATTACAAGGGCTACTTCAGCATAATCTTGATGGCCCTCGTGAATGCAAACTACAAATTCCTAATGGTTGATGTTGACAAGAAAGGGCGAGCATTGGATGGTGGAGTATTAGAACAAACCAAATTCATGGAGTTATTAAAAGCAGATAGGCTGTAACTACCAAACAATACTGACACCATAGAACATTTGAATTTAGTTTTCTTTGGCGATGAGGCCTTTTCACTTCAAGTCCATCTAATGAAGCCTTACCCCCAAAGAAATTTGAACTGTTAAAGAAGATTTACAACTATCGACTTTCAAGAGCAAGGCATGTGGTAGAGAATGCTTTGGGGATTATGGCCAATCGCTTCCGCATTTTTCACCCCCCAATAAATTTGCTTCCGAAAACCATAGACAAAGTACTGCTGGCCCGTTGTGTTTTGCATAATTACTTAAGGCAGCGAGATGCACAGACCTTCTCCCCATCATCGATGCTTGATTGTGAAAATGGTTTACATTTCAGTGTGTCCAGTTGGCTCCTGATGCCCTGTAGCAGAAAATTCTGCACTGACTGTGTGAGTTGGACATTTGCAGCCAACTGGTGGAGAGCCTGAAACAAGAAATCTACCTCCTCATTGATTGCAGAATCTAGGAAAAAATGCAGAATATACAATATCAGTGAGACTTATTTTTTTAAAAGGCTCATTAACAGAAAAATAAATCAGGGCAAACGATGCCCGCCACTTGTGCCCACACATACTCGCTCCTGTGCTCTTGCACATGAGCTAGTATCACTAGCTTGTTCTTAGAGTGGCCAGCAGCAGGGGGCATGTAGGCTTCAGAAGATTTCACTCCTGGCTCCCCCCGCTTCTTTATTAACTTAACATAGGGTGGTCGTGCATTACTGAACGACTATTTGCACTAAACTCCCTTAGTTCAGCTTATCATCCATCATTAATGCTGCATAAACGATGAGCAGTAGACAGAATAATGAGAGTTCAGTGTGAATAGCAGCCATTCAGTATTGAATGGCCGCTATGTTGACTGAAAGAAGAAGGGAGGGGGAAAGAGAGAACTGAAATCCCCTGCAGCCTCTCCGCTGTGATCCAGCGATACTAGCTCCCATGCAACAGCATGTTAGCGAGTATGTGCATGGACAAATGTCGGGCATTGTTTGCTCGACATTTGTCCCATCTAAATGAGATTATGTAAAACCAATACTAAAGGCACTTTTAGAGGAGACAAATGAGGGGCAAACAATGCCCGGCACCCATCCACGCACATACTCGCTCCCGTGCTGTTGCACCAGAGCAAGTATCGTTGGCTTCAAGTGGGGTGTCTACAGGAAAATTCCCTATTAGAGATGAGCGAGCACCAAAATGCTCGAGTGCTCGTTACTCGAGTCGAACTTTCAGTGATACTCGAGAGTTCGTTTTGAGTAATGAACCCCATTGAAGTCAATGGGCGACTGAAGCATTTTTGTATATGACTGGTCCTCCGCTAAGGTTTTCATTTGTGAAAATCTTAGCAAATCACCAAAGTCATGTAAAAAACACAGAAATGGATAGGGCAGGCGAGGAGCAACATCCCGGGCTGCATTTCGGGCTCCGAGGTCTCACTATTAAGCCACAATAGTGGCAAGAGTGAGACCCCCCCCCGCACTGTCAGCATAAAGATCGTTCTCCTCTGCCACAGCTGTAACAGCTGTGGCAGAGAAGAAGGATGTTAGCCCATTGAATTCAATGGAGCCGGCAATACAGCCAGCTCCATTGAAAGCAATGGGCTGCCGGCTAGCGCAGGATGAATTTTCGGGAAGGGCTTAAAAATATAAGCCCTTACCTGAAAATCATCCTAAAATGTGTAAAAAAAAAAAAATGTATACTCACCTTTCCGCTGCAGCTGGAGTTCAGCCGCATCTGGCCGGCAGTTCTCCTGAACTGCTGTGAGTAGTATTCAGCAGCCGTGGATTTAAAATCCCCGCCTGCTGAATGGGCTGCCTCTGATTGGTCACAGCCTCACCAATCAGAGGCAGCTCTCACTCACCCATTCAAGAATTCATGAATAGGTGAGTGAGTGCTGCCTCTGACTGGCTCAGCGCATGGACCAATCAGGGGCAGCTCTCAGCTGTCATTTAATGGGGGACCAATGCTCCCCATAGCTGATGACTTGTGAAACACCAGAAAACATCAGAAAGTCATAGAAACACCACAGAAACTGATAGGGAAGGGAAGGGGCAGCATGCATGGCAGCATCTGAGGCTCCCAGGTCCCACTCTTAAGCCAAAATGGGGGCAAGAGCCTAGCGTTACCCCCCTAACAATTTACTTGGGACAAACCCTCATTAGCAAGGCACACACGCTGGCAGATCTTAGCTAAGCACCACACTACCTGCAACCAAGGACAATCAATGCCTACGGGTGACACCGCTGCCTCTTCTCTTGGGTTGCATGCTGGCATTGCTGTCCAAACCCCCGCACGACCCTGCATCCACAGCGCACACAAAAGGTTCCCTGCACAGCATTTAGCTACCCTCATGCGACACGCTTGCTTCATAGCCACACCACCCTCATGTCTATTTTTAAGTGCGTACTGGATGAGGAGGAACTGGAGGCACACACTGCAGACGGTTGGCAGGGCCATGCAGCGACCCTCTTTGAAAGTGAGGGGGATAGCCCACAATGCTGTTGAGAATTGATGATGAATTGAAGTATGATCATCATTCCAATCCCGTGCCACCTCCGTCACAAAGTTGTCAGGAGCCGCAAACGTAGTCATAAAGGGAACTCAGCTGCCAGCACTTCTACACAACTCCACAATGCAGCAATATTCTTTGTGGAAAGTACGTGAGCAGGCCCAGTGTCAGGCTCGTTCCCAGCCTCCACCTTGTGTGACTCAAGGTGCCGTGAGTTACATAGCAATGGGAAATCCATGTGTCCCCACACAATTCATTCTGTGTAGGTGTCAGATAGCTCAACACTGCAATGGGAAGTCTTTGAGTTCCTTGGGCTCGCCTATGCTGTGGGTGCACAAAGATGGTATTACACAGGAAAAAATCAAAGTGCCCAAACACGATAGAGTTTCACCCCACCAAGGACATCAGCTTTGGCCCACATTTCTGCCCAAATCAGTCAGTGTATTTGTGACAGATAGGTAAAACACCGCAATGGAAAGTCTTTGTGCATCCACAGCATAGGCAGACCCCAGTAACATTTCTGTAGCAAGAGTATAGGCGAACCCCTCAAACCATTCAGTAGAAACTGCATAGGCGGACCCCAGTAACATTTCTTTAGCAAAAGAATAGGCAGACCGCTGTAACATTTCTGTAGCAAGAGTATAGGCGGACCCCAGAAACATTTCTGCAGCAAGAGTATAGGTGGACCCCAGTAACATTTCTGTAGCAAAACTATAGGGAGACCCCAGTAACATTTCTGTAGCAAGAGTGTAGGTGGACCCCAGTAACATTTCTGTAGCAAAAGTATAGGCAGACCCCTGAAACATTTCTGTAGCAAGAGTGTAGGTGGACCCCAGTAACATTTCTGTAGCAAAAGTATAGGCAGACCCCTGTAACATTTCTGTAGCAAGAGTATAGGCGGACCCCAGTAACATTTCTGTAGCAAGAGTATAGGTAGACCCCAGTAACATTTCTGTAGCAAAAGTACAGGCAAACCCCTCAAACAATTCAGTAGAAACTGCATAGGTGAAACCCCAGTAACATTTCTGTAGCAAGAGTATAGGCGGACCCCAGTAACATTTGTGTAGCAAGTGTATAGGCGGACCCCAGTAACATTTCTATAGCAAGAGTATAGGCAGACCCCAGTAACATTTCTGTAGCAAAAGTATAGACAAACCCCTCAAACTATTCAGTAGAAACTGCATAGGCAGACCCCAGTAACATTTATGTAGTAAAAGTATAGGCAGACCCCTGTAACATTTCTGCAGTAAGAGTATAGGCAGACCCCTGTAACATTTCTGTAGCACTGGGTATAGGCAGACCCCTGTAACATTTCTGTAGCAAGAGTGTAGGCGAACCTCTGAAACATTGGTGTACCAAGAGTATAGGCGAACACTTGAAAAAATTTGGTTGCCAAGAATATAGGCAAAGGCTGGAAAAATTAGTTCGATAACAGTATAGGCGAGGGCCAGAAAAATTGGTGTACCAAGAGTACAAGTGCACCCCTGAAAAATTGCTCAACCGTGAGGGCAGGTGAAACCCATAAACATTTTTTAAAGATATAGCTCACTGTTACTTAATTTGTAACAGACGCTGGAGGCAGCCATATGAAAAAAAATAGTTTTTTGTTAAAGTATCAATACTTTTGAAACTTTGAAAAATTGCAAAAAAAACTTTTAAACAGGGCCTTTTGGGCCGCCGAAAAATTGGCTGTTTTAGGAGGAGGAGGAGTAATAATATCCGAGAGTGATTGACAAAGCTAATTCCCCTTTTTTGTGGTGATAGAGGATGCATTTTTCTCCTGCTGCAGCAAAAAGAATCATTAGGTTCCGCTGCTTTCCACTGGTGGAGAAGAGAAGTCTGGGGAAATCCAGCCTTTGTTCATCTTTATGAGTGTAAGCATGTTGGCACTGGCAGTTGACAGGCGGGTACGCTTATCCGTGATGATTCCCCCAGCTGCACTAAACACCCTCTCTGACAAGACGCTAGCGGCAGGGCAGGCCAGCACCTGCCGGGCGTACAGAGCAAGTTCGTGCCACGTGTCCAGCTTTGTCACCCAATAGTTGTATGGAGCAGAGGCATCACGGAGGATGGTGGTACGATTGGCTACGTACTCCCTCACCATCCTTTTACAGTGCTCTCTCCAACTCAGCCTTGACTGGGGAGTGGTGACACAGTCTTGCTGGGGAGCCATAAAGCTGGCAAAGGCCTTGGAGAGTGTTCCCCTGCCTGCGCTGGACATGCTGCCTGATCCCCGCTCCTTCCCTGCTACTTGGCCCTCAGAACTGCGTCTTCTGCCACTAGCGCTGTCAGATGGGAAGTTTAGCATCACTTTTTCCACAAGGGTCCTGTGGTATTGCATCACTCTCGTACCCCCTTCCTCTTCGGGAATGAGAGTGGAAAGGTTCTCCTTATACCTTAGGTCGAGAAGGGTGTACACCCAGTAATCTGTGTTGGCCAGAATGCGTCTAACGCAAGGATCATGGGAAAGGCAGCCTAACATGAAGTCAGCCATGTGTGCCAGGGTCCCAGTACGCAACACATGGCTGTTCTCACTAGGAAGATGACTTTCAGGATCCTCCTCCTCTTCAGCCTATACATGCTGAATAGATGAGGGGCAAGCAGCATGGGTACCCTCTGCAGTGTGGCCACCTGTCTCTTCCCCACCTCCTCCTCCAAAATGCGCTGAGATTTAGACATGATGGTGGTCTGGCTATCATGCGACTACTGTCACCCCCCATCTCCTGTTCCAACCATAAAGCATCGGCCTTTATGCTTAGTAGCAAACTTCTCAGCAGGCAAAGCAGCGGGATGGTATTGCCAATGATTCCCACATCACCGCTCACCATCTGGGTAGACTCCTCAAAGTTTCTGAGGACCTGGCAGATATATGCCATCCATGCCCACTCCTTAGTAAAGAATTGCGGAGGCTGACTACCACTCCGCCGCCCATGTTGCAGCTGGTATTCCACTATTGCTCTATGCTGCTCATACATCCTGGCCAACATGTGCAGCGTAGAATTCCAGCATGTGGGCACATCGCACAGCAGTCGGTGCTCTGGCAACTGAAACCGACGTTGCAGGGTCCTCGGCAGCGTCCATGGTGGACTTGTGGAAATGTGCGCAGACACGGTGCACCTTGCCGAGCAGGTCAGACAAGTGGGGGTAGTTTTTCAGGAACCACTGAGCCACCTGATTGAAGACGTGAGCCAGGCATGGCACATGTGTGAGGCTGCCGAGCTGTAGAGCCGCCACCAGGTTACGGCCATTGTCACACACGACCATGCCCGGTTGGAGGCTCAGCGGCGAAAGCCAGAGGTCTGTCAGACCCTGCAGCAGCTCAGGGGCTGTGTGCCTCTTGTCACCTAAGCTAATTAGTTTCAGCACGGCTTGCTGACGCTTGCCCACCGTCGTGCTGTCGCGCCGCGTGCTACCGACTGCTGGCGACGTGCTCACACTTCTTAATTGAGAGGTAGATGTGCAGAGGAGGGGGAGGGTTTGGAGGAGGTGGCATAAAACACCGCAGATACCAGCACCGAGGTAGGACCCGCTATTCTGGGTGTGGGTAGGATGTGAGTGGTCCCAGGCTGTGACTCGGTCCCAGCCTCCATCAAGTAGTTTGCAGTAGGCTAGGAGATGTTAGAGCACAGTTTCACGGTGAGAGCTGGTTGTACAGCACTGCAGGCTGAGAACGCTATTACTGAAAGGCTGGGAACAGGCCTAGATGCGTAATACAAAAATTGCTGCACTACTGCTCCCAGCCAGCCACAACTGTAAAGCACACGGTCAGATGTAGCCCTAAGAAGGACCATTGGGGTTCTTGTACGGAGGATCAGGACTGTATAACTTTCCCTATAGAAGCAGCTCTGTCCCTAAACTCTGCGTTATGCACTGCAGACACAGAACAGTATAGCTGAAATGGCTTCCACAGCCCGAGATGCTTAAAAAAAAAATTGGTGCACTACTGCTTCCAGCCAGCCACAACAGTAATGCACACTATGAAGAGTAGCCCGAAGAAGGACCGTTGGGGTTCTTGACGACAGGATCCTACTCTAACACTGCCCTATATCAGCAGCAGCACTATCCCTAACCTCTGCTAGCATGTGTCTGAGGCGAGCCGTGGGCGGGACGACTTTAAGTATTCAGGGGTCACCTGATGGGCCCAGCCACTCACTACTGGAAGTGGTAATGCCTTCCCCGCATGTCTATTGGCTAGAAAATGGCGCTAAACATGCGTGGAAGGAAATGCAATTGACTCGAGTACCGCGTGGTGTTCGACTCGAGTAAAGAGTATCTCAAGTACCATAATGCTCGAACGAGCATCAAGCTCAGACGAGTGTGCTCGCTCATCTCTAAAAATAATGTTACAGTTAACTCATTTTTCTAGTATGCTAGGTACTATACCTTCGTTCTCTGTACCTATTTATTTTTTTTAGGCTTGCATAGCTACTTTACACATTCATGTAATATACAGAATTATTAGAGATAAGCGAACGTACTCGTCCGAGCTTGATACTCGTTCGAGTATTAGCGTGTTCGAGATGCTCGTTACTAGAGGCGAGTACCACGCGATGTTCGAGTTACTTTCACTTTCCTCTCTGAGACGTTAGCGCGCTTTTCTGGCCAATAGAAAGACAGGGAAGGCATTACAACTTCCCCTTGCGACGTTCAAGCCCTATACCACCCCCCTGCAGTGAGTGGCTGGCGAGATCAGGTGTCACCCGAGTAAATAAATCGGCCCCTCCCGCGGCTCGCCACAGATGCATTCTGACAGAGATCAGGGAAAGTGCTGCTGGTGCCGAAGCTGCTATAGGGAGAGCGTTAGGAGTGATTTTAGGCTTCAAGAACCCCCAACGGTCCTTCTTAGGGCCACATCTGACCGTGTGCAGTACTGTTGAGGCTGCTTTTAGCAGTGTTGCACAATTTTTTTTTTTGTATATCGGCCGTGCAGAGCATTGCGTCCGCAGTCTGCAGTCATTGTACAGTGTATAGGGCCAGTACTGGTGAGGCAGGGAAAGAGATATTCAGGCTATATAGGCAGTGGGCTTTTTGCAAAAAATTGATCGCCGTCATCCCGCCAGAGGGAAAGAGTATACATAATATTATACGCTGCCTACAGTATCTATCTGCTGGGGGTAGTAGTCCTAATTAATACGCAGCTAAGCGTTACAGCAGGCTTGCGCAAAATTGTTTCCTGGATCTGCTGTCTCTGTTACATGATCGCCGTCATCCCGCCAGAGGGAAAGAGTATACATGATATTATACGCTGCCTACAGTATCTATCTGCTGGGGGTAGTAGTCCTAATTAATACGCAGCTAAGCGTTACAGCAGGCTTGCGCAAAATTGTTTCCTGGATCTGCTGTCTCTGTTACATGATCGCCGTCATCCCGCCAGAGGGAAACAGTATACATAATATTATATGCTGCCTACAGTATCTATCTGCTGGGGGTAGTAGTCGTAATTAATACGCAGCTAAGCGTTACAGCAGGCTTGTGCAAAATTGTTTCCTGGTTCTGCTGTCTCTGTTACATGATCGCCATCATCCCGCCAGAGGGAAAGAGTATACATAATATTATACGCTGCCTACAGTATCTATCTGCTGGGGGTAGTAGTCCTAATTCATACGCAGCTAAGCGTTACAGCAGGCTTGCGCAAAATTGTTTCCTGGATCTGCTGTCTCTGTTACATGATCGCCGTCATCCAGCCAGAGGGAAACAGTATACATAATATTATACGCTGCCTACAGTATCTATCTGCTGGGGGTAGTAGTCCTAATTAATACGCAGCTAAGCGTTACAGCAGGCTTGCGCAAAATTGTTTCCTGGATCTGCTGTCTCTGTTACATGATCGTCGTCATCCCGCCAGAGGGAAAGAGTATACATAATATTATACGCTGCCTACAGTATCTGTCCGCTGTATCAGCTCAGCATTTTAAAAAAATAGAAGCAAAATACTTAAGGCCTACTACTGGCCTTTGGCTACTTGACTGCTTCTGCGCTGTGAATTCCACTAGCTCAGTCATACACACCTACGTCTCACTACAGGCGTGTGCAAAATTGTTTCCTGGCTTTGCTGTGCATTCCGTAAGGGAAGTCAGCCTCCAACCACAGGCCAATAAGCGGCACATTTAATTACAGCGTTCTGTTTCTGCACTACTGGTAATACAGCATGCTGAGGGGTAGGGGTAGGCCTAGAGGACGTGGACGCGGGCGAGGACGCGGAGGCCCAAGTCAGGGTGTGGGCACAGGCCGAGCTCCTGATCCAGGTGTATCGCAGCCGACTGCTGCGGGATTAGGAGAGAGGCACGTTTCTGGCGTCCCCACATTCATCTCACAATTAATCGGTCCACGCGGTAGACCTTTATTAGAAAATGAGCAGTGTGAGCAGGTCCTGTCGTGGATGGCAGAAAGTGCATCCAGCAATCTATCGACCACCCAGAGTTCTGCGCCGTCCACTGCTGCAACTCTGAATCCTCTGGCTGCTGCTCCTCCTTCCTCCCAGCCTCCTTACTCCATTACAATGACACATTCTGAGGAGCAGGCAGACTCACAGGAAGTGTTCCCGGGCCCCTGCCCAGAATGGCCAGCAATGGTTCCTCTCCCACTGGAGGAGTTTGTCGTGACCGATGCCCAACCTTTGGAAAGTTCCCGGGGTCCGGGGGATAAGGCTGGGGACTTCCGCCAACTGTCTCAAGAGCTTTCAGTGGGTGAGGAGGACGATGACGATGAGACACAGTTGTCTATCACTCAGGTAGTAGTAATTGGAGTAAGTCTGAGGGAGGAGTGCACAGAGGATTCGGAGGAAGAGCAGCAGGACGATGAGGTGACTGACCCCACCTGGTTTGCTACGCCTACTGAGGACAGGTCTTCAGAGGGGGAGGCAAGTGCAGCAGCAGGGCAGGTTGGAAGAGGCAGTGCGGTGGCCAGGGGTAGAGGCAGGGCCAGACCGAATAATCCACCAACTGTTTCCCAAAGCGCCCCCTCGCGCCATGCCACCCTGCAGAGGCCGAGGTGCTCAAAGGTCTGGCAGTTTTTCACTGAGAGTGCAGATGACCGACGAACAGTGGTGTGCAACCTTTGTCGCGCCAAGATCAGCCGGGGAGCCACCACCACCAGCCTCACCACCACCAGCATGCGCAGACATATGATGGCCAAGCACCCCACAAGGTGGGACGAAGGCCATTCACCGCCTCCGGTTTGCACCGCTGCCTCTCCCCCTGTGCCCCAACCTGCCACTGAGATCCAACCCCCCTCTCAGGACACAGGCACTACCGTCTCCTGGCCTGCACCCACACCCTCACCTCCGCTGTGCTCGGCCCCATCCACCAATGTCTCTCAGCGCACCGTCCAGCCGCCGCTAGCGCAAGTGTTGGAGCGCAAGCGCAAGTACGCCGCCACGCACCCGCACGCTCAAGCGTTAAACGTGCACATAGCCAAACTTATCAGCCTGGAGATGCTGCCGTATAGGCTTGTGGAAACGGAGGCTTTTAAAGGTATGATGGCGGTGGCGCGGGCCCCCCGCTACTCAGTTCCCAGTCGCCACTACTTTTCCCGATGTGCCGTCCCAGCCCTGCATGACCACGTCTCCCGCAACATTGTACGCGCCCTCACCAACGCGGTTACTGCCAAGGTCCACTTAACAACGGACACGTGGACAAGCACAGGCGGGCATGGCCACTATATCTCCCTGACGGCACATTGGGTGAATTTAGTGGAGGCTGGGACAGAGTCAGAGCCTGGGACCGCTCACGTCCTACCCACCCCCAGAATAGCGGGCCCCAGCTCGGTGGTGGTATCTGCGGCGGTGTATGCTTCCTCCACTAAACCACCCTCCTCCTCCTACGCAACCTCTGTCTCGCAATCAAGATGTGTCAGCAGCAGCACGTCGCCAGCAGTCGGTGTCGCGTGGCGTGGCAGCACAGCGGTGGGCAAGCGTCAGCAGGCCGTGCTGAAACTACTCAGCTTAGGAGAGAAGAGGCACACGGCCCACGAACTGCTGCAGGGTCTGACAGAGCAGACCGACCGCTCGCTTGCGCCGCTGAGCCTCCAACCGGGCATGGTCGCGTGTGACAACGGCCCGTAACCTGGTGGCGGCTCTGCAGCTCGGCAGCCTCACGCACGTGCCATGCCTGGCCCACATCTTTAATTTGGTGGTTCAGCGCTTTCTGAAAAGCTACCCACGCTTGTCAGACCTGCTCGGAAAGGTGCGCCGGCTCTGCGCACATTTCCGCAAGTCCCACACGGACGCTGCCACCCTGCGCACCCTGCAACATCGCTTTCATCTGCCAGTGCACCGACTGCTGTGCGACGTGCCCACACGGTGGAACTTTATGCTCCACATGTTGGCCAGGCTCTATGAGCAGCGTAGAGCTATAGTGGAATACCAACTCCAACATGGGCGGCACAGTGGGAGTCAGCCTCCTCAATTCTTTACAGAAGAGTGGGCCTGGTTGGCAGACATCTGCCAGGTCCTTGGAAACTTTGAGGAGTCTACCCAGATGGTGAGCGGCGATGCTGCAATCATTAGCGTCACCATTCCTCTGCTATGCCTCTTGAGAACTTCCCTGCAAAGCATAAAGGCAGACGCTTTGCGCTCGGAAACAGAGGCGGGGGAAGACAGTATGTCGCTGGATAGTCAGAGCACCCTCCTGTCTATATCTCAGCGCGTTGAGGAGGAAGAGGAGGAGCATGAGGAGGATGAGGAGGAGGGGGAAGAGACAGCTTGGCCCAATGCTGAGGGTACCCATGCTGCTTGCCTGTCATCCTTTCAGCGTGTATGGCCTGAGGAGGAGAATCCTGAAAGTGATCTTCCTAGTGCGGACAGCCATGTGTTGCGTACAGGTACCCTGGCACACATGGCTGACTTCATGTTAGGATGCCTTTCTCGTGACCCTCGTGTTACACGCATTCTGGCTACTACGGATTACTGGGTGTACACACTGCTCGACCCACGGTATAAGGAGAACCTTTCCACTCTCATACCCGAAGAGGAAAGGGGTTCGAGAGTGATGCCATACCACAGGACTCTGGCGGACAAACTGATGGTAAAATTCCCATCCGACAGCGCTATTGGCCGAAGGCGCAGTTCCGAGGGCCATGTAGCAGGGATGGCGCAGAGATCAGGCAGCATGTACAGCACAGGCAGGGGAACACTCTCTAAGGCCTTTGACAGCTTTCTGGCTCCCCAGCAAGACTGTGTCACTGCTCCCCAGTCATGGCTGAGTGGGAGGGAGCACTGTAAAAGGATGGTGAGGGAGTACGTAGCCGATCGCACGACCGTCCCCTGTGACGCCTCTGCCCCCTACAACTACTGGGTGTCGAAGCTGGACACGTGGCCTGAACTCGCGCTGTATGCCCTGGAGGTGCTTGCTTGTCCTGCGGCCAGCGTCTTGTCAGAGGGGAATCATCACAGATAAGCGTACCCGCCTGTCAACCGACAGTGCCGGCAGGCTTACACTCATCAAGATGAACAAAGCCTGGATTTCCCCAGACTTCTCTTCTCCACCAGCGAACAGCAGCGATACCTAAACAATACGTAGGCTGCACCCGCGGATGGAAGCATTGTTCTCTATCACCATCAAAAACGTGGACTTTTTAGCTTCATCAATCTGTGTATAATATTCATCCTCTTCCTCCTGCTCCTCCTCCTGAAACCTGACGTAATCACGCCGAACGGGCAATTTTTCTTAGGCCCACAAGGCTCAGTCATATAATTTTTGTAAACAATTTTTATACATTTCAATGCTCATTAAAGCGTTGAAACTTTCACCTGAACCAATTTTTATTATAACTGGGCTGCCTCCAGGCCTAGTTACAAATTAAGCCACAATAACCAAAGCGATTAATGGGTTTCACCTGCCCTCTTGGTGGGGCATGGGCAATTTTTCTGACGTACATTAGTACTGTTGGTACACCAATTTTTTGGGGCCCTCGCCTACAGTGTAATCCAATTAATTTTTTTCCCACCTGCATTAAAGCTGACGTTACATCAGCTGTGCTGGGCACTGCAATGGGATATATTTATGTACCGTCGGTGGGTTCCAGGGAGCCACCCATGCTGTGGGTCCACAGGGAGTTGTAACTGCATGTGTCTACTTCTAAAGAACCCCAGTCTGACTGGGGCATGCAGTGTGGGCCGAAGCCCACCTGCATTTAATCGGACGTTACCTCAGCTGTGATGGGCACTGCAATGGGATATATTTATGTACCGCCGGTGGGTTCCAGGGAGCCACCTCGAGCATCGCGATAATTTCGTCCCGAGTAACGAGCACCCGAGCATTTTGGTGCTCGCTCATCTCTAATAATTATTAATCATTTTAAATTATTTTAATGTTCCCGAAAATTAAAAGAAAAATTGCAAAAGATAATTTGTAAAAAAGACAACCATTTAATCAATTCTGATGTGCTTTTTTTAATCAGTCTTTATTTCTTTAATTGTACCTTCTGTTTATGTATTATTCCAGAGTTTTTCTATCTGTGATTTGTGCAGAGCACACTACTTCAGAATTATTATATTTGTGGTGCACTATTTTTACAACATTACATTATTTTTTTTCCATTTCCAACGTATGCAAGGTGCATTGCCCAATTTGAAAAGGCCAGCTGGTCTGTAAACAGGGACATTCATCTGCATCATCAATATCCAATACACATTTATTTTGGAGAACATATTCACTTTGATATTGCAAACTAATGAAGAATGCAACATTGCAAGGTTTGCTTTCCCCCCACTGCGGACCAGTAGATGACAGTGATCTGGATTTTGTTGAGGTCAAGAAGTAAAAGAAGGAAATGTTGATATTAGTGATGTTGTTCTGTCCTTCAGCACACTGACTAGTTGCATGCTTGTCTACATGTGCAAGCTGTTTCAAGACAGAGGAAAATGGGTTGAGAAAAGCATAGATAGAGGGGGCGTGGCCTAACAGAGGACAGTGACGGACGCCATTCCTTAGGCTCCGTTCTTCTACAACCTCCTAAGCAACTTTCAAAGCGCCAGCGGGTCTTATCTTCCCCCCGGAGACACATCCGAAATCCCTGACAAGCCTGGCAGGCAGCCATGACTCGTCGGAAGACCGCAAAAGCCTCCTCGGTCCCGGTAGCGGACTTCTTCTCCGCTCGGAGCGGCAAGAGGAACCCGACTGCAGTAAACCCCTGCTCACCGGGAAATCCTCACAGCTCCGCTCAAGCTTCAGCGCAGAGCCAGGAGTCACTGACAGGAGGTCCTGCTTCCAACCGGAGGGACACAAGACGACATCTGGCCCTGGGGGAGGTGAGTGATACAGCAACAGACACCACACACAGCACCTCTCCCCTAGCTAAAATGGCGCCTGGCCACATGTCACCCCCAGGGGACAATCTCTCCCCTTCTGTAAGCCCTGAAAAGAGGAAACCAAGAATGGAGGAGGCAGTTAACACCTCTCTGCCTGCTGCTAATGATTCAGAACTGCTTGACAGGGTCCCTACATCTGATCAACCCGCATCAGAGGCTTTCATAAAGGAGATGATGCTAGCCCTGAGACGTACCATGAGGGAGGACCTCCAGACATTCTCTTCTTCATTTAACTCCTCCATAACTGAAGTGGAGGAGAGAGTGTCCCATATAGAGGGGAAAATGAGCGAGCTAACCAACTCACATAATACATTAATAGACGCTCACTATGCCCTGGAGGAAGAGGTAGACCAGATCAAAATTAAAATGGCTGACCTGGAGGACCGCAATCGTCGCAATAATGTCAAATTCAGGGGCATCTCCGAGAAGGTCAGCCCATCAGACCTGAAAGATTTCTTAATGCAGCTGATGAAAAAACTCCTTCCCTCTATTCCGAGCCAAGAGCTCATTATAGATAGAGCGCACCGCTTGCAGAAACCGAAATTTCTCCACGAGAATATTCCACGAGATGTGATAGCGCGGATACATTTTTTTCATGTTAAAGAGGCACTTATGTTCGCGTCCCGCAGCATGCCTGATCTACCTCCACAGTTTTCAAATATTAAACTTTTTGTGGACTTATCCGCAACTACCATACAGGCAAGGAAATCATTCTCTCGTGTCACCACAACGCTAAGGAGGGAAAAAATGCTATATAAATGGGGATTCCCCACAAAGCTTATCCTACACAGAGAAGGTATCACGCATATCTTTAATAAGCCAGAAGAAGGAGAAAAAGCACTCTCCGCTTGGGGTCTCCAAATTACTGAGGAAGCCCATAACAAGGTACCCAACCAACGCCCTAGCGAGCCGGCTGAAGAAGTTTCACAATCTCGCTCACCCCGCTGAGTCATGTTCTTCTCTACCAATTGGGAAGTTGAATTTCCTCGTTTGTTGGGTGAACTTTTGTACCCCCCAAATCCTTCGTGGGACTACGTTCCTGCGAGAACAACCGTTCATTGATAGATGCTGCCAAGATCTGGTAGCCTTATGTGTAATAATACTAGAAAAAATATGTTTCCTGGCCTCAGTGTTTGTTGTTTAAGGCCAGACAATTTTGTTATGATTGTTTGTGTTCACCTCCCCATCTTTGAAACAATAAGGGTCAATATATGCCTAAAGTTCCACGGGTTCAATGCATACTATTCTCCTCCATAATGTTGATAAAAATATGCTCTTTAAATGTGAAAGGGCTGAACTCTCCCTTTAAGAGGTCGGTAGCCTGGAGGGATGCACTTCGTGATAAAGTGGACATACTGTGTCTTCAGGAGTCACATTTTGCCTCCGCAAACCACCCCATATTCGTACATAAAAAATTTCCAAGAGTGTTTTTGTCCTGTGCCAAAGAGAAGAGAGCGGGGACCATAATTGCAATTAAGGATACCATAGATATCACACTCACTGAAGAAATTATGGACCCTAAGGGCAGGTTTATAATCCTGGTGGGTACATTTAATGGCACCCCACTAACCTTGGTTAACTTGTATGCCCCGAATACCTCACAAATTTCTTTTTTAAATAAGATTTCCAAAAAGATACGCAAGGTCCAAAGAGGCAAACTCATTATTTGTGGGGATTTTAACATCGTTCCCGATAGACACCTCGACTCCACCAACCCATCTAACAGAACATCTCGGGCGCTCTCACCCTGGCTACATAGACAAGCGCTCTTTGACACATATAGATGTCTCAACTCTACATCTAGAGAGTATACTTATTACTCTCCACGTCATAGATCCTTCTCAAGGATAGATCTCTTTTTAGTGGACAAGTGGACACTACCGGGAGTAAAAAATGCGGACATAGGTAAGACCACGTGGTCAGACCACTCTCCTGCTTTTCTTACGCTGGAGACAGCAGGACCCCCCCCAACTATGGGAAGCTGGAGAATTAATGTCTCTCTCATGAGACTTCCTGAAAACAAAAAACTCATTAAAGAGGCCCTAACCGAATATTTTACATTAAACAGGAACCCGGAGGTGGATGTTTTTTCCACCTGGTGCGCCCACAAGGCATTCATGAGAGGAATCTTGATTAAGATTAGCTCCTACCACAAAAAAAAGAAACAGCTCCAAATAAACAACATCCTTTTGCAAATCGCAAACATAGAGCAAAATATCCAGTCCTCCTCTTCAATTGAGCTGCATAGAGAATTGATGTCTCTTCGTCATGCTCTCCGCCAGGAGCTGATTGGAGACTATGTCAAATCTTTAAACTTTTCAAAAATGAACTATTATACGGCATACAATAAACCCTCCAGATTGATGGCTAGAATAATAAAACATCGACAGGCCCCAACAAAAATCCCATTTCTGGTCAAGCAAGACGGAACGAATAATAAAATAACACATCCTCAAGCCATAGCAGACGAGTTTAGTCTATTTTACTCTAACTTGTACAACTTAAACAAAGATAAAGCCACCCCCCAGCCAGATACCCAACAAATTAACAAATTCCTGGAAAAGATCAGCCTCCCCACCATCACAGAGGACCAATTGCAAGCACTAAACTCCCCTGTCTCCTGCTTGGAAATTATAGACACAGTTAAGTCTTTAAAAGCACACAAGGCCCCGGGTCCGGATGGCTTCTCCAACGAATATTACAAGGACTTCGCTCCGGACCTGGCGCCTTGTCTAACGGACACATTTAACAAAGCAATCTCCACGGGCTGTCTCCCGAAGGAGATGCTGAACGCGACTATAATCACAATCCCTAAACAAGGGAAGACCCCGACTTCACCTGCAAATTTTCGTCCTATATCACTGTTGAACAGTGATACAAAAATCTACTCAAAACTGTTAGCCCAACGCCTACTAAAAATTCTCCCACAAATAGTCCATGGAGATCAGGTGGGTTTCACGAGGGGAAGACAGGCGTCGGATGGCACCAGGAGAGTCTTGAATCTTATGGCAGTGGCGGAGGTGGACCATACCCCAGCTATTCTATTGGCTCTTGACGCTGAAAAAGCCTTTGATAGGCTTCACTGGGGGTTCGCCTTCGCCACGCTGGAAAAATTCGGCTTCAGAGGAGGCATCCTTGGGGCCATTCGAGCCCTTTATGGTGCTCCCTCAGCAGGGGTGTTAGTGGACGGAATCATTTCAAAACCTTTCCAAATCAGCAATGGCACCCGTCAGGGGTGCCCATTGTCTCCTCTTCTGTTTACACTTGTCATGGAGCCCCTGGCAGAGGCAATTAGACTCAACGCAAAGATTAGAGGAATATCGGCTGGTATGAGACAGCATAAAATAAGCCTTTTCGCGGATGATGTCTTGCTCCTGCTTACAGACCCCATGACATCCCTGAGAGAAGTATATAAAACTATCCAAGAATTCGGCAAAGTATCCTATTATAAATTAAACATAGACAAATCCCAAATACTTCCCATCAATATAGACGATTCCCTAAAACTTAATATCCAAAGGGAGTTCCCATTCCAATGGGGGAAGAACAATATTCCATTCCTGGGAATAAAGCTATGCAGCCCCCTGTCTAACATGATCCCAACAAACTTTCTGCCTATGCTGGCAAATCTCCAAACGGAACTAGAGGCCTTAACGAAAAAAGAGCCGTCATGGATGGGAAAAGTCACTCTCTATAAAATGCTGATACTCCCCAAACTCCTTTATTTATTCCGTACAGTTAACCTCCCGATTCCCAGAACAGAAGTAGCAAAATTTCAAAAACAACTTCTAAACTTTGTATGGGGAGGCAAGAGACCAAGAGTTGCCGCCTCTATTCTATTTCTTAATAGAAAACAAGGAGGCCTTGGAGTGCCAAATCTGTGGTCTTACCTTCATGCATCCAATATAAATCAATCAAGACATTGGTTAAAGACAAATTCAGGTCCAAGCTGGCTCCAAATTGAGACCCAGCTGAATGAGGGAAGGTCTACCCGCTCTCTTCTCTTGGCTTCCCTCCTGGCTGCCCTTGTATCACCTGCGCTCCCAATATATAAATCCAAGTCTATTTCCCCGACAGTTCAAGCCTCAATAGATTCATGGAAATGGCTAGCTCAAAACACCAATCTCCGTGAGGGGAAAAGAATGGACAATATGCCTATCTCTGTTTTAGAATATTTTGTCCCGGATCTCCACCTGGAGAGCTGGCAAAAGAAAGGGATTACAAGCATAGACGACATACTAAAGGAGGATGAGATGGTCTCGTTCCACGCCCTGAGTGCGAGATTTGACCTACCTCCGGGAGAAGCTTTTAAATACCTCCAAATAAGATCTCTACTACAATCTACTAAAATAGGAAAGGTGAGATTACCAAAGGACCTCCTAGACATTCTAAATAGCCCTTGCCCTATGTCTCGATCTCTAGTGAGAACCTGCTATGACACACTCTCAGGAGATATGAGAGGAACAAAACGGGCACATCTTCTCAACTGGGAGAGAGACTTGGGCAAGAAATTTTCGCCAGAGAAATGGTTGGCTGCTTTTACATGGGCAAATAGGGCGTCTATCAACTCAAATATTCTAGAGGTCCACACCAAAGTCCTAACCAGATGGTACCTCACACCACTAGCTCTGGCGAAAGCATTTAGTAATTCTGACGATAGATGCTGGAGACAATGCGGCCACAGAGGCAATATCTTACATATTTTCTGGGGCTGTCCTAAGCTTTCACACTTCTGGGACGGGGTCTTTTCTGTCTTGAGAAGGATCACAAATATGCCTATCCAAAAATCACCTGAACTGGCCATCCTCCTGCTCGACAACAAATCCATCCCACAATCTATGAAAAATTTGGTGGGGCATATCCTCCTCGCTGCTAAACTTTTGGTTTCGAGGAGGTGGAAAGTTGAGGGAGCACCCACCATTTCGGAATTAACACAGACTCTAACCGACCATAGCACATATGAGAAACTGTATGCCCTAAAAAACGGAGAATATGCAAAATATCAAAACAAATGGAACTTATGGCTAAAAATATACCCGACCTAATATTTGATGTTAGACAATTGACATAAGACCCCCTTACTGTTCTTTCCCTACCTTCCCCCCCCCTCCCCCCCCCCCTCCTTCCCTATGGTTATTTTTTACCGTTTACTACTGGTTTAAATTAAAGAAAGTAATGCATAATGATAAACGTAATTTTGTTCCTAGCAGAAGTGAACCATATTTACTGCATAGTCAATATACTTCTCTCTTTAAGATGCAGTTGCGGCCTATACAAAGTCTCTAGACTAAGAAGAGTAAGCTACATGACTCTCTCTTTCTTTGTATACTGTAAACAGTCTGTTTTTTTTTTTTTTTATTGATGTATGCAGCTTTCCCTTCATGAACATTGAATGTATATTTTTCTGTGTAACCATACTAAAGGAAAAAAAAAAAAAAAAACTGTTTAATAAAGAACAAATTGAAAAAAAAAAAAAAAAGAAAAGCATAGATAGAAGCATAGAAAATTGTATTACACCTTTTTGTAATTTTTTCTAGTCATCATAGGGCACTTAAAGTTGAGATTCCTTGATTGCTATTATATTGTTAGACAGGAATGCGATCTGCCTTGACCTTAGCTTTGTATCACGACCACGTCTCTGCATGCTTTTTCTATGCTATACTAAGTTAATCCTGACCAGTTTGCATCAGCTACCACAATACCAAAACTACTTCTGAGATAACAGCCTGGGGTCCTCGCAGCAAAACCAGATCCCAATTGGTGGGGGTTAAGGGTGAACACTACAGGACGAGTTGCTGCCACCAGGAGTAACTCCAAGCCAAATCAGTTTTCGACATAGTGGCTGCACGTCCGCTGCTCTGGCAGTACGTTAAATTATACAATATTATTAAAAAATGCAAATGGTCCCACAAAAAACAAGCCTTCAATCAGTTATGTTGACAGAAAAATTAAAAAGCTATGTATCTTGGAAGGCGGGGAGAAAAAAAAGTAAACGAAAAAAAATGAAAATCTCTGCTCCAGGAAGGGTTAAAGGGGGTGTGCTACAAGAAAATAAGTTACAATATGCCTTTGACAGCTGAGTCTTATTCCACATGGCTGTCAAAAGGCACCCTCACTGTGAAGTAGAGCCACAGGGCCGGGGTGTCACAGCTGCATGCATTCACCTACCGGTGGTAGGTGGGAGTCTGGAGGACACACTGAAAGGTAACAGATATCCGCGACCAAATGAAAGTAAATTGTGGCGCACGAAGGGTGAGCGTTTCAGATCCCCTCAGTGATATGATCATTTTGAAGGGCTGAAACAGCTTACCTGCAGCCTACCGCAGTCTCCCGCCGCCTTCTTCCTTCCCGACATGCTGTCTCCATGCGCTGCACCTGCACCCACTGGCCACAATGGCAGGCGCAAGCACAATGGAAGACATTTGAAAATTCTGTGCTCTTCAAACAAAGGTAGCAGAGAGCAGAGAGAAGACACTGGGGGGTTGCGGTTTGCAGTTCCCATGCATGAGATCACTATTATTGCTATTACCTCGTGCAGAGTAAAAAAAAGTTTAAATAAAGTTAAATAAAAGTTAAGTTTCAGCTCCTCTCACAGATCGGATCCATGAGGGTAGCTGAAAGTATTCACTTCTGTCCTCTGTGGCGTTCTGACACTTCTAGGACCTGGCGCCATCTTCTGCACATGTGCATCAGACAAAAAATGTCAGGCGCATGCGCAGAAGGCCGGGGAACCTGGAAGATTTAAAATCTCCCTGTTCCCAGCTAGCATTAATAGCCAAGAGCAAGGAGATGTCACCAGATGATCACCGCTATCCAATGGATAACAGCAATCATGTAAAGTTAAAAAAAAAGTGTAAAACAAGTTAAAAAAAAAGTTTAAAAAGTTTAAGTCTCATCTCCCCTCACGGATCATATCCATGAGGGGATATGACATTATGTACATAAGGACCTCGGATTAACCTACCGACCTTTCCTAGCTTCTGCCACTGAGGTCAAGTAATACCCTCCAAAAAGTGCCAGGTTTGCAACAACCATGGGAGGAACAGGGATACCTGGTTTTATTGCCAAATGTGCACATCCCAACCAGGCCTCTGTAATTACCTGTTTTCAGACATACTCCACAGTTTACATTATTAATCTTATCTAAGATTTAGGGAATGCCAAAAAGGAGGGGGGATTATTTTTAGGGAGTCATTTTTTTTTCTGCACAAGTGAGCAATTGGGCCTGGAATTTATTTAGTTGTGCCCTGAAATCTAATGGCTGTTCCCTCCATTGTAGGTCTAACCATGTGTTTAGTAAGCAGATTGGGGCTACAATGGGTATGTTTATAAACACAGGACAAACAGGGGTATCCATTTTGGGGTGAAAGTCTTCATTCACATGTGTGCTGTACAATTGTGTGATTTAAAATGACACAATTGCCAAAAAAATGAAAATCATAATTATTTCCTTCTGCTTTGCTTAGATTCTTTCAAAAACTGTGGGGTCAAAATATGCAGTACACCCCTAGATGAATTCGTTAAGGGGTCTAGTTTTCAAAATAGGGTCATTTGTGGGGGTTCTTGATCGTTTTGGCTGCTCGAGGGCTGTACTAGTATGCAATTAGTCCTAAATGACCTTCAAGCAAAATGTCTGTTCTGAAAGCCTTCGGCTGCTCCTTTCAGTTTGGGCCCCGTTGTGCATACAGGCAGAAGATTAGGGCCACAACAGATATGTTTCTGAACACATGACAAACAGGGGTTTCAATTTTGGGGTGCAAACCCTAATTTTCTTGTGCACTATAGAAAAAAAAACTGTCTTTAAAATGACGCAAAAATATGAAATTTTAATTTTTCTCCTCTAAATCACATTAACTCCTGAAAAGAAACTGTGGGGTCAAAATACTTCTGACAACGCTCAGTGAATACATTAAGATGTGTATTTTTTAAAACGGGGTCATTTGTGCGGTTATCTATCATTTTGACACCTATGAGCCTTTGCAATCTTGGCTTGTTGTAGGATAATAAAAAGTTCCTCAAAATGTTACATTTGTATTTCTCCTAAAATTTAAAAAAAGTAAAGTTTTTCCAATGTGCTTTCAGAATAAAGTAAACTGATGGAAATATATATATCTCATCAAAAATTTGTACAGTATGTTTGCACCTCTTTGACATATTGCAATTGAAAATGTGAAAAAATGTCAGTTTTTTCAAAATTCTTCCAATTATAGAACTTTTAATAAATTTACACAAATTCTATCAGTCTATTTTTACCACCTAAACAAAGTACAATATGTGGCAAAAAACAAGGTTAGAATTACCTGGATATGCAAAACCTTTACAGAGTTATGTTTAAGTGACACATATCAGAATTCCAAATTTGGCCTGGTCTTTAAGGCGCAAACAGGCTTGTCACTCAGGGGTTACATAAGAGTTTTTCGTTAATCAATTAATTGTTTTTTTTTTCATTTTCCATGTCACTATTATGTATGTCTATTTTAAAATTTGCATTATCTTATAGTTTTCATTCTGGCCACTAAACCTAATTATTAGCTGAAACTTCCTGTAGAACATGTAGAAGGACCACAAGCACAATAGATAGGATGGGCTCAATGACTTCTATGGTAGAGTATTCTAGGCATAAACTCTGAGGCAGGAGGAGAAGGTGAGCTATGACTATCACCTATTGTGAAGGTATAAAGGTTTATAGGCATTACCTTTTATTGAAATCCTGCCTGTGATCAAAAAGAGATGACTACTGAAACTACAGGAAGTTAGTAGCCTGAGTGCAAACCACAAGATATTAGGTTTTTATATTTAATATATGTAGTGACATAGAAAAAAATCCCCCAAATTAAAAAAATATATACAAGTATATTTAACTTAAAAACTTAATTTAAACAATACATTTTCTGATGACACATTCTCTTTAAGGTTCTAGATAAGCCATTAAGGCAAAACGACACAAAAACCCAGATGTTTTATTGGCAATCACTGGTTGACTTATTATTGCATCAGATTTTCTGATAAGCTACCAAAAGAGAAATTCAAAATTTCACACATCTCTCATGACAAAATTTGAGTCAGGGTGAAGTCACACTAATTCTCGGAACTTAGCCCCGCCTCCGCCCCGCCTCTCCCCATTGCAAATAGTGCAGAGGGGCGGAGAGGAGGCAGAGAGGGGTGCGGGAGCTCTGTTTCTGCTCCTGGCTCTTCCATCCCCCCCCCCCCTGCACGCGAGGACAACGTATATCGGCTAGGCGTAAAAACCGAGCCGATATACGTTCGTGGGACTTCACCCTTATACATATGATGACTTATACATGAATATTAATGAATGCTATTAATGATACTGGACTTACAACTCAAGAAATCTATATTTATATGGAAACCTGCTGTAATGAAAAGTAACAGATTTAAGGGGAAAGAATAATAAATTTTATAATTTGCATATGCACGTGGCAAATTTTCCTGCAAGATGAAATTTTAATTGTATTTTGTTTGATTTATTTTCCAAAGTGACTTCTCATATTCATAATAATGAATGTGTTCATATTTATTCCAATTGTATATTGAATGTTCTACTTTGTGTCTTCCCATGTTCTTTTGAAAGAAATTAGAACATTTAACTGGAAAATCTTCATTCTCTTAAAGTGAAGCTTTACTTCTTGAGAACTACTAGACTATATTATATTAGAAACTGACATTATGGGTAATTATCTGGAAGAATATTCTAAACCAAATCATTTGCTTTACTAATATGGACAATTCTGATAAAATGGCAACAGCACAATTACCATAGGAATGCAGGCACTGTATTATGTAATTTGTTTGACCTTGTAAAACCTCAATTTATAGAGCATAGACTGTGAGTAAAGGTGTCTGTATTTGGCTGAAGTCACCTGAAGAACTATAGTGAGATAAGGTTAAAAGAGTCTATGGTTTCTGCAGGTAAAAGTTATTTTTGTATAATGAAAATGTAAGCAATCTTTCAATATGCCTTTTTAAGTATGAATGTATCATTGTTTTTGAGATTGGTGCTGTCATTCAATAGGAATCTTCTTCATTGTTTCCTTCAAATAGTCCAAAATCTGTCTTGCTCATGTGATGGACACACGGGTGTATGGCTTATTACAAGACACATCTTTGATAACTGTACTTTGATGCATATTTGATGCATCTGTGTGTTCATTGCATAACCAGGAAATATTAATATCCACTAGAAGTAGACAATGTAGGTTTCTTTTTTTTTAAAAGAATCTTATTTTTTTGAGTATATCACAGAAAGAAAATGCAGGTAACATTTATTACTTCAGGTTGAAAGACCTGGAAGAGGCAGGAACACACTGGTCCCTAACAGAAATTCTAAGTTTAATTAATTGTTAACATAAAGTTGCAATTAGATTTGGATTATTTAAGTATACAAAAGGTAATTACTTTCCTGAAATAATAATATTTGGGATTTAAGACAAACAAAACAGAAAACAAAGAAGGTAACTGATAAAAGCAATTGTATCTAAAAGATTCTGTCGCTGTTATGTGGTAAATGAGAAAATTATCTGAATTCTTGTTCGAGGTTTCACCCGAGGATGGATTGCTTTGAAGCATTGGGAGAGTAGAGTTTGTGGGGGAATTTATGATGTAGTAGAGCGCATGAGATGAAGTTCATGGACCCAAGCTGAAATAGTTTGAAGTGATGTATTCATACCAATGTTTCCAAATGCTTAAAAAAATTGTATCTTGTACCACTTTCCCAGTTTGCAATTTCTTCAATGCGGCACAGTTGTGAAACCCTCTCCGCCCATTGGGACAAAGAAGGTGTCTCAGATCGGTGTCACATAAGTTGGTAGGTTTTTGTTGGAGAGATCTTGAAAACCAAGAAGCCTTAATACAGAAAGTATATTAGAAAATTGTATAACATCTCATTATACATTGAATAACTTCTATATGCTGAAACCATAATACTAGAGATGAGTGAACATGCTTGTTTAGGACAATTACTCGATCGAGCATCGCTTTTTTTCGAGTAACTGCCTACTCGGGCGAAAAGATTCGGGGGGGGGTAGCTGGGTGGAGCGTGGGGTAGCAGGGGGAAACGGGGGAGCTCTCTCTCTCTTTCCCCCCCACTCCCCAATGCAACCCCCTCCTCACCCCCGCCCCCCCCCCCCCCCCCCGAATCTTTTCCCCGATTAGGCAGTTACTCGAAAAAAAGCGATGCTCAATTGAGTAATTGCTCTAAACAAGCACATTCGCTCATCTCTACATAATACCCTTTTATACAACCTAGTTCTAATTTTAAAGGACCATTAAAGATAAACTTTTTTTTTCATTTCCCTATGGTGCAATTGCCATAAAGATCATATCAGGACTACTGACACACTTACCACTTACTATGTTGCTAAGATTTCAGCTCCACCCAGGTAGTCTGTTATTCCATGTGACGTCTACTGTGACTAGCTGTATGCTCCTGTGTCTTCTGTGTCCCAGAAGTAACTTTTGTCTATTCATTCCTATGAGAGCTTCAATATGACTCTCATTGAGAAAAACAATTCTGGGACACAGAAAATACTGCAGAATACAGCTAGTCACAGAAGAGGTAACGTTGGATGATGGTGGACTGGAGCTGAGCAGAAATCTCAGCAACGTAGCAAGTAGAGAGTGTGTCAATCATTCTAATATTCTCTGTATGGTAATTGCACCCTAAATAAATAATAACGTTTTCCCATAGTGGGCCTTTAAGAGAACAGTTGGGTTTATTATTTTCAGTAGGGAACTGCTGTTGCAGTTTCATTTTGTCAGTATTTGTGTCTTGGGTCTACATTATACTCCATGGTTATCAAGTCATTTCTCCTTAAGCTAATATAAAAAATGTATAAATAATTGTATTAATTTATGCATTTTTCTTATTATTATCAGATTTCCATATAAGAGGTATAAGAAGAAAAACAACTGTAATAAGCATTAACGATCTGTGCCCACAGACTCAGACAATGATCAGAGCATTATCATAAGAAATATTTGTTTAATTTTTGAGATGTATAAACTATTAAGAAAGTTCCTTTATGAGCTGTCAACTTGTGACCAGCAAAGTCCTGTACTGCAATTTCAATAGAAAGCTAATGATTGCATTAATATAATTTGTCACCATGGTCATCAAAAAGGAATTTTCGAATCACAAAAGGATATTACGCATTCCTAATGGAAAACTAATCATTTTAATTGAGCTGCCTATTAAATATAAAGAAATGTATGAAACTGTGCTTGCACATTTATAAATCTATACTTGCACTATATATAGCATATAACTGATCTAAGTATTCACTGGTCAACATCAAAGCCAGCAGTTTCGGGTTGGGCCAGTTCTAACAAAACACCAATGTTCTGCATTAAGGCCCATTTACACAGGATGAATGTGTTTCCTCGCTCCCATGCTGTTGCACGGGAGCTAGCAGAGCTGGCTCGCTCACAGAGCATCCAAAAGGGGGAGTGGGGCAGTGCAGGAGATTTCTCTCCTCTCGCTTCCCACTCCTCTACATTCACTTAACACAGCAGCCGTTCAATACTGAACAGCCACTATTTACACTGAACGATGAGATCATCGCTTAATCGTTTATGCAGCATATGAGCGAGCCAGCAATTCTAGCTGCTGTGTGACAGCACGGGGACGAGGACATGCAGGGACGGGTGTCAGGCATCATTTGCCCAACATTCATCCTGTGTAAATGGACCCTTACACTTACTTCTGTAAAGCACTCCAAACCATAAATACTTTGGTCCTATAGTCTTAATCTTGAGTATCATGTCTCCTGACTTTAAGGCCGCTTTTAAACACGTTACCAAAACTCCGCATTCAAAACCACTTCATTTAACTATAAATTCACACAGCACTTTTGAATGCATACTGCTGAATTTGACCCAAGAAGGCTGCATGCATACAACTCTTTTTTATCTCTGATGGAGAGCATGTACTCATAGCAGCTACGTCTGCAAATGATGTGCTGGAACAGCACCTGCGATTATGCACGATCATAGGCCAAAGTGCAGCAAGTGAAAACAAACAACACAAAATAAACGGGAAGTCTTTCCCTAAATACGTGACGATGAGGGAGAGGGCCCTGCCTAGCACGACAGACTGATCGCTTTGATAGATGCACGCCTGCACTTGTTCCTGGGACCTAAGTAACCCTACTTGGCCAATAAAATAAAGGACAAAGCAAACTCCAAAAGGAAACACAAATGAAACACCACACCTAGCTGGTGCTGAAGTCGCAGCACACAGAGATGTCCTCTGTTCATGTCACAGCAGAGACCACGGTGTCCACGGGAGCCACTTACTACCAGCTCAGACAGCAGGCAACTGGCAATTTACAGCACTTTAGCTTAGTACCCAGCCCAGGTAAATACCCAGCTACCCACAGATGTGAATACATTATGTCACACCTACTCAGCTAGAAGGTGCAGAACAAAATCTAAAACCCTCAACGGACTTTGGTAATCCAACAGCAATCTCAGCATTGCTGCAACAATAGCCTTCTGAAAGAGCCACACTGTGTGCACATGCTGATTTCTCAGGGGCACAGCATTGGAATAGGGGACTCAATGAGTATAAAAAGCCAGGTCCCTTGAACACCCCTTTTCTCATCTTTGGGCCCCATATGGTAGTTTATAGGGCTTGAAGGTGCTGATATGTTCCTTTTAAGGGATTGCGCATATATTTTACTATGGTTGGAAACTTGTCAGTATGCCAAAATTCAACAATCCTTTTTCGTAATAGAGTGTTCAGGTACCAAGATGATAGTGATAGCGGCAATGCCATCATAATAGAGAGGACCACTAGTGTTGAGCAATTATTGATATAATTGGGTAGGGAGTGACGGACTCCAAATTCAGGACTCACAATTCCAACATTCATTCAAATCTATAGGAGTAAAAATTGGGTTCTCTAATTGGATCTCCTTGAACAACAGTGGAGGTAATGGTGAGCACTGCTGCCCTGCAGTGGTGGAGTCTCAGATTCACATCCCCATCAAGGACAGATTCAAATGTATAATTTTAGCACTGCGATACAATCATGCAATGCGAGAGTTTTCAATCATGTGATGTGGTGTTAAAGAAAATTGTTGCACGTCCTATCTTTCTGCGTTTTGCCATTTTTTTAGCTCTCATGTTTCCCTATAGAGCCTCCCTTTTATCACATTGCAATGCACAAACACGCAATTTTTACCATTAGAAACTCCTATCGCGAGAAAATCATGTGAGAAAATCACAAGTGGCAGCGATGTTTTTGCAAGTAAAAGCATCGCTGATGCTAAGGCATCTCATGAACAAGTGATTTTCTCATGGCAATATTGAGATTACCAATGTGAAGGAGGCCTAAGGTGGAAGAGAAGTGGGAGCAGCTGAGGCAGAGAGAGCAATGAAAGAAATCAGTGGTGTCTCAGAAGGTCATATTGCTCACAGAAGCTGAGCCTAGTGGCAGTGCATGTAATGGCAAGCAGCTAGGAGCACTGGATAACTAGCACTTATTAGCTAGATCCTGGTATAAAACTCATTATTTATCATATAACTGATGCAGCTCACAAATCTTCCATCCCCTCTCCTGGCTATAAACTTAATATATCATATTTTCCCCAATCCCTAATGTAAACTAGTGATTAAATATGTGTCCCACCCTCTTTTATTAGCTTCATCCATCTGTCATTCTGACTGATGGATTTTGCAAGGAAATTAGTCCTCCAGCTTGCAGTTTATATATAAACACTGCAAGTACAACGAAGAAACTGTAATTCCCAAGTTATTTTTCAGCAAATACAATACATTTATTTATTAAAAAAATGGAAACCACGAGTGAAGGTGTACACAGGCAGAAAAAAAATTCCCTGTAACAATAACTTAAAAAAATGAATCTTTACATTATTGAAGTATGGCAACTAATGAGAGCTCGCTCTTCTATTTATACAGAACATGTGCACATCCACTTTTAACTGCATTGTAATTTTTTTGTTATGATTGTACACTCAGAATGTAAGTCTAATAGGCTTCTTTTGTGAATAAACCCTTAAGAAATGTCTCTAGCAGTCAATGATGGGCATGAAAACAACTTGAAGGGTTCCCTTTTGCTTGACCAGTTTTATAACTGGACTGTATAATCTTTCTATACTATCTTACAATAGTCTTGACTTGTTTCCTTTCTATCGCAGATTTATCAAATTTAAATATTTATAGCACAAATGGATTTTTGAGTTGGATACTTAATTTAGAGTATAACACTGTTCCGTTTTTCTGAGTGGATATTCTGTATAGTGTACTGTTTTTTTTACATAAGTATTGTAACTTTTTTTGTATTTTAATTTATATGATGCTTGTTTGCTTTTCTTGGTGATTGGAGGCCAAGCGTCAGATTGTGGAACACGTATTTACTGTAACTTAGACCTGAAATTCATTACAGTTTTAATTGGATCCTACTGTGCTCATGATGACTAAGGCTGCATTTTTGTTCCAACTTAGGAGTCCAGTTTTTGGCTTTTTTTGTAACCCAATAAATAATGACTAAGGGCTTATTCACATGAGCGTATATCATCCACCATTTTCACATCCGGCCGATATATGCTACCATCTGAGTTGTCTTCTCCCTTCCCCCTTCCCTCACCCTTGCTGGCTCTCTGCCTTTCTCCTCCCCTCTGGCAGTTTGCAATGGGAGGGGCGGAAAGGGCGGAGCTTAGCCTGCATACCCCAAGACCGGAAGACAGGTGAGGGGAAAGAGTAGGTGCTTAGCTTTACCCCCCACCCCTCCCATTGCAAACAGCTGAAAGGGGACAAGAAAGGCAAAGAGTCAGCGAGGGGATAGGAAGGGGGAAGACAACTCAGATATACACTCATGTGAATAAGCCCTCAGGCCTTAGTCACACGGGCGTTTTTTCACGCGATTTGCGGATCGCATGACGGATGCGCATCCGCAAATCACGTGACTGGTGCGCGCAAGTCGCCCGCAAATCGCCTGAAAATCTGCTCCTAGCCGCGTTTCATTAGAAACGGGCCGGAGCTGTCCAGCGCATTGCATTCAATGGAGACGGCAATAGAGCCGGCTCCATTTAAAGCAATGCGCTGCGGGCGAGCCCGGGATGAATTGTCGGGAAGGGCTTAAATATATAAGCCCTTCCCTGCAATTCATCCTAAAATGTGTTAAAATAAAAAATATATATATACTCACCTTCTCCCGGCAGCCGGAGCTCCGCGCGGCCGTCCTGCAGTGGGTGTGAAGGGGTGTGAGTCAGACCTGCCCCCTGATTGGCTCAGCGCTGAGCCAATCAGAGGCATGTCTCACTCACACCCATTCATGAATTCATGAATGGATGTGAGTCAGACCTGCCCCTGATTGGCTCAGCGCTGAGAGGCAGCAGTCACTCACCCATTCATGAATTCATGAATGGGTGTGTGAGTGAAACCTGCCTCTGATTGGTCAGGGCTGTGACCAATCAGAGGCAGATCATTCAGTAGGCGGGGATTTTAAAGCCCCGCCGGCTGAATAGTGCCGAGAAGCAGTTCAGGAGAACTGACAGCGGCCACGGCTGGACTCCGGCTGCAGCGGAAAGGTGAGTATACAATTTTTTTTTATTTTAACACATTTAAGGATGAATTGCAGGGAAGGGCTTATATATTTAAGCCCTTCCCGACAATTCACCCCGCGCACGCCGGCAGCCCATTGCTTTCAATGGAGCGGCTGTATTGCCGGCTCCATTGAATTCAATGGGCAAACATCGTTCTTCTCTGTCACAGCTGTTACAGCTGTGGCAGAGAAGAATGATTTGTCTTCTATATGTTCTCAATGGGGTCGGCGCTGCTGCCACCGGCCCCATTGAGCGCATATAGAGAAGAGAACAGGAATCGCAGATAGGTGCGATCTGCGATTTCTGTTCTATAATTTATCGGACGAGCGCATAAAAAGCTCTCATGTGTCCGATACTATTGCAAAGCAATGGTTTTATAAAATCGCCGGACGCATGTGCATGCGCAAATCGCAGCAAAAAACGCCCGTCTGACTAAGGGCTTAGTCAGACGGGCGTTTTTTGCCGCGATTTGCGCATGCACATGCGTCCGGCGATTTTTTAAAACCATTGCTTCGCAATGGTATCGGACACATGAGCGCTTTTTATGCGCTCGTCCGAAAAATTATAGAACAAAAAATCGCAGATCGCACCTATCTGCGATCTGCGATTCCTGTTCGCTTCTGTATATGCGCTCAATGGGGCCGGCGGCAGCAGCGCCGACCCCATTGAGAACATATAGAAGACAAATCATTCTTCTCTGCCACAGCTGTAACAGCTGTGGCAGAGAAGAACGATGTTTGCCCATTGAATTCAATGGAGCGGCAATACAGCCGCTCCATTGAAAGCAATGGGCTGCCGGCGTGCGCGGGGTTAATTGTCGGGAAGGGGTTAAATATATAAACCCTTCCCTGCAATTCATGCTAAAATGTGTTAAAATAAAAAAAAATTGTATACTCACCTTTCCGCTGCAGCCGGAGTCCAGCCGCGGCCGCTGTCAGTTCTCCTGAACTGCTTCTCGGCACTATTCAGCCGGCGGGGCTTTAAAATCCCCGCCTGCTGAATGATCTGCTCTGATTGGTCACAGCCTGACCAATCAGAGGCCGGTTTCACTCACACACCCATTCATGAATTCATGAATGGGTGAGTGACTGCTGCCTCTCAGCGCTGAGCCAATCAGGGGCAGGTCTGACTCACATCCATTCATGAATTCATGAATGGGTGTGAGTGAGGCATGCCTCTGATTGGCTCAGCGCTGAGCCAATCAGGGGGCAGGTCTGACTCACACCCCCTTCACACCCACTGCAGGACGGCCGCGCGGAGCTTCGGCTGCCGGCAGAAGGTGAGTATACAATTTTTTTTTATTTTAACACATTTTAGGATGAATTGCAGGTAAGGGCTTATATATTTAAGCCCTTACCGACAATTCATCCCGGGCTCGCCCGCAGCGCATTGCTTTCAATGGAGACGGCTGTATTGCCGTCTCCATTGAATGCACTGCGCTGGACAGCTCCGGCCCGTTTCTAATGAAACGCGGCTAGGAGCAGATTTTCGGGCGATTTGCGGGCGACTTGCGCGCACCGGTCACGCGATTTGCGGATGCGCATCCGTCATGCGATCCGCAAATCGCGCGAAAAAACGCCCGTCTGACTGAGCCCTTATCATGTAACAGCAAATTTGCACTTTTATAATAGTGGGATGGGTGTTCCACACCTGATGCTGGATCGGACCACATTATCAGCACACTGAGATGAGGAGGTGTGTGTTTATACTGTATTGTAAGTGGTTGTTTTTTCTTATATATACTATGCATATGTGTTGTGTTCTTTTGAGCTT
The DNA here is from genome assembly GCF_035609145.1 of Eleutherodactylus coqui. Taxonomy (NCBI): domain Eukaryota; kingdom Metazoa; phylum Chordata; class Amphibia; order Anura; family Eleutherodactylidae; genus Eleutherodactylus; species Eleutherodactylus coqui. Next base: position 86,862,956 of record NC_089845.1, on the reverse strand, counting down.
GACAAAGACCATTGCATTGATCAAATTGTAGTGTGTTTATCTGTGGCGTTAATAAAGGTGCTTCCTTGGATGTAAAGACGAAACCTGAGGTTTCCTGTGTGCTGCTCTTATGATCATTTTTTGCCCAGATTTATCAAATTTGTCTTAATCTAAAACCTTATAAATGTTTTTCATCAATAGTTTAGCCATATCCGCTGACAGATTGGCAGGTTACTCAACTTTCCACTGCCTGAGATCACTGTCCCAGCCTTCAGACTTTTCAAGTGTGAATAAACCCTTCTAATTTTTACATCCAGAGTTTTTTACTTCCTAATTTCCCAGTTCCATTCTTAACTGGAAGAGTGACCTGAATACATCTGTCTTAGTACAGCAGAGGGACTATTTATACATATTAACACACAAATCATCCATCATTAATAGGATACAGGAGGCTGCATTTAAGATCTTGTCACAATGCAATAGGATACCTACCAAACTACATACTCTTAGGGCGCCCACCCACTGGCGATTTTTTTCCCTGCGAAATTCGCAGCATTTTTTTCTCTGCAGGGGTCTATGAGACTTGTAATGTTAAAATCGAGATCGCGCAAAATCGCAATTTACCGCGAAATCGCGATTTTGCGCGATCGCAATTTTAACATTACAAGTCCCATAGACCCCTGCAGAGAAAAAATTGCTGCGAATTTCGCAGGGAAAAAAATTCGCCAGTGGGTGGGCGCCCTTATACTGTCTGTCTCATTATGAGATATGGAAGAGAATTGGACACATCATTACACACATTCTGGGATTGTCTGCTATTGGCTGACTTTTGGTCAAGCATTTGGCACATGTCTTCAAAGTTTACTGACTATGCTCAGTTTCACACCTTTTTCCTGCTCCATATCTGTGATATTCACGTATCAAAATAAAGGCATTTGGTGGTTCACCTTATGGTCAATGCTCCCTGGGCAAGGGCATGTTTTCCAGGGCTATAGAGACAGACCATTTATCCCTCAATTTATTTGTGGTTTACCAAAATACAGGATATTATAAGAATGGAGGAGCTCACTGTTTTTCTTAATGGTAGTCAAGACAAATTCCTGAAGTCCTAGTTTAAATGGATAACTTTTCAAAACTATGCAACATTCAGGTCTTTCTTCTTTATATGTTTTTAACTTGCAATTGTTTCTACTAGAAATCCGCCCTTTTCTAACCTCTTCCCAGGAATATCTTTCATTTCCCCCTTCCCTGCTTACTACTTCTCCCATCCATTGACCTTTAATTCAAGTAGAAAATCCAGAATTACTTTTCCCTTATGTCGAGCACATGTTGTGGATTCATGTTTTGTTCTATGAGCTTGATACAGTTTGTGAAAACATTGCATGAGCCAGAAAAAAACTTGCATTTGTTTTTTGTTTTTTTTTTAATGTGAAGATGTTAACTAAAAATAATTTTAAAAAACCTTTTCCGTGATTTGTTACAATTCTGGCCAAATTATGAGTTTATTTTATTATCATTTTGGCCTATTTATTTTGACCTCTAAGTTCTCAATTTTTACATTTATTTGGGAACATTATGACCTGCCGGTGGATTACATTTGCCCAGTATTACAATGGACATATAATAACTATTACAGATGGTGGAAATAATTTACCATGCTCAAATTCACATTTTAAATCAATTTAGAATACAATTTTTAAAGATTCACTTGTGTCTATGAACACATAGAATTAACAATGAATGCTTTGCTAGTGTTCTAAGTGAAGAACTGCAATCTTCTTGAAACCTGTTAGTTGAATTCCATAGCCAAAGGCAAATTTTTATTTCTCCTAAGTATCTAAAATAAGCAAATCTGTAAATACTCTTGTTTAAAAATATCCTATTCTTTTGTGTCTTGTATAAACTTTGTGTCTTTATGATTGCAGACTACATTTAAGCCCAGTGTATTCTAATTGTCACATCTATCTAGTCCTGTTGAAGAAATCGACCAACAAATGCAGAAATAGAGAACAGAGATGGGCTGAATGACATGCAAAATAGGAGAATTCTAAGTTGCAAACGAGTGAAATAAAAGTGATAGAAGGAAGGCCTACAATCTTTATCAAAATCTGCTCCTGACTGGACTTATCAAAGAAGTGGAGCACCCGGTCTGAAAAGGATGAACCCATGAATGGAACATAAATGTATTCCATTCTCGACCCTAGGTGTAATATAGAAGAAAAGTTGAAGGGCAGGACACAAAAGTAAAACAAACAAACTAATGTCAGAGTATGAGAATGATTAAAGTAGTGTTAGGCCACCTGCAGACTGCCAGGTCAGATCTGGCTGGAAGAATTCTCGCAGCGGGACCCGACCCGAGCGTCTGCAGAGAGCAGTGTGTCACTCACCTGCTCCCGCAGCCCCGGCTCTTTCATGTGCCGGCAGCCGGTGCATGCGCAGAGCGGGGCCGGCGGCCGGTAAGAAATAGAGCATGCCGCAATTTGTTTGCCGTGCGAGATTTCGCGTGCCAAATCACGGCCGTCTGCCTAGGATTGCGTATATTAACGCAATCCTATGGCAGCTTCCAGGGGCAAATATTCCGCGGGAAATCCCGCAGTGGAATTTCCGCCCATGTGCAGGGGGCCTTAGAGAGAGAAACAAAGAGACAGTCTAAAATCCAAGGTTTGTAATAAAAGGCACAAAATAAGTACTAAGAAGAAGCAGAGTAAATGCACGCAAACCACTGAGCAAGGAGGAGAGTACAAATGTATTACTGGCATCTACTGTCAAGAGGAGCCGGAATAAATATCATAAGAATGAGACCAATAGACAGGAGACCTCAGCCAGCCTATCAACGCTATCAGTACTATAAGAGAAAAGAGAGGCTTCTCCCAAATGCCACAGCACATGCTCTGACAAGCCCATCACATGGTCTAGAACTGATAGTGAAAACAAAGGTTTGGTACTGTGTTAGCCAGTAGAGCAAAATGTGATTGTTCCCAGCAAGAGAAACCACGTAATCTTGTAGATATGATACCTTTTAATGGCTAACAAAAATACACGATGTAATAGCAAGCTTGTGAACCTCTCGGGCTCTTCGTCAGACTAAAAATGGAATAGATCTGAAAAGGCATGAATATTTACACACACTTATAACATACATACTTATGACAAGGGACAGACATGAATGTGATTGGTTCGCACTTAAAAGGAATTCTGCAACAGAAAACTTTTTTGTCTAGGCACTGATAACGGAGTGAAAGTTTTATGGTCCCTGAATTACTGTTGGGTGGGGGAGGGGGGCGGTCAGGCCAGGAATGCTACAAGAGGTACACAAACATTTTTAACTAGACACTGATAAGGGATTATAAATTTATGGTCCCCCAATTACTGTTGATGGAGGTTTTCACCTGGCCAGCAGTCTTATCTGTGCAATAAATGTCTCACACCTCCCATTCACGCATAAATCCTGGGGAATAATTTAACCCAGTATTCAGCGTGTCAAAAGTTATCAATTTATATTCCCAAATTCTTCTATGGTTTTTTGACTTGAAACCCCCCTTTCTAGTCACACTGGACATGAGTATGCACTCAGAGCTTGGTGACATCATGACACTAATCCTGTGGTTATACTCTTCTCCTCTATGTATTTCTAACCTATCAAATATCTTACATATCTGATGCTTGCATATATTAATTTTTTTATTATATTGATTAAGAGACCTTGTGATTACAATGCAAACATTTTCTTGGTAAGAAATCTAATTTTCAGTGTAACAGAAAACCAATTACAATGTGCCTTATGTTAAATTATTTCCAACAAATATTATTCCCCCGTTAACAACTAGCCTGTATGTTGTCTTCTAGACATATATTACTTTATAGAACTCTGGCATGGTAATTATGAAATCTCACAGCATACTGTCATTACCAAATGCATTTATGTAATGTAACAGTACATTACTAATTCTAATTTGCTGCAAAATACAAACTGAATAGTGAAACTAGCTATAAATTCAGTTGCTGTCACAATAATCTTAAAAGTAAAACTGGATAACTCAGGGAGTGTCAGTCTTGCCAATAGGCAGCAGATGATGTTGTTGAAGACTGACATCAAGATATAGTACTGAGAAAACACCCTTCAGCTCTATGACATTCTTCTTACATTCAGTGTAGGGATAATTATTGTGGTAAAGTAGCTTTGAATTGTCATCTAACAAAGTCTTTCCCAAGAAGGGCGGACAGCTGTTAAGTAAAGGTAATTACCTATAGTTTACAAAACCATAAGAAAATCATACCAAGTTACTCAGTACCAATGAACATATTCACAATTACTGGCGTTGTCACCAACACTGCATATTAAGATGTGCAGAAGGGAAGTCAAGCAGATTTATTTTCTTACAAATATATTTCTCAGGGATTGACTGTAGACATTTACTATATTATATTAAAACACTAATATTTAAAAAGAAGCAAATAGGTCAAGTTAGATGTAAATAAGATTCATACTGTAGATAAAATGGGATACAGTCTACGACTTTATTTTGAACAGAATGTCAGAATGTGAAACATGCTAGGACTCTTTCACACTGGCGATAGATTTTCATGCGACGCAAGAGTGCATTAAAACACATGTTTTTTAAAACCAATGATTTTCAATGGTTTCATTCTCAATGTTTTCACTCTCTCTAAGTTGCGATAAAAAAATCTGCGATATCGCCCATAGTTTTCACTGAGGCCAGCGGCAGCAGTGCCAACGCCATTGACATCAATGGGAGAAGATCGTGAAAGAGCGTTAGAATCCACCATAGTGAGGAGAGAGGGGAGCAGAGCTACAGGGGATTTCCTACATACCTCCCCATTTTTGGAGAAATGGGGGGTGAGGCTAGAGGGCTTTTTCCAGGGCTTCCCTGAGAGTTGAGGAGAAGGGGAGGGATAAAGAGGGGCGGAGCTATAATAAACAGCTGACGCCTGCACTGTATGAAGAGAGGTCGCCCCGCGATCTCTCTTCATACATACCCCGATGCTGCAGGACATAAAGGTAAGTCATGGAGCACTAAGGGCTTAAAGAATTGATGATCAGGCAAATGAACATTCGTACATATGAACATTTATTCATTGACTCATGTAAACATGTCAGCGATGAGTCAAGAAATGAGCAAACAGTTACTTCTTGGCTGATTACATTGTTTATGCAGACAAAAGATATGCTAACTCGTTTGCAGCATATCTTCCTTTGTAAACAGGATATGTTCTACCAAGAAATACAAACTGCATTGGGATGAATTATATTAACAATCATTCATCTTCTTACCAGTGATCCTCTGGTGCATCCAAATGGTAAGAAGAAGTGCCAATCGACATGCTATATTCTTGATCAATATTCATTAATGGGCAAAACATTTGCCCCAAGGTGCACACACACTGTGCTTGGCGGTAATATATGCATAGTATAGACAGAACATATACAATATCCAAAACCCCAATTGCAAAAAGTTGGGATGCTGTATAAAATGTAAATAACTGTAAATAAAAAAATTAAAAAATAGATGATTTAGAAATCTCATAAACATATTTTATTCACAACAGAATTCATAACAGAAATTGAAAGTGAGACATTTTTCCATTTGATTTAAAAAATAACTCATTTAGAAATTGATGGCAGCTGCACTTCTCGCAAAAGTTGGGCTTGGGTCATGTCTACCATTGTGTAGTATCCCCTCTTCTTTTTACAACATTCTGTAAATGTCTGGGAAGTGAGGAGACCAATAACTGAAGTTTTGGGAGCGCTGCTGCTGTAGGATTCCAGCTGCTCAGCAGTCCTGGGTCATCTTTGCCAGATTTTGTAGTTTCATAATGCAGCAAATGTTTTCTATTGGTGAAAGTCTGGACTCCTAGCAGGCCCGTTCAGCACCTGGACTCCTCTTCTGCAAAACTATGCTGTTGTGATGGATGCAGACCTTTCCTGAAAGAGAAAGTCTGGATGGGAGCATATGTTATTCTAAAACCTGTATATGTTTAATAGTGCTTTTCAAGATGTGTAAGCTGCCCATGCCATAAGTACTAATGCAACCCCATACCATCACACATGCAAGCTTTTGAACTGTGCAGTGATAACAAGCTGGGTGGTTCTTCTCCTCTTGAGTCCCCAGGACATGGCGTTGGTGGTTTCCAAAATGAATTTCAAATTTTGATTCATCTGGCCACACAACAGTTTTCCATTTTTCCTCAGTAGATTTTAAATGAACTTTGGCCCAGAGAAGATGTCAATTTGCAATTTAATGTTACGAAACATTTTTCTGAAATTGTTCCACAATTTTTAGACTGTTTTACACAGATTGGTGAACCTCTGATCATCTTTGTTTCTGAAAGACTCTGCCTCCCTAGATTGCGCTTTTTATATACAGTCATGTGACTTAGTAGAAAATTGAACCTTTAGCTATTTTTCATTAGCATCACTTACTTTTTCTTCCTTTTGTAACCCGTGTCCCAACTTTTGTTGCCATCAATTTTTGAATGAGTTAATTTTTTTAAATGAAATGGTTAAATGTCTTGCTTTCAATTTCTGATATGTGTTCTAAGTTCTATTTTGAATAAAACATGGTTGTATGAAATTTCCAAATTATGGCTTTTTTTTACATTTATTTAAATTTTACACAGCATCTCAACTTTTTTAGAATTGGGGTTGAAATAGACCCTTGATTAAAAGAGAAAAAAACATGAACCATACTGCAGGTTTCTGCATAGTTGGTGATTGGTAGCCCTATTGTGTCAATGGAACTTTAAAGGAAACACACTAGTACTGTATTGCTGCAGCCCTTCATTTCTTCTGGAGTCCATGTGGATTTCAGAGATCAGGCCCTACTGAACACAGAGTAATGGCATATCGTAGCAATATGTCATCACTTTCTGTGAATAGGATTGGAAAAGGGGATACCCTTCAAAGATCATTTTTAATTGTGTGAATTAGTTTTTGAACAATTTATATAGTGTTTGTTATTTTAAAGAGATTCATGTAGTGGGTCTTGCTTATCACATTGTGCCTCCTGCCAACTGCCAAGCACAATAGCATGTTAATTTGTACTCTAAGATTATGAGAAATGAACATTGATGATACCTGCTAAATATTGCTTATTATGCTGTACCATATGTAGTATTTGCTATTTCTGAAGTCAATTAAAGAACATTAGTTGTTAAAGTCTTTGTATGAATCTTGCATACTAGCAATAATGATATCTAAATTGCTCTTACTTTAACCTACAGTAGAATAACAAAGCGTTACAGGTTATACGTGTGGTGAGGATTGGTAACAACTGATTAAAAAAATTAAAGATCTCATAGTAAGTATTAGACTCCCTTATTACTGACATATCACAAAATAACTGTTTATTATTGTTGCGATAAAAGGGACAAACTGAAAAATAGCACAACTTATTCCAATTGAAGTGAATTAGTAAATATTAGAGATGAGCGAACACGCTGGGTAAGGTCAGTTACCCAAGAGAGCCTCGCTCATGTCAAGTAACTGCCTTCTCCGAGCATGCTCGCTCATCTCTAGTAAATACGTTATATCAGTTTTAGGCCGCCTGCAGACGGGTGGAAATTCTGTGGCGGGATTTCCCGCGGAATTTACGCCCCTGGATGCTGCCATAGGATTGCGTTAACAAACGCAATCCTATGCAGACGGACGCGATTTGGCCACGTGAAATCTCACGCGGCAAACAAACCGCGGCATGCTCTATTTCTGTGCGGGGCTCACAGTGCCCCGCACAGAAACGTCACTCACCGGCCGCCGGCTCCGCTCTGTGCAGGTGCCAGCTGCCCGGCAGCCAGCACATGAAAGAGTCGGGGCCACGGGAGCAGGTGAGTGTCTGCAGACGCTTGGGTCCCGCTGCGAGAATTCTCGCAGCCGGATCAGACCCGGCCGTCCGCAGGCAGCCTATCATGTACTTTTTAGTTCTTATTTATTATTTAATTAATAGCATAAAAATCATAATAACGTAATCATAAAACATTTTGTTTTGCAATCTTTTGGGTGAGTGAATAAATAAAGAACACATGAATTGAGTCACGTGGAGTTTTTCTCTTAGACATTGTATAAATTCGTTACAGCAAAATATCTTAACCCCTTAGTGACCAAGCTTGTTTGCGCCTTAATAACCAGGCCAAATTTTGGAAATTTGACATGTGTCACTTTAACATGGAATAACACCATAAAGGTTTTGCATATCCGAGAAATTCTGACATTGTTTTTTGCCACATTGGGTACTTCATTTAAGCAATAAAAATAGACTGATAGTTTGTGTATATTTATTAAAAGCATGAAAATTAGGATTTTTTTTTAAAAGCATCATTTTTTCACATTTTCAACTGCAATATCTCGAATATGTGCAAACATCATATAGCAATTTTTGATAAGATGCATATTTTCATCTGTTACTTTATCCTGGACGCACATTGGAAAAACTTGTTTTTTTAACCATTTAGGAGACGTACAAATTTAACATTAACTATTAACATTTTGAGGAACACTTTATTTTCCTGCACCAAACCAAGATTGCAAAGGCTCATAGGTGTCAGAATGATAGATACCCCCACAAATGACCCCATTTTAAAAACTACACTCCTTTATATATTTACTGAGAGATGTCAGGAGTACTTTGACCCCGCAGTTTCTTTTCAGAAATTAATGCAATTTAGAGGAGAAAAAATAAAATTTCATATTTTTGTCAATATTTAATTTTAAAGGCATGATTTTTTTTTCTATAATGCACATGAAAATGAGACTTCCAACCCAAAATGGATACCCCTATTTGTCCTGTGTTCAGAAACATATGCATCATGGCCCTAATCTTCTGTTCATATGCGCAAAGGGGCCCAAAATGAAAGGAGTAGGCTGTGGCTTTCAGAACAGACATTTTGCTTGAAGGCGTTTTAGGCCCCATTGCCCTTGAGCGGCCAAAACGATAGAGAACCCCCACAAATGACCCCAATATGGAAACTAGACCCCTTAAAGAATTCATCTAGGGGTGTACTGCATATTTTGACGCCACAGTTTTTGAATGAATCTAAGCAAAGCAGAAGGAAAAAGTTATGATTTTTTTTTTAGCAATTATGTCATTTTAAATGAAGACTTACACCCCAAAATGGATATCCCCGTTTGTCTAGTGTTCAGAAACATATCAATTGTGGCCCTAATATTATGTCCGTATGTACAAGGGGGCCCTAACCGAAAGGAGCAGCAGGTGGTTTTCAGAACAAACATTTTGCTTGAAGGGTTTTAGGCTCCATTGCCCACTTGTAGAGCCCTTGAGCAGCCAAAACGACAGGGAACCCCCACAAATGACCCTATTTTGAAAACTACACCCCTTATCGAATTCATCTAGGAGTGTACTGCGCATATTGACCGCACAGTTTTTGAATGAATCCAAGCAAAGCAGAAGGAAAAAATTGTGATTTTTGTTTCTTTGGGCAAATGTGTCATTTTAAAAACAGGTTTTTTTGTACAGCATATATAGGAATGAAAACTTTCACCCCAAAATGGATCCCCCATTTGTCCTGTGTTCAGAAACATACTCATTGTGGCCCTAATCATCTGTCAGGATGCACAATGGAGCCCAAACCAAACAGAGCATCAAAGTTTAACTGTCTTTTAACTTTTACATTATCACCATTATCCATTGGGTAAAGGTGATCATGTGACTGGAGACCACTCACCCTGGCCCTTGGTCACTGCTTCAGGCTCTCAGCTTCCTTTCATAGCCAGGAGCAAGGAGATTTTAAATTTCCCAGGCCCTCCCCAGCTTCTGCGCATGCGTCCGCCATTTTGGTGACGGGTGCATACGCCAAAGCTGGGGAAAGGTCCACGGATAGGGATCTCATAAGGAGACATCGCCACAGGCCTTAGCAGTAATTTCACCTCCCCTCATGGTTCGAATCCGTGATGGGAAGTGAAACTTTAGCTTTTTTTTACTTTTACATGATCACCATTATCCAATGGATAGCGGCAATCACGTGACCAAGAACCATGTACTGCGGCCTCCCGTGAGATCTCCAGGCTCTTGGCTACATTTAGTAGCCAGGTGCGGAGAGATTTTAAAATTACCCTAGCAATCTGCGGCTTTTACGCATGCGTCCGCCATTTTGGCAATGGTACCTAATTTCATCTCCCCTCATGGATACGATGCATGAGGGGAGATAAAAGAACCTTTCTTTTTTTTTTACACTTTTAAAACTTTTACAGGATTGCTGTTATCCATTGGATAGCAGCAATCATGTGACTGGGAACTGCATAAAGCGGCTGCCGGTGACAGTCCCCTGCTCTTGGCTACTCATACTAGGCATCAGGTCCGGGGAGGACGAAAATGCCGCCCCACATCGCAGAGGACGGGGATGAGTATTCTGAGTTTCCGTTGTGGATACTGGTGATCGTGTGACCGGGGGGTGGGGGGGAGGGCCGCGGCCCAAGATGACAACTTCAGGATGTTGGCTACCTCCAGTAACTGACAGCATGGAGCTGTCATGTCCAGAGCCTGCAGAGTTTTAATCCCCATAGGATGCATGTTTTTACATCCTCGGGCATTAAAACCCTGCAGTCCAGGACATAAAAACACTATGGGCTTGTCACTAAGTGGTTAATACACTTCATCATTTCATATTACGGAAGTAATGCTGACCAGGATTCTGTGAGATCCCATATAGAGTTTTTACATGCAGACTTTAACACAGAAGTCTTCTTTAAAGTGTACCTAACTTTTCAGATAACTTAATGCTCATTTAATAGCCCCTGTGTGTGTTGCTAGACTAGCTGAATGCCTAACAGCAGGCAATGGATTGCAGAGAGGCTGTACTTCAGCCTTGATTTTCAATGATAAAACAAAAAAAATTAATGAAAGTATATTACAAAATTGATGAGACGCACACAGGCTATTAAGTCATCTAAAAAGATAAGTACATTTTAAATTTACAAATCTTGCTGGCATATAGGATGACTAAAAAATATAAGCGTTTTCCATTAGCAAGTTTCAGAATAAAAATTATACATTAGTAAATCATTCACAGAGTTCAAAGGGGTCATCTCATGAAAGCAATCACTTTTATGACTGAAGCTGCCCTGATGATTAGCTACTCATGCATGTTCAGTTACAGAGCTCTCACAGCAAACAGCTGTTATTCTGAGGGAAGTGAACAGTTATAATCTATACACAGGTTTCTCTGCCATTGTGAGAGATGCTTTTTGCAGATCCTCACTATGAGGCCTTAGTCAGACGGGCGTTTTTTCGTGCGATTTGCGCATGCGTCCGGCGATTTTATAAAACCATTGCTTTGCAATGGTATCGGACACATGAGCGCTTTTTATGCGCTCGTCCAATAAATTATAGAACAGAAATCGCAGCTCGCACCTATCTGCGATCTGCGATTCCTGTTCTCTTCTCTATATGCGCTCAATGGGGCCGGCGGCAGCAGCGCCGACCCCATTGAGAGCATATACTAGACAAATCATTCTTCTCTGCCACAGCTGTAACAGCTGTGGCAGAGAAGAACGATGTTTGCCCATTGAATTCAATGGAGCCGGCAATACAGCCGGCTCCATTAAAAGCAATGGGCTGCCGGCGATCGCGGGATGAATTGTCGGGAAGGGCTTAAATATATAAGCCCTTCCCGACAATTCATCGTGAGATCGCCCGCAGCGCATTGCTTTCAATGGAGCCGGCTGTATTGCCGGCTCCATTGAATTCAATGCGCTGGACAGCTCCAGCCCGTTTCTATTGAAACGCGGCTAGGAGCAGTTTTTTCTGGCGCTTTTTCGGCCCCGGTCACGCGATTTGCGGATGCGCATCCGTCATGCGATCCGCAAATCGCGGCAAAAAACGCCAGTGTGACTAAGGCCTGACACATAGAGAGGAGGTACTGAGGGGAAAACAACCATTTGATGTCTATATATCCCAATAAGGTCCACAGGATAGAGGATAACTTGTTGATTGATGTGGAGTCTGACTATAAGACCCTTGCTGATCTCAAGAATAGGGGTCTTGTGTCCCTGTCCTCCTCACTGTGGGGTTACTGCACCCTCCGCAATGCAGAGGAGAATGAATGGAGTGCTGGTCTGACAAACACACTAGCGATCTATTTACTTTCAATGGGACTGTGGAGATACCCAGCGGGTGTTGCGCGGCTATTTTAATGAGCCATATTGAAATGACTGTAGCGCTGGCTGCACATGCATGGCGAGCACTACATTCACAGTGACGCCAATGTGGGGAGAAGTGACCCCCACAATGACAGGAGAGCAGGAGATGGGAGTCCCATTCTCAAGATTGGCGGCCGTCTCAGTGCTGAAGCCCCACCGATCAGCAAATTATCCCCTGTTCTGTGGATAGGAGATTACTTGCAATTGTTGCACAACTCATTAATACTATGAAAATGAGCAACTTGAAGAAAATGCTTCCAAAGGTCTGTCTTATATATCATTGCTATGCATAAAAAGTTACCCTAATAGACTAATATATATTTACTAAAATGTATAAGGATCAACTTGCAGTGTGGTAGTTTTTTTTTCATTTCATATCCTTAGTTTATTTTAATATTATGAAAATGAGAAATCAGTAATCTGAGATTTATTCAGAATCCAATATTGCTTTTGTGTAATTGAGAGATGCAACATTAAGTTAGATTAGATTTCTTTTCAAATGTGTAAAGATATATTCTATATTAATTGTTGTACTTCCCTAGGTTCACATAGATGAAAATATTCAACTAGACTTCTGACCATTATTGTATATCACCCAAGACCCAAGATTGATGACCCAATATACCAGTCACAAATACATTTTCTATTAGTACATAATAATATTCACCTTGAGAAAAGTAAAAATGTAACCTTTTATCATACTAATTTCCTTTACATCAGCTGCTTTTGCCAAGGACTGCTAACACATTTTACCTCACTATAGTCAAACCTTAATTCTCTGTTTTACAAGAACTTTACAATAACCCAAGTGGAATACCTAAGAGTGACCTTGGCAAGTCTAAAAGTGCTGTGATGTCCAGGTGACATACCACCACCATACCCTGTTAGAAGTCTATTCCATAGAAGGGGAGGCACTGGTGTGACAAACTTGCTGCTTTATTGTTTAAAATATGTGCATATTCACAGATAAAGAAGGACCGGTTTCAACTCTAACAAGAGCCTTGTTAGAGTTGAAACCGGTCCTTCTTTATCTGTGAATATGCACATATTTTAAACAATAAAGCAACAAGTTTGTCACACCAGTGCCTCCCCTTCTATGGAATTTACTTGTGAGAGAAAGCCAAAGTGACCGCAAGGCTGTATAAGCACTTGGAGACGCACCTGCTGTATGGAACCAGAAGCTAGAAGCCGTCTAAGGTGGGATGAAAATCTTTATTTCTAAACCCTGTTAGAAGTCTGTCAATCCTACACCTCGTGGCATTCTGATGTGTAATACTTTCCTTTATACCTAATGCTCACACATCTGATTTGTACATCCTTTTCGCCGGACAGCACGGGATTGGTGGCCTTCCCTTTTACATCAGTGGAGTATTTAATAATCACAGTACTCATTTCTTGCTCAGAGGCAAAGAAAACTTTATCTGTTACTAAGTAACGTAGCTTTTCAAATTTTATACAGAATCCTTTGTCTCACTACAAATCAGTAGAGCAAGAGAATAGCAGTTAGCTGCTGGAGACAATAGGATTTATAAGCTTTCATGAAGCTCAAAGCTCAAGGGACTATGAGATGTAAAATGACATCAAACATAATTCATTCACTACAGGGAACAAAAAAAAAATCATGGAACCATCCTTAATTTTTGAAAAATATCCTCTAGTGAGTATGATTTACATTCTTGTTATTTATTAGTATTTGTTCACCGTTTATTCATCTGTTTATCCATCCAGTTATCTAAATATATTGGATTACGCTGGGAAAAATGGTTCATTCTATAATTTCAGTCGATAGATGGTAATTTGAAGCCAGAAGTAATGTATTAAAATAGTCAAGAAAAATTCTTTCCCTAGGCATCTTGTAAGAGGATGAAAAGCTGTCTACATATGTAAGCTGCAAACATTAACTATGTCAGTCTTGCAGAAGGAATATTTTCTTGTAAAGGTTATGGGGTACCAGGGTGGAGCACAGCAACATTTGATTCTTCCACACTGTGGAGCAAAGCTGCTGTGCAGGCACGTGACTCATTTCTGTCTTTAAATTAGGGAACTTATCTGAAAACAATTATGAAGGTGTAACATTGACAAATGAATGTCATCTTCTAATACCTAGTGCACAATGCTTTTAATGTATTTTATGTGCTATCAATAATTTTAATTAGAGATGAGCGAGCATGCTCGTCCGAGCTTGATGCTCATTCGAGCATTAGCATACTCGAATGTACTCGTTACGCGGTGCTCGAGAAAATTTCACCCTCTCCTTCCCACATGCTTTCAATGGAGCCGCGGCTGCTGCTTTGCAGTGCTGGTTCCTAGGTTTAAATATGACCAAGAAAAATATATAAATGGATTTAGTAAAACTCAATGGAGATGTTGACCTTGGTCATATTTGATTCTAGGACTCTAGCACAGCAAGGAAGCATTGCTAACCAGTGAGATACTATGCTTCTTCTGCAGAGAAAGAGGAAAAGAGCAAGATGAAACAAATAGAACATACAAACTGCATACAGATACTGTCCTTGGTCAGGTTTGAACTTAAGACTTGAGCACTGTAAGGCAACAGTGCTAATCACTCAGCCGCCATGCTTCTTCTTCTTTGCTCCTCCTTCTTCCTCTTGCTTTTTCCTTCAGGAAGAGGAGGAGAAGAATATAAAGGAAAATATCTTCTCATATTCTTTTATCCTTCTTCTTTTTCTCCACCTCTGAAGTAAAACGAATATCCAGATCCAGCCTGAATACAGGATCAGTCCTCTATTCCGATAGGTGAATAGGGACAACACTGGCAACGCGTTTCTGTGCTCACAAGGGCACCTTCCTTAAGCCAACAGCTGAACCAAACTTTTGTAAACTTTGCTCATCTCTGCTTATATTGATTTTTGTGCATATGTGCATCATGTTATGATGTCACTTGCAGTTCAGTACTCGGGGCAGTATTGTTCCCATTTTATGATGCTGTATAGAACTGTATATAGTTTGTATTATTGTACATATATATTCCTGTGGAAGAAAGTCAGGTTAGTCAATCCCCCAAATGGTGCTGGGTTTATTTTTTCCAATGTAATATTAATAACTGCATCCTGTGATGAAGATTTTGCTTTCTGTTTGAACCTTGCACTACACCTTGAATTGCATATCTTTATATCTGGATCTGGGGAGTTAGTGTTACCTAATGCTTCTCCTCCCCCAAAACTATGTGAATTCCAACGATTTTATAACTACACTAAATTAATTGTGACCCTTTGCATCAACAAAAGTATCCATCTCCCTCCTTTTGTTTGTGTTTGATTTCCATATGTAATTTTTAGGTCCAATATCTGTGCCCCACATCAGTCTCTGTGCCTGCATCGTCTGATTATTAGCCTCTTATGCCCCCATGGTCTGATCATTAAACTTTGTGCCCCCATCAACTGATCTGCAGCCTCCTGCGCATCATCAGTAGCTTCCTGCCATCCAGCCTCCACATACTGTCCAATTACTTTAGTGTTTCATTGCCACCCATCTCCAATATTCTGTGCTACATATCAGTATCTTGTGCCCTATTGGTGGCAATTTGTACCCTATACCATTGTTCTGTGCCCGATTAGAGCCCTGAGCCAATCAGAGGCAGCCCTCACTCACCCATTCATGAATTCATGAATGGGTGTGAGTGAGGGATGCCTCTGATTGGTCAGGCTGTGACCAATCAGAGGCATCTCATTCAGCAGGTGGGGATTTTAAATCCCCGGCTGCTGAATACTACTCACAGCTGTTTAGAGCAGTTCAGGAGAACTGCAGCCTGCCGCGCTGAACTCCGTCTGCCGGGACCAGGTAAGTATATATATATTTTTTATTTTTACACATTTCTGGATGAATTGCAGGGAAGGGCTTATATATTTAACCCCTTCCCGACAATTCATCCCGCGATCGCCGGCAGCCCATTGCTTTCAATGGAGTCGGCTGTATTGCCGGCTCCATTGAATTCAATGGGCTAACATCGTTCTGCCGGGACCAGGTGAGTATATATATATTTTTTATTTTTACACATTTCTGGATGAATTGCAGGGAAGGGCTTATATATTTAACCCCTTCCCGACAATTCATCCCGCGTACGCCGGCAGCCCATTGCTTTCAATAGAGCCGGCTGTATTGCAGGCTCCATTGAATTCAATGGTCAGTGCTCGTTTAATCGAGACGAGTACCGCGTGGTGCTCGTCTCGAGTAACGAGCATCTCGAGCACCCTAATACTCGAACGAGCATCAAGGTCGGACGAGTATGCTCGCTCATCTCTAGTTATTACATTGAAGTCAAGGTCTGTTTTTTGAACATTATCCAATGGATGCAACATTTATTATATTTTGTAGTGTAAAAGTGGATAGGAATGCTCTCTATATTTGGTACATTCTTTAGCTATTTTACAGCAGAGTTTTATATAGACAGCTGCGATATGCAGTTATACATTCAACAACAATGGATAGAATAACAGTTTTGTATTGCTTATTTATTTCAACTTGTTTGCTCTTTTTTCTTTTTATGCCAGGGTTTGTGCGACTAAAATATTTGCTCATCTTCTTGATCAAAGTTTAAAAGGTTCTTTGGGGATTTTTGGTGATGTGCATGTCAGGAAACCAGGGAAGGCAGAAGTCGGTGGTCCCTACAACGTAGCCCACAACCCCTGTCCTTGCCTACTTGTCCCCCTGGCTAGGGAAAATGACGTAGAACACCATAATCCCTGGAAACAGAGAACAAACAGACAGACAGACAAAACAACCACAGTACAGCACCAAGGGGAACAAACCCGTCTAGGAGCAAGCCAAAGGTCCAAGCACTAAAAATCAGTCCGGAAAGTGCAGTACAGGTAAGGGAAGATGGAGTCAGGTCAGGGAAAAAGTCGAGGTCAAATACCACTATCAACTAGGAATTGCAGAGTAACGCTGGTGAGTGACAGGAAGCCTAATCAAACACTGGCAGTGTCAGGAAGCAACTGAGGGGTGTAAATGCTATCAGAGCTCCCGCCCCAGCAGCTGACTGCAGCAAAATAATCACAGAGTGCTGGGAAAACTGCTCCCAGCACTAGCAGAACAAACTAAGCCAGAGGAAATGCAGCCGGCTGCCATAGCAACAGGAAGGCGGCGCCGGGCAGCAGCCGCCGCGTCCCTAGCACCTCTGCAGCATATAGGAGCCCTGCGGCCAGGAGTGGTAACCAGCGCCGGAGTTCCCCTGCACTGCACACCAGCCGCAGGAGCGACAGTGCCAGCAGTGCGAGCACGGCGACCCTGATAGCCACCAACCCTGACAGTATCCCCCCTCTTACAGGGGAACACCGGACCCCCATGACCCGGAGCTGCCTTGAGGGGGTAGGTTCTATGAAAGCAACAGACTAGACGTGGAGTATGGAAATCCTTGGCCGGAACCCAAGACCGCTCCTTGGGTCCAAACCCCTTCCAGTGCACTAAATAGTGCAAAGTGCCCTGTACCCACCTGGAGTCAAGAATACGTTCTACCTCAAACTCCATCTCCCCTTGGACAAGGGTGGGAGGAGGCGGTTTGCAGGTAGGCAATACCAGGGGAACGAACTTCTTCAAGAGCGATTTGTGGAAGACGTTATGCACTTTCCAAAAGTCAGGCCAGGGTAGTTCATAGGCAACCGGGTTAATAATCTTGGAAATTGGAGCTAGCTTGAGAGATGGTACCTTCAGCTTTCAATTTTTAGTGGACAGATAAATTAGTTGGCCAACTTCAAAAGGGTCAGACACAGTGCGTTTCCCAGCGGCTTGTTTCCGCAACTTCTCCTGCGATTCCAGTAAGTTCTTGCAAACCTGGACCTAGATTGCGTCCAGCTCCTCCGTAAAGGAAATAGCCGACGGATTATCTGATGGCGAGGAGACAGATAAGGTAAAGCGGGGATGGAACCCGTAGTTGCAGAAAAAAGGGGAAATCTGTGATGATGTATTAGTATGGTTGTTTAAAGCAAACTTCACCCATTGTTCCTGACTGTCCGAGACAAACAAACAAAGGTCCTGAATAAGTTCCTGATTCATACGTTCCGTCTGTCCATTGGACTCAGGGTGAAAGGCGGAAGAGAACGACAGGTTAACATTGATGTGCTTACAGAAAGCCAGCCGGAAACGTGCCACGAACTGTACCCCCCGATCAGAAACGATATCTTTGGGGATACCGTGTAAACGGACAACCTCCTTAATAAACAGGTCAGCTAGGTCCTTAGCCGAGGGTAATTTACTCAATGGGACAAAATGGGCCATGTTAGAGAACCTATCGACCACTACCCAAATGACAGTACAACCCTGCGATGGTGGTAAATGCGTAATGAAATCCATGTACACATGCAACCAAGGTTTAAACGGAGCTGGCAGAGGAAGAATAGGACCTTCATGGCGTCTCCTAGTATTCTTCCCCCGAGCACAAACAGCGCAGGCCTTGACAAAACCACGCACATCTCTGGACATCTGTGGCCACCAGTATAACCAAGAACATAAATCCAATGTCCCCCTAATGCCAGGATGACTGGTCAGGACCGAAGAGTGTATCTCTTCGAGAACCCGTAGTCTCAGGGAGAGGGGAATGAACAGTTTGCCCTCCGGAAGAGCCTCTGGGGTAGCTTGCTGGCCAGCATATAGCTGAGATGAGATATTGGAGGTCAAAGCCGCTAGGACCACTCCGGGAGTGAGGATCCCCTCTGGCTGAGAATCCATGGGTTTGGGCACATCGAAGCTACGCGACAACGCTCTAATGTTCCTTGACCCAGGCCAGAACGTGATGATGAAATTGAAATGAGAAAAAAACAAAGCCCAGCGTGCCTGCTGGGCATTTAGTCTCTTAGCCGACTCTAAGTACACCAAGTTCTTGTGATCAGTGAGAACGGTAATCAGGTGTCTGGCTCCCTCAAGGAAGTTCCCCCATTCCTTAAAAGCCCACTTGATGGCCAACAATTCCCTATTACCTATGTCGTAGTTACGTTCAGAGGGCGAGAATTTTCTCGAGAAGAACGCACAAGGTCGGAGGTTAGAGAGGGTTGCTGGTCCTTGCGACAGGATGGCGCCCACTCCAAATTCAGAAGCGTCAACCTTCACAACAAAAGGGCTGGTTAAGTCAGGTTGTACAAGGACTGGCATGGAGGAGAAGGCTTTTTTAAGACACAAAAAAGGCAGTGACCATCTCCGGTGTCCAACTGCCTACCTCAGCTCCTTTCTTGGTTAAATCAGTTAATGGTTTGCTGATCACCGAGAAACCTTTAATAAATTTATGGTAGAAATTGACAAAACCCAGAAAACGCTGTAAAGCCTTCAGGTTAGTAGGCTGCACCCATTCTGTTATCGCCCTAGCTTTCCCTGGATCTATTTTGATAACAGAAGGGGTAATTATGTACCTTAAAAATGTGATCTCCTGAACCCCAAACAAACACTTCTCCAGTTTCACAAACAGCTGGTTTGTCCAAAGTCGGGTGAGGACTACCCGCAAGTGACTAAGGTGACTAAAGTGTGACTCCCAGTCGGCGGAGAACACCAGGATATCGTCTAAGTAAACCACCAAGAATATGCCCATGACATCCTGGAATATAGCATTCATGAATGCCTGGAAGACAGTCGGGGCATTACACATCACCAAATACTCATAATGCCCCAATGGCGTATTGAACGCCGTCTTCCATTCGTCTCCCTCTCTTATCCTGATCAGGTTATACGCTCCTCTCAAATCAAGTTTGGAGAACCACTTGGTTCCCGATACTTAATTCAGGAGATCAGGGATCAGAGGAAGATAGTACTGGTTACGGATTGTGATCTTATTCAAGTCTCCATAGTCGATACATGGCCGAAGGCCGCCATCCTTCTTCTCTACAAAGAAGAACCCTGCCCCAGCAGGAGACTCAGATAGGCAGATATACCCCTTGACCAAACTCTTGGAAGCGTATTCCTTCATAGCTTCCAGCTCCAGTACAGTGACATTATATATACCCCCCTTTGGAAGTTTCGCCCCGGGAATAAGGTTGATCTTAAAATCCCACTCCCGATGAGGTGGTAATGCCTCAGACAGCCGTTTAGAAAATACATTAGCAAATTCGGCCAAATAGTGCAGCAAGGTCAGATCCTTACATTCAGTAGAATGGACCTGAACTGCGGGCATGTGATCACTACACTCTGACCCCCATCAAACTAGCTCCAGAGTCTCCCAGTTGATAACTGGGTTATGTACCTTCAACCACGGTAGGCCGAGCACCACATCCATCGATAAGTTTTCCATGACTAGAAAGGTACAAAACTCTGTGTGCAAGGCCCCCACAGAAAACGTAAGCTCTGGAGTAACCCAACTGACCTGCCCGGCTGGTAAGGGTGTAGAATCCAGTCCAGAAACCTGGACGGGAGGCTCAAGGTTTCATAACACCTTGGCTATGGGAGCTATGAAATCAAAATTAATGAAATTGGCGGCTGCCCCGGAATTTATGAAGGCTTGATAGAACAATAGAAGGAATCAAAAACAACAGAACATGCTAACAGCAACTTGGAACACTCCAGAAGTACCTGAGCTCCTAAGCGATCCTGCCGGACATCACTTAGGTGTGGAAGTTTTCTGGCTGTGGCCTCTTATCGCAGGATGCGACCCGGTCTCCTGGTTCTCCACAGTACAAGCACAGTCAGTTCTTCAGACGAAATTCCTTGCGTTGTCTGGAAGACATGGACCCCAGTTCCATGGATTCTGGGGGAATGGCTGGAGAACCCTGGGCGTTGGTCCCACGGGCTGATAATCCAAAACTGGTCTTGGGAGTGCATCTCGTCCTAAGGCGACAGTTGGCTCTAATGGCTAGCGTCATGGCTTGCTCCAAGCTGTAAGGCTCAGGATGAGAAACAAGGAGGTCCTTCAGGGCATCAGAGAGACCCGGCAGAAATAATTGTTTAAGGGCTCGGTCATTCCCACCAGACTCAGCGCAATACTGTCGAAATTGGGAACAATACTCCTCCGCTGCACGTCCACCCTGTTGCAGTTCTGATAACCTGGAGACAGCATACCCAGCCCAATCTGGCTCATCATAGATCTGGCCTAACGCGGTAAAGAACGAGTCCAGGGACTGCCTGATAGGCGAGACAGTGGGTAAGGAAAAAGCCCAATTCTGCGGGTCACCTCTCAAACGGGATATTACAATCCCAACTCTTTGGAACTTGGTTCCAGAGGAGTACGGATGCAAACTGAAATACAGCTTACAGCCCTCCCGGCCGTGGCCTGTTCCTGCACCCATAGCCAGAGGAAATGCAGCCGGCTGCCATAGCAACAGGAATGCGGCACCGGGCAGCAGCCGCCACGTCCCTAGCACCTCTGCGGTGTATAGGAGTCATGCGGCCAGGAGTTCCCCTGCACCGCACATCAGCCTCAGGAGCGACAGTGCCAGCAGTGCGGGCACAGCGACCCCAATAGCCGCCGACCCTGACAGTGCAATTTTCAAGAAAGCTTTTTTAAGCAAGTTCGCATCTATAACAAACACAAGTACAGCACTAAATTGAATTTGAAAAGCATGTGCTGATCAGTTATATAACAAATCACACAAGAAAAACCCAATAAAATTACTATTGAACCTTGAAACCAGGAGTAAACAATCACACTAGTCTCCTGGTAATGCCATATACCTACATTTGTACACAATGAACAGTTGAAATCCAACTACAGCGACCAAGGGCAGATATCTAACAGCATTAGACATTGCTTATGGTCATTCAACACAAGAATATGCATTACAGTTGGATGACCCAGTTGACATTGCCCAGTTTGGTTAATGTTTATCTAATGTTTATGGGCATCTTTTTAACTGTTTAGTAGTGTTGAGCAAAATTCAGTTTGGCCAGTTCACAAATTTCGGCAAAAGGTTCAATACAGCCTGAATGTAAACAGAACCAAAGCTTCACCAGTAAACTTGTGGTGGTAGTTTGGCTCAGAAATTAGCACTGTTGCTTTTCAGTAATGGGTTGAGATCTTCTAATGTATGTATATATATATCAGATATTTATTAAGGAGTGAGAAGAAAAAGAAGTATAGTGGCTCAGTGGTTAGCACTGTTGCCTCCCAGTGCTGGGGTCCTGGATTCAAATCAGATCATGGACAGTGTCTGCATGGAGTTAGCATGTTTTCCATGTGTTTGAGTGGGTTTCCTCCCACACTCTGAAAACATGCTAATAGTTGAATATAGATTGTGAGCCCAATGGGGACAGAATATATCAAATAATGTAATGCGCTGTACTGCATAATATGTATGCGCTTTACGGAGTGTACTCAAAAAGACTGATCCAATGCTATTTCCATTGAAATAACAATAGTGTATGGATGGATGAGCCATAATGGTATGGACCCCGGAACATGGATTATAATTTTGCATTGATGCCCCTGTAAGAGATAGAAAGTAAAAGCCAATAGCAAAGTTAAAGAGTAGCAGCTGAGAAGCAGAAATCCACTTACCATGTTTCTTTAAGTTCCATGGGACCACTGCTATGATAGAAGTAAGTGAATATATGTTCAGGTAGTACAACCTATGCAAAAGCATACTCAAAGTGGCCTACTTTTGCTATTATAGGTTCAGAACCTTGGACAGCAGCACTTCAAGGCAATAGTGCTAACTGCTGAACACCACCTTCCTTTGGTGGGTTTGACTGGGACGATCCACCCAAGGTTTGATTGGAACCAAACTTTTTTCAAACGGGGTTTGAGTAGTTCAGTTTACTCATCACTCCTGTTTAGGATTGGAAAGCCATCAAGTAATGGACGGCATAGGCAGCTATTAACCTTTAACTATCATATGTGATTTGGTACTTGCCATTTTAAAAATATTATTCCAATTCTTTTTTCTTCCTTTCTTTTTTTCATGTTTTTCGCATCATATTTGTTCTTTATAATAAAAAACACATGGTTTTAAAATTTTAAAAAACATATTTGGGTGGGCAGTTCTTAAAATTTTACTGGATCGAAAAAAGTTAATGATAATAAACAGCCTATTTAGTTTCAAGCACTGTTACAGCTTCAGCACTACAAACAGTGTATCAAGTGTCTACTAACAGCCAACTGCAATATTTCCCATTGCTACTAGCTGACAAGAGAAGTTGTGTTCATTGAAAGGTTTGAAAAATTAGACATCCTAATTAAGCTATTTACACTTGGTGGAGACTATGTACTAGTTATACCGTATGACATCTGTTTGCAATGTCAACTGATTCTAAACAATATTCATTGCATAGAATTTGTTTATTACATTAAAGCAACTCTCCAGTCAGGAGCTCAGAATTAATATGTAAGTCAGTACATGCAGGGGATGATTACCTGCTGTTTATTTTTCCTTAGATCTTGCTCCTGATTCAGTTCTATCAGTACACAGCTGTGATTTGTGACTGTAGTTTAGCTGAAGTGCCTAATCTGAAGTAGTCTGAAATACACCCCCTCCCTCCTCTGCAGCCAGAATTAATGATGAGACAAGAAGTGTGTCCCAAATGACTGCAGATTAGGCATGGTAGCTAAACTATAGTTATAGACCACAGCTCTGTCCTAATAGACCTAGGCTAAAAATTAGCCAGGTACAGCTGCTATACAATGTACAGCACTGTGTGTGGTATGGACTGAAGTGGCCATGGTGTTCACCTATGTCCCATTGTCACTTCAATCAAGTGATTGCCGGGGGTCCGGAGCAGCAAACCCACACCAATCTGATACTGATGAATTCTGAAGATAAGGCATCATTATCTTAATCCTGGAAAACCACTTTAACTACTTAAAGACGCGGCCTATTTTGGGCATAAGGAAGCAACTTGAGATGAGCGAGCACCAAAATGCTCGGGTGCTCGTTACTCGAGCCGAGCTTCTTTGTAATGCTCAGCAGCAACTGCTGCCGCTGTCCCCGGCTCTGTAGCGCTGGAGAGCTATCAGCAGCTGGGGATTTAAAATCCCTGCTGCTGTTAGCTTTGATTGTCATTGGCTGAAGCGCTTCAGCCAATCACAATCAGAGCTACCTGCAGGTGGGGATTTTAAATCCCCGGCTGCTGATAGCTCAGAACTACAGAGCCGGGGACAGCAGCAGAAGCTGCAGCTGAGCCCTGGCAGGTAAGTATGTATGTTTTTTATTTTTCACACTCTTTTAAATGTGCCATTGACGGCTGCCAGGGCTCAGCGGCGACTTCTGCCGCTGTCCCCGGCTCTGTAGATCTCAGCTATCAGCATGCCGGGATTTAAAATCCCTGCCTGCCTGTAGCTCTGATTGTGATTGGTTGAAGCGCTCAGCCAATCACAATCAGAGCTACCAGCAAGCAGGGATTTCAAAACCCCGAATGCTGATAGCTGGGATCCACAGAGCCGGGGACAGCCAGGAGAAGACGCGTCTGAGCCCGGCAGCCGAAGGGAGGTGAGTATGTTTTTTTTTTTTAACACTTTTCTTTGTTTTTCAGGGAAGGGCTTATAGTTAAAGCCCTTCCCTGAAAAACATTTCAGGGGTGCCAGCAGCAGGATCCTCCACCGCAGCTGTCATGTGTGACAGCTGCGGTACGGAATCCTTTGTTCCCCGCAGGGATTTAGAATCCCTCTGCGGCATCTGTCACAGATATGGCAGGTGCAGCAGGGAATTTTTTTTCCTTGTGGGGATGCAGGAAACATCTGCTGCACGCGGCACATGGGTTCTGCATCCCCGCAGGACTTGGCAGCTGCGGAGGTAAGCCCTTCCCTGAAAAAGAATGCAGGGGTGCCGGCAGACCATTGTTTTCAATGGAGCCGCCGGCAGCAGCCATGGCTCTATTAAAAACATGTGGGGACATTTTTATCGAGCACCCCGTGGTACTCGTCTCGAGTAACGAGTATTTTGAGTAGGCTAATGCTCGAACGACCTTCAAGCTCAGATGAGCATGCTTGCTCATCTCTAGACGCAACGATTTTAGGGGATTTTCATTTCCACTTTCAAAAGTCATAACTTTTTTATTTGTCCATTGACACGGACATATGAGGGCTTGTATTTTTGAGTGGCGAACTGTAATTTTTATTGGTGCCATTTTTTGGGTACATAGACTATATTGTAAAACTTTAATTATTTTTTTATGATAGCAGGGAGAGAAAACACATCAATTCTGCCATTGTTTTTTTTCTTTTTTTTTATATAGTGCTAATCATGCACCATAGATGACAAAATACATTTTTTCTGTGGGGCAGTACACTTGCCACAATACTAAAAATGATAATTTTTTTAGGTTTTTCCACTTTTCCGCAATAAAAAACCTTTTTCTGGGAATTATATTTGTTTCTAAATTGATGCATTCAAAGTCCTAGAACTTTTTTATCTTTTAGTGGAGTACTGTGAGGACTTGTTTTTTGCACAATGAGTTGTAGTTTTTATGTCTACTATTTTGATCACTTTTATTGCTTTTGTTGGGAGGCAAAATGAAAATAATAAGCATTTTTCCTCAGTTTTTTAGAGGTTTTTTTTACGCCTTCTGCTGTGCAGGATAAAAAGTGTGCTCAATTTGTTGTTCAAATCGTGATGGATATGACAATACCAAATATATGGGATTTTAATTTTTTTTTTTACTAATAGCGGAAAAAGCACAAAAAACGTTTTTTAAACATTTTTTTCACACTATTTTTATCTTTTTTTTTACACTTTTTATGTCCATGTAGGGGACTTGTACCATAACACCTATGATCGCTATGATAAAGCATTGCAGGACAGAAGTCCTGCAATGCTTTATCACTAATATTAGTGATCATAGGCAATGGCAAAGCAGGACGCCTGTAGCTGGCATCCTGTTGCCATGGCATCCCTGTTGGCCCTCAGCAATTACATTGTGGGGGTCCAATGATGTCACACAGGGAACACCTCCCTCTGTGAGTCCTGTACATGCCGCGATTTACATAGATCGCGGCATTTAAGGTTTTTAACAGCGGGGGCTCAGTGTCCAGATGCGCCGCCGTTGTTGCAGCGGGAGGCCAGCTATCAGTGGCAGCCGGTTCCTGATGCCGGATAGTATGGGATTTCTTCTAATCTCATGCTATCCACAGGGCGTAAGTGTTTGTCCTGTTGCGTTAAGGGTGTACACCTATGCCCTGTGGCGTTAAGGGGTTAAAGTTTAACACATTATCCTGTATTGAACTATATGCGATGATTGACATTTTTTCTACCAAGCAGCTTCCGTATTCTCTGTATAATGGTATAATTTCCTTAGACGCAAAACAATTAATGCTAATGTTAAAGCTAATAAGCATTAATCCATATTGTTATTTCTAGGTGTCATGCTAATTCTAATAATGTTTCATATTAAATTTATTTAAAATATATTGTATTTGCCTGAAAGACAAAATATCATATTTTATTCCATGTATGCAAAGTTCTTTGCAGATTCTCTAAGGAAAATTACAGCCAGAATGTTAATGAAAAGAAGGAAAGCTAAAATTGATCGATTTTGTTCTTCCATCATCATCTTCATTTACTGCTGAATGTGTTCTTCCACAGTGGAGGTTCAGTAACTGCCTTCAGGTTTGTGTACAGTATTTTCTGTGAGAGATTTTAAACATATGGGTCATCTGCAATGTTAGCCCGGAGGTCTCTCTTGTTTTTAAACTGCTGCTGTTAGGATCATTGGAGAATCTGTTTTACACGTTTCCATGCTAGCTGGAGAAGAGGGCGAGGATGACATTTCATTCAAACTGTCTAATAGCTTGTTAGCTGCAAGCTCTTTCACTGTTTACAGCTAAGAGTTCTTTTGTGCTGCATCCTACGGGCTCTGATCTTGGCTGTGCATCTGGACTTCACTATCGACTCCACATGTCTTTATGTGACAAACAGTTGGATTTTTATTCTGCAATATTCATTTCATTCCCAAAGGTGACCAAAGTAACCATTTGTGGCAAAATTTGGGACGGATTTTTATGGTAGTATAGGGAACACATACATACTTCTATAAATTACAAACTTTTATTATAGCACATGACGTCACATATATTCACATACCAGAAACTGTAGTGGCAATAAGGATTTTACCAACAGAAATGTAATAAACCTACCTTTGATAAAAATATTGTATATATCGGGTTATTCCGGGTTAAAATGGTAACTCACCTTGTATAACTGTACTTGTCATCATGTATCATGCAGCCAATAAATCCAATCATGGAGTGCCCAAGCAGCACACTGGCTTGAATCAGCAACATAAAAAGGAAGAATCCTAGCAACTCAAATAAAATTCAAGTTCCTTTATCAAAAAGTAAGTTTGAAATTCAGCAAAAGACACTAATATATGCAGAAGCTGGGCATTTAGTCCAAGTACATGCTTACATTTCGAACTATTAAGTTCAATTATAGCATAGCTTGGTCTAATATAATCAATTTAAAGTCACTACAGAGTAATAGCAAGGAAAAGGGGAAGGAATACAAGCTGCACATGAGTGTAACAACAGTATCAATAATGTTGTACATACAGTACTGTGTAAAAGTTTTAGGCAGGTGTGGGAAAAAATGCAAAGTAGGAATTTTTTTTCAAAAATGGAAGCCATCTGATTGGCTCCTAATTTATTTTGCAGCAGGACAACAACCCCAAACATACAGCCAATGCCATTAAGAACTATCTTTAGTGTAAAGAAGAACAAGGACTCCTAGAAGTGATGATATTGATTTTTTTTCTAGTGACAAAACTTCTTTGACCCCTTGAGTGGCATGCCCGGAAATTATCCGGGACGAGCTCCACTGCCCATAGCGATATAGCCTGGAAGATTTCCGGGCTATGTATCTCTATGGAAGTTGCAGAGCACAATGCCACAAGCTGTGGCAGTGTGCTCTGCCTGCACAGTCCCACAGAGAACCAGTGCAGGACTTTGAAAAACAGAAGCAGGAAGATATTGCCGATCTGCCGGCAATCTCCCGCTTCTGAATTCAAATTCCTGCACTGCTTTGTTTACAGCAGATGGTCTCTGTGGCAGGGAGAGCTGGTGCTTGGCTGTCAGATGATATGCTATTTACATTGCTTGTGTCCTTCATTTATTTTTCTATTAATAAGGAAATCTCAGTATTTTGCAAAGAAATAATTAATGGAGAGCCCTTACACATCATACAAGCTGCTGATAAGGGTGGATCTATTGTCATTATAGATTTTAATGTATGGTGCACCAACATAAGACATTGTATACTTGAAAGAAAAAGTAAGTGAACCCTTTGGAATTATCTGGATTTGTGCATTAATAATAAAATGTGCTCAGATTTTTGTCTAAATCACAAATATAGGCAAATAAAGCCTAACTAAATTAATTACACAAACCATTGTACCCTTCATGTCTTTTGTTGAGTACATTGGGTGAACATTCACGGTGTAGAAATGCAAAGTAAATTCACTTCTGTATTAATACCTTGCCAAGAACTAATTGGTGAAAGCTGTTTCAATTCAGGAGGTGAGATTAGTGCATGTTTCACAGGTCATTTGCCTTTTAAATGGAAGCACACAAAGCCTGGTAACTGACAAAACACCAAATGAGAATATTGTTCATGGAAAAACACCAAGAATAAGCTGCTACCATCCAAAAAAACACAATGGCCCATCTTAAGTTTGCCTAAGACCACCTTGATGTTTCACAATGCTTCAGATAAAATATATTTTGGAAAGATAAAACAAAAATGGAACTTTTTGGCACAAATGCACAGCACTGTCTTTGGAGATAAAAAATAAACTACACACCAACACCCAAATCCCATCCCAACTATGAACCATGATGGAGGGGGCACCGTGGTTTGGGGCTGCTTTGCTGCCTTAGGACCTGGATGATTTGTGATCATTGAGGGAATAATGAATTCCAAGGTGTATCACAACATTTTACATGAGAATGTAAGGGCAGCAGTTCATGACCTCAAGCTGAAGAGATGTTCAGTCATGCAACAAGGCAATGAGTAAAAGCATACAAACAAATCACCTAAAGAATGGTTGAAAAAGAAGATTTATGTTTTGCAATGGCCATGCCATTGGCCTTCACCTTATTGAGTTTCTGCATCATGACCAGAAGATGGCTGCGCAGGTAAGGCATCCAAGAAATATTGATGAACTAAAATACATTTGCAGTCAGGAATGGTCCAAAATTCCTCCTCAATGTCCGAAAATCTTATTTGCAGCTACTGGAAACATTTGGTAGAGGTGATTACTGCTGAAGGGGGACTATAGATTGCTAAATTCAAGTGTTTGTTTAGTTTTCCTCCCTGCACTGTGGATATTTATTCAATATGTTTAATAAAATAGAACAATACGACTGTGTTTGTATTATTAATTAAGTTAGATTGTGACTTGGATAACAATTAACCGCATTTTATTAATGTTCAATGCACAATTCCAGGTAATTCCAAAGAATTCACTTACTTTTTCTTGCTACTGTAACTGATTTCGTTTACTGGCTCTCTTATTGTAGAAAACAGATAACACATTGTGATATAACTTATTAGGAGAAATTATAAACCCAATTTAGTTTCATCTGTATGAAAGTCAGATGCATGTAATGTTTGCTACTGATTTGCTTTATTCATACATTAGTATGAATCTCACGACACTTCATCTATCTAACTCAGTGCTTGAAGTTTCCTGATTATACTTTAAATGTAGCATGTATTAAACTGTTATCTGCTGCTGTGAATAATCAAGTGTGTTTTCTGTGTTATTACACAATATGGAAATACATTTATACTATTAATTTTTCTGTTTGCAGAAAGAAAATGTTAACCACTAGGCTTAATATTTAAATACTGTTTCTATGAAGCTTTGTAATATGCCAGGGTAAAGTTTATTAGACGTTCTAGCTACAGAAATGTGGTTTATTACATATAAAAATGTACTGACAATTTAATACATTGTATGTGTGAATATACAATATAAATAAATAGTAAACTCCTTTACTGTAAAGAAAATATCCCTGTATATAACTGAACTGCAGACATGTATAGAGGTCTAC
Organism: Eleutherodactylus coqui; assembly: GCF_035609145.1. Lineage (NCBI taxonomy): Eukaryota > Metazoa > Chordata > Amphibia > Anura > Eleutherodactylidae > Eleutherodactylus > Eleutherodactylus coqui. Next base: position 86,832,894 of record NC_089845.1, on the reverse strand, counting down.
AGGCCATGAATGATGTAGTCACACAAACTGTGTATCAAGTTGTGACATCATGTGTGTGAAACTTTACTCACATTCTGAATACTGCAGCACAGTCATGGACACAAATAATGCATCTTTTGGTTAGCACTTCATCTTCCTTTCACTTACTAATAGTTTATTATGTACTAGCTGATATACCTGGCTTTGCCCGTGTTAATTTGGTACAGGTGTTTACGTGTTGTTTGCATGGAACATTTTATGAAGTCATGCTTACTTTAGAGGAACCGAGGAATAAAATATGTATACACATAGAGGAATGTTAGATTCTCCTCAGACTGCATGTACAGATGTCCCTCAGCAGAATATGCCACCCCTCCAACTTTCCTCACTTAGGACCTGAAGAATGCTCACGCCAAATTTCACGCTTGTGCGACTACGACACCAGGAAGTTACATTACATAGGGGTGCACAACTTGATTATTAAAATCCCCGCCTGCTGAATGAGCTGCCTCTGATTGGTCACAGCCTCACCAATCAGAGGCAGCTCTCACTTACCCATTCATGAATTCATTCTTGAATGACAGCTGAGAGCTGCCCCTGATTGGTCCCTGCGCTGAGCCAATCAGAGGCAGCACTCACCCATTCATGAATTCATGAATGGGTAAGTGAGAGCTGCCTCTGATTGGTGAGGCTGTGACCAATCAGAGGCAGCTCATTCAGCAGGCGGGGATTTTAAATCCCCGACTGGTGAATACTACTCAGAGCAGTTCAGGAGAACTGCCGCCGGCCGCGGCTGCACTCCGTCTGCCGGGACCAGGTGAGTATATATATTTTTTTACTTTTACACATTTCTGGATGAATTGCAGGGAAGGGCTTATATATTTAAGCCCTTCTTGAAAATTCACCGTGAGATTGCCCGCAGCGCATTGCTTTCAATGGAGCCGGCTGTATTGCCGTCTCCATTGAATTCAATGCGCTGGACAGTGCTGGACAGCTCCGGCCCGTTTCTATTGAAACACGGCTAGGAGCAGTTTTTTCGGGCGATTTTTCGGCCCCAGTCACGTGATTTGCGGATGCGCATCCGTCATGCGATCCGCAAATCGCGGGAAAAAACGCCCGTGTGACTGAGGCCTCTCTATGAATAGATGCTGGCAGGCCAGAATGATCCTAGCCTACTCTACCTGCATTCACTTGAATGAGGCTCCCACGGGGACACATGGCCACCCAATGTGCCTGCATGCCACTCAGCACTGCCACCATGGCTCCAACAGAAGAGAGGACATTTCCAGTGGCAGCAGCATCAGTGACTAAAAAAACAGCTCGGAATAGCCTCTTTCCTTTTTTACTGGACTCCAACTGCCATAGTCCTTCAGTAAGGCCGCCTCCAGACGGGCGGGTCGGATCCGCCTGCGAGGATTCTCGCCGCGGGACCCGACCCGAGCGCCTGCAGAGAGCAGCGCGTACTCACCCGCGACTCTGGCTGTTTGATGTGCCGGCTTGCTGGCACATGCGCAGACCGGAGCCGGCAGCCGGTCAGTGACATTTCTGTGCGGGGCTCTGTGAGCCCCACAGAGAAAAAGAACATGCTGCGGTTTGTTTGCCGCGCGAGATTTCGCGCGGACAAACCGCGTCCGTCTGCCTAAAATTGCGTTTGCTAACGCAATCCTATGGCAGCCTCCAAGGGTGGAAATTCCGCGGGGAATTCCGCCACGGAATTTCCTTCCATCAGCAGGCGGCCTAAAGCTGAGAACGTCACTGGCGGTTTGGAATGTGTGTGTATGCCTGTATGTTCATCTGTATAGGTATGCATGTACAGTATGCAAAATGTATATATGTCTGTAAAATTGTGTACTTGTATATGTAAATAATGAGGTGCTCTCCCTAGGCCTCATGTCCACGGGCACGCATAGATTCCGCATGGGGGATCCCACATGGAATCTGCACGTGCCTGCAGTCGGCGGCCCTGCTTACCTGTCCGGGTCTTCTTTCTTCTGTGCTGCAGATGTGTGCAGAAGTGCTGACCGGCGCCAACGCTTATGCTCAGTAGATATTTAAAGAAAAAATCTCCTGCTCTTCCTGCAGAATCCACGGTCTGTCCATCAGTGGCAGTTTCATCTGCAAGCAGAGACCACAATTAGTTTCCGCTTCTGCACATGAAAAATCATTTTTACATAGCATGCAATGGAGGTTTAATGCTGTGGAGTCCAGAAAAGAACACCCGCTCTGGATTCCCCAGAAGTATCAATTCAGTAAGTGGAGTTCAACTACTATACCTCTGTTGTAAGCTTGGTTCTGATACTGTATATATGTAGTAAAACCTGTTCTGTTATTGTATCTATTTTAGTTCTCCTATGTATGTAGCAAACTTGGTTCAATTAAGACATATATAGAGTAAGCTTGGTTCTGGTACCATATCTATACAGTAAGCTTGGTTCAGTTACAGTATCTATGTAGTAAACTTAGTTCTGGAACCATATATATGTAGTGAGCTTCATTCTGTTATCATATATATGCAGAAAGCATCAGATCATTTTAAAACTTTAGACTAGTGGGTGCCCATAATCTTCATACAGGCTAGGCCCCATGGTAGTCATAATCAGTCTCCGTGGGGGACTTAAGGCCCATTTACACAGAGCGATGATCGCTCAAAAATCGCTCAAACAACAGTTTGAGTGACAGCTTTGAGCGATCATTTTGCATAAACTATTAAGTAGCTACTCAGCTAATTAATAGTTTATTAGTCATTTTGCATAAACTATTAAGTAGCTACTCAGCTAATTAATAGCTTATTAGTGTGCAAATGAAGCCTTAGCTGAAAGCAGTTAATAGCCCGTGGGCTCTTATTTGCATTCAGCTCCTTTGTTCTCCAACGGGAAACAATGCTATCAGCACTATCAGTGGAGAACTCCTGATAAGACCCCACAATGATTTTAAGGCTGGTTTGAATTTAACGATCAGCTAGCAGTGCACGAAAAGTGCACGATCGCCGCACATTTAGACGTAACTATTATCGTTCAAAGAATCACTTTTGAGCAATTTTTGAGCGATCATCGTTCCGTGTAAATGGGCCTTTAGATTCCCTAGGAAACTATTCAAATGCAAATAGGATTCCTGATGGTTTAACAGTAGTTTAACCAGTAACTAAATAGAAAGAAAACACAACATTTGGATTATTGAGCAATGTAAAAATATTGCCTGGTCACATTTCAGTTGCTGCTCTATTTTTCCTGTGTATTTCTGCACCAAAGGGCCCCATGGAAGTCTATGTGAGGTGCGCAAATGTGTACCACCCCCTCCCATTGGAAACAGCTGGAGGGGAGGAGAGAGGAGGTGAGCCGGAGAGGTGGAGGGAAGGGTGAGACAGCTTAGCAGAGCTAAACTGTCTCCCCATGCTCAACAGCATTGAAGCCTCAGCGTATATGCGCTGGGCCAGGGCTGTCTGAACGGGCGCGCAAACGTTAGATTTGTGCGCCTCTTCATGCGTTTAAGGTGCTGGCGGGTGCACGTAAAAACACACACGCCCCATGTGAATCCCGCCTGAAACTGTAAATACTCATTCACATGTGTGTACTTAGTTTGTTTAGTTTTGGTCCATGAATACAGTGTATAATCACAGACCGAAACTTTGCCTATTCTATGCGTATTTTGGCCCTTCTTGAGTTTTTTTGTGCACGGAATGACTGCATATTTATGCATGCTAAAAAAACACAAACAGGTTCCATTGAGTTTATGCACAAAAATTTAGTATTTGTATCATGCATGTTCGCCGTGTATTTGTGCAATCCCATTGCATTCAATTGGCTATTTCAGTCTGTAAGGGCATGGACGTATTTGTTTTTGTGCACACCTCACTGCAACATATTTGTGCTATGTACGAGGCGCACGTGTATCTGTGTATTTTACTATACTTTTTTATGCACAGGGCATGTTAATTTGCATGTGGCAGATGAACACAACTCAATTTAGATTAATATTTAGTCTAATGAGTTCCAGATGTGTTCTTTTCACAGAATTGCGCAGCGTATTGGCCATCTGTGCTTGCATTTCGTGTGAATGTGTGCATTTTCCATAGACTTCTATGGGGATGTTTGGTGTTCAATTGCGCACAAAAATAGAGCAGGTGCAATTTTTTTGTGTGTGTGTACGCGTGTATTGGACTCGTAAAGTTTACATGCTCAAAAACATTCACAAATATGCCCGTTTGAAGGAGCCCTTGTAGTGCAGTTTTTATGGTGTTTTTTGTGTGATTTCTTAAAGGGTTTATAGCAAAAATGATTTCTATCGCCTGTCGGTAGATAACAGAACAGATTTCTCTAGTTAAAACATTATTCAGCCGTTATATATCTTATTTTATAATAAACACTTCTTTTAAAATATCATTCTACTTTTTTTTCTTACCATACATATTAGTTCTGTTTCCTGCAGCAAAATGCTTCAGGTTATTTGAACATAGCAGGACAGGAATTGTAATCATTATCAATTACATAGAGAGCGCCTGACCTCTGTTGAGCTTTGTGCTTCTGAAGAAACCATTTCCAGATACAAAGTGACACCTTTAGACAAACAAGTACAAATGGCAACTTGGCCTATACTTGTAAGAGTGTGCAATGAGTGAACATCTATTCCATGATTAATGCACAATACATACTATACATAACTCTTAAGCTGCTACTGAAATGCCAAAATCAATTCTCATTCAACATCGCTATTTGATAGCTGTACACAGTCACAAGATTTTTTTCATTTTTAGCATGACTATACTGCAGGGGATATGGCACATTTACTGGAAAATATAAAATAAATCTTTTGTATTACATGACAATAATTAAGACTTATTTGAAAAAAGGAAAAGTTTATTATTATTATTATGGCTGTTAATCACAGTCAAAAATGTTATACTGTTTAGTGAAAACATATATTGCCTTACTCAAAGATACAAACTATGAAATGACTTTTTTTCATAGAAATAACTTAATGGGGAAAATTTATCAAAGTGACCATCTGGCCTGTACAAGCAAAGATGTCCACATAGCTTCTCTGACTACTCTATGTACACTGTTTATGAGTATGTATTGGTAGTCTAAGACAGTGGTTCTCAACTTGGGCGTTATTGCCTCATGGGGGCGTTTTTACTTCTTAAGGGTGCGGTGGAATGAAAAGGAGTAGCAGGAGGGTGTTGGAACATAAAGGGGTGGAAGGGGGGTGTTCTGTGTTTGCATTGTTGACTTTTTTTCGTCTAGAAATTGCATTTTTCTAAAAATTAGTAGTGATTCCTCGGTTTTCATCAATAATCTGTCAAAAAACAATCGGTGAAATCCGAAACCGACGAAAACCGAGGCAATTATCTCCATATGAAACACTTACATTGAATAGGAGTTGTGTGCAGCCTGCGTGCCTCTATCATATAATGTATGACTTTTATATCTCCATGACTTTGCTACAGATTAATCATACTTTATAATACTGGATAACCTACAGCACAACCTAACCTACTGCTGATTGGCTGGAACCGCTTCAAACTTTCACTTCTGGGAGTTGTAGTCCTAGTGGATGCCAAGGGTCTTTTCAGAACACTGATATAAACTACAACTCCCAGAGACCCACACAATTGAAAGTTCCAGGCAATCAGTGCCATTATGGAATATAGTGGGTTAGGTTGTTCTTTAGGTTATCCAGTATGTTTGATCAGTAGCGGAGTCATGGAGTTATAAAAGTCATACATCATTATATGATAGAGCAACATAAGCAGTGCATTCTTGAAGCATACTTTGTAAAAATGGCTGAGAAGAAGAAATGCTGTCAATATTCAAATGAATACCTGAAATACAGATTCATCCCTTCTCCTACAAACGGACAGCTTCCCTCGTGCCTTGTTTGTGAAAAGACATTTTTGAATGAAGCTATGTAGCCTTCAAGACTGAATGATGACCTTACAAAAATGCATTCAGACCAAGTGGGTAAGACTATTTCATTTTTTCAAGGTTTAGAGTCAAAGTTTGAGAACTGCAGCACTGTAGGCAAGCTATTTTGAAAATCTGCTCTCAATGCTGACAAAGGCCTCCTTGCTTCGTATAAAGTTTTTTTTTATTAATCACATACTATTGGGGAAACACTTGTGTTACCCGCAGTTAAAGAGATTCTCAGTACTATGCCTGGGGCCTGATGCGTGTGCCATGGTGAAATCGATTCATTTGAGTAATGGCACCATTTCGAAAAGAATTGATGAGATGGCTGCTGATGTGGAAGAAATGCTTTTGGATGTGTTAAAGAACACGGAATTTGTTATGCAAATTGACGAGTCAATGGTTAGAGACAATGAAGCATTGCTGCTAGCTTATGTTCATTTCATTAATCGGAGTGAAGAGGTAGTGGAGGAACTGTTGTTTACCAGAAATGTAACCACCAAAACAAAAGGCTCCTCTATATACAAAATAGAGGAAGAATTTTTCCAAGAAAAAAACACCCCTTTAACAAATGTACTTGCTTGTGCAACCAATGGAGCTGCATCCATGATTGGTTGATATAGCGAATTTATAGCCCATTTAAAATCTTCTACACCTGGCATAATGGAAGTCCACTGTGTGATCCATCGGCAGCACCTTGTTGCTAAACATTTTTGTGAGAGATTGCCTGATTCTCTGCACTATGTAATTAATGCGATATGTGTAACTTGAGACTGCGCTTGACGAAGACAGAACCAAATATTGTGAAATTAGCACCCGCTCATCAGGCCCAAGGAGGCTACAAGTATTAATGACACAGATTGATTGGGGCAAACATTATTAGTATTATTAGTCGAATTTCATTGTTTTTGCATTTTAATTAGTCTTCTGACCATTAAGGATTAAGGTGTATCTTGCATTTTCTTTAGACGTTGTACATTTCTATCGAATGATAATTAAAGATGGTATTATTGGTTGCTTCCCCCAAAAAATTATCTTCTGCAATAAAATCTACCGTATATACCGGCGTATAAGGCTACGGGGCGTATAAGACGACCCCCCAACTTTCACCTTATACGCCGGTAATACAGTGGAGAAAAAAAAAATCAGTACTCACCTCCCCCGGCGGTCTGTCACGCTCCGGCAGGCTATCGCTCCCATCTGGTCCCGGCAGAACATTGCTTTCTGAATGCGGGGCTTGAAATCCCCGCCTCCAGAAAGCTAATACACACGCCGTCAGCCAGTTACAGCCATTCAATGACATTATTGAATGGCTGTGATTGGCTAAAACACACGTGGCTTCAGCCAATCACACTATTCAATGACATCATTGAATGGGTGTGATTGCTAACACACGTGCGCCTTCAGCCAATCACAGCCATTCAATGATGTCATTGAATGGCTGTACCTGGCTGACGGCGTGTGTATTAGCTTTCTAGAGGCGGGGATTTCAAGCCCCGCATTCAGAAAGCAATGTTCTGCCGGGACCAGATGGGAGCGATAGCCTGCCGGAGCGCGACAGACCGCCGGGGGAGGTGAGTACTGATTTTTTTTTTTTTGACACTTTTTTTTTGCATTACCGGCGTATAAGACGACCCCGACTTCAGAGCAGATTTTTCGGGGTTCAAAAGTCGTCTTATACGCCGGTATATACGGTATTTATTATTGTATCCACTATTTACCTGTTTTAAAATATTTAGCATCTACATTTTAGCAGCTAAAATTTAGCTGACTAAAATACTTCTTTAATAATTTTTAGAGACATATTTTCACAATCAATGCTAATCTGTTAAACACTATCAAACGTTTCAAAAAAAATAATCCGTTTTTTAATTTGTACTTTTAACTTTGTAAGCAAGGTAAACTTCGACTGGGTTTAACCCCTTCCCGCTATATGACATACATTTACGCCATGCAGCATTGGGGTATGTATGAAGAGAGATCGCGGGGTGACCTCTCTTTATACAGCACTGGCGTCAGCTGTTTATTACAGCTGACACCCGCGGGCAATAGCTACAATCGGCCACGCAGCCAATCGCGGCTATCAACCCTTTAAATGACAACAGCTTTGACATGCGGGTGTCGTGGTAGCTGAGGGGGCCTTCTGAAATGCCCCAGGGCTGCCTTAGCAGACTGCCTATCAAACCATACCTGTGGGTGGCTTGATAGACTGCCTGTCAGATTGCAGTATGATGTAATGCTATAGCATTACATCATACTGCAGGAGCAATCTAGTTGAAGACCTTCAGGGGGGTTAAAAAAAAAGTGAAAATCAAGTTTTACTAATTGTGAAAAAAAGTATTAAAAATTTAATTACCCCCCCCCCCATTTTACCGTATCTATAATAAAAAAAATCCAAATCATAAAACAAAAATACATATTTGGTATCGCTGCATCAGTAGAAGTCTGATCTATCAAAGTAGTGCATTATTTACCATGCACGGTGAACGTCGTCCAAAGCAAAAAATAAAGAACGTCAGAAATGCACTTTTTCACTCACCCTGTCTTCCAGAAAAAATGCTATAAAAAGTGATCAAAAAGTCGTATGTATTTTGAAATGGTATCAATGTAAACTACAGGATGTCTCACAAAAAATGAGCCCACAGACAACTACATTGATGGAAAACTAAAAAAGTTATTGTGCGCAGAATATGGCGGCAGAAAATAATTGAAAAAAATTTAATGTCTTTGAAAAAAAAAATAAAAGTAGTACAGCAAACAATAGAAAAAACTATACAAATTTGGTATCGTAGTAATCATACTGACCCATAGAATAAAGTTATCATGTCATTTTTGTTGCAGTTTGTTTGCCGTAGAAACAAGACGCACTGAAAAATGGCGGAATGTCTTTTTTTTTTCATTTTACTTCTTTTTCATTTTTTTAAGTTTTTCAGTACATTATATAGTACATTAAATAGCACCATTGAAAAATACAGCTCACCCCACAAAAAACAAGCCCTTGTACAGCGATGTTGATTGATAAATAAAGGATTTATGAAAAGGGGGAAGGAAAAAATGAAAATGGAAAAAAAGGGCCGCTTCATTAAGGGGTTAAACTACTAAGGCTTGGGAGCCCTGGCCACCATCCCAATACCCAAAGGGGGTGCTGGGCTGAAAAAGGTTGAGAACCACGGGTCTAAGACACTACATTCTGCTCTGACTGGCCAGCACTACTCATGTGGGCAGTAGAGCCAATTAAAGTAGTATGTAGTGTCTTAAGGTCCCCACGCACGAGCATATGCGTAATTGCACGCCACTCAGTGCAATGTATTTGTGCTATGAGTGAGGCTTTTTTTGCGCTCCTATTAGCATATTTTACATTATTTTTTTGTGCCCACAGGGCATGTTTTTATGTGCATAGCATTTAACCATGCCCCAATTTAAATGGCTATTTAGCCTAGTTCTTTTTCCCACGGGATTGCGCAATGTATTGCGCATCTCCTTGCCTATTGTCATGCATTTGCGTATCACCTACAGACATCTATGGGGACCTTTGGTGTGTAAATGAGAACAAAATTAGAGCATGCTAATTTTTTTTTTCAGGCATCCGAAATGCATGCCAATAAGCCTGTGTGAAGAAGCCCTTAGACTAATGATACATATTAGTGAACAGTGTGTATCAGGTAGTCAGACGTGGTATGGCCATTTTTGTTTGTCCAGGTCTGGAGGGTTACTTTAAAGCTGGTATTTTAAGTAAAATTTCCACCAGCACATGATGTACTTACCACATGAAGATGTGCACTGCTTTTCATCTCAGCACCCCTCTGCGCCTCCACAGAAACATGCACCAGGTCCAACCTGGTGTTTATTTCAGGCATACTGTACAAAAGTTTCTCAGTCTATGGTAGCCATGCCCACTCACAACAAGCCCTACACGCTTTTGTACTAAATAAACCAGGACATGCAAAAACTCCAAATGTTGTAATTTTTTATGCAAATTTCCACTTGCGCAAAAATTTGCAACTTTTTTAATGCCAGAAACTGGCATGAACGATGTTATAAATCTCCCACAATATGTTTAATAAGCACTTGTTTCTAATATGTGAGTTACAAGCAATGTTATACAGATGTAGCTATATTTGAATTGACTCCTAATGCGTTAAAATAACTTTCTGCGCCACAGTTTATTTGCACTTTCAAGAGCTGCTCAATGTTTTTTGTTGTCATAAGGTAATATAACAATAGCTTTTCAATAGCTTCAGATAAAAACCTTGTCACAGATAGTTAACACAGTCAGGCTAAATTTGGCCACATCTGTAACACAATATATTTAATAAAAAAGGAATATATTCAATGTGGTCTTTTTTATTGTCCTATTCGGTTATTTTTCATGGAATTTTACTTAGGGGTGACTGTCTTGTAGCTGCCTAAATATAAAGGCCAAAGGTTCAATAATGGCTTGGACCAATCACATTGACTTTGGCACAAAAGTGGTTATGGAGTCACATAACTCACCAATAAACTCTTGGCATGTGGAGAAATCTGCTAAATTTTACATTGTAAAATTTGCAATTCCCAGCGAATATTCATTTTGCACGGTCATCTTGATTCTGATACAGTGAAAAAATTTGGAAGGATACCAATAAAGCCAGGCTCACATGAATGGGTCAGATTCTACAAGCCGATATCCACAGCGGAAGACCTGCGTATTATCACGGAAGTCAATTGTGTATGGTCGCATATGTGTGCGGTTTTCCACATGGTTATGTATATTTAAGGACAGTGTATTGTCGACATAGAAGAATAAACACAAGCAGGGAATGACATCAGAAAGTTGCCCAGCCCACTGGAAACACCCTTCTATCTCTCATGCAACCACTCAGGCAACATTCTCTTGTGCTGTCGTGGTTAGAGCTGTCCTGAGAACCATGTCTTCAGAACGGGATACTGCTCTCTTGGTTTGGCTGGTTTTATACTACATTTTTTGAAAGTAGTATAAGCCACTAAAAAAAAAAATACTTATTCTTGTGGAGGAAGAGCCCAGAAGAGTAAGTAGAGGTTGCAGTCCAGATGGGTGTGTTGCTCCCTAGACTCTGTCCTGCATTGTCTGACCACAAATTCCTGCTCTCTTTATACCATTTGGTATCTGGTCTCCTAGCAACATGCGTACAAATCCACATTCATACACAATATAATTGAGTATGCACTGTGGATCAAACGCATCCATAGAGATCAATTAAGTTCATACGTGCAGAATCAGCAGTAAGATAGAACATGCTATGATTTTTCTTCCACTCGTGGAACCCACAATTCCTGCCCACAAGTGTGAGCGAAGAGGTGAAAGTCAATGCATTTCAATGCCGGTGTATTACCACGCATCATACACATGGACAGTGATTGTGGAATTCGCAATTCAAATCCATTCATGTGAGACCTGCCTAAGGGTTGTAAGAAGACAAGAACCTTCTTATGCTACAGAGTAGGTTTCTTATATCATTCTAAAATGATTTGTGCAACAACATAGAAAAAGAGTATTTTAGTGACAGAACCTCTTTAAGCTAGACCACGTATCTGATATCAGAAGTTAAATTGGGACTTGTCTGATTAAACATAAAAAGAAAAAATGTCCCTTATGAACGTATATCATGCTTCTGACATAAAGCATAACTTTTATAGTTAGGTGGATTATTTTATCTGAAGCTTTTTCATCTTTCTCCACATATAATGCATTATACCTCTAACTGGTCTGAGAAGAGTAAGAATTATCTGAATCTCAAAAGAAATAGAAAAACTGAAGAAAGTTGTTTGCTCCGTGCTAAAACTGATTTCAAGAAAGTCCACATAACATGGATTTCTTATGGCTAACTTTTTGCTTGATATACCATGACTATTATTCATGGGAAATATGCTTCAAGACGCAATATGTCAAAGGTAAGCAACCAAAATATTGGCTGAATTTAGACTTTCTTGGGGGAATTTACAAAGAGCAGCATTTTATACTCCAGTCTTGAACCAAAGTGCACTAGATTGAAATGTGCTAAATATATCTATGGTCAGCATTGACAGAAGGATGAATAGTGTAGCATCTGCCACAGAGGACATGAGGAGAATGATAATGACAGCAACTGTTGGAAAGAGGCAGTAGAAAGCCAATGCCCATGGCCAGCAGTATCCTCCCTTTGCCCTCTCTTCTTTGGTCCACATTGCAAATGAAATGCCTCGAGAAGAGCCAGGCCATTGATGTTCTCTGCAGGTTCTCAAAACCTCTCCAAAGTCCTTCTAGTTCACCAGATAGTACAGTCTCCCTTGACTTTGTAATTTCCAGTATCTTTGGTTTTCTCTTTCAATTGCTGTTTAATTGTCGCCAAGACGGAAATTGTTGGAAATCTTATAAAACTCAATAAAACTTGTAAGTTTAAAAAACCTCCTCAGGATCAGCACAGACAGTAGTTGAGCCAGGAGACCTGGAGAAGCAATTAAGAGAGAAATGAGAATGGAGTTCAAATTTGCTACATAGAAGACAGACATAATTTGTAGGTGACTGGGTTCAGTTTTTTTAGGACAATGAATTTTGGAGCAAACTTGATAGATTGCATTCTTAGGATAATCTGGGGAAACAAAACTAGACAAGATCCTCGGGGAAGAAACTAGAAGACCTTCATTTTCTATCCATATTTTATTTTATCTGGACTGGTGCCTGAGGCAGCGAAGTCTTGGCATCCTGTCAAATTTTAAAGAACTTACAATGTGTGGCATTGGCTGCTGGAATGTCTGATGCAGAGACCACAGAAAGAGGAACACAAGGATGTTGTATGAGAAGTGTGCTTATGGATGGAGTGAGACTCAGTTTTGTTGGGGATGGAAAAGCTGTGTGTGTGCTGGCCCTTTAAAAGGCGAGGCTGGCACACACATGCACCCTAGAGTGGCACTGACAGGATGCTGGATGGTGTAGCATTTGTGACACAGGACCCAAAGGGATAGCTGTGGCCAGTCAGAGGAGGAGGTAGGGGAAGCCACTGACTGCAGCCAATGCTGTAGACACAATTTATTATTATAACTGATAGAAAACGTACCCTATGAAAGCAACTGTAATTGCTATATATAGACAGTTCAGAAAAGTTATTCAGTGGACTTAGGAGTAATAGTTATAATGCAAAGTTGTCAGCTATTTCAAATACACAAAATACTTAGGGAAGACCAATGTGGTGGTCTCTTTGCGTACTGCCCCACTGGCCTGCTTTTGTAGACACTTGTGGAATTTTTCAAAAGCCTACGCAGGCTTTTCTTTTATTCTTAGCTCGTCTAAATAAAATATTTTCCAGGAAACAACATTGCAATGTGGCTGTACAGTGTGGGCCACGGAAAATTACCCCAGCAGCACATTCTTATGAAAGTTATCAAAAAGAAAATCACAGCATACATTTAATTTTAGTGCAACAATATAAGAAATGAAAGCTGCATTGTGATTACTTTCTATGGACAACAAAGACAGATTTTATTTTATACAGCTTTCATAAGAGTCTGGTGCCAGGCTAACCTCCTGTGGCCCACCCTGTAGATGCTATGGTGATGATGAGTGAGTCTGAGTGTGAGGCATAACATGTAGTTATATCTTCTATATATTTGTCAATGTCTGTTTGTTTGAGCATCACGAACAAACAGTACTACCGATTGACATAAAATTTTGCACATAGTATAATCTCGCCCCGGAGAAAATTATTGGCTAAAGAAAAATTTTTTGCCTTTGATTGAATTTTTATGCAGTAACCCCCAAATTTGTCCCCACCAATGGATTCTACATACTTGATTTAGTATTCCTGGTTGTTTCCAACAAGTATTTCTCACTAGAAGAGTCATACTAAGCATTGAAAATTTGTGTTTCAGGACTGCTTTTTAGCCCCCGTCTAACCCTGGTGGAGCCACCAATCATTTGCCCATTTTGTCCTTCTTAATTCCACCTTGGATGTCTGTGTGTAGAACAGTTTCCAAAAATGATACGTCCCCATACAGCAATACATGGAGCAAATTTATAAACACCGGCCCTCATTTATATAAACTGGCTTGGAGATCGAAAACAGGGTGGTAATAAATGGTTTGTACTCTGATTGGGCCACCGTCGCTAGCGGGGTGCCACAGGGCTCAGTACTAGGCACCATTCTGTTCAATATATTTATCAATGACCATATAGAGCAGCTGCACCATAAAATATCAATATTTGCAGATGATACAAAATTATACAAGATAATTAATACAACGGAGGACAAGGTACGGCTACAAAAGGACCTAGATAAACTGGGGGCTTGGGTAGAAAAATGGCCAATGAAGTTCAATCTTGCTAAATGTAAAGTTATGCACATGGGCAGGAGAAACAGATGTCACCAATTTACACTAAATGGGGTACTGCTAGGGAAAAGTGAGATGAAAAAAGACCTGGGAGTACTAGTGGACTGTATATTTAACTGGAGCAATCAATGCAAACCAGCTGCTGCAAAAGCAAATAAAGTCTTGGGGTGCATTGAAAGAGGTATAGGGGCGAGGAACAAGAACATTATTTTTCCACTATATAAGGCACTTCTCAGGCCCTACATGGAATACTGTATATGGTTCTGGACATTTGGGGACAATACAAGATTCTCTCCAATGATCTGTTTATACCAAGGACTATGATGGTAACAAGAGGGCATCCTCTAAGTCTAGCGCAAAACGGGTTTCATCACCAACATAGCAGGGGATTCTTTACTGTAAGAGCACTAAGACTGTGGAACTCTCTGCCTGAGGACGTGAAGATGGCAAAATCCATAGAAGAATTTAAGAAGGGACTAAATGTCTTTCTAGAGCGTTATGATATTACAGGATATAGACATTAGGTGACTAGCAGGCTTGTTGATCTCAAATGTTGGTCCAAGAATTACTTTGGCTGCCATTATGCAGTGAGGAAGGAATTTTTTTCCTCCAAATGAGCTAAACTGGCACATTTTTTTCCTTCCTCTGGACCAACAAGGGGAGTGGGGTGTTGAATCCAGCTGAACGAGATGGACATCGTCTTCATTTTACATACTATGGTACTATGTAAAACTGTAAATCAACAAACAGTAAAAACCTGTTTTTGGTGCCCATAGCAACCAATCACAGAGCAGCTTTTGTTTTACCTCAGCACTGAGAATTAAACACCGTTGCCCATAGCAACCAATCACAGCAAGCTTTCATTTTACCTCAACAGCATAATATATATAGCAACCAATGACGGCGCAGCTTTCATTTTACCTGAGCAGAAAAACAAATGAAAGGTAAGCAATGATCGGTTGCTATTGGCAACAAAAAATGCAACATTTTACTCAAATCAGACCAGAACTGGCGATTTTCATGCGACACAAATAAACAGATTTTGTGCTTTAGATATTAAATACCAAGCAAGAGAAGGACCTTTTTGGGCAGAAGGACAACATCTGCACATAAAGTAGCAGCCACTTGAGTAGCTGCAGCGCCACAGCATACTAAAGTTATATAATAAAAATGTTAAATGCAAGGATCATTAAATTTAAGTTAATACATTAAGATAGCATTAATCAGCATAGGTGTCCTTCAACGTATTTATGCGTACCTTCTGATATCATCTTTTCCTACTTAAAATGTCACATTTTGTATTGCACGCGTTCTGCATCAGGTACCTGGGCTAGTAATCCATAAACATGAGGGTCATGATTCAAAGATTGAAACCATTCTTCCAAGGTTTTAGTGTTGATGTGCACATGCTTTCCTCCAAACATGGCGTTTGTACATTTGTGCTATAAAATTTACTTTTATCTCATCTATACAACTTTTTTTTTTACATTTTCCCATTCCAGAAAATCCAGATGGTCTCTGGCAAACTTGAAATAGACCACAGTGTCTTTTTTTACAACAATAGCTTCCTTTGTAGTGTTCTTCCATGAACTTAATTCTTGTTCTGTCATTTTCTAATAATGGGCATATGAACAGAGGTTTTTGCACTTTGTAGTATCTTCTTCAGTTATCATCTTTGGGTTCTTTCTCATCCCTTTTGGGGTTGCTCCTTGTGTTCTTAAAGTAACTTTAACAGGACACCCAATCCTATGGAGGGTAACATGGTAATATACATTGTAACATACTCTATATGGCTGAAAAAAGACTGAGGCTGGGCTCACACGGGCAGATTTAAATTGTGGATTTTATGATCGGCATTAGAGATGAGCAAGCATACTCGTCCGAGCTTGATGCTCGTTCAAGTATTAGGGTGTTCGAGATGCTCGTTACTCGAGACGAGCACCATGCGGTACTCGTCTCGATTAAACGAGCACTGACCATTGAATTCAATGGAGCCAGCAATACAGCCGGCTCCATTGAAAGCAATGGGCTGCCGGCGGGCGCGGGATGAATTGTCGGGAAGGGCTTAAATATATAAGCCCTTCCCTGCAATTCATCCAGAAATGTGTAAAAAAAAAAAAAAAATACATATACTCACCTGGTCCCGGCAGACGGAGTTCAGCACGGCCGGCGGCAGTCCTCCTGAACTGCTCCCGGCTGCGCTGAACTCCGTCTGCCGGGACCAGGTGAGTATATATATTTTTTTATTTTTACACATTTCTGGATGAATTGCAGGGAAGGGCTTCTATATTTAAGCCCTTCCCGACAATTCATCCCGCGATCGCCGGCATCCCATTGCTCTCAATGGAGCCGGCTGTATTGCCGGCTCCATTGAATTCAATGGGCTAACATCGTTCTTCTCTGCCACAGCTGTTACAGCTGTGGCAGAGGAGAACGATCTTTATGCTGACAGTGCGGGGGGGGGGGTCTCACTCTTGCCACTATTGTGGCTTAATAGTGGGACCTGGGAACTTGAGATGCAGCCCAACATGTAGCCCCTCGCCTGCCCTATCTGTTTCTGTGTCGTTCCCATCACTTTCTTGAATTTCCCAGGTTTTCACAAATGAAAACCTTAGCGAGCATCGGCGATATACAAAAATGCTCGAGTCGCCCATTGACTTCAATGGGGTTCGTTACTCGAAACGACCTCTTGAGCATCACTGAAAGTTCGACTCGAGTAACGAGCACCCGAGCATTTTGGTGCTCGCTCATCTCTAATCGGCATCCATGCGGACCATATGTGGGCATTGAAAGGCTTGAACTTTCAGCGGTTTGTTTAGATGGGCAGGTAGGAATTGTGGATTTAGCGAGAGGAATAAAAATCACAGCATGCTCTATTTTAGCATGGATTCTACGAGGATGGCCTCTATTGAATTCAATATTGAAGTCTGTATTATGTATCTTCTGAGAGATGTTTGCATTGAGGCATAGTTCACATTAACCAATCTTTCTTTAGAAAAACAGATTTATCAGTGACATGACTCTGTATGCCTTTATTTAATGGGCAAAGCATCTGTGAAAATCACACTTGAATTCTCAGCTCTGTATTTAAAACACCCTTTAACAATTAGCTCTTAGAGAAATCATTACAAAGGGGTTAATTTACTTTTTCTCTCTGCACTCTGCATTTTTACTAAATGTGCTTAATAAAAGACATGGGTGGTATAACTGTGTTATTATTTTAGTTAGACTATTTTTGTCTATATCTTTTATTTGGAACAATCACACTAAATATCAGTAATCAATGCAGAAATCCGGTAAATTCCAAAGGGTTCACTTACTTGTTTCTTACATTTGCATTAGTATAGATTAATTATATTATTTATATGTGTAAAACAATTAGATGGCTATCGATAAACAATGAAAAAATAATGCTTATAATATTAGGCCCCCATTCCACGGCAGTGATTATGCCGGTGGTAAATTGCCGGCGAATCACTCTGGCTGAAGCTTTACATAACACTGCTATGGAAAGCGCTGGCCCCGTGTCCACGAGTAGAGAATCATTGCGATTCTCTGCTCGTGGCCGGCAATTCGCAGCATGCTGTGAATTGCCCCAATTCTCCGCGGTCAGCTTATCTGTCAGATAGGCTTACATGCGGAGAACCATCTGCCAGCTCCTGCTCCCAGGCTGCAGCTCCCGCGGCTGAGATTTGCCGTGGGATACCGCAATGCCCGTGGGCAGGGGGCCTTGCAGTGCGGTGCACCACAGGTTACTATCTGGGGCACTATGGATGGGAGATTTGCACCAATTGATGCTGATTTCGGCCCACCTCCAATGTAATACCACTTTATAAATTTTCTCCAGGGTCACTTTGGTTTTCTTAATTTGTCCCTGCAACAAGAAATTATTAGTCCATACAGCAGGATTGTGGTATAGATGACCAGCAGGATTGTGGTATAGATGACCAGCAGGATTGTGGTATAGATGACCAGCAGGATTGTGGTATAGATGACCAGCAGGATTGGGGCATAGATGACCTTAGTCAGTTTCATTTGCAGTTTGCGACTACTGTATTAAAAATAAACAAACAAAAGGAAACCTATGCCTCTCTATTTCTCACTGCACATTATTGGTTCCTAACTGACTTAGTTCAGGCCTAATGTCTGGGACCACATACAAAAAAACCCTACTATAGTCTACACTATTTGACATACATGTATGAATCAGGGCTCTCTCAAGTTCACTGCACCTGCTCCTTTCTGCGGGCTAAGGGAGATCCATGGCTAACTGAGTCACACACTTTTTAAAGATCAATCACAACTGGCCCCTGTTGAATTTCATTAGACAGCCCAAGACCAGGAATGTCTGGGTGGAATACTGGGCTTATCCTTCTGCTCCCTACCACTTTTTTAACAAAATCTGAGATAGACAAAAAAACTCAATTCCTGCAAAACAAATTCTTCTATTCAACCTGGTTGCCTTAAACAGACTAAGTAATAAATCTTAAGGAAAACAGACTAATTCCACAACTTCTTCACACAGTTAGTTACATATATAAATCAATGGACCTGATGATTATAGAGAGAGGCAGCACTACATAGACACTACTTATCTCACTCAGCAGAAATGGTCTGTCACAAATTTCTTTTGCCAACCACTAATTGACACGAACTGCTTTAAAAAATAGGTTCTTCAGCAGCTAAAGTATATTATACAGCTGTGTGTCCCCACTAATGCAGAGCCTCATAATAAAAACATCTCATAGTCAAATCTTTTTTTTTCAGAATGAAGACTTTTCCAATGAATTGATCAATGAGTCATGAACAAGATTCCTTACTTTTGAAAAAGTTCATGGAGTAGCTGAGGTTTTCATAAGATGAAATAATGTATATCCTGTTATAAATTACTAACTCTACTAGACCTCACTTTGGAGTTCTAAGACCTGTATAAATGCTAGAAGCTTCCTACTTTGAAAATATGAAAAATACTGAAAAAAAATTACATATGAAAAATGTAGGTAATGAAGAGAGAATAATGGTTTTATATCCTATTGATCACCTATTAAGATGTGCCGGTGACACATCTAAATAGATTGCCTTCAGAGTACTGTATAATGCAATACTAAAGTGTTGTATTGTATTATATGATCAATCAAATGATTGCAAGTTCAAGTCAACTATGGAAACTAAAAAAGTGAAAACTGAAAACAAGCTAAAAAAGTGAAATCAAATAAAATAAAGTTCTTTTCATTCTTAGAAAAACATGTAAAAAAATTGAAAGTTAAAATAACTCTTATTCCAGTTGTCTCCTGCATCTGTA